>NC_134355.1:196729074-197329074 GCF_048569485.1 Anomaloglossus baeobatrachus | reverse complement strand
GGAAGAGGAAGGGGAAGCCCTGGTAGAGGCACAGGAGAACAGAAATGAGGCTACACTGCCTGCTGGAGTCCCCCAGGCCCCATGGGACAATCTAATTAGCAATAAGGATGAGCTTTTGTCCTCCCCACTGGGACCACCAATGCTGCAAAATGAAAATCTCACCCCCAGGCCCCAGAGAGCCCACAAGCCAGCTAGGGATGCAGGCTTGCAGGGTTCAGATCTTGCAGCCCAACAGAAGGGGACCCCCAAGATCCCACCTGGCCCGTCTGATAGGGATACTGTCAAGAGAAAGGCCCCGGAAAATAAGTCCACCGGACCCCCACATTCGCAGCCTGCAGGCCCTCCAGCAGACTGGTGGGAATTTGTGCGTCAACTCCCCACCAAGAGAGATTTTCAGGCACTCATCTCTGAGGTTAAAGATACCTGCAGATCCGAAATAGCGGCAGTCCGCCAGGATGTTGCTTCCATCTTTGATAGAGTAAATCAGCTGGAAAAGGACCATAATGAAGCTAGAACAACTACCCGTCACCTCCAGTCCCAAACCTCCTCCCAAACCAAAGTCATAAGAGAGCTACAACGCCATATAGAAGATCTAGACAACAGAGGTAGGCGCCAAAATATAAGGGTCAGAGGTGTCCCGGAGGCCCAAGCGAAGGAAGAGGTTACAGTAATTCTGAAGACTATAGTCAACTCACTCCTTCAGCGCCCTTCGGACAATCCAATCCCTATGGATAGAGCACACAGGGCCCTGCGCCCAAAAAATTTAAAGGGGAACCCAAGAGACATTATCTGTCACCTCACTGACTTCCAACTTAAGGAGGAAATAATGTTTAAGGCACGGCCGCCAAAACAAGTGATGTACCAAGGCACCAAGATCCAACTATTTCAGGACCTCTCATGGATAACGCTGCAGCAGAGGAAGGTCCTTCGCCCATTGTTCCCGTCCCTGAGGGCCAATAGCATTTTTTATAGATGGGGATATCCGTTTAGCTTTTCTGCGCGGCGAGGAGAGATGTCAGCCAGCCTTCGGACCCCTGCGGACCTGGATTCCTTCTGTCGGGAATTTGACCTTCCCATCCCGGACTTACCGGACTGGACTTTGCCTCAGCAGATACCGCAGATTTCCCAGGCCTGGCAGCCAGCCACCACATAACGTAAGCGGCGATCCAGGAGTGCAAGGGAAGGAGGACCCACCTGAACGTAACCTCTCTTGAATTCACGACTACCTTGTGAACTTGATAGGGGTTAATGGGCTCACCTATGTCGCCTTTTATTTCTTGGGGATTTTCTCTTTCTTAAAGAATCCCGGGGGGGGGGTGAGATCCGTAAGTCTGGTTTTGTAGAGTTTCGTCACTCACCCCACCAACGGAGCCGTACCAATTTATTCGCACTTTGGTTTTATAGTGCAGGTTATAATTAGTGCAACAATCTCTACTTTGAGAGAGGTCGGCTCTGGCGCTGGGATAGTGGACGGTTGGTATTGATTACCATACACCTATCCTATTGCATAATTGCAACGTTTTTACTCTTCAGTAGTATGTAGTTATGTTTAGGTTTGTTTGTTTATGTCCTGGTTATATTCACAGGTATGCAACCCACCAAAGTCTATATGCTTTATCTCAGAAGGGCTTGGGGAGTACTTTTGTCACACATACCAAACGGCGGTGCCAGGCACTAGCCCTCACACTAGCATATATTGAAGTCTTGAGATGGCTAAGTTAATGAGCCTTAATGTTAAGGGGCTGAATTCAGATGTAAAGAGGAGGCTGGTTCTTCAGGAGATGCGAAAATCAATGGCGGAAGTGGTGTTTCTACAAGAGACACACTTCACAGAAAAAAGCTCTTTCAATTTTGCCCGCCATTGGTTTCCCCAATCCTTTTCGGCCACAAATACAAAAAAGAAGGCTGGGGTGGCTATACTGATTTCCCGCACTTGTCCATTTCGAGTATAAAAGGTGTGATGCAGACCCCTCAGGTTGATACCTCATAGTTCAGGGCACCCTGAAGGGGATACAGCTAGTGTTGGGTAACCTCTATGCCCCAAATTCTAATCAAACTAGATTTGTTTCTTTGGTCTTATCACTCCTTCCGTCAGACCGGGGGGCCCTACACATCATAGGGGGAGATTTTAATATGGTGTTTTCAGAAAGGGCGAATAGAATGCTTGCACCTTCACACTGTGCAGGCTCAAATAAAACATCTCACCTATCTACTGGCTTCCGCAAATTGATCCATACACACCAACTATTTGACTTGTGGAGAATTGACAACCCGACGGCAAGACAATACACCTTCTTTTCACATCCCCATAATTCGCATAGTCGAATAGATTATTTTTTTGGCAATGTCCTCACACTCAGAACACTCCAACAAGCACAAATAGGCAACATCACGTGGTCGGACCATGCCCCTCTGATAATATATCTTAATTTAACAAATGCCCCCTCAAAAAGAACCCATTGGAGACTGAATGAATCCTTACTCACCAATATCACCTCCCGTGAATCACTCCGTAAGGCTATACAGCACTATACAGCATTTCTTTACGGAGAACTCTCAGTCTACTCCATCATTCCCGATGATATGGGAGGCCCACAAGGCAGTTATTAGAGGGGAGCGTATAGCCCTTTCGTCTAAGCTTAAAAAGGACTCACAGCGACTTTACCGCCAATATGAGACAGATCTCCGTTCAGCAGAAGCTCTACTCCACATCCATCCCACCAAGTCCCACCTGAAAAGGGTGATAGACCTGAGAACTAAATTAAAAGAAATCTCACATGGGAAAATAGAGAGGCTCTTACGCTACTCTCGCCAGAAATATTAAGAATACGGTAATAAACCGGACACGATGCTGGCTAGAAAGCTTAGGAATCAAACCATGAATTCAGCCCTTTGTGCCATAAAGGACACTTTAGGCACCCCTCATTACGACCCTACAAAAATTGCCCAACTTTTTCATGCATACTACACGTCTTTGTATTCTATCCCTCCTACACTATCAATGTCCCACCCAGACAGAACAAAAATAGTAAACGAGTACTTGACGGACTGCCACCTCCCAAGACTGTCCCAAGAGGCCCTAGATGACCTTAATTGAGAAATATTACCAGACGAGATTAACCAGATCATTAAGGACCTTCCAAACCATAAAGCCCCGGGCCCGGATGGGTTTACGTACCTATACTATAAAACCTTTGTAGGGGAACTGTCTCCACATCTGACTCAGCTATTCAAACTTTTTATGACAGGGGAGGACATCCCAAATACATTTCTACACTCTTACATAACTGTCATTCCCAAAACAGGTAGGGACCCTATGGAGTGTTCGAGCTACTGCCCTATTAGCCTCCTAAATTCTGATCTTAAAATATTCACCAAATTAATGGCAGAACGTCTAAATAATTGGCTCCCACAGCTGGTCCATAAAGAGCAAGTAGGATTTGTCCGCTACCGGCAGGCAGGGGACAACACCCGAAGGATCTTGGCTCTAGTGGAGGTGGTGAACAGAGAGGGGGCGGAGGCACTTCTCTTGGGATTGGATGCGGAGAAGGCTTTCAACAGGCTGGACTGGTCCATCGTGTTTTCCGTGCTGGGCCACTTTGGCCTGTCGGGGCCATTTGTCTCGCCCTGAGGGGTCTGTACTCTCTTCCTGCGGCGACCATTCGCCTCCCACACGCACATTCAGAGCCTCTCAGTATCCGAAATGGAACCAGGCAGGGCTGTCCACTGTCCCCTCTCCTATATGTTCTTAGCATCGAACCGCTAAGAACATATAGGCACAGATTCGACTTAATCCGGATATTATGGGGGTCAAGGTTCGGGAGAAGTCCTTCAAAGTAGCCCTGTTTGCGGACGACGTCTTACTGTTATTGACTAATCCCGCCATCTCCCTACCAAATTTACATGCAGTGCTATCTCAATATGCCAAACTTTCGGGGTACAAACTTAATTCGGATAAAACAGAAGCCTTACCCCTCAATATCCCAGAAGCCAAATTGCAGTGCCTTAAACAAAACTTCAAGTATTCTTGGAGATTGGATTCCCTGCAATACCTAGGAGTCAAAATAACCCCCAACTATAAGGCTTTATACCAGGCAAATTTTCCACCCATGATACGATGTTGCGATGTTGAAAATAGCCTTAAAAAATGGTCATCTTTACAGATCTCGTTCCTGGGTAGAATCGCCACAATTAAAATGTCGGTCATTCCTAAATTTTTATATTTATTTGAAACACTCCCGGTGCAGGTTCCCTTGGGGGTCCTGAAAAGAGTCCAATCCACACTCCTGCAATTCATATGACACTCGGGAAGGCACCGTATCCCAGATTCGGTTATGTGTGCACCCCGTGTAAAGGGGGGCTTGTCATGCCCAAATCTTAAACTTTACTACTACGCCTCACACCTATGTAACCTGGCCTCTTGGACGACTCTACCGGCTTACAACAAGTGGACGGAGATAGAGAAGCTTTGGATGGCACCCTATCATCCAGGCTCCCTAATCTGGGGCCGCCCTAGTGAAACCCCCTCCAGAGACCTCTTGGGCCCAATGGCATTCACAAGAGAGATTTGGCAGCAGTGTAGAATGAAATATCAGCTGTCGTCACACACTTCTCTGTTAACCCCTTTCCTGTTTACACCACACCTGACGGAGGGTATGAGTCCGGGGGTGACGGGGCTGTGGGCAAAGACGGGCCTGTACTGTTTCCGAGATATAGTTAACCCGGTGACTCTAAAATTAAAGCCATTTTCAGTCCTACGATACCAATATAACCTACCTTTTCATCTGTATTTCTCATACCAACAAATAACACGTTTCTTTACAGACATAATGGGACTGACGGGGGCGTGTCGCCCAACCGCATTCGAGACCCTATGCTCTTGCCGGACCTCGACCAGAGGATTAATCTCAGTCATTTATAATATACTGATAACTGGGGATCTTTTGGATACTGTGAAACACACGTACATGAGGAGATGGGAGGGTTGGATAGGACGCCCACTATCGGACGCGCTCTGGTCAGTGTGGGCCAGGACATTCCGGTCCTCAATTAGCACTCTCTACAAGGAGAACCAAGTTAAAATCCTGATGACATGGTACCACACTCCAGAGCTCTTACATAAGTTTAATCATAACTACCCGGATGTATGTTGGAGGTGCGGCCTTGGAGGAGCATGTTTATACCACATTTTCTGGACATGCTCGGCCATCGGGGGTTTCTGGGAGGTGGTAGAGTCACTGATGGGCAGATTGGTTGGCAGAGGTGTGTCCAGGGACCCGGTGGTGTTTTTGCTAAATGCCCTCCCGTCATCCCTAAGCAAATCGGAATTAAAACTCCTACTTCATATCCTTACAGCTGCTAAATGCCTAGTCTCATTATTCTGGAAGAGGGCAGCCCCTCCGTCTGTCTCTGATCTATACGCCCGGATAAAAGATGTTAGAAATATGGAAAAATTGACAGCCCAGCTCAATAATACCATGGATGGTTTTGTAGTCACATGGTCTAGTTGGGATGAGCTTGTAGACACCTACCAAATTTAAGGACGAAAATAGGCTTATGATAATACGTTCTCCTCCTATACACAACCCTGAGGGGATGTGCGAAGGCTCCACCGGGTCCCCTTGGGATTGGTCCCAGTGTCTCCCATCCTCAGATTTATCCAATGACCGAACCCCGCCCACCCTTCAATTGACATTCAGTATGTGTATGACATAGCATATTTGTACACACACCTGTGATATGTTTCGTTTACTTTTGAAAATGTATATTTTCTTTTGTTGTATAACATGTTAAAAAACTCTTTTTTGAAAAAAAAAGTTGAATAAAAAAAAAAATAGCGTAGCAAACATGGGCAGGAGGGTAGAATGCAGAGGTGTTGGAACTTGCTTGGCACCAGTGGTACACTAATGGAGTATAGCAGCCACTTTTTGGATGCCACTAACTTTCAGCACTGTTTGCTATTAAAATAGTGTAGCAAAATGTGCATGAGGATAGAATGCAGGGGAGTTGGAAGTTTCGCCCCCAGCAGTTCGCCCCCAGCATTTTGCCCCCAGCATTTCGCCCCCAGGTACACTTCGCCCCTGAACATTTCGCTCCCAGCATTTCGCCCCCAGGATGGTTCGCCCCCGCACATTTCGCCCCCGCACATTTCGCCCCCAGCAGTTCGCCCCCGGATGTTTCGCCCCCGGATGTTTCGCCATCAGCAGTTCACCCCCGGATGTTTCACCCCCAGCAGTTCGCCCCCGGACGTTTCACCCCTGGATGTTTCGCCCCCAGCAGTTCGCCCCCGGACGTTTCGCCAACAGCAGTTCGCCCCCAGCTTTTTGCCCCCAGATGTTTTGGCCCCAAATTAGGCAGGGAATTTTGTCCTGGTGTTTTAGCCTTAAGACTTCTTTCACAGTAGGCACTTACCCAATTGCTAAGCACTGGAAAATTGCTAAGAAGATGTTTCGCCCCCAGCAGTTCGCCCCCGGATGTTTCGCCCCCAGCAGTTCGCCCCCGGATGTTTTGCCTCCGGATGTTTCGCCCCCAGCAGTTCGCCCCCGGACGTTTCGCCCCCGGATGTTTCGCCCCCAGCAGTTCACCCCGGACATTTTGCCCCGGATGTTTCGCCTCCAGCATTTCGCCCCCAGACGTTTCGCCCCCGGATGTTTTGCCCCCAGCAGTTCGCACCCAGGATGTTTCGAACATTTCGCCCCCGCACATTTCGCCAACAGCAGTTCGCCCATGGATATTTCGCCCCCAGCTTTTTGCCCCCAGATGTTTCAGCCCCAAATTAGGCAGGGAATTTTGGCCTTGTGTTTTAGCCCTAAGGCTGCGACCGCACTTTGCGTTCTCCTACTTGCAGTTCAGAACGCACGTTTTGGGCTTAATTGATTTGACCAAAGTTGCCTTTTTCTGAATTTTAGCGCTGAAAACGCATGCGTATTTACCGCGTTTTAGATGCGTTTTCAGCGCTTTTTACCTGCTTTTTCACATGCGTTTTGAACATCAAGACACTGCTAAATAAACATTAAACAGTCAAACCCAATGAAAAAAGGAAAAAAAAGGAATACATATAGAATTTTAGAAATAATTTAAGAAATAGAAATATTTAATTAAATTATATCGGTAATATACTATTTATTAGAAAAATAGCTAAAAATTTGTAATTTTCATAAATTTAATTGTCGGACTATGTGTGTGTGTAAAGGGACATATGAAATCATTATGATAATGTTCAAAAAGCATGCGTTTTGGTAGCTCAAAACGCTTGTTTTCTGCACATAAAAAGCAGGTAAAACGCAGGAAATTTGAAGTTTCTTGGTTTTTGCCATTTCTCATTGACTTCAATGTTAGCAAAACGCACCTAAAATGGCAAAAACAATTGACATGCTGCTTCTTTGAACGCATGGTTTTTGCCACAAAATATGCAAATTAAACGCAGCGTTTAGAAACGCAAAGTGCGGTCTGAAAATCACCATTTTCCATAGACTTTGCTGTAAAATCAAAATGCATGCCTTTTGGCATGAAAAAGGTGCTTCTCAAACCAGACCTAAAAAGCACCTGAAACGCAGGTGGAAACGCAAAGTGCGGTCGCACCCTAAGACCTCTTTCACAGTAGGCACTTAGCCAAGTGCTAAGCACTGGAAAATCGCTAAGAAGATTGCCAATTTTGAATATATAAGTCAATGGCTGGAAAAGCGAGGTGTTGTTTCGGCCAGCTCTTTTTATTTTATTACAGGAGCTATTTTTGAGCACTTAGCATTCATCAATAGCCTGTATCTTATGGGTCATTACCGAGAGCGCTCACAAAAGCGCTCTCAAAAATGCCAGTAAAGCACGTGCTTTGGAGTTCTAAAACAGTGGCAGCATAAGGGTGCTTTCACACTTCCGCTACATATGCACTACAGGCCGCCCGTTCGCTTCTGTAATGCTGCCGTTCCACTAACCTGCAGCGGAACGAAAAGAAGAAAATGCTATTCTTTTTGCTCTGACACTGATAGCGGAATGCAACATTACGAAAGCGAACGGGCGGCTGCAGATCGCGGAACCCAGCCGTTCACTTCTATGGGCAATGCAAGCGGAATGCCAGCATTCCACTAGCATTGCCCTGGGGTCAGCTGGATGTCAGATCCAGAGCGGATTGACCTCTGGCGGCCCCAAACATAAGTGTGAAACCACTCTAACATTACAGTGTGCAAGAGGCCTAAAATCAAAACAATTTGAACTTTTAGGGTACTTTCACACTTGCGTTGTTTTCCTTCCGTCACAATCCGCCCTTTTGGAAAACAGCGGAATCCGTTAATGGATTCCGCTTTTTCCCATAGACTTGTATGGATGACGGATTGTGCCAAAAGTACCTGCGTTGCCTCCGCAGGCCGACGCTGCGTTGCTTCTGCCGAGCGGAAGCATCGCTTAACATTACTTGCGTTAAAATGACGCCGAGCGGCGGATTCCATTACATCCATCAATAGTTATAATGGATCCCTATGGTGGCGGATTCCGTTGCAAAGTGCTTTATAACGGAATTCGACGCTGGATTCCGCTAATTTCTACTGAGCATGCCCAGAATGAAAAAAATGGAAAAAAAAAAAAAGAGCCGACGCATTCCGTTAGACGGATGCCTAACGGACGCAACGGATGCAATGGGTCTGTTATTTCACAGGAATCAACTAACGGATTCCTGTAAAATAACGGACCTGTTGCATCCGTTGACAACACAAAAATAATGGATGCGTCAGCAACGGACCCAGCGGATTCAAGCCAACGCAAGTGTGAAACTAGCCTTACCTGACTCAGCACTGACCTGCTTTGTTGCAAGTTTTGTTGCAGATGTAACAAGTAGCAGGTCAGATGTCCTGCAAGTTACATTAGACTAGCTTTAATTCCATCTGTACAGCAGAATATAGCAGTGTCTGAATCTCCACAAAGAGAGAGGTGTACTGCCACAAAAAATCAGTCAGCTTCCACAGCAATTCACTTTCTACAACTATGAATTCAGTTCTGTCCAAACGTAGAAGGAGGAAGTTGGTCTATGAGAATCACATTTACATATTTTCCAAAAGAACCACTGATGATGTCCATTCCATCTGGGTATGTGAAAAACGGTGGCTACCAGGACAGGAAAGGAACACTAACTTAGTATTCCAGACACTTTTAGGATGGCAGAAAAAGTGTCAGCTCTTTGTGCAAATAAAATAGCGTGGCAAAAAATGGCCAGGTGGGTAGAATGCCCGGTTTCTGTGGCTACCAGGACAGGAAAGGAAGCCTCACTTTCTATCCCTCCTAATGATGAAATGCAGCAAGGAATTCCCTGAGCTGAGGTACACAGACGCTGTTATCTAAAGCTGTACACAGCGTTTGCACGGACCTGCCTAGCAGCTATGGCTATGTATGCCTGGAAATCAGCCCTGAAAAGCGCTGAAATAGCTTGCAGTCCCTCCCTAATCCCTACAGCGCTGTGTAGCTTGCACTATGTCTATTTTTGCACACAACAGGATCAGCGGCGGCAGCAGCAGCGTGAGCGGTGACTGTCACCCACATGCAGAAGGCAGATAATGGCGGCGTGAGGGAAAATGGCCATATTTATAAGGCAAGGACATGTGACATTCACAGCCTATGACACATGCCCTTGCTTGTCTGGCAAAAAGTACACTTAGCTGTGTGTGTGTCTGGGATTGGCTGACATGCTGGCCCGCCCCACTACCCGCGTGCTTAGGAAAAAGAAAAAAAAATGGCGATTGGCATTCTCCCAGCAGCACAGATCTAAACGCGTCCCCCCCTGCACACTATACGCTGAAATTTGATAATAGTGTGAATCACAGAGTGACTCACACTATTACAGTGAAAAGCCAGCTAGTAACTAGCTAGGCTTTTTGCTGATCGAACCGTTATCGATTGTAACTTGAGCTGTCGAGCTTTTAGCAAAAAGCTCGCATTTGATCTCGAGCACCCCCCAAAATCACTCGAACATGAAATTAGTAAACCTCGAACATCGCTCATCTCTAGTGGAGACACACAGCACCTTTACCCTCAGTTTCTTAAGCAATGCAGTGGTCATCTTGGAGGTGTGTTAGGGGACTTAAAACCACACCGTGATTACTAAAAGTGCACAGGATAGATTGTTAGCCCTCAATAGCTGCAAGATAAGCAGACCTGCCAACAGGCAGGGAGATGCAGCCAAAATCCTAAATATGATATATTGTATAGCAAGGATTTAAAATTTAACTTTTAATAAATATAATAATAAAATAGATCAAAGTGCAAAGTGAAGTACAATAAAAGGAAGGATCTCACCCAGTTCTTCTCCTGAGGGATCCACACCACTGTATAGACCAAGGCGGGCGGGCATCAGACCAATGACGTAAAGCCGGGGATAAACAGTATAGTTACATTACCCCTGTCGTGCCCCTGCAATAGCTTCCGCCCTTACAAGGGCAGCACCCAAGTCAGGATAACTACCCCAGTAAATACACAATAACCCTCCCAACGCGTTTCCCTCTCCGTGTAACAGGAGAGTTCCTCAGGGGAGAAAAAGAAAGTAAAGCCTGCAGTGGCAGGTCAATACATTACATTACACTACTTGCTTTCAGTAAGTGTGTTCACACACCGCTTTCAGTGTATGTGCTAATGGCCAGTGGGACCATGGGACTTCAGGGGCAGCAGGGAAAGTTGTCGTGGAGTGGGGGCGCCAGATCGCATTTTTAGGGTGCCAACCCCCTCTGTTAGACAGTGCACAGATAGGTGCAGCTATTGAGAACTAGCAATCTATCCTGTGCACTTTTAGTAATCATGGTGTGATTTTAAGTGTGCTATCCCATATATGAGTCTTGTAAGGTGTGTCAGGGGCCATTATCATGTTGGAATACTGCCCTTCTGCCCAGTTTCCAAAGGGAGTGGATCATGCTCTGCTTCAGTATGTCACAGTACATGTTGGCATTCATGGTTTCCTCAATAAACTGTAGCTTCCCACAGCCAGCAGCACTCATGCAGCGCCAAACCATGAAACTCCTACCACCATGCTTGACTGTAGGCAAGACACACATGTCTTTGTACTCTTCACCTGGTTGCTGCCACACATGCTTGACATGATCTGAACCTAATAAGGTTATCTTAATCTCATCAGACGTCAGTACATGGTTCCAGTAATCCATGTCCTTAGCAGGCTTGTCTTCAGAAAACTGTTTGCAGGCTTTCTTGTGCATCATCTTTAGAAGAGGCTTACTTTTGCAATGACAGCCATGCAGACCAATGTGATGCAGTGTACAGTGTATGGTCTGAGCACTGACAGGCTGATCCCCCCCACCCCATGCAGCAATGAGGGCAGCATTCATACATCTATTTTTAAAGGACAACGTCTGGATATGACGCTGAGCATGCGCTCTTTACTTCTTTGCTTGACCATGGCAAGGTTTGTTCTGAGTGGAACCTGTCTTGTTAATCCGCTGCATGGTCTTGGCCTCTTCCACCATGCTGCAACCAAGTTTCAGGGTGTTTGCAATCTTCTTATAACCTAGGCCATCTTTATGTAGAGTAACAATTCTTTTTTTCAGATCCCCAGAGAATTCTTTGCCATGAGGTGCCATGTTGAACTTCCAGGGTCCACTATGAGAGAGTGCATGAGCGATAACACCAAAATTACCACACCTGCTGCCATTTCACACCTGAGACCTTGTAACACTAATGAGTCACATGACCCCAGGGAGGGCAAATCGCTAATTGGGCACAATTTGGCCATTTTCACTTAGGGGTGCACTCACGTTTGTTGCAGCAGTTTAGACATTAATGGCTGTGTGCGGAGTTATTAAGAGGGTACACGAAATTTACACGGTTATACAAGCTGTACACTTAGTACATTACATTGACTCAAAGTGTCATATCTTCAGTGTAGTCCTATGAAAAGATACAATAAAATATTTACAAAAATGCGCGGTGTGTACTCACTTTTGTATAATGTATGTTTGTTATTGAATTTGTTGTTTATTCAGTTGCCATGGTTCCCAAAGTTTTGGATGATTGCTTCATAATCTAATTAAACCCTTTTACCTGGCTTTAATTTCATACTCTAATAAAACGCACAACTTTCCAAAGGACATAAAAAAGTGTTCTGACGTTTCTGTGGGTCATGATCCTGGGGCTCCTCTCTCACCCTTCCAGCTGCTGGAACAGACAAGGCAGTGGGGAGTGAGCACTGTGGCTGCCCGGAGCAGGTCAATTAAAGGGGTTTTCCCATGAACAACGTTCATTTTAAAGTTTATTTGTAATCTATAGATCTTGGAATAATAATAATAATTTATAGTTGGATATATTTAAAACAAATGTTCCTGTACTGAGATAATCTTATATATGTTCCCCTGCTGTGTACTGTGTAATGGCCGTGTCTGACCGTACAGGAACATGGTCTGATCATACCACAGCTCCTGGGCTAGGGAGGAAGTAATAAAGTATACAGATATTACAGCTTGGGATTGCAAATTAACCTTTCTATGAGGTAAAATATTTTTAAAAACAGACAGGGAAATGCTTTACCTAAAAAAAAAAAGTGATACGATCCCATGTTGTGATGTCTGTATACTCTCTTTTGCTTCCTCCCCGACTCAGGAGATGTGGTATGATCAGACCATGCCCCTGTATGGTCAGACACAGCCATTACACAGTACATAGCAGGGACACATTTATAAGATTATCTCAGGACAGGAACATTTTAACATATCCCATTGTACAAATTATAATAATTATTCTAAGATCTATTGATTAAAATCAACTTTGAAATTAACTTTATTCATGGGAAAACCCCTTTAACCTCTACATGCCATGGGCAGTAGCGACTGCAGATTTTCAGGCATTTAAGATAGGGAACTGTCACTTGATTGGCTGCCGGCAACCAGATCATGGGGAAGGCAGATGCAATACTACGGCAAACTTGGGCCTAAGGCCGGGGCCACACGGGGGACTAATGCGTTCCTCGCCTGACACTTGGCTCACGCTGCCAGCATAGCGGGAGACAAGTGTCATGCGAGTGTCACTGCGACTGAGGTCCGATCATGCCATCGGACCACAGCTACGGGGGACGGGCCGGCACTGAGGAGGGGAGGGCCGGCACTGAGGAGGAGTGGGCCGGCGCTGCGGAAAGGATTTATCTCCCTCTCTCCTCCGTAGCTGGCTATTGCCATTCTCGCCCTGCACTCGCAGTACACCGGTGTACTGCGAGTGCAAGGCGATTTTTCTCTCGCCCCATAGACTTGAATGGATGCGAGAGAAACCAGGATCGCATTACAGTCGCAGCATGCTGTGATTGTTTTCTCGGTCCGATTAGGGCTGAGAAAATAATCGCTCATGGGTGCTGACACATAGGCTAATATTGGTCCGAGTGGAATATGATGTTTTATCGCATTGCACTCGCTCCGATTTTCATGCTGTGTGTCTTAAGGGCTCTTTACATGCTGCGACATAGCAGCGATGTCGCTAGCAATCGCACCCGCCCCCATCGTTTGTGCGTCACGGGCAAATCGCTGCCCATGGCGGACAAAATTGGTAGTGAGTGTCACACGTACTTACCTGCCTAATGACGTCGCTGTGGCCGGCAAACAACCTCTTTTCTAAGGAGGCGGTTCGTGCGGCGTCACAGCGATGTCACACAGCAGGCAACCAATAGAAGCGGAGGGGCAGAGAGCAGACGCATGACGGTCACTCCCACCTCGTTGCCAGAGGACGCAGGTACGCTGTTGTTCGTCATTCCTGGGGTGTCACACGTAGCGATGTGTGCTGCCTCAGGAACGACGAACAACCTGCGTCCCATAAGATCAACATTTTGAAAATGAACGACGTGTCAACGATCAATGATGTGGTGAGTATTTTGGATCGTTAGCAGTCGCTCGAACGTGTCACACGGAACGACGTCGCTAACGAGGCCGGTTGTGCGTCACGAATTCCTTGACCCCAGCGACATCTCGTTAGCAATGTCGCAGCGTGTAAAGTGCCCTTAACAGTTGCTTTTCAGTTTACCAAGTGTCACGCTCCCCGGGTCCCCTGCCCTGCTTCCCGGCTCCCCTGCCTCGCTCCCCGGCTCACCTGCCACGCTCCCCGGCTTCCCTGCTTCGCTCCCCGGCTCCTCTGTTAGGCGTCCCCCGCTCCACAGCCTCCAGCCCCCATCACCTGCGGTCCCCAGGCGGCCCGGTCCCCGCTCCCGGCGCCCATCGGCAGCTCTGCTCCAGGCCGGCTCCCCTGCTTCATATTCACCGCTCCCTGCCCTGGCTTCTGGCACCCGGGCCTCGCGCATGCGCATTAGGGCGCGCGCGCGGTCATTGACCCTCTCTTAAAGGGCCAGCGTCCACTGACAGGATATTGAACACACTGGTACAGGGTATAAAGGGGTTTAATGTCCAAGTGGGCGGGGCCTGTTCTTCGTGTTTTCCTAAGCTAGGAGTCAGGTCTCCTTGCGTCTGCTGGTATACTTGCCTATCTCTCTTCTAGAGCCGCTCCTGCCTCGCCATCCGGTCCTGACGATTCCCGAACCCCGAACGCTGACTGTCTGCCATCCCGTCAGTCCATACCATCTCTGATCCCTGTGGTGATCCGTCATCTCGCTCCATCGGTTCCAGACTCTGCCTGACAACATCTCGGCCTCCGAACCTGAGCTCCGTCACCCGGACTACCATCAGTGACTCCGTGGTCCCAGGGACTTCTCCACTCCACTCTTTTGAACGGACTGTCCTGCTACCTGTAGTGCTCCGGCTACCGGACCCCTTGCCTTCTGTAAGGTGTTCGGCCCAGTGGATCCACCTCCTGGGTCTGCCCGTCCACCTGGCCCTAACAGTAAGAACAGGCCATGGATCCCGCCGAAGCACTAGCGGCCTTGCAGCAGGAACTCACACGCCAGCGTGAGACCCAGACCCGCATGCTGAACTTCATGTCTTCTGTGGATACCCGCCTGAACGCGCTACAAGCAGCGGCCACATCCTCGGCATCTCGGGTTTCCACTGTACAATCCACGGCCACTGCTCCCGTGGCAGCCTCCTCGGATGCCTCCAGTCTTCGTTTGGCCTTACCACCCCGGTACGCCGGAGATCCCAAGACCTGCAGGGGATTCATCAATCAATGCTCTCTCCATTTCAAGCTGCTGCCGCACTTGTTTGCCTCCGACCAAGCCATGGTCGCGTTCATGATGTCCCATCTGGAGGGAGAGGCACTGGCCTGGATGAACCCCTTGTAGGAGAAGGAGGATCCGGAGACCACCAACATCCAGGAATTCCTGCAGGCATTTCGTGGCACCTTTGACAAGCCCGGACGCGCCTCCGTGTCTGCCTCATCTCTCCTCCGGCTACGTCAGGGGACTCTGACGGTGGGCCAATATGCCATCCGTTTTCGCACCTTGGCTTCGGAACTCGGGTGGAACAATGAGGCTCTAACCGCCGCCTTCTGGGAAGGACTCTCGGGTCGAATTAAAGATGAGCTGGCTGGTCGTGACGTGCCGTCCACCCTGGATGCCCTGATTGCCCTAGCGACTCGAGTGGATCTTCGCTTTCAGGAACGATCCAAAGAGGTGTCCCGTGAGAGACGTCCGATACGGCATTCCTCTCCTCCGCAGAAGCCCGCCGTACTTCAGTCAACGTCGTCTGGTGTCTCCGTCCACGAGCCCATGCAGATCGACCGTTTGCGGCAGTCCGAACAACGCTGAGCAGAGCGACTCGCCAAGGGTCTCTGCTTCTACTGCGGAGAGGGTACACACCTTCTACGCTCCTGTCCAGAGAGGCCGGGAAACTCCAAAGCCTAGGGTTGGTAGGAGAGGCCACCCTAGGTGCTGGGACTCTCTCAGACCCGGTTACGTGGACGGTTCAAGTGACAACGGGAGAGACGCGGTTCACGGCCGAGGCGTACCTCGATTCCGGGGCAGCAGGCAATTTCATCCAGCAGGCCACGGTGGACAAGTACCAGGTGCCTGTTACTCCACTCGACAAACCCCTCGTGATTGCCTCAGTAGACGGGAGACCCCTCTCTGACACCATCTCGTGGATCACCAAGCCGGTGGAACTGCGTATCGGTGCCCTGCACACCGAGAACATCGCTCTCTACGTCCTCCCACACATGTCTCATCAAATCCTGCTGGGACTCCCCTGGTTACGGACACACGAACAGTCAGTCAGCTGGGGTACTGGTGAAATCACCCGATGGGGCTCCTCTTGCCACGAGAACTGTCTGAAGACTATACAACCCATCCGACGACCTCCGGTTCCCTCGGCCTATTGGTCCTTCGCGGACGTCTTTGATAAAAAGGAGTCAGAGGTACTGCCGCCACATCGTCCTTTACGACTGTGCCATCGACCTGCTCCCGGGAACTACACCACCTCGAGGACAGATATATCCGCTGTCTCCTGCCGAAACAAGGGCCATGTCTACCTACATCACAGAGAACCTGGCAAGGGGATTCATTCGGAGATCCTCCTCTCCTGCTGGAGCAGGCTTCTTCTTCGTTAAGAAGAAAGAGGGCGACCTACGCCCATGCATTGACTACCGGGGATTGAACCAAATCACCGTGAAAAATAAATACCCCCTGCCGCTCATCCCCGAATTGTTTGATCGGCTTAGAGGAGCTCGTGTGTTCACCAGGTTGGATCTTCGGGGTGCCTACAACCTGGTCCGCATCCGCTCTGGGGACGAATGGAAGACCGCGTTCAATACTCGCGATGGGCACTATGAATACTGTGTGATGCCCTTCGGCCTGTGTAACGCACCAGCAGTCTTTCAGGAATTGGTGAACGACGTGTTCCGGGACCTTCTCTACGTCTGTGTGGTGGTGTATCTAGATGATATCCTGGTCTTTTCTCCGGACCTCCAGACCCACAGAGAGAACGTGCAGCTGGTACTACCAAGACTGAGGGAGAATCATCTGTACGCCAAGTACGAGAAGTGTGTCTTCGAGCAGTCTTCTCTTCCCTTCCTGGGTTACGTAATCTCCGATACCGGTCTGCAGATGGATCCGGAGAAGGTCTCTTCCATTCTCAACTGGCCCCCTCCTTCTGGACTGAAGGCAATCCAATGTTTTCTGGGATTCGCAAACTATTACCGTCAGTTCATCCCTCACTTCTCTGCTCTGACTGCACCTCTCTCCGCCTTGACCAAGAAGGGGGCTAATCCAAAGGACTGGTCACCTGCGGCCGACGCCGCGTTTGGCTCCCTGAAGAGGGCATTTGCTTCCTCCCCTGTGCTCCACCGTCCGGAGTTAAACCGACAGTTCACCTTGGAGGTGGATGCCTCCTCCTCGGGAGCCGGAGCAGTGCTCATGCAGAAGTCCTCCTCCGGGAAGATGGTTACTTGCGGTTTCTTCTCCAGGAGCTTCTCAGCGCCTGAACGCAACTACACCATCGGTGACCGAGAGCTATTGGCAGTCAAACTGGCTCTGGAGGAATGGCGCTACCTTCTGGAGGGAGCAGTGTACCCCGTGATCATTTACACGGACCACAAGAACCTGGAATACCTGCGGTCCGCTCAGCGACTGAACCCACGGCAAGCCAGGTGGTCCTTGTTCTTTGCCAGGTTCGATTTTCAGCTCCATTTCCGACCCGCGGACAAGAATGTACGCGCAGATGCCTTGTCCAGGTCATTCATGCCCATGGAGCAGGAGGAGGAGACATCCCAGCCCATCATCTGCCCTAGTAAAATCATTCCGGTGGCCCCTGTCACCCTGGCCCAGATACCGCCCGGGAAGACCTATGTCTCTGAGACTGACAGGCAAAAAGTGTTGCACTGGGGCCATGCCTCGAAAACAGCCGGCCATGCTGGTCAGAAGAGAACATGGAGTACAATTGTACGTCACTACTGGTGGCCATCCCTTCGCACGGACGTCGCTTCTTTTGTCTCAGCCTGATCCTCTTGTGCCAGGAACAAGACGCCCAAACACCTGCCATATGGCCGTCTTCTGCCTCTGCCTATACCCTCTGTTCCGTGGCAACACATTGCAATGGACTTTATTACGGACTTGCCCCTGTCTTCCGGACACACAGTCATATGGGTCGTGGTGCATCGGTTCTCCAAAATGGCTCATTTCGTCCCTATGGCTGGACTGCCCTCAGCCCAGGAACTCGCTGACGCCTACATACAGCACATCTTCCGGTTGCATGGCTTTCCATCACACATTGTGTCCGACAGAGGAACTCAGTTTACCTCCCGCTTCTGGAGGGCTCTCTGCAAACATCTGGGAGTGACTCTGGACTTTTCTTCAGCCTACCATCCTCAGTTGAATGGCCAAGTGGAACGAGTCAATCAGATCTTGACCTCCTTCTTACGTCACTACGTCAACGCCCATCACGACGACTGGTCCACGCTTCTTCCTTGGGCTGAATTCTCCCATAACCACCACGTCAGTGAGTCCTCCTCCAGCTCTCCCTTCCATGTCGTTTACGGACTTCAGCCTTCCGTCCCATTACCTGTATCCTCTTCCTCGGATGTCCCTGCTGCTGATGCTGTAGCCCGTGACTTTGCAACAATTTGGGACTCTGTCAAGGCGTCCCTTGGACGTGCTTCCCTGCGGATGAAGAGACACGCAGACAAGAGGCGTCTGGATCCTCCGTGTTTCTCTCCAGGAGATCTGGTCTGGCTTGCTTCCAAGTACGTCCGATTGAAGCTACCATCATACAAGCTGGGTCCTCGCTACATCGGGCCGTTTAAAGTCCTCAGCAAAATAAATGAGGTCTCCTACAAGCTGCAGCTCCCGGCCACGATGAGGATACCCAACTCCTTCCACGTCTCCCTGCTCAAGCCGGTTGTCCTTGGTCCCTTCTCCGCTGCTGCCAGTTCGGCTCCTCCTCCTATTGCCGATGATGACATCTATGCGGTAAGGGATATCGTGGCCATGAAAACCGTACGGGGCCGGCAGTTCTTCTTGGTGGACTGGGCAGGGTATGGTTAGGATAGGTCCTGAGGATAGGTCCTGGGAACCCCGGGAGAATGTGGGTACTCCTCTGATACGTGCCTTCCTGTCCCGGTTGCGGGGAGGGGGTGTGGGGTACTGTCACACTCCCCGGGTCCCCTGCCCTGCTTCCCGGCTCCCCTGCCTTGCTCCCCGGCTCACCTGCCACGCTCCCCGGCTTCCCTGCTTCGCTCCCCGGCTCCTCTGTTAGGCGTCCCCCGCTCCACAGCCTCCAGCCCCCATCACCTGCGGTCCCCAGGCGGCCCGGTCCCCGCTCCCGGCGCCCGTCGGCAGCTCTGCTCCAGGCCGGCTCCCCTGCTTCCTATTCACCGCTCCCTGCCCTGGCTTCTGGCACCCGGGCCTCGCGCATGCGCATTAGGGCGCGCGCGCGGTCATTGACCCTCTCTTAAAGGGCCAGCGTCCACTGACAGGATATTGAATACACTGGTACAGGGTATAAAGGGGTTTAATGTCCAAGTGGGCGGGGCCTGTTCTTCGTGTTTTCCTAAGCTAGGAGTCAGGTCTCCTTGCGTCTGCTGGTATACTTACCTATCTCTCTTCTAGAGCCGCTCCTGCCTCGCCATCCGGTCCTGACGATTCCCGAACGCTGACTGTCTGCCATCCCGTCAGTCCGTACCATCTCTGATCCCTGTGGTGATCCGTCCTCTCGCTCCATCAGTTCTGGACTCTGCCTGACAACATCTCGGCCTCCGAACCTGAGCTCCGTCACCCGGACTACCATCAGTGACTCCGTGGTCCCAGGGACTTCTCCACTCCACTCTTTTGAACGGACTGTCCTGCTACCTGTAGTGCTCCGGCTACCGGACCCCTTGCCTTCAGTAAGGTGTTCGGCCCAGTGGATCCACCTCCTGGGTCTGCCCGTCCACCTGGCCCTAACACCAAGTATGGAAACCAGTGGCTAATGAGCTGCCTATCAGGAGAAATCTGCCAGGCAGGTACAATACACTGCACTAAGTGGGTAGATAGTCTAATAAATATTGTGAAAGAAGGGAATTTTGTTTACTTACCGTAAATTCCTTTTCTTCTAGCTTCAATTGGGAGACCCAGACAATTGGGTGTATAGCTTCTGCCTCCGGAGGCCACACAAAGTATTACACTTAAAAGTGTAAAGCCCCTCCCCTTCTGCCTATACACCCCCCGTGCATCACGGGTTCCTCAGTTTTAGTGCAAAAGCAAGAAGGAGGAAAGCAAATAAATTGGTTTAAAGTAACTTCAATCCGAAGAAATTTCGGAGAACTGAAACCATTCAACATGAACAACATGTGTACACGAAAAAACAACAGCCCGAAGGGAACAGGGCGGGTGCTGGGTCTCCCAATTGGAGCTAGAAGAAAAGGAATTTACGGTAAGTAAACAAAATTCCCTTCTTCTTTGTCGCTCCATTGGGAGACCCAGACAATTGGGACGTCCAAAAGCTGTCCCTGGGTGGGTAAAATAATACCTCGTAATAGAGCCGTAAAACGGCCCGTTCCTACAGGTGGGCAACCGCCGCCTGAAGGACTCGTCTACCTAGGCTGGCATCCGCCGAAGCATAGGTATGCACCTGATAGTGTTTGGTGAAAGTGTGCAGGCTCGACCAGGTAGCCGCCTGGCACACCTGCTGAGCCGTAGCCTGGTGCCGTAAAGCCCAGGACGCACCCACGGCTCTGGTAGAATGGGCCTTTAGCCCTGAGGGAACCGGAAGTCCAGAAGAACGGTAGGCTTCGAGAATTGGTTCCTTGATCCACCGAGCCAGGGTGGATTTGGAAGCCTGTGACCCCTTACGCTGACCAGCGACAAGGACAAAGAGTGCCTCCGAGCGGCGCAGGGGCGCCGTACGGGAAATGTAGATTCTGAGCGCTCTCACCAGATCTAACAAATGCAAATCCCTTTCACATTGATGAACTGGATGAGGACAAAAAGAAGGTAAGGAGATATCCTGATTGAGATGAAAGGTGGATACCACCTTAGGAAGGAATTCCGGAACCGGGCGCAGCACCACCTTGTCCTGGTGAAACACCAGGAAAGGAGCCTTGCATGACAACGCTGCTAGCTCAGACACTCTCCGAAGTGATGTGACTGCTACTAGGAAGACCACCTTCTGCGAAAGGCGAGAAAGAGAAATATCCTTCAAAGGCTCAAAAGGTGCCTTCTGAAGGGCCATCAGAACCCTGTTCAGACCCCAGGGTTCTAACGGCCGTCTGTAAGGAGGGACGATGTGACAAACCCCCTGCAGGAACGTGCGTACCTGAGAAAGCCTGGCCAGACGCTTCTGAAAGAACACAGAGAGCGCTGAGACTTGTCCCTTAAGGGAGCCGAGCGACAAACCTTTTTCCAATCCTGATTGAAGAAAGGAAAGAAAAGTGGGCAATGCAAATGGCCAGGGAGAAAATCCCTGATCAGAGCACCAAGATAGGAATATCTTCCACGTCCTGTGGTAGATCTTGGCAGACGTTGGTTTCCTAGCCTGTCTCATAGTGGCAATGACCTCTTGAGATAACCCTGAAGACGCTAGGATCCAGGACTCAATGGCCACACAGTCAGGTTGAGGGCCGCAGAATTCAGATGGAAAAACGGCCCTTGAGACAGCAAGTCTGGACGGTCTGGTAGTGCCCACGGTTGGCCCACCGTGAGATGCCACAGATCCGGGTACCACGACCTCCTCGGCCAGTCTGGAGCGACGAGGATGGCGCGGCGGCAGTCGGCCCTGATCTTGCGTAACACTCTGGGCAACAGTGCCAGAGGTGGAAACACATAAGGGAGTTGAAACTGCGACCAATCCTGAACTAAGGCGTCTGCCACCAGAGCTCTGTGATCGTGAGATCGTGCCATGAATGCCGTGACCTTGTTGTTGTGCCGGGACGCCATTAGGTCGACGTCCGGCATCCCCCAGCGGCAACAGATCTCCTGAAACACGTCCGGGTGAAGGGACCATTCCCCTGCGTCCATGCCCTGGCGACTGAGAAAGTCTGCTTCCCAGTTTTCTACGCCCGGGATGTGAACTGCGGAGATGGTGGAGGCCGTGGCTTCCACCCACATCAAAATCCGCCGGACTTCCTGGAAGGCTTGCCGACTGCGTGTTCCGCCTTGGTGGTTGATGTAAGCCACCGCTGTGGAGTTGTCCGACTGAATTCGGATCTGCTTGCCTTCCAGCCACTGCTGGAACGCTTTTAGGGCAAGATACACTGCCCTGATCTCCAGAACATTGATCTGAAGGGAGGACTCTTGCTGAGTCCACGTACCCTGAGCCCTGTGGTGGAGAAAGACTGCTCCCCACCCTGACAGACTCGCGTCCGTCGTGACCACCGCCCAGGATGGGGGTAGGAAGGATTTCCCCTTCGATAATGAAGTGGGAAGAAGCCACCACCGAAGGGAAGCTTTGGCTGCCTGAGAGAGGGAGACGTTCCTGTCGAGGGACGTCGACTTCCTGTCCCATTTGCGTAGGATGTCCCATTGAAGAGGACGCAGGTGAAACTGTGCGAAAGGGACTGCCTCCATTGCTGCCACCATCTTCCCTAGGAAGTGCATGAGGCGCCTCAAGGGGTGTGACTGACCTTGAAGGAGAGATTGCAACCCTGTCTGCAGTGACCGCTGTTTGTTCAGCGGGAGCATCACCATCGCTGAGAGGGTATGAAACTCCATGCCAAGATATGTCAGCGATTGGGCCGGTGTCAGATTTGACTTTGGAAAATTGATGATCCACCCGAAACTCTGGAGAGTCTCCAGAGTAGCGTTGAGGCTGTGTTGGCATGCGTCTTGAGAGGGTGCCTTGACCAGCAGATCGTCTAAGTAAGGGATCACCGAGTGACCCTGAGAGTGGAGGACCGCAACTACTGTAGCCATGACCTTGGTGAAAACCCGTGGGGCTGTCGCCAGGCCGAACGGCAGTGCCGCGAACTGAAGGTGTTCGTCTCCAATGGCGAAGCGCAGGAAGCGCTGATGCTCTGGAGCAATCGGTACGTGGAGATAAGCATCTTTGATATCGATCGATGCAAGGAAATCTCCTTGGGACATTGAGGCGATGACGGAGCGGAGGGATTCCATCCGGAACCGCCTGGTCTTTACGTGTTTGTTGAGCAGTTTTAGGTCCAGGACAGGACGGAAGGACCCGTCCTTCTTTGGAACCACAAACAGGTTGGAGTAAAAACCGTGACCCTGTTGCTGAAGAGGAACCGGGACCACCACTCCTTCTGCCTTCAGAGTGCCCACCGCCTGCAGAAGAGCATCGGCTCGCTCGGGAGGCGGAGATGTTCTGAAGAATCGAGTCGGAGGACGAGAGCTGAACTCTATCCTGTAACCGTGAGACAGAATGTCTCTCACCCAACGGTCTTTTACCTGTGGCAGCCAGGTGTCGCAAAAGCGGGAGAGCCTGCCACCGACCGAGGATGCGGTGTGAGGAGGCCGTAAGTCATGAGGAAGCCGCCTTGGTAGCGGCACCTCCGGCGGTCTTTTTAGGACGTGACTTAGACCGCCATGAATCGGAGTTCCCCTGATCCTTCTGAGGCCTTTTGGACGAGGAGAATTGGGACCTGCCCGCACCCCGAAAGGACCGAAACCTCGACTGTCCCCTCCTCTGTTGGGGTATGTTTGGTTTGGCCTGGGGTAAGGATGTTTCCTTTCCCTTGGATTGTTTGATGATTTCATCCAATCTCTCACCAAACAAACGGTCGCCAGAAAATGGCAAACTGGTTAAGCACTTTTTGGAAGCCGAATCTGCCTTCCATTCCCGTAACCACAAGGCCCTGCGTATTGCCACCGAATTGTCGGCTGCAACCGCCGTACGGCTCGCAGAGTCCAGGACAGCATTAATAGCGTAGGACGCAAATGCCGACGTTTGAGAGGTTATGGACGCCACTTGCGGCGCAGACGTACGTGTGACTGCGTCAATTTGCGCTTGACCCGCTGAGATAGCTTGGAGTGCCCATACGGCTGCGAATGCTGGAGCAAAAGACGCGCCGATAGCTTCATAGATGGATTTCAACCAGAGCTCCATCTGTCTGTCAGTGGCATCCTTGAGTGAAGCCCCATCTTCAACTGCAACTATGGATCTAGCCGCCAGTCTGGAGATTGGAGGATCCACCTTGGGACACTGAGTCCAGCCCTTGACCACGTCAGGGGGGAAGGGATAACGTGTATCCTTAAGGCGCTTGGAAAAACGCTTATCTGGACAAGCTCGGTGTTTCTGGACTGCCTCTCTGAAGTCAGAGTGGTCCAGAAACATACTCGTTGTACGCTTGAGAAACCTGAAACGGAATTTCTCCTGCTGAGAAGCTGACTCCTCTACTGGAGGAGCTGAGGGAGAAATATCCAACATTTGATTGATGGACGCGATAAGATCATTCACTATGGCGTCCCCATCAGGAGTATCAAGGTTGAGAGCGGCCTCAGGATCAGAATCCTGATCAGCTACCTCCGCTTCATCATACAGAGAGTCCTCCCGCTGAGACCCTGAACAATGTGATGATGTCGAGGGAATTTCCCAGCGAGCTCGCTTAGGCGGTCTGGGGCTGCGGTCCGTGTCAGAGACCTCACCCTGGGATCTATGAGACACCCCGGGAGGACATTGTTGTTCCAACTGAGGGGGACCAGGGTGCAATGATTCCACAGTGCCCATGGTCTGAGATACCGGTCTGGACTGCAAGGCTTCTAGTATCTTAGCCATAGTCTCAGAAAGTCTATCAGTAAAAACTGCAAACTCCGACCCCGTCACCTGGACAGTGTTAGCAGGTGGTTCCCCCTGGGCCACCCTTAGCAGAGGCCCTGGCTGAGTAAGTGCCACAGGGGCCGAGCATTGCACACAATGAGGGTCAGTGGAACCTGCCGGTAGTATAGCCGTACATGCGGCGCAGGCAGCATAGTAAGCCTGTGCTTTGGCACCCTTGCTTTTTGTGGACGACATGCTGTTGTCTCCTCTGAGCAATCCAGGAGGGTATATAGCCAAAAATCAACCGTGCACCATACAGTGTAAAGTATAGCCTATAATCATATAATCTATAAGTACACTTCTGCACTAGTGGGGCCAGCACCTCAGGTGCTGCTTACCGCCCGCTCAAAGCGGTTGTGTGGTCACCAGAATCCCTGCCTGGGTCTCCCAGAGCTTGTCTCCCCTCTCCAGCGTCAGAAGAGCTGACAGGAATGGCTGCCGGCGTCCTGAGGAGAGGAGGGGGCCGTGGGCGTGCCCTAGAAAGTGCGGGAATCTGGTGCCCCACTGTGCACAGTGAGGGGGGTGGAGTATGCAAAGCATGTTCCAGCCCTCAGTGCTGACGTCCTGTACAGCGTCCCGCCCTTCCCCTGACTGGCAGGCCTGGGGGCGGGAAAAGAGTGAGACTAGGCCGCAAAAGCCGGGGACTAAAGTTATAAGCGCGGCCGGCGTATAAGCGCGGTCGGCGCGGTAGTCCCCGGCGTACTAACACTCCCAGCCGCGCTGCAGTGTCAAATGGCAGCGCGCGGTCAGCGCGGTAGTCCCCAGTAAACTAACACACCCAGCCACGCTGCAGTGTGTGATGGCACAAGCGCGGTCAGCGCTGCGGTCCCCGGCGCACTAACACACCCAGCAATGCTGGAGTGTTTCTGTGCGCGGTCCCCACGGGGACACAGAGTACCTCAAAGTAGCAGGGCCTTGTCCCTGACGATACTCGGCACCTTGTCCAGCAGAGTCCCCAGGGGCTGTGGATGGAGCACGGTCTCAGTGCCTGGAGACCGATTAGGATCCCACTTCACCCAGAGCCCTAAAGGGGATGGGGAAGGAAAACAGCATGTGGGCTCCAGCCTCCGTACCCGCAATGGATACCTCAACCTTAACAACACCGCCGACAAGAGTGGGGTGAGAAGGGAGCATGCTGGGGGCCCTGTTATGGGCCCTCTTTTCTTCCATCCGACATAGTCAGCAGCTGCTGCTGACTAAGCTGTGGAGCTATGCGTGGATGTCTGCCTCCTTCGTACAAAGTATGAAAACTGAGGAACCCGTGATGCACGGGGGGTGTATAGGCAGAAGGGGAGGGGCTTTACACTTTTAAGTGTAATACTTTGTGTGGCCTCCGGAGGCAGAAGCTATACACCCAATTGTCTGGGTCTCCCAATGGAGCGACAAAGAAAGAAAGGGAATAAATTGTTTAAATGTATAAAACAAAAAGAATAAAAAAACATAAAGATTTTTTTTCATTATGCTTATTATAAAAACACTCCCCACTCACTCCTTGCCAAGAAAAACAAAAACAAAATATAATTCATATCGCAATATCCTAAAGGCCCACTCTCAACAACTGTTTTTTTCTTTTTATCTAAACAACTGTTTGTATCCCCTGAGGTAAACAGCATCAAATTTTTTGGGAAACAATGCAAACAATTCAGTTTTTGTGCATTTTGCTTTCCCAAAACAGGCTAAAAGTCATAAAAAATGCCAAATATGTTTCATCACATGAAAATGAATGTCTCATACAGCTGCATCAGCAAAAAACTAAACATGGTAATGCATAATTTAAGCTGCTTTTTAAACGCAACAATATTTTAAGAGTAAAAAAATAGAATTTTTTTTTTTATATTTTCCCAAAAAGGTTTAATAAGATGTAATCAAAATAATGCCAATGAAAAATATGTTTCCTGAAAAAAACAAGCACTTGCATAAGTACAGTGACGGAAAAAAAATGTTATACTTTTCAGAAAACTTTACTAAGTAGTGCTGTCTTAAAGCCCAAAATAACAAAGTCCTTAAAGGGATTGTCTAGGCTTGGGGACCAAGTCTACAATCAGTCTGTGGCTGCAGACTTGAATTCACACAAAGCATATTGTGCGCACTCTATCAGGATTCTATAGTACCGGCACGGGGAGAAACTGGACGCATGACTAGACTTACACAGCTGGAAGATGGCGGTAAGTATCCAAATCACATACTTATGTTCATGAGTCCAGCTCTCTCGGTGCTGGCACTGAGGAATCCTGATAGTACGCATGTCGCACGCTGTGTGGATTCACAAGTCTGCATTCACATAGAGTGAGTGCAGACTCGTACCCCTAGCATGAAAAAAAACCTTTAATGGGTTAAAGTTCACCTATTAAACACTGCAACTATCTTCACTGTCCAATCAGGAGTTTAAAAATGATCTATAGGTCAGTATCTATAGGTGATGCTTACCTGCTATTTATTCTTCCCAGATCCAGCTGTTCTGTTACTTTCGGATTGAGTTGAGATGTGACGCTATGCTTACAGTGCCTGCAGGAGGTCTGAGGTAGTCTGGGACACGCTCCTGTCTCATCATTGGTTCAGGCTGTGGCGTCGTTCCTTCCCCTCTATCAGTCTATGCAAGACTGCTAAAACACTAGGTTTGCACACTGTCTTTTTGACGCTGCGTTTTTGGCCGCTAAAAACGCACAAAAACGCACCTGCGTCGAAAAAACGCATCAAAAAACGCATGCGTTTTTGCCACGATTTGGTGCGTTTTTGGCTGTGTTTTGCTGCGTTTTTGATCTCTGCGTTTTGCTGCGTTTTTCCAATGCATTGCATGGGGGGAAAACGCAGAAAAACGCAGGAAAGAACTGACATGTTCATTTTTTTTTTTTAACTCAAAAACGCAGGTAAAAAAAACAGATGTGTGCGGACAGCAAAAATGAAAACTCATAGACTTTGCTGGGGAAGCAAAATCCTGCAGTTTTGAGGCCAAAAACGCACCCGAAAAACGCGCAAAAAACGCACTGTGCGCACATAGCCTAAAGAGTCTGAGGGTGAGATAATCACTGCTATGTTAAAAGAGCTGTTCACTACTTGGATAACCCCTTTTTAAATGCTAATCTTTGTGTAAACTTTAAAATCTTATACTTACTTTCTCTCTTGGCGCACACTCACATTATTATGCCAGGTGATAACTAGAGTTGAGCGCGGTTCGTGGTTCTCCAGTTCGCGGTTCGAGTAATTTTGGGGGGTGTTCTAGATAGAACTAGAACTCGAGCTTTTTGCTAAAAGTTCGTTAGCTCGAGTTACGTTCGAGAACAGTTCTATCAGCCAAAAGCCAAGCTAATTACTAGCTGGTTTTTCACTGTAATAGTGTGAGTCACTCTGTGATTCACACTATTATCAAATTTCAGCGTATAGTGTGCGGGGGCTGCGCGTTTAGATCACTGCTGCTGGGATAATGGCGATCGCCATTTTTTTTTCTTCTAAGCACGCGTGTAGTGGGACGGGCCAGCATGTCAGCCAATCCCAGACACACACACAGCTAAGTGGACTTTTTGCCAGACAAGCAAGGGCATGTGTCATAGGCTGTCCATATCACATGTCCTTGCATTATAAAACTGACATTTTCCCTCAGGACTCCATTCTGCGTCTGGGTGTTAGTCACCGCTCACGCAGCTCCTGTCGCCGGTCCTGCTGTGTACGCTATACACACAACGCTCTACAGATTAGGGACAGAAGTTTATTTCAGCCCTTTTCAGGGCTAATTTCACCTGGCTCAGAGCCATAGGTGACAGTCAGGTCCGTGGAAACGCGGTATACAGCTTCAGATAACAGCGTCTGTGTAGCTAAACTCAGGGAATTCCGAACCACAGGTGGGGACCCTTGCCCTAAGGCAACTCACCGTAAGAAATCTTTAGGCTTCGCTCATGTAACTGTATAAATAATCGCTCGGATGCTCATCCTGAAAAGTGTATGTCATTGCGTATGTCATGTGAGTGTGTGATTTTTTTTCTCGCCTAGCATCCGTATGTGCGTATGACATGCATTTGCCAACTTTATACAATGTATTTTTAACAGAATAAGTTCATTCGGACGCGAACATGCAATGCTGCGACGGTACATATTTCAAATATTTTTTATTAGCTATTCTCCTGTAAATTATTACATATCTATAAACTATAAGCTCATGTTCCCACATACTGTAAATGCTATTTGATTCTGCAGGTATACGCACTAAAACATGCAATAGAATCTGCACTGATTATTGTGTTTTTGTTGCCCTTTTATATTCGGATTTGGTGCAGATTTGACTCAGCATTTCTTAAATTTATTTCTAGGGCACAAAAGCTAGGATTCTGCACTTAAAAATGCAATTTCACTTTAAATGTGTTTTTTTTTTTCAGAATAGCCATACAATTCCTATATAGAACAAATGAAGCATAAACACACAGTTCAATAACATCTTTACAAACAGTGGGCACTGTTAAGTGCAGTGGGGGAAAAAAAACAACAGCATTTACACTATGTGGGAACATAGTCTTGATATTTTGATTTCTAACAAACAATAGATGTTTCAAAAATGAAAAATAAGTTAATGTTATTGACAATAATACAATTTGGTAAGTATCCATATCATTGTACAGTAAATGAAAAAAAAACAAGCGAGCAGATGGAGCAAGGCACACAACTCTTTAGTAAAATGCATTTAATCTTTATATTTTGCTTTTCTAAAACAAATATTCAAAACTTGAAATGTCAGGTTTTATCAAAGGCAGTTCTGGTAAGGAATATAGGCATGAAACATGTAATAAGAATTGAACATAATTGCATTGCAAAGAATCCATAAACATATAAAACAGAAAATCTTATAAATATAAGCCTAATCTGATTGAATTGCATAAAAATAGACATTATCTTATTTTGCTCTTCCTGAAAATACCTATCAATAATAACAGGTACAGCAAGAATTAAATGAAACACAAATGTGGAAAAGATACTGCCATTCCCAAAACTAGGTTTTGTGTTTCTGTAACAAAATTGGAGAATTTCCCATACAGTATTTTTGACTTTTCATAAGGCTCATTTACCATAGCCGTGGTATACGGGCACATTTTAGCTTCTATATTACAGCAACCTGGATCCCATGTGGTACAGTAGAGATTGGGTCTAAACCATAGGAGATACATGAGCACTCTAATAAAATAGATGGAGGAACCAAATGCACTTGCAATTTTAATTCACTTTCATTGTACTAGACAGAGAACATATAACAAATGTAGCCACTTCTCAAGGCCACTATACACATTGGACTTATGTAGGCCAAACCCGGTGGGCTCAGACAACCATTTCATTTATAGGGGGCCCTCTCATTCTCTCCCAATAATGATCCAATTTCACACTTTTGTTCTCAGTGAGACAAGCTACAACCAGACAGGTCTGGCATCGGCTCTCTTATAGAGAACAAAAATGCGCTCCAAGTAGTCGGGAGCAATAACTACCGTCCAAACCATTGCTCAGCTGACTCTATTGTGTATGGGGCACCTTAGTTTGGTTGAGGTATGCTATCAATTGGGCATAAAAGCTTGTGCTGATAACACTCCTTTGGCATAAAACCATCTCAAAGCATTTGATAAAGTACAGTAGATTTATCTGAGCTTATGTTAAATGTAAATAAATAGTATGAACAGTCAAAAAATGAATGTGTATGCTTGATAACAGAAAGGGTTAATGGGTACTTGATAATAGAAAAGTCAAAGTATTTTTTGGCTGTACCTTTAAGGAATAGTTACTGAAATGGCACAATACTTCTTAAAGTGGTTTTCCATTCTATGGCTTGTTTTCGGCAGGCACTGTAGCAAGCCAGATCTTAACAGTGTATAATGTGCACACTGTTAAAATCTATCACTGCGATTTGCATACTTGTGGTTATGTGCTGGACTACCTTCTCTTCCTGCTTTTTTCAGTGTTCACTGTATACTTGTGGTCACGTGCTGATTACTTTCTCTTCTCGCTTCTCTGAAATCACTTGTGAGCAGTTATGTGACAACCGCTTGAAGCAGCAAACAGAGTGGAGTCATAACAGTGTGTATATTAAGCACTGTTAGGAGTCAGCATGGCACAATACCTGCTGAAAATTAGCACTGGCCGCAAAATTATTTTATTGTATGTAGACAGATACAAATGTCTGAGAATAGTTTCTTTTATAACATTTTAGCATAGACCTCAGTGCTTTCTCTAAAAATGACCCAAAAACTACATGTCCTCCTATACCAACAGCAGGTAATCAAATACAGAGGGTAACTAAAGAGAGAATCATGTTATGTCATATAACCATGTGACCTCACTCCTAATATCTGATAACATGATGTCTTTTTTCATAAGGAATGGCTGATATGGGTGAGTTTGTAAGATAAAGTCAAAAGCAGACGACTTTGTAAATGGGACATATCGATCTGTCTATAAATGGCTTTCATCTGGCAGAATAATTTACATGCATATTTACTTTGGAAGTAGTACTGTGATCTTGCAGGTATATAGGATGCTTAGGTGACAGTGGCCTCAACACAACGAGGGAGACTTTCTAAATATCTACACCATAAGCCTTTCACCAAATTTTTCATGCTGGACCTGACATGGCGTGACTGTAGAGAAGAATACAATGGGGTTTTTTTGTTTGTTTTCTTTTTTAATTTCACCTCTTTGTTGAAGACATATTAACAGTCAAATCTTTAGTACCTAATGAGTTAACTTTAGTTGAAGGAGTGGTTTAAAGCAAAACTGTATTTTAATTTTACTTTTCAATCTATTAAATGTCATAATTTTATCTTTTTTTGTCTAATAACATTTAATTAAAAAGTCTATAATTTCCTCACTACTCTAACTGCTTTTATCTACTACTTCTTGGGTGATAATGCTTTGATATTTCTCAGTGCATGCTGGGATACTCAAATGAGTCGTTATCATGGGGCAGAGGCAGTGGATACTACTGCAGCCTCTGTCTCCTTCCTGAAACTAAGCGTCATCAGTGATGTCGGTTTCAGGGGCTGGGTTAGTCCCTGCTCAGTTGCCTCAGTTGTCAATTCTGACAGATGCTGAGCAGGATCTTGTCACTGTGCACTATTCTTCTCAGTGCAGTGACAGTGCGCTACCTCACCGACTCTGATGAGAAGTGACATGCCGGTGAGAGAGCGCACTGTCAGTGCACATTGTAAGGGGAGAATGAGTGAGCAGAGACCAGTTGTGGGAACAGCGCTGGTCTCTGCTTTTTCTGCACACCGGGTAATCTCCTTACAATGCACACTGACAGTGAGCTTTCTTGTTGGCTCATCACTTCTCATCAGAACCAGCGAGGGAGTGCACTGAGAAGAATAGTGTACATGGACAAGATCCTAATGAGCATCCGTTGAAATTGACAACCAACGCAAGCTCACTAGAGCAGGGACTAGCCCAGTCACAGAAATGGACATCACTGATGATGCTTCATTTGAGAGTGAGGAGAGAGGCTATGACAGTGACCGCAGCAGCCTCTGCCCCCTGATGACGACTCATTTGACTATCCCAGCGTTCATTGGGATTCATAAATGAAGCATCACTGCAAAGGAAGTAGTAAAAAAAAAAAATAAAGCAGAATAATGAGAGAACAATAGGGACCATTTAAAGTATTTTATAAAAAAAAAGATTAGATTACGATATTAAAAAGATATTTAGGATTAAAACAAATTTAAGTCAAAGTGGGTGTTATCAGATTTCACTGTGTATTTCTGCTTTCTATGACACTGACTAATGATAAGCAGGAAAGTGCAGAAGGACCTGTGATGTCATCAGGGTCACATAACTTGAGTCCCATGGAAGTGTATAAAGTTCCACACTTCTGTGCTGTGTAAAATAACTAAAGTGCTTATTTAGGCTGCACACTCCGACTAGCAAGACATGCGAACTCAGGTCATGAGATCATCACAGCTACTTCTGCACTTCTTTGTTGCTGCCTACTTATGATTGGTTAGCTTCATACAGGAGGCAGAAGTACACGACCCCACTATCTAACAACACACTTGGACTTAAAGGATTATTCCCATCTCCAAGATCCTATCCCAATATGTAGTAGATATAATAATATTAGCAAATACCTCCAATTAGAAACGTAGTATAGTTCTCCTAATATAGCTATGTCTCTTACCTCATGTGCAGGGCATTTTAGCTTAGGTATCCATGGTTACGACAACTCATATAGTGACAGTTGCTTGTGGACGTAACCATGAACATCTAAGCTGTAATGCCCTGCACATGAGGTAAGAGACATGGCTATATCAGGAGAACTAAACTACATTTCTAATTGAAGGTATTTGCTAATATTATTATTATACCTACTACATAATGGAGATGGGAATACCCCTTTATATCTCATTTGATGCCAAATATTTGATTGCTAATATCTCTGCGATGAGAAGGGGAAATTAAAAACAAAACAAAATATGTTTTATTCTGCTCTGCAGGCACTATTACATGGTGAATCTAATGCAACATAAAAAATTTGGTGAAAAGTCAAAAGAATCTCATGCATTTAATTGATAAAGACTTCAAGTGAAACTTGATGGAAGACTGACATGACATAGAAGGTATTTTCATAGCTAAAGGGATTCTCCTGAATCACCACACTGTTGTTGACCTATTCTTAGGATATACCATCAATATCTAATCAGTGGAGTTCCTACCCTCGCGTCTCCACCATAAAGCTGTTCAATAGGCCTGCAGCGTTTGTGCTAGCACTGAAGCCTCTTCGATCACTACTCCAGCTCCCTGCACTTTATCTACTCAGTTATGCTGGTTGTTGCAGCGTCAGGACCGTGCTGCAAATCAGAGCGCAGCCACTACTAAGTACAAGTCATACAGTTAGAGAGAGCAATTTATATTAGATTGCTCTGTATTGCATTAGAGGTTGCAGACCCTTTAAGCAGCTGATCCGCGGGGGGGGCAACCATTGAAGCCCCACCAAAATGGTTCTTATAGCCTACTGGAAAATAAACCTAACATAAAAAGAAGAGTATTTTGTCTTTACACATTACAAATATCCCTGCTAGTGCAACACATGGCTTTCAATAACTGACTTAAAAGTCAGTAATTCTAGAATTAATCTGTCTTCCTAACTGGCTGAATAGTGCTCAGTGCTAAAGGCAAGATTAGGAGTATATAGCATAATATGCACATATCAACAGTTATGCTAAAATGTAATACATACCATGTAGAGCTTCTAAAATATTCTGTACATTCTCTTATAGGAGAGACTTCCATGTCACTGCTAACGGGTCATTCAGGCTCATATACAGTATGTGTAGACAAACATTTCCATTATCTATGCATGTTTCATCACGCATATGACTAACATACCAAACGACGCTGGGTGAAGGCACTCTGAACTTGTCTTCATTAGTAGCAGTATATGAGAGTGTGAAAACGTCACTATTCTTTCGCATTGCTTCTAGATGAAGGCATTATATATTATTAGGAATATCATGGTATTGAATGCTTAAACGAGAACCTTTAATAACTTCTCCGGACATGTCTGGTTTAGTAATTAATTGTACTCCCCATGAAATGTCAGTTCTTTTACTTATACATTGCGCTGTGGGGTATTTGAAGGAGTTCTGAATACTTCTGTCTGCGGGGAATGTCTCTACACAGACTGACATTGTGCAGTCAGAACTGTCCGAGCATGTACATCATGGTAACACCCTGTTGGCAATTTATTCATAAAATTCTTAAGGAATAACAAGAGGATTGGTGCAACACAGAGTTCTAGCAAAATATGCTCCACAATTTTTGTTTTTTTATGGGGAACACATTTACTTACTAAAACAAACATGTCGGCTGAGATGATAGACCCTCCTAAAGTGGATTCTCCATGAATGTGATACAATGGCCTCAATCTCATACTGCTGCCTGCTCTAGTCATGGGCCAGTACTGGTTGCAGTTAAAGAAACACAGCTCCTAAGATGTGTCTCAACTTACAGAGGAGCTGTATCATAAGCACAAATACCTCAGAAAACAGAAGAGAAGTGCTGTGATACAAGATGTTAATGTGTTCCTTGGCTAACTGACACAGAGGGATGAAGCTGGAGAAAAAAACCCTTTGTTCACAGTCAGCCGAGGAGATTTATTTCTTCTCTTGTCACAGCCCTTTCCTTGGCTCACTGGAGATGTGCGTGTGCTTATGATACAGCTCCTCTGGCAGTAGACACACAGGTCTAGAGAGTTGTGTTTCTTCAGACTGTAGCCTGTCTTGACAAATCACTAAGAAGAGTTGCCGAGTGAGTTACATGTCTGGGGCTATTTTATCACCTTCTTGGTGAACCCTTTTTTACCATGAATGTGACTTATAAAATTAAAACTAAAGTAGAAAAAGGTGACAACAGCTAAATCTCTGCCCTTTCATGTTCTTAGTATGAATTCCATGCCTTGTAGATACATTTAAGACAGAGTAAATTTAACACATCTTTTTCTTTCACAATGCTTAGACATTTTAGAAAAGCATACATTTTCACCTCAAATACAGAATGCAAAAAAGCATCCTGAAATTTGAATTAAATAAACGATCCTTTGGTAAACAGCAAAAGGAAAACTTGACGGCTAATTTAATAAATTACTTCATCCTTTTACAGATCTAAAAAAGTTGCGCAAAAACGTGAGTAAAATTTACATGCACATATTGCAATTCTTTAACAGAGTTGTGTGATAAAAAGTACAAAAAAGAACATCCAAGAGGCAAAAATAATTTCCATAGGTAGAATACACGTGATATCAAAGTATTTATTTATTTTTATTGCTTGATAAATTATTTGTGGCACTGGCATATCCTGATGCCAGTGTGTAAGAGTCAGCAAGCTTTGGAAGGTGAATCCCACTCACTTCTGTGGAACTAGCTTCACATAATACTGCCATTATAAGGGCAAAGGCACTGTAAGGTAAATGTCTATTGAAACTCAGCGACTCAAGAGTTTTAGCTTGGTAAACCAACTGACCAGTAGCGAGGGCTCCGTTGTGGTATTTTTTGAAGATGAAGCGGTAGTTTGTTTCCTGGAACTTTCCTCCTGGTATGGCATTGTTGCACTATTGTGTAAATCCATATTTAGAAGACCACGGCTGCCCCTTATATAGTCTGTTCCTCTGATTAAATGCCTATCAGTTGATCTGGTGAAAAAATTTCTAGATGATACATTTTCTTCTATGATTGGTGCTATCCTTTCATTACTGAAATACCTGGATAGTGCTTCATCACCTTAAAAAGAAAGACATGGTAAGTATATTTAAAATATAGGTAAAGATATATAATATATCATGTAATGTCATTTTTGTCAATAAATACAAATTAGTAGCATTAAAGTCCATAGTGACCAGTCATGAAATGCTTTAGAGGGAATGTGTCATAACATTTTTTTTTTCAACAATTGAAAAACTTGAAAGTATTATACTTTAAATACAAAAATATATATATATATATATATATATATATATATATATATATATATACACACACACACGTGTGTGTGTGTATGTGTATATATTTATTTTTTTATTATATATTTTTTTTTTAAAGGTAGAAGTTATGAAAAATTGTTTAAGAAGCTTTGCTATATTTTGATATTTTTAACTCAAGCGGGAATTACTGTTAAATTTAGTGTACGACTAGTTCACATTAAGACTGCAGTAAATATGGGCATGATCTGCTCTCATGTGGCTGATGTTTCCTTCTCTCCTTGGTGTTTGCAAACGGAAAACGAAGAATGAAGTTTAGGATCATTTTGTTGCTGACTGCAATGCAATACTGAGATGTGGACTGTGTCAGTGAGGACGGCTGGCAGCACCAGTTCTATTGGTTGCCGCTGCACTGCTCACTGCATCACATATGATAGGATTAGACTACATGGCTCTGTGAATTCTATCAGATATGATAGGATGAGATACACAGCTCAGCGGACGGAATCACTCAATAGGAGCAGATACACAGCTCAGCGGACTGAATCATTCAATAGGAGCAGATATGTCGCGGGCGGAAGAGGGGACGCTGCGCTCTCCCACTGCTCAGGTCCGGCCGCTGGTGCTGCTGCTCGGTGGTGGCTCGAGCGGTGGGCCGGATCCCGGGGACTCGAGCGGCGCTCCTCGCCCGTGAGTGAAAAGGGGGTTTGGATTGATGGTGGGGATTTATTGTCCGTGACGCCACCCACGGTTGTGGTGATATTGGTGACACCACCGCTGCTCTAGACGGGGATCCTGGAAGCTATGACAGGGAGCAGCTTGGTTGTTATTTCTCCCCTCCGTGGGTAGGGGGTTGGTTGTCCCGGGGCCCGGTGATGGGGTGGGGATGGATGGCAGGCGGGTTACGGAGCCTGGTGAGGTGCAGGGTCGCGGGGGACAGCGCTGTGCTGCACGGCACGGTGGTACTCACTCAGCCCAATGATGCACACAGAGTCTCTGCTGAAACAAACGGCTGGATGGACGGGTCCCACAGGCGGCTGCGGTGTTTTTCCCCTGACCCCAGGTTGGTAATGTAAGTCCTTTCCTGCCCCCTCCGTACGCTCCTCCTGCGCTCCGGTTTCCAGCTGGCTCCCCGGTTCGGTACCGGTGGGCCACCGCCCAGCCCCGGCTACCTACGGTTCCACCAACTGTCTTCCCGGCTCCCACAGACGGCCACTACCGTCTGCCTCACTCTCTACTCGTGGGTCCTAGGCTCCAACCTAGGCCCCTGTCTGCTTCTGTCTCCCTGCAGACCTCCTCTCTCTTCCTCTCCTAGACTTGTCTGGACCTGCTTCCTGCCTCAGGCCAGCTAGACTCTTCGGTGGGCGTGCCTATCTGCTTGACTCTGCCCACCTAGTGTGTCTGTCTGAACCCAAGGGAAGGAATCAGGTTTCACTGGGGATGTTTGCTGTGAACTGCTAGGGGTGGGGGTGTGTGTTGTTACCTGTGGCCCCTGGCTTGTCCAGGGCGACACAGATACACAGCTCAGCGGATTGAATTATACGATAAGAGCAGATACACAGCTCAGCGGACTGAATCACTCAATACGAGCAGATACACAGCTCAGTGGACTGAATCACACAATGGGAGCGGATACTCAGCTCAGCAGACGGAATCACTCAATAGGAGTTGATACACAGATTAGCAAACTGAATCATTCAGGAGCTAATACACAGCTCAGCGGATTGAATCACTCGATAGGAGCAGATACACAGTTAAGCGAACGGAATCACTCGATAGGAGCAGATACACAGCTCAGTGGACTGAATCACTCAATAGGAGCCGATACACAGCTCAGCGGATTGAATTATTCGATAAGAGCAGATACACAGCTCTGTGGACTGAATCACTTGATAAGAGTAGATACACACCTCATTGGACTGAATCACTTGATAAGAGCAGATACACAGCTCAGCGAACTGAATCACTCAATACGAGGAGATACACAGCTCAGTGGACTGAATCACACAATAGGAGCAGATACACAGGTGAGCAGACTGAATCAATCGATAGCAGCAGCTACACATCTCAGTGGAAATCTTTGAGGAAAACTAATCAGAGGCTTCCAAAGACATGAACTAGGGGATAGGTTTACCTTCAAGCTGGACAACGACCCTAAACATACTGCTAGAGCTAAGGTGGAAAAGCTTAGATCAAAGCATATTCATGTGTGTGAATGGCCCAGTCACAGTCCAGACCTAAATCTCATTGAGAATCTGCTGCAAGACTTGAAATTGCTGCTCACAGACGCCTCCATCCAATATCACTAAACTAGAGCTATTTTGCAAAGAAGAATGTGCAAAAATTTCAGCCTCTAGATTTGTAAAGCTGGTAGAGACATCCCCCAAAGACTTGCATCTGTTATTGCAGTGAAGGGTGATTGTACATAGTATTGACTATCATGTGTCATATCCTTTCCACTTCACAAATACTTGCTACTTAATATCAATATATCACATAAAATCTCTAAAATCTCAATAAAATACATTTCATTTTGTAAGTATAATGTGAATAAGGCCGGTGTCACATAAGTGTATAGCATCTGATATGAGAGAATCAGATGTGATATGCTAATAATACCAGGCTCAAACTCTGCTGTAAGCGTGAGCGGAGTGTCATTATACTGTGCTCCGATTCTCTTGCATTCGAGAATCTGAGTGCAGGTGCGGAAAAGGAGACATTAATCTCTCCATATTCTCCATTGTCTGTCTCAGCGTATATTGGACTGCACTAGGATGACATCAAAGTGCAGTCCAATTTTTCACATGCACCCATAAACTTGTGTGGGTGCGGATGATTAGATTGGAAAATGCACTCACAGCATGCTGCAATTTTGTTCTTGTGCCAGTCCGGCAGGAAAAAAAAATGCAGATTTTCTCTGCCTCATTGAAAAGCTCAAAAGCTCACATGGAATGTAAACTTTTTTAAGGAGCCATGTGTATACATATACATATATATACACACTATATATATACATATATATACACACTATATATATACATATACATATATATATATACACAAATATATACACACACACACATATATATATATATATATATATATAACACATACATATACAGTCATGGCTGACAGTGTTTGGCACGGTTGAAACTGTTACAAAAGATGAAGTGTTTCTCTCAAAAAATTATTGCAATTACTTGTATTTTGTTGTATACATGTTTATTTCCTTTGTGTGTTTTGGAACAGCACAAAAAAATGATTAAACAGGCAAATTGGACATAATTTCACACTGACCTCAAAAATGTTCCAGACAAAATTGTGGGCACCTTTAAACATTGTGGGCAACGTATGTGGGCAAGTATGTAAAACTTGTTCAAACTCACCTGTGGCAAGTTCCAGGCAATATGAAAATAACACCTGAAACCAGATGAAAAAGTGGAGAAGTTGACTCAATCTTTGCATTGTTGAAAAATATCAACAATCTCAAGGTTACAAGTCCCCTTACAGAGATTTTGATGTTCCATTTTCCATGGTGCGCAACATAATGAAGAAGTTTACAACCCATGGCACTGTAGCTAATTTCCTTGGACGGAAGAGAAAAATTGATGAAAAGTTGCAATGCAGGATAGTCCGGATGATTACCTACAGTTAAATATGGTGGAAGTTCAAAGATGCATTGGGGCTGTCAGGTCCCCTGTGCACCCAGAACCAGGAGTAGTTCTGTGCCCATATCTATAATCCCTGCCTAACAGTCCCTTCATCTAGTAGCACACATAAACAGATGTTTAGAAAAAGTATTTCTAAAGACAATTTATGAGATGCTAATTACGGCTTAGACTATTCGCAGGGGCATTAGTGACTGGAACTGCAGATAGCTACCAATTATGCGCAGTGAGTTTCTTTGAAGCTAGGATGCATACCCCCAGTGTCAAAGAAGCTCAATGCTGACGGGTACAAAGCTGCATGCATGCTCAGCATTGTATTGTGCTGCTGACGACGCTGGCTGTTGTAAAGCATGGTATCAAGCCCACAGGGGCGTAGTAAAAAGCTAAGTGGGCCGACTAGCTAGGAAACTAAATGCCCCTGCGACTAGTCACTGCCCTCATTAGCATCTCATAATCGATCTTTAGAAACACGTTTTCTAAAGATCTGTTTATGTGTGCTACTACATGAAGGGACTGTTAGGCATCGATTATAGATATGTGCACAGAATTACTCCTGGTTCTGGATGCACAGAGGACCTGACAGGTTCCCTTTAAAATTGCTGTTGGGAGAAGGCACCCTTCAGATATGAGAGACCTGGAGCAGTCTGCAAAAAAAGAGTGGTCAAAATTTTCAATCGAGAGGTGCAAAAAGCTTGTTGATGGTTATAGGAAGTGAAAGACTTCAGTTATTTATTTCTTAGGGTGTGCAAGCAAAGATTAAGTTGAGGGTGCCAACAATTTTGTCTGGACCATTTTTGGAGTTTTGTGTTAAATTATGTCCAATTTGCCTTTTTTCTCTTTTTTTCTTGTGTTGTTCCAATACACAAAGGAAATAAACGTGTGTATAACAAAATGTGTGTAATTGCAATAATTGTATGAGAGAAATACTTCTGGAACAATTTCAATGGTGTTAACATTTTTGCCCATGACTGTATATATACATACAGTACTGTGCAAAGGTTTTAGGGGTGTGTGGAAAGTGTTGTATTGTAAGGATGCATTTGAAAATAGTGTTGATAATTTATGATATATAAAATGCATGTATATTTTACATATAAATATACATATATATATTTAGTTAAAAATCCTCCTCAGATGTTTTGCCACGCACAAATAAAATAAATATACTGTTAAAAAATAAAATATAAATGCATAAATTATTAACCCAAACATTTTTTCTGTTGTTCTTCTGTTGTAAAGCAGCTATTCATTGATTCACCTTTTTTCCCCATCAGTCTATGTCTTGAGTATGATTCTGCAGACACAATCCAGCTAGTTTCAGCAGGCATAGAAAGAGGACGAGGCTTACCTATTCACACGTATAAAAAAGAACTCATTAAGGAAAGGCAGAAGAAATCAACACTAAAATAGGCAACTGGATTTTTCTAGACTGATGCTTCTCAAACTGTGATGTGGGCCTCACAACCAAGACCCCTGCTAGATGATGGTGAGGTGCGACTAGTCAATGAAAGTGATCATATTCTGCATAGCCCTTTACATGGCAGCAGTAAAATTTATTTTAACAACATAACTGATTCATTTTGTGAAGTTATGTTGGTTTCAGGAGACAAAATAAGATCACTGACAGATATTTTTCATTTTAGTTTTCACGTTGGGTTCAGTCTGATGGGCATGGGCACTATCTAGTCTGTCTGATGGAGCCCCCAGTAAAAAAAGGTTTTACAGCAAAAAATTGTAAAAAGAAAATGACTAGGATAATCGTAAGTATTGTGTAACATGTCCCTGGTCAACGTGTCAGCAGTGTGAAAAAAATGTACACTAAAATTTTCTAAACTGTTAATTTTTGTCTCTTCTCTGTTCCTCTGATGGTCATCTGCTTCCCAATTTACTCCTTCCTTCCAATTCCGTGTCATGACACACTGCACAAATTGGAAACAATGTTGGGCATTGCAGTCATATGGTCACTACTGTCCATTAGGACACTGCAGTGGCAGGCAGTTTTTGGCCACTATGAACACGTGTTCTTACCACACAGCAGATGCTACAGGGGGTCCCGGAGATTTGGTCATCCAACTGAATTGAAAAGTTTATGATCCTTTAATGATATGCACATATAATAGATGAGAGCAGTATAACTAACGATCAAAGCTTACCATACATGGGAGTTTTGTCTCTTAGTTTAGCGGGTTGGACGTGCACTTCGATCGGATATGAGGGAAGCTGGTCTGAGTCTGCAATAGTAAACCTCCTTCGGCTTTCCTGATCAAGGAAAGAGTTTGGAGATTCAGAGCCTTTTGATCGTGGATGTGACTCTCTGTATCCGCTGTAACTGAAACTCATCTTCTCATCTCTAAAATCAGAAGAAAACATGCTGTATTGTGTAAAAACACAAATAATATTGCTTAATCTATTAGAGTGTAATGCATTATACTGTTTATTGTATAAAGCCAATTTCCCCTTCCTTGGTAAGCCTTGGATACATGGCCGGGATCGGTTCTTCCAACCACAGATGTTAGCGCAGGAGCTCAGCAGTCATTAAGCAACTGAACATCTGCTCCACACGGCAGATCACCTGTGTATAATCATTAAAATATGGCGCTGTGGAATAAGACCCCTTAAAAAACAGAATTTCATGCTCTGAGAGTCTTGTAGCATACTTCTACAGTGTCATCGGTAAACATGGGCCAGAAAACAATAAGAGAAAAATCATGTTATTTTACATCATTTAATGTTTTTTGTTGAAGGGAATTTAGACCCAGACTATATCAGTAATACAGCAGGACTATGATACTCGGGATCCCAAAAATGAGGATGAATGCTGATTTTACCACAAACATGTGTTGACTTGTCATCAAAATACAATGTAAAGTCATAGGGTGGCATGTTAAAAAACATTAAAAATCCAGGTTTAAATACTATCTAAGGCCACGTGCACACATTGAGTAATTGGGGAGTTTATTACCTCAGGATTTGTTAGTCAAAACCAGAAGTGGAACAATTAGGCCTAAGCCACACGGCGAGAAAAACAGTGCGAGTGGAGTGCGATAAAACATCGCATTCCCCTCGGACCAATTCTAGCCTGTGTGTCAGCACACATGAGCGATTATTGTTTTAGCCCTAATTGGACTGAGAAAACAATCGCAGCATGCTGCGATTGTAATGCAAGACTCTTTCTCTCGCACCCATTCAAGTGAATGGGGCGAGAGAAAAATCGCACTGCACTCGCGGTACACCGGTGTACTGCCAGTGCAGTGCGAGAATGGCAATAGCCGGCTACGCAGGAGAGAGGGAGAGAAATCCCTCCCTCCCCTCCTGAGTGCCGGCCCGCCCCCCGCAGCTGAGGTCTGCTCGCACGAACGGACCTCAGTTGCAAGGACACACGCATGACACTCGGCTCTGCTGTACTGCCAGCACGAGCCGAGTGTCATGCAAGGGGATTGCAGTAGTCCCCGTGTGGCCCCAGCCTTAGAGGAAAAGTATAATAGAAACACGGGCACCACGTCTGCATTTTTTACCCACTCCTGGTTTTGGATTCCAAATGCTGAGGTAAAAAACTCACCAAATGCTCAGTGTGCATGTGGCCTAATACTATGTACATGTAAAATGTATATCACTAAGTCTGTACCTTGTGAACTCATACCTACCTTGGGGAGTAAGGGACTCTTGGTGGTGGAGGAATGTAAAGATCAAGAATTGCTGGCTTCTCTTTCTTCAGTGAGGTATCCAATGTGCTTTCAGGAGACTGTGTTGTAGTGGGTGGTGGGCTTGTCTACACGTACAAGAAAGAAATACATAATTCTAAATAATTGTGCTAGAGATGACAGGTGGTGGATGGAGAATTGCTGGCATTGTGTTGCTATGAAGTTGTTAAGCTTGCGCTTGATCCTACCGTTGCAAACACTTGTGACATCAAGCTCATTTCAATGGCTTTCAGGCTACCTGTAGTTTCCACTGGATTTACAATGATCAATGATTTGTCAAAATGTAGAGTGATTTCTTATTTTTATGATCACCCATTAATTTATTGCTATTAAGATCAAGCAGCTCTGCTGAAATGAACTCTTATAAAGCTGCTAATATTCCTCAGTGCTTAAATCCATGAAGAGGGTGGCACTCTTTTTTCCATTTGTTGTGACCTGTAATGCAGCTAGCCATACCTCCTAGGGCTCATTCACATGTCCGTTGATCTCATACGAGTGCTATCTGTGGTTTTCATGGATAGCATTCGTGTCTTTTATAGTCTATGGGGCCAGTCACACGTCAGTGACTTTTCACAGACCGAGTGGTTCACAAATAATCAAGGAGAAATGTTCGAATTTAATCCAAGTGTCAGATCAAAATTGGAAATGCGATTCTATGAGTCAGTGATTGATTGCTCTCAGTGAGAGAAACAAAATTAAAATTTTGTAGTTCTGATACCTTTTAGTTCTATGAGTTTTTAATTCTATGAGTCAGTGAAAACAGTCGGACATCAGTCAGATGCCATCCAATTGTGGTCAGATTTCCAGAGACAGAAAGGAAAAGGTGAAGAAACTTATTTGGTTTTCATGTTCGAGAAGAACAGATGACACTTGGGCCAAACTCTGATAAAAAAAAACCAATCCATTATTGTCGTACGTGGAAAATACTCATGTCTGAATAAGGCCTTAGACAATTGTTCAACCAACAGCTATTCCTCTAGACCCCATCACACACATGCAAACTGAACCCTGCTGAGCATGCATGTGTTCTCAATATGGAGAGGCTGTGCATATTGCACCTACTGAAGGGAAGTGATTTATTTTTATAATGGCATCTATGACTGTCTATTGGGGCAAGGATGCTCAACTGACATTGTACCAGTATGTGATATGCGCCTAATGATCGTTGTTTTTGTATCAATTAGGTTGGTCACGGCTAGTATTTAAGGTTATGATCTGTATCCCCAAAAAGCTTAATCGTTGTAGTTGACTTTTATTATATAGATTTTGTCTTGTGCCTTGCACTGTCTAATTGGGTGTATTGATTTGGCACTAGTGTGCAATCAGAGCCGGAGGACCATGATCTATTATTATTTTTTGAAAAAAACAATGTATGCTCATTAGTGGTGTATTTTTTGTCCTCTTATGGTAGGATAAGTGAAGAAGCGAGGGATAGCCGACAGGTAACGGGGGTGCCCAGTTAAGTTAGGGTGTCATACCCTCCGTTGGCAGGTAGGGGTCAGTTATAGGTATATATTTGTGTAACGTATTGAGTATATTATCTCTCCAATTTTTCTGACCTATATTGTCATTAAAGAAGATTTTTCTCCAATTTTGTTCTGACCTCTGCTATTCAGTATTAAGAACAAGTAACATTTTCTGAAAAACATATAAAATATATATACATAAAGATATCAGAAAATATTGTTTTTTGGATGATCCCTCCTGGTTATATGGAACTTCCCTTTGCTACTAGTGTGTGTGGGTGATTCACCTGGGCAATTTTAATAATTGAACAAATAAAGAGATTTTTATAGGGATTTGTGTTCTTCACGTAAATTTGACTCAATATGGAGAGGGAAACAAGCAACTATTAATGGCTTTTCTTCTAACGTCACAAAACCCCTTATACTTAACCTATCTGGTATTTCAAATAATTTTATAAAAAGGTAAAGTAATTAGAGTTGGTGAGAAGCAATTTGCAGGACCCAGCCAACTGACCCCATCAGTCATTTGTGTCCACTGGACGCCATGAGAACCATCCCTTACATGATGGCATCAGTGGCTCTTATTTTGATTTGTTGGCCAGCGGTCACAGATTACTGAAGTGGCAGATGGACTAGGTTCTGTGAATCATCTTGCACCAACTCTATAATTTGTATACACTGCACACCTGCACAAGAGGTGGTCTCCATCTCAGGTTTTTCAAAGGGGCAGGAGTGAAATTGAAAGTTCCTGTTGGTCTCTTTTTCAGAAGCAGAGTGACTTCCCCTGAATTTTCTCTCAGTCTTGCTACGAGATTCCTTAATTGCCATCCAACCTTGAAAACAACAAAATGAAACATGTTTGCTTGAAGTTTATTATGATATAAAATATAGTTTTGAAGGTAAGAGAACACAGAAAAAATGTACAAATTACCTAAAGAGGATCACATTTTCATCATTGGAGAGAGAATAAGAAGTACATTGTTTAACTAGAACTGGTATTAATCAACTATTTCTCCTGATAATAAGTGTCAAGTTCTCTGTCAAGTTAAATGGTGCTTTTCCATTAACTGTATGCCACAACAGAAGGATGAAGGTCCTGAAACCTCGGAGACATTGGAAGAAATAATGCAATTCAATTGATATCGGTTAGCGAATCACATAGACTTTCCCAGATCTTCCTAATACATAGAGTTTATAGGACTCCACATCTTTTATTTAAAATGAAGGTAAAAGCAGACTCCTGCTGCTGGAAATGATTGCAATGAATGCAGACCTTATACACTTATGTGGAATTGTCCTCGGCTTAGGTGACACCGGACTGATGTAATCAAACTAATAAACTCTGCCTCAGCCCTCTAATATGTGTTCTTAGCTATACTGCCGAAATTCCTGTACAAGAGAGCCATAGACTAGCTACTGCACGTGTTCTATATAAAGACAAAAAACTCATAGCTCTATACTGGAAAAATTCCAAATTTCCAGTTATTAAGGAATTGAAAGATGCTATGAATAAAAACCTCAGATCAGAGAAATATACATATCAAAAAAGAAAGGCATACAAGAAATTTGAAGATATATGGGCCCCATAGTTGGAAACCCCAAACCTTGCCCCCATGACTTTGATGTGGCCAAGAGTTTTTTGGTAGATCTCTTCTGAGAAGGATAGGATTTAGTGACTAGTCTATGGCTCTCTATGCATACTTTCATATCTATATCTACATCTATAGATATATATATATATATAAGCTCTCGAAATATAAATCACATCTTTTGTGTTAGGTTTAAAATATGCTGCCAAATTGATGATGAAACTCATTATGTCGTGTCAGATCTGGAACTTTGTTTTGGTAAACGGCGAGATGTTGGGGGGAGGGATATAGATAGAGAAAATGTTGTGTATATGTTTAAAAAGTTAATAATAAAAATATATCTGATTTAAAAAAAACAAACCTGTATGCCACAAAATGGACAATCATCCTAAAGCATCTGGTAGCCAACTGTTTGTGAAGAGGCCATCAATCCAGTAGGACCCTGACAAATTTACCCTGCTCAGAGAACTTTTGGTGTTTGGTAAGGTGCCAAGCCAAGGGCCTTTGAGGGGTCATAGTAGGTAATAGGAGATTTTCCAGTTGGTAACTTATTGTGGGAAGCTTTAGGACATGGTCCGATGGGAGGGAGCTTCAGCCTGAGGGTGAGTAAACTCGCTGTGGTAGTTAGGTGACTAGCCTGATGCGAGAATGACAGTCGTATTACATCTCTGCATCCATTAGTTGAAGAACAACAGCGGCATTTGGATACATATACAATGTCATTGACTTTCAGAGAAGCTCTTGGCAGGTCAGTGTCACTCATAGTGGCATCAGGACAATGGAATTGCACCCTTCAAATTCCTCTCCAGAGTTCGATGCTTCTTATTTTATTTCATTTATCCTGAACTGCTGTTTTACAACTAGTCTATATGTGTGTATTGCATCCTACCACGTGTCAACATGATCGTGGCAATATTTCTAGGTCTGTGTGTACTATCTAAATATTCATACCTTCTATTAAACATTAACTATTGGTTTATTTATTTTTCCATATATGAATAATACAGAGAGAACAAACAGATGTATATTTCTTATTGGAAAAAATGTCTCTTTCTCCTCACAATCATCCACTCTCAGGTCACTGGTAAAAATCTTCTTCAGCGAATAGACTTTTTGGTCACACAGGGGTGAGATGTCAATTGCTGCTCATAAAGTTCTATGTAGTGGGGAGGAGGGTGAGGTCAGAGAGAGACAGAGGCAAAAACAGAGACATTCTGCTGACACTAGAGATACAGTTTAAAGGGAACCTGTCACCTCAGAAAACACTATTTACCCGCAGGTATAAGGTATGCAGGCATATAGTATTACAATGCTGCATCTGCACCTTATTGGAAGTACAGATACTGAGAGAAAAAAAACTTGAGTCTTCCTGGGAGCCGCTGGATTTCAGTCATCGAGAACTGCATGGTTGTGATTATAGTCATCATTGACAACACTGCTTAATGAACTGTGAGCGGTTGCTGTAGTCATGCTCCGAGACTTTGATTGACAGCTTTCTCTGCAGTGCATCTGTGCTGAGCTAGCTGTCAAAATGTCGAGACATGCATACAGACCCATCATTTTGAGTGATGACTATACAGTGGAACCTCGCTTAACGAGTAACCCACTTAACGAGAATTTCGCTTAACAAGCAAAGCTTTCTGTAAATTTGTAACTCGGTTTACGAGAAAGCTTTGCTGTACGAGCAAAATACTCACCGCACACACTTCCGGTTCCGTACATCCACCGCGCTCTGACCCGCTCTTACTGTCCACACAAACACACACAAGCACGCACAAAACACACACAAACACGCACAAACAAACACGCACGCACACACATACAGTATTATGCTCACCTTACCTTCCGTTCCATCGCCGGCCTCATTGTTCTTGTAGAACTACAAAACCCAGGAGGCCAGCAATGGAACGAAAGGTAAGGTAAGCATAATATGTATACCTTCCGTTTCATCGCCGGCCTCCTGGATCTTGTAGTTCGCCGCTCCAGGATGTGTATCCGCAACCAACGCGACGAGGCAGGAACTTCAGCTGTCACCGCTACTCAAAGGCAGCGCGCTGGCCAATCAGAGGCTAGCGGGTCCTGCCTTTGACGTCAGCGCTCTGTCAGCGGAAGTTCCGCCCTCGTCGCAATAGTAACCCGATACACAGCCCCTACCAGCGTACAGCAAGTCCCAGGAGACCTGCGATGGAACAGAAGGTAAGGCGAGCATAATGTGCGTGTGTGTGTGTGTGTGTGTGCATGCGTGCGTCCTTGTTTGTGTTTGTACATGTTTGTGTGTGTTTGTGCGTGTGTGGAATGGCACAATAGGGGACCAGGATGGGACATTTAACAAGTTGTGGAACGAATTGTCTGCATTGCAATGATTTTCTATGGGAAATCTTGCTTTGCTGAACGAGTAACTTGGTTAACAAGCACAGTCCCAGAACAGATTGTTCTCGTTAACCAAGGTTCCACTGTAGTCACTTCATGCAAGCCCCCATGACAAAGCCGGCAGCTCCCAGGAGGAATGAAGTTCATAACTCTCTGTATCTGTACTTTTAGTAAGTCGCACAGGCTTCACTGTAATACTATATACCTCTAGATTAACCCAATATCTGTAGGTAAATAGCATTGTCTGATGTGAGTTTTTCTTTAAATCTTACTGCATAAATGTTACAATACAACATTGCTTACCACAGTCTGATGGTTAACCTGTATCACTTCATCACCTGCATGAATCTTTCGGGAGATATCGGCTGGTGACTGGGGAGATAGAAAAAGGGAAAAACAAATCAACGAAAATGCCCAGACCTGTCTTCAGTGGAGATTGTTTGTTCAGTTACAGGTAATTAGAACAGCTTGAGAGAACGAATCTGTGGAGCGGTGTCTAGGGAGCACGCCTGGGTGATGTCATGTTCTATAAGGCAGTACAACAACAAAGTCTTGTAACTGTTGATCGTGTTTGTCAAGTTCAAGTTAGAATTTCCATTCTGTGTAATCATTAAAGGGTTTTTCCCACCGTCATAGATGGATATTATTGGATAGTGCTTGTAAAATAAAGAATTTTTTAAATGTACTGCTTAAAAATTTGTGTCTGTTCTTGAGATATTAAAGGAAGTTCGTCACCCCCAAAATGCAATTCTAATGGGCTATAAGAATTTTAGGGGACTTAGCCCCTAAAACAACCATACTAGCACTGTAGGTGTTATTGGTACAGTGCCTGAAAATACAGCTTTTAATTCATATGAAATGAGGAGGCTTCAGTGCACCCTTGGCATGGCCATCAGTTTGGTGTACTGTTACATTTCCTCATGTACATATTGGGTCCTTCCTCCACTTCTGATTGACAGTGCTCACTTCTCAGAGCGTGCACAGTCAGATTGTGGCCAGCGAGTATTTGGCAACGCGCTCACACAGTGTCTGGGCACAATGTCCTTCCTGTCTCCTTTGTGACGCAGCACGCTGAACTTCCGGGTGTGTTAGTGTAGTGAGAAGGGTCAGAAGAAAGGAGATGGGAAGGCGCATCTGTGTGGTCACACACACTCAGCATTCAGACAGTGCTCACTATGGTAAGTGAGCACTTTTAATCAGAGCAGAACAAAGGGCACCAAAATACACGTATAATGACGTAACACCAAACTCTTGTTCATGCCTTCTTATTTATATATGAATTAAAAGTTATTTTCTCAGGCACCGTACCAGCAACAGAAACAATGCTAGTATCGTTGTTATAGGGGCTAAATCAATGTAAATACCATTAAAAACGCATTTTTGGGAGGTATTTCCTTTAACATTTTTTTCTGTAAACTGCTTGTTACCTAGGAAACCGACCACCACTGCTGTCCAGCTTGTAAGCACTGTGCTGAAGCTGGCCTTGATTAGAGGGTAAGAGTGCACTCCAATGTTCCTGGCCAGATTCAAAACATATCCATTTTTTAAGATATTAATAACCCTTTAAGGCTAAATTACACAAAAACATGTCTCTGACTTTTCAAGTACATGTAGCTCCAGAGATTATTGTAAAGAATAAAGGGAATCATGATTGTTATTTGTTTAGAGCTCTAAAGCGGGCTTTACACGCTACGATATTTCTAGCAATTGCTAGCGATATCGTACGCAAAAGCACCAGCCTCTGTCGTGCATGCGATATCGTGTGATCGCTGCCGCAGCGAACATTATCGCTACGGCAGCGTCACACGCACTTACCCGGTCGGCGGCGTCACTGTGACTGCCGAACAATCCCTCCCTCTGCGTTCGGCGTCACGGGTACGTCACCGTGACGTCACTAAGCGGCCGGCCAATCAAAGCGGAGGGGCGGAGATGAGCGGGATGAACATCCCGCCCACCTCCTTTCTTCCTCATTGCGGGCGGGACGCAGGTAAGGTGATGTTCCTCGCTCCTGCGGTGTCACACACAGCGATGTGTGCTGCAGCAGGAACGAGGAACAACATCTATATACAACCATTAATAATTTTTAGTTTTAGGACGACCTCTCCATGGTGAACGATTTTCACCACTTTGGAGGACGTTTAAGGTCGCTGGTAAGTGTTACACGCTGCAATACCGTTAATGACGCAGGATGTGCGTCACTAAAGACGTGACCCCCGACGATAAAACATCAACGATATCGTAGCGTGTAAATCCCTCTTTAGACTTTAGAATGTTGTGTGGATCATTTAGACCAAAGAAATAAACATTCTTCAAAGTGGTACAAGAAATCCCACAGCAACAAGTGCAAAACAAACATGGTACCAGTCTCCTCATTCAGCCACGCAGTAAGAGGTTACAAAAAGAATCTAATAATCGGATAAAAGCCCATGTGCTCTGCTGGCAGTAAATGAATCTAGCCTTTTATCCAGCTGCCTAATTAAAAATGGGATTTACCAAAACACCTTCAATAAACTTTGTATCTGCAAGCACAGAGGAATACAAGCTCCCTTTCTTCACATACAACTGTGCTTTTCATTGCTGCTTGTCGTCCTGGTAAGCTGCAGACATGGGCAATGGCGACTAAGGTGGAAAACTTGTGGGTAGAGGAATGTTCCATAGGAAATAATGAATCATAAGCTGGACTTGGCCGGGCAGATAAATGAAGAACTCTCCATGAAGGGACCGTTTCCACCAGTCTAGAACACATCTCACTGCCTTACTCAAGACAAATTCTGGTTTTGTGCTTGTTACATTGGAAGTTATTTTTACATATCTACTAAACTCTTAAGTTGCTGTTATTCCAAACGTACATAAGAGTATAATACTGTAAATAAATATTTATATGATCATGTCTAGACGGGCTCATTGACAGATTGGTAGTAAATACTCTCCATAGACTGTCAGATGCATTGTACAGCTAAGTTGGTGTGCTAAGAAGTGCTAATATTTCAGAGAATCATCTTATGGATCCTAAAACAACACATACGGTACATGCTCCATGTTTACTTGTAACGGTATATTTTATAGAATAGGTACTGGGAACTTTACATCCTTTACTATGAATTGGAACGTTCTGTTCATTAGACTAAGGGCTCCTTCAGACGTCCGTACCTTTCATATAAGAGAAAATCAGTCCAAGTTTCATCAGTTATTTTGTTCTGACTTTTATCATTTTCATCTGACTTTGATTAATTTTTAACAGGTTTTTTAATAAGAGAAAAAAAAAAGTTTCTCTACCTTGTCCTACCTAGCAGTCTGTAAAAAGCAGACAGCACTGGTATCTGAATACGATCTGATTTTCTGACAGAGCTCTTGCAGTGTTGATTTTAGTTTGAGCCTAGGATCACTATTAGACATGACCCTGACATCTGTGTTGGCCACTCAGGCTACAAGAATAAATCACACATGCCAACAGCCCCATAGATAATCATGGGCATGAATTTTATCTGTGAAAAACACGAATAGAACGTGTTAGCGAAAAGTGCAAGTCTGAATGTGCCCTAACAGATAACACCTTTTTATGAAGAAGTCAAAACTAGATATAGGAAACCTTCATAGATTATAGATAATCGACTAAAACTTTCATTAGTACCTAACTAGGGAGATTCTTAGCTAAGGTACCCCATGTGTACAAAAGTATTGGGACACATGACATACTCACTGAATTCAGGTTTTTCTTCACAGTGTATAACATCCAGCCCTTCACCATGCTGGCTGCCTTTGTCTCCCTGATCCCAGCGTGGTACTGTGTCAGGATACCACCAGTGTAACAATTCAGTTTGTGAAAGTTTTTCCTTGCTAAATACTCCACCATCAACTCTGAGTTGTGGGGTGGAAACGTTCAGGAACCAGAGGAACTCAGTCATGAAGAGGTAGACCACGTAAAGTCACAGACCGGGGTTACCGAGTGCTGGGGTGCAATAAACGTCTCCCGCTGACCCAATATCTACAGGGTTCCAAACCTCCTCTGGCATTACCATCAGCACAAAAACTATGCGCCAGGAGCTTTATGGCATGGGCTTACATGGCCGAGCAGTTTCATGCAAGTCTTTCATCACCAAGCATAATGCCCAGAATCAAATGAGTGGTGTAACGCACGCCACCACTGGACTCTGGAGCGATGGAAACATGTTGCGTAAAATAACAAGTCATCCTCTCTCCTGGCAGACAAGTCTTGAGTTTGCTCCACTTTTTCAGCTAAACCATTGACATGGGGGTTGATTTTTTACACATTTTAGTGGTGCTTTTTGTGTTCTGTCTGAACTAACATATATATGGGTATTTTGGAAGTTCTACCTTAAAGGGAATCTGTCACCTGGTTTTTGCCACCTAATCTGAGAGCAGCATAATGTAGGGGAAGAGACCTCGATTCCAGTAATGTGTCACTTACTGGGCTGCTTATTGTAGTTTTGATAAAATCACTGATTAATCAGCAGTAGATCAGTAGATTATCATTACAGGACTACTTGGTATGCTGCAGATAGCCCAGCATACTCTGTATAACTGCTAGATCTGCAGCAGAGAACACATTGATGTTATCAAAATGTCAGCAAACAACTCAGTAAGTGACCCTTCACTGGAATCAGGGTCTCTGTCTCTACATTATGCTGCTCTCAGATGAGGAGCAAAAACCTCGTGACAGATTCCCTTGAAAGCCACATGTACAACAGGTTTTTCTAAAGACAATAACACTGAACTCAAATACTTCTAAAATGGCATGAAAATAAAACTCTTTGGGGCTGACGTACTAAGATTGTGTGAACAAAAAAAAATATTTTGTTGTTGCTTGAACTAACCAATCTCAGAGCAGTTATCATTTTTTCATTTTAGTTTATCAAAGCTGAGCTGTGATCGGTTGCTGTGTACAGGAAAAATAATTTTCATAAAGGAGTGTATATGTATTATAGTAAACATTGCTTATATATTGCCATCATATTCCACAGCGTTTTAGAGAGATTATCAAGTCTGTCCCCATTGGGGCTCACTATTTAAATAACTTATCAGTACATCTTTGGAGTGTGGGAGGAAACTGAAGTACCCGGAGGAAACCCACACAAACACAGGGAGAACATACAAAATTCCTGGTGGGATTTGAACTCAGGATCTCAATGCTGTAAATTAACAGTGTTAACCTCTGAGATGCCACGCTGCCCTATGTATCCATACGAACTCAGGAAAATCATTGCAATCACTGTGTGTTAACATTGCCCAACAATTTAGGATTTCATTGCAGTGAATCTGTGTGCACATTTGTAGCAGGGTAATATATGACAAGGTGTAGCACTCAGCAGGTTGACCATACATGTTAAGGGCACTTTACATGCTGCGATTTCGCTAGTGAGCGTACCAGCCCCCGTCGGTTGTGCGACACGGGCAAATCGCTGCCCGTGGCGTACAACATCGATTACACCCCTCACACAGACTTACCTTCCCTGTGACGTCGCTCTGGCTGGCGAACCGCCTCCTTTCTAAGGGGGCAGTTCGTGCGGCGTCACAGCAACGTCACACGGCAGCCGTCCAATAGAAACGGAGGGGCGGAGATGAGCGGGACGTAACATCCCACCCACCTCCTTCCTTCCTCATTGCTGGTGGAGGCAGGTAAGGAGATGTTTGTCGTTCCTGTGGCGTCACACATAGCGATGTATGGTGCAGCAGGAACGACGAACAACGATTTTTGATGTTTTTGCGATCGTTGATCGTCGCTCCTAGCCGTCACATGCCAGGATGTCGCTAATGGCGACGGATGTGCGTCACAAGCACCGTGACCCCAACGATATATCGTTAGCGATGTCGCAGCGTGTAAAGCACCCTTTAGAGTTCAGGCACAGATTTCCATTTTTGTCCCTTGTCACTGCACTGCTCGTATATATTTTCAGTCTACATTGTTATAGGATGCTGTCTGCTTTTTGGTTTTATACAAATTGGCAAGAAATGTTCAGTGAGGATACGAGATCAATTACATATGTTTGGGAGAACTGGAAAAATGTTCATAACCCCACATATGTTAATGGTTTACTATGCATCATAAATATTGTGTAATGTTTTTTATTTCACTGCTATCGTTCAACATTTGCAAACATATCTATACGTAAGGTAATGTTAACTGACTGCAAATCATCTGTGATAAGTGTCAGAGCAGCAGAGATTATTATACTGTGGTAAATGAGGAGACGGCTCCAGCAGCCTTCACTTACGTTCTCTGTAGTTCCTGTAATGACATGGAGCCCGTCATACGTGGACTTGATGTACATTCCCTAGGGAGAGGAAAATAGCGAGTGGTCACATGCTTCCTGGTGAAAACACAAACACATTAGATCATGGGGCAGAATAGGCACTCATGGCCATGGTGATGGGAACGTCTCAGTGAAGGATTCTGGGTTGTAAAGTTCAGCATCTGGGCTTCATTTTAAAAGAATGCAAGTGATCTTTTGTATATTAATATTTCATTTAAAAAGCAGTCTTGTGTAACACTTAACTACACAATACTAAACACAAGAAGGGAATTTTGTTTACTTACCGTAAATTCCTTTTCTTCTAGCTCCTATTGGGAGACCCAGACAATTGGGGTGTATAGCTTCTGCCTCCGGAGGCCACACAAAGTATTACACTTTAAAAAGTGTAACCCCTCCCCTCTGCCTATACACCCTCCCGTGCATCACGGGCCCATCAGTTTTGGTGCCAAAGCAGGAAGGAGGATACTTATAAATTGGTCTAAGGTAAATTCAATCCGAAAAATGTTCGGAGAACTGAAACCATGAACCAAAAGAACAATTCAACATGAACAAGATGTGTACACAAAAGAACAAACAGCCCGAAGGGAACAGGGGCAGGTGCTGGGTCTCCCAATAGGAGCTAGAAGAAAAGGAATTTACGGTAAGTAAACAAAATTCCCTTCTTCTTTGTCGCTCCATTGGGAGACCCAGACAATTGGGACGTCCAAAAGCAGTCCCTGGGTGGGTAAAAGAATACCTCGATAAAAAGAGCCGAAACAACGGCCCCCTCTTACAGGTGGGCAACCGCCGCCTGAAGGACTCGCCTACCTAGGCTGGCATCTGCCGAAGCATAGGCATGCACCTGATAGTGTTTTGTGAAAGTGTGCAGACTCGACCAGGTAGCCGCCTGACACACCTGCTGAGCCGTAGCCTGGTGCCGCAATGCCCAGGACGCACCCACGGCTCTGGTAGAATGGGCTTTCAGCCCTGAAGGAATCGGAAGCCCAGAAGAACGGTAGGCTTCAAAAATCGGTTCCTTGATCCACCGAGCCAAGGTTGACTTGGAAGCCTGCGACCCCTTACGCTGGCCAGCGACAAGGACAAAGAGCGCATCAGAGCGGCGCAGTGGCGCCGTGCGAGACACGTAGATCCGGAGTGCTCTTACTAGATCTAACAAATGCAAATCCTTTTCACATTGGTGAATTGGATGAGGGCAAAATGAAGGTAAGGAGATATCCTGATTGAGATGAAAAGTGGACACCACCTTAGGGAGAAAGTCCGGGACCGGACGCAGAACCACCTTATCCTGGTGAAATACCAGGAAAGGGCCTTTGCATGACAGCGCTGCAAGCTCTGACACTCTATGGAGTGAAGTAACCGCCACTAGAAATGCCACCTTCTGCGAAAGACGTGATAGAGAGACATCCCGCAGCGGCTCAAAAGGAGGTTTTTGAAGAGCCCGTAGAACCATGTTGAGATCCCAGGGTTCCAGCGGACGCTTGTAAGGTGGGACTATGTGGCAAACTCCCTGCAGGAACGTGCGGACCTGCGGAAGCCTGGCTAGACGCTTTTGAAAAAACACGGAAAGCGCCGAGACTTGACCTTTGAGAGAGCCGAGAGACAAACCCTTGTCCAATCCCGATTGAAGGAAGGAAAGAAACCTGGGTAAGGCAAACGGCCAGGGGATAAACCCCCTCTCAGAGCACCAGGCTAAGAAGATCCTCCAAGTTCTGTGATAGATCTTGGCTGACGTTGGTTTCCTGGCCTGTCTCATAGTGCCAATGACATCTTGAGACAACCCTGAGGACGCTAAGAGCCAGGACTCAATGGCCACACAGTCAGGTTGAGGGCCGCAGAATTCAGATGGAAAAATGGCCCTTGAGATAGCAAGTCTGGTCGGTCTGGGAGCGCCCACGGTTGCCCCACCGTGAGATGCCACAGATCCGGGTACCACGACCGCCTCGGCCAATCTGGAGCGACGAGGATGGCGCGGCGGCAGTCGGACCTGATCTTGCGCAACACTCTGGGCAGCATTGCCAGAGGAGGGAATACATAAGGCAGTTGAAACTGCGACCAATCCTGAACTAAGGCGTCCGCCGCCAGAGCTCTGTGGTCCTGAGACCGTGCCATGAATGCCGGGACCTTGTTGTTGTGCCGAGACGCCATGAGATCGACGTCCGGCGTTCCCCAGCGGCAACAGATCTCTTGAAACACGTCCGGGTGGAGAGACCATTCCCCCGCGTCCATGCCCTGGCGACTGAGGAAGTCTGCTTCCCAGTTTTCTACGCCCGGAATGTGAACCGCGGAGATGGTGGAGGCTGTGGCCTCCGCCCACAGCAGAATCCGCCGGACTTCTTGGAAGGCTTGACGACTGCGAGTACCGCCCTGGTGGTTGATGTACGCAACCGCCGTGGCGTTGTCCAACTGTATGCGGATCTGCCTGCCCTCGAGCCACCGATGGAACGCCTTGAGGGCTAGATACACTGCCCTTATCTCCAGAACATTGATCTGAAGGGAGGACTCTGTCGGAGTCCAGGTTCCCTGAGCCTTGTGGTGGAGAAAAACCGCTCCCCATCCTGACAGGCTCGCGTCCGTCGTGACCACAGCCCAGGATGGGGGCAGAAAGGATTTTCCTTTCGACAGAGAAGTGGGGAGAAGCCACCACTGAAGAGAGGTCTTGGCTTCCAGAGACAGAGAGACGTTCCTGTCTAAGGACGTCGGCCTCTTGTCCCATTTGCGGAGAATGTCCCATTGGAGTGGACGAAGATGAAATTGCGCAAATGGAACTGCCTCCATTGCTGCCACCATCTTCCCCAGGAAGTGCATGAGGCGCCTCAAGGGGTGCGACTGGGCCCGAAGAAGTGATTGCACCCCTGTCTGCAGCGACCGCTGTTTGTCCAGCGGCAGCTTGACCATCGCTGAGAGAGTATGAAACTCCATCCCGAGGTACGTCAGTGACTGGGTCGGAGACAATTTTGACTTTGGAAAATTGATGATCCACCCGAACCTCTGGAGAGTCTCCAGAGCAACGGTCAGACTGTGTTGACAAGCCACCCGTGAGGGTGCCTTGACTAGGAGATCGTCTAGGTAAGGGATCACCGAGTGGCCCTGAGAGTGTAGGATCGCTACGACGGATGCCATGACCTTGGTGAAGACCCGTGGGGCTGTCGCCAGGCCGAAAGGCAGTGCCACAAACTGAAGGTGTTCGTCCCCGATGGCGAAACGCAGGAAGCGTTGATGCTCTTGAGCGATCGGCACATGGAGATAGGCATCTTTGATGTCGATTGATGCTAGGAAGTCTCCTTGAGACATCGAAGCGATGACAGATCGGAGGGATTCCATGCGAAACCGCCTGGTTGTCACATGTCTGTTGAGCAATTTGAGGTCCAAAACGGGACGGAATGAGCCGTCCTTTTTTGGCACCACGAACAGATTGGAGTAAAAACCGCGACCGCGTTCCTGAAGGGGAACGGGGATCACCACTCCTTCTGTTTTCAGAGTGTCCACCGCCTGAAAAAGCGCAACGGTCCGCTCGGGGGGCGGAGATGTTCTGAAAAAACGAGTCGGAGGACGAGAGCTGAACTCTATCCTGTAACCGTGAGACAGAATGTCCCTCACCCATCGGTCTTGGACATGTGTCCACCAGGCGTCGCAAAAGCGGGAGAGCCTGCCACCGACCGAGGATGCGGTTTGGGGCGGCCGAAAGTCATGAGGAGGCCGCCTTGGAGACGGTGCCTCCGGCGGTCTTTGGAGGACGTGACTTAGACCGCCATGCAGAAGAGTTCCTCTGGCTCTTCTGTGGCCTGTTGGACGAGGAGGGTTGGGATCTGGCTGAGGGCCGAAAGGACCGAAACCTCGCTTGAACTTTCCGTTGCTGAGGTCTGTTTGGTTTGGGTTGGGGTAAGGACGAGTCCTTTCCCTTGGATTGCTTAATAATTTCATCCAATCGCTCGCCAAACAGTCAGTCGCCAGAAAAAGGCAAACCGGTCAAGAACTTTTTTGGAAGCAGAGTCTGCCTTTCATTCGCGTAGCCACATGGCCCTGCGGACTGCCACAGAATTGGCGGATGCTACCCCTGTACGGCTAGCCGAGTCCAGGACAGCATTCATGGCGTAGGATGCAAATACTGACGCCTGAGAAGTCAAAGATGTTACTTGTGGCGCAGCGGTACGGGTGACCGCATTAATCTCAGACAGACAAGCTGAGATAGCCTGGAGTGCCCACACAGCTGCAAAGGCTGGGGCAAAAGACGCGCCTATGGCTTCATAGATGGATTTCAGTAGGAGCTCTATCTGCCTGTCCGTGGCATCCTTGAGCGATGCACCGTCAGCCACTGCTACTACGGATCTAGCCGCCAGTCTAGAGACTGGAGGATCCACCTTGGGACACTGAGCCCAACCCTTAACCACGTCAGCGGGGAAGGGGTAACGTGTGTCATTAAGGCGTTTAGTAAAGCGCTTGTCCGGGAAAGCCCTATGCTTCTGGACAGCATCTCTAAAGTTAGAGTGATCGAAGAAAGCACTCCGGGTACGTTTAGGAAACCTAAACTGGTGTTTCTCCTGTTGTGAAGCCGAATCCTCTGTAGGCGGAGTTGGGGGAGACAGATCTAGCACCTGGTTGATGGACGCTATAAGGTCATTTACTATGGCGTCCCCTTCAGGTGTATCCAGATTGAGAGCAACGTCAGGGTCAGAGTCCTGAGCTGCGACCTCCGCCTCCTCCTCTAGAGAATCCTCAAGCTGAGACCCCGAACTGCGTGATGAAGTCGGGGAAGATTCTAAGCGAGCCCGCTTAGCTGGTCTGGGACTGCGGTCCGTGCCGGAGTCCTGCACGTAATAACTAGAGGCCACACCAGGAACACGCTTAGTCGCAGACCGAGAGGGGCCTGGGGGTGATCCCGCAGTGCCCGGGGCCTGTGTAAGGGCCGGTCTGGACTGCAAAACCTCTAGAAACTTAGCAGACCATTTATCCATAGACTGAGAATGAGAAAGCGACTCAGAGAGTTTGTCGGCTAAAACAGCAAACTCTGTCCCTGCCATCTGGACAGGGGGGGCCGGCGGTTCTACCTGGGCCGAGGGACCCCCTAGTGCCTCAGGCTCCGGCTGAGCGAGTGCCACAGGGGCCGAGCATTGCTCACAGTGAGGGTAGGTGGAACCTGCAGGTAACATAGCCGCACAAGAGGTACAGGTAGCAAAATAACCCTGTGCCTTGGCCCCCTTGCTCCTTGTGAACGATATGCTGTTGTCTCCCAGGAGCGTGATCACTGAGGGTATATAGCCACAAGTTAACAGTACAGCTGAACCGGAAAAAGTATACAAATATAATGTATCTATATACAGTTCAGCACCCTAGGGGGACCAGCACCGGTAACCGGTGTGGCTTACCAACTGCTCCAGCGGTGTGTGGCCACCAGATTCCCTGCCTCGGGTCTCCCAGAGCTGCAGCCAGAAGTCCTCCACCGGCAGGATGTGTTAAAACATGGCTGTCGGCGTTCACAGGGGAGGAGGGAGCCGTGGGCGTAACTTACAAAAGTGCGGGAATCTGGTGCCCCATAGGGATTAGTGAGGGGGGAGGAGGACAGCTATGTGTGCTCCAGCCCTCACTGTCGGCGTCAGACCGACCGTCCCGCCCTTGCCCCTGACTGGCAGGCCCGGGGGCGGGAGTTTAATGTACTAGGCCGCAAAAGCCGGGGACTAAAGTAAAAACCGCGGCCAGCAAGCAGGCACGGTCGGCGCGGTAGTCCCGGACAAAAAACAACACTGCAGGCGCTGCAGCGTCTGAGGCCCAGGTGCTCCATGCACCGTCCCAAAGGGGACACAGAGTACCTGTAGTTGCAGGGCCTTGTCCCTGACGATACTCAGTCTCCTGTCCGGCAGATACCACCAGGGGCTGCGGAGGGAGCCCGGTCCCAGTGCCTGGATGACCGGTTAGGATCCCACTTCACCCAGAGCCCCTAAGGGATGGGGAAGGAAAACGGCATGTGGCTCCTGCCTCCTGCCTTTGTACCCGCAATGGGTACCTCAACCTTAACAACAACGCCGACTCAGTGGGGTGAGAAGGGAGCATGCCGGGGGCCCTTAGGGGCCCTCTTTTCTTCCATCCGAAATAGTCAGCAGCTGCTGCTGACTAAAATGTGGAGCATTCTGTGCATGTGTGCCTCCTTCAACACAAAGCATGAAACTGATAGGCCCGTGATGCACGGGAGGGTGTATAGGCAGAGGGGAGGGGTTACACTTTTTAAAGTGTAATACTTTGTGTGGCCTCCGGAGGCAGAAGCTATACACCCCAATTGTCTGGGTCTCCCAATGGAGCGACAAAGAAATACCCAATTCACTGAAGAATGACCCAGTGTTTCTACAAAATTAGACAATAAGATCTTTGTATGTTTTCGCAAAGAGTGGACGCCACATGCAAGTAAAGATAGAGCTTCATGTGACCTTAAAGGGGTTGACCACTAGTCGGACAACCTCTTCTTAACCAATAACAGCTATACTGACCTACGGTGTGGCGCTGCTCTAGCAATGTCAGCACCTGCTCTTACGGGGCTTGTGTGACATTGCTATGCCTCCTGAGCCCTCCAGTCAATCAGCGGCCGCTTTCCCCTCAATTCCATCAGACGTGACTGACATTTCAGGGAAGCAGTCTCATCCAAAGGAAGTCACAGTAAAGCAGCCCCTGATTGGCTGCAGACCCTGATTGGCTGCAGAGCCCCAGCAGTCCAGGCGCCAACACCTCAGGAATGGTGACTGTAAAGGCTGTTATTATTTTACATGGTGGTGATTAGGAAAGGGGTTATCTGAGTAGTGGGCAACCCCTTTAAAACACATCAATAAAGGTTCAGTTTATCTTTTATCTATATATATATATATATTTGTAGGCTAGCTTTACAAGCCATGTCTTTTGGTGCATCCATATGAGTAGATAATCGGCAGACAACTGTTCTTTGGAGCACTCATTCCTGATGGTTTGCCCATGTAACAATGCCATCGATCTCCTGACAAATGGGCAGAACCAGCTGGTGATTGTTTAAGCCGTAAAAGCAAATCGTTGTTATCCGCAGAACACTGCCCAAAGTAACGGGGGATGTGCTGCCTACCACATGACATTGCATGGGAACAGAATGATCACACCTGTTTCCCCAAACAGAAGACAGTGTCTTATATACATTTTTGCTCCCATCTCTCTGTCCCCATCACACTTCATCTGCATGTGTAATTAGAGCAGTAACTGGGCCAGGTGGACTTGTATGCAGTGGGTTGGTGTGAATTAAGATGCACTGATGGACCAAAACTGACCCTTCTAAATGCACCATAAAGGCTTGCCTACATGAGTGAATAACACGCACGTGATATTTTATAGGATAGTAACAGGTCTAATTTTAAGCCATGGGGCAGTCCAGATCAGCATTTTCTTTCTCATGTCGGCATGAAAAAAAAACTGAAGCATACGAGTGGCTCCGCAAATCAGATGATGCACACGTGTTCAAGTCTATGGGTGCATGGAAGTCATCGGACTGCACTTGGATGTCATGTCTATGGACTCATAGAATGGAGAAGATGGAGAAATTTTGTTCTCCATCTTATCCTCATTTGTGATACAAATCTCTCCTTTCAGAGAATTGGATCACACTAAGCTGACACTCGGCTCACAGTCTGATCAGAGTGTGAGGCGAGTGTCATTAACATAATCGATCCGATTATCTAAGATTATCTTGCATGAGAGAGCATATGCTCATGTGACTGTAGCTTAATAAAAAGGGTTACTTCATAAGCTGTGATAAAAAATATGTACAATATTCCCAGTATATAAACATTCCCATGCCACTTGTGTGACAAGTCAAAATCACAAATCTCCCAGCATGATAACTGTGCTACATAGTTATTGATGGTCTTATCCCACGGGTCCTAATTGTGGGGACGAGCAGCTCTGGAAGAGACTCGCGGATTTGCAGGTCAGGACCCGCCACATCCAGGACGCAGCGGGTCCTAATTGTGGGCATGAGCAGCTGTGGAGGAGACTCGTGGCCTTGCAGGTCAGGAGCCGCCACATCCAGGACGCAGAGGGTCCTGATTGTGGGAACGAGCAGCTGTGGAGGAGACTCACGGCCCTGCAGGTCAGGACCCGCCACATCCAGGACGCAGCGGGTCCTGATTGTGGGCACGAGCAGCTGTGGAGGAGACTCACGGCCTTGCAGTTCAGGACCCTCCACATCCAGGACGCAGCGGGTCCTGATTGTGGGCACGAGCAGCTGTGGAGGAGAGTCGCAGCCCTGCAGGTCAGGACCCGCCACATCCAGGATGCAGCGGGTCCTAATTGTGGGCATGAGCAGCTGTGGAGGAGACTCGCGGCCTTGCAGGTCAGGACCCGCCACATCCAGGACGCAGCGGGTCCTGATTGTGGGCACGAGCAGCTGTGGAGGAGACTCGCAGCCCTGCAGGTCAGGACCCGCCACATCCAGGACGCAGCGGGTCCTGATTGTGGGCACGAGCAGCTGTGGAGGAGACTCGCAGCCTTGCAGGTCAGGACCCGCCACATCCAGGACGCAGCGGGTCCTGATTGTGGGCACGAGCAGCTGTGGAGGAGACTCACAGCCCTGCAGGTCAGGACTCACCACATCCAGGACGCAGCGGGTCCTGATTGTGGGTACGAGCAGCTGTGGAGGAGACTCGCGGCCCTGCAGGTCAGGACCCGCCACATCCAGGACGCAGCGGGTCCTGATTGTGGGCATGAGCAGCTGTGGAGGAGACTCACGGCCTTGCAGGTCAGGACCCGCCACATCCAGGACGCAGAGGGTCCTGATTGTGGGCACGAGCAGCTGTGAAGGAGACTCACGGCCTTGCAGGTCAGGACCCGCCACATCCAGGACTCGGCGGGTCCTGATTGTGGGCACGAGCAGCTGTGGAGGAGACTCACGGCCTTGCAGGTCAGGACCCGCCACATCCAGGACGCAGCGAGTCCTGATTGTGGGCACGAGCAGCTGTGGAGGAGACTCACGGCCTTGCAGGTCAGGACCCGCCACATCCAGGACGCAGCGGGTCCTGATTGTGGGCACGAGCAGCTGTGGAGGAGACTCACGGCCTTGCAGTTCAGGACCCTCCACATCCAGGACGCAGCGGGTCCTGATTGTGGGTACGAGCAGCTGTGGAGGAGAGTCGCAGCCCTGCAGGTCAGGACCCGCCACATCCAGGACGCAGCGGGTCCTGATTGTGGGCACGAGCAGCTGTGGAGGAGACTCGCGGCCTTGCAGGTCAGGACCCGCCACATCCAGGACGCAGCGGGTCCTGATTGTGGGCACGAGCAGCTGTGGAGGAGACTCACAGCCCTGCAGGTCAGGACTCACCACATCCAGGACGCAGCGGGTCCTGATTGTCGGTACGAGCAGCTGTGGAGGAGACTCACGGCCTTGCAGGTCAGGACCCGCCACATCCAGGACGCAGCGGGTCCTGATTGTGGGCACGAGCAGCTGTGGAGGAGACTCACGGCCCTGCAGGTCAGGACCCGCCACATCCAGGACGCAGCGGGTCCTGATTGTGGGCATGAGCAGCTGTGGAGGAGACTCACAGCCCTGCAGGTCAGGACTCACCACATCCAGGACGCAGCGGGTCCTGATTGTGGGTACGAGCAGCTGTGGAGGAGACTCGCGGCCCTGCAGGTCAGGACCCGCCACATCCAGGATGCAGCGGGTCCTGATTGTGGGCATGAGCAGCTGTGGAGGAGACTCGCAGCCCTGCAGGTCAGGACCCGCCACATCCAGGACGCAGCGGGTCCTGATTGTGGGCACGTACCCTAAGATTTATCCTTTCAGCAATGCTAAGGAATAAGCAGAAGTGGCAGGTTGGGCTTTGATTGCTATTGTAAATTGTTAATCAAATTGCTCATTAAGTAAAACTGAAACTGTACCATTATCTTTTCGGAGTATAACATTAGTAGTGTTTTCTAGACTTTTTTAAAGCAGACAAGGAATGCCACTTACCAACCCTTCTCCGGGTCTTATATTAGTTAGGACAACTTCCTCCAGACAGGCACTTTGACTTGTTAAGGGGTCTGTGGTAAATTTGTACGTTTTGTCACATATTCCATTCAGAACTTTAGACTACAAGAAAAAAGGTACATTATTTCAGATTTCTAGTATGTCATTATCTTCTTCACAGAGTCACTGCTTGTCTGGGCCATTGTCTTGGGATCAATGGCCCATGTAAATGTGCCTTACATTGTATCAGTTTGTGTCTTCAGCAGCACACTGCTGCACAGCTTTTCACTTCCATGTTGCTGGGGGGTAACACTCCTCCAGCAACAGTAGCTTTGTCTTTTTGGTGGCCTACACTTGCTGTCTGAATGTTTGCTCTGAAGTCAACACTATTATCACTATAAATACCTATTGAGATAACAGGCAGGTAACCAAGAACAGGGCTCAACTAAGCAATGAATAGGAGAAAAGCAATGAAAATTTAAGGGGCCGGGCAAAGGACTGATGATTTAGTAGGACTGATATCAGCAGCTCAACGAGCAGTTTACAGTGTGGAGGTGTTAAGTAGCTATCTGCTGTAAAGAAATCAATGGGTTCAGAGAGGTGGCTGGGATCTCAGGAGTTAACTCATGATCCTGAAATGTAACCACTGCACATACTGGGCTAGAATCTGGTGGCTGATATCCTTGGCAACAAGCGGTACACTATGTAAGATCCCTCTTCGATCACTATTTTATAATTTATTACTTTGTGAATGTATTGCTTTGCTAGACTTTTATTAGAACCTGTCTGAGATCTGAGAGTCATGAATGCAGCTGTGAATCGTCATACACTACTCATCAAAAGTTAGAAAAAGAGGCATGGTTTGCAGCAGTGGTATGTTCAGCAACTATAGACAGATGTATTAAAGTGAACTTGTCAGCAGGTTCATAGACTGCAATCTAATGTCATATATGTGAAACCTTGTAATGTTATCTCCATACTCAGGCTGTCACAACATTTTCTGGAAATCAGTAAGGAAATTTATACACAACTAAGACGCATGTGCAGGAGGCTTGGTGCGGAACATATAGCTCTCTGGCCTCTCTCCCTCTTTCCTCGCCCACCCGCGGCCTCTCGTCACTGGCTGACAGGTCATTCTTTTTGGTAACCAGCTCCTCGAACAATCGATGCTGAGGGCGGCACATGTACAGATTGATAGTCCTTCTCTCACAACATCATCAGAACCTTATTGCATATGTGCCGCCCCAAGGAATGACAGAGCTTGCTCAAGCGCATGGGCGAGGGAGCAGATCATAGAGAAGAATCACCAGTCAGTGGCGGGAGACTTGTCATGGGCGGGTAAAGTGGGAATGAGGTCGGAAACCTGTGAGTTTCATTTGCATGAAGATTTGTCAATGGATTTTTATAAAACGGAGACACAGACTTATAAAACAAAGGTAGGTACATAACCAACACTACATGGCCTTTAGGCCCGTTTCACACGTCAGTGAAAAACAGTGACATTTTTCACTGGCGTGTAAAACACGCACATGTCCCTGCGTGTGCCGTGATTCACGGCACACGTGGGTTGTCTAAGTGCAATCCGGGCTCCGTTCTCCGTGGCCCGTGATTGCACTTAGTAATCAACTCACCTGTGCGCGCTCCCGCTGTCCATGGTGCTGATTGCTCCCGTGGTGCAGCATCCGGCCGGCGGTGACCCCCGCAGCAGCTGCTTCTGGGTCGGCTGTGTCGCGCATAATGAATATGCGCGACAATAATGAGCCGGCTCAGAAGCAGCAGGGAGAACGGGCTGCAGAGGACATCGCTGGACGCCGGGTGAGTAAAAATGATTTTTATTTTAAAAGCACGTTTTTTTCTGGCACGTGTTTCACGGACCACACCACTGCGTGGTCCGTGGAACATCAGTGATGCCAGAAAAAAATGGACATGTCTCCGTGCGGCAATCACACACACGCGGGTACGCCGCATGGAGACACGTGCAGTGAAAAATCACTGACGTGTGAGCAGACCCATTCATTATAATGGGTCTGCGTATGTCAGTGATTCTGGTACGTTTTAAAAAAAGCACAAACGTCCCAGAATCACTGACGTGTGAAAGGGGCCTAACAGAGATAATGTTAGTTTGGGGTATAAAAAAATGCTGACATGTTACTAAAATTGGCAGAACCCATGAGACAGTGGATTGAATCAGTGTGTGGGGCCTCTCAATTCAGAAAATGGAGCAAATTTAGGCTATAAATCTGCACCGGCTCATAGCAGTCAGAGATTTCATTGTCTGACCTTAAGACATACCAAAATGCAACAAATTTATTAAGATCTGGTACAACTTACTCTAACAATATCTCATTTGTTTAGCGTACCATATGTAACACTAAATCAATAACTCTGTCCCAATGTGTTTATATTTTAGGATGTTTTCTTACACACCAGATATGAAAGGAAAAGATGAAATTATTAAACTAATATCATCACAGTCAATTAAAACATACAGAAACTTCAAAGACAAAACTTTTTCTCGGTAAACTGGCTTTTCAGTCAAGAACAATTCTGTTAATTGGACGTCACTGGTAAATTTCCCGTCCATCACAAGGCTATCTACAGCCAAGTGAGATGGAAATGATGATTACATGTCAAGAGATGAGAAGATCACCTTGTCCTGTTTCAGCAGTCAAATGAAGACTATAAATAGAGTACGTAGGAATCACGTCCACTAATCCAACTGTTACAGAATGAATAAATCTCACTGAATGTCTTTTGTTTAATGGGGCACAGCCGATTTAGGCATTTTTGTGAATTCATTCTGTAAACAATGGTTAGGCTGGCAGACAGAGTGTCAAAATAGCGCAGAGCGAGGCTTTATTGCACATATGAGATGCAGCAAAGAGATGTTCCCAAAACGTTTGATTCAAGGAAAACATGAATGACATTCCTGATCACTGATATGGGAACTGGACAGAATAGAAAATGTATGATATCAATAAATAAACATCTTCTTAAAGGGGTTGTTCAATACTTTTATACCGATAACTGCTCCTTCAATTGGAGCTGAGCCGCAGTGTTCAGCAATGGCCACTAAACTGTCCGCCTCCCGTCAGTACACGGTCACATTCAGGCGCTGGAGCTAATTGTGGGGGTGCTGGGCCCCCGCTGATCTTATATTGGGGATATGTCATAAATATCAAGTTAATTGATTACACGTTTAATTCGGTCTACTCTATATACTGGTAACATCTAACCATCAACCTATTCATCCTCGATTTTTATATCATATATAATATATGCTTACAACGCTTAGAACTGAATCCTCCATTTCTGCAACGGTAGATTCCTGCAGAGACAGCAAAACAAAGCCCATTAGAAATAAAACAGGAGCACATACTAATATGCGTAGAATAATGTACTGAATTCTGCCACTATGGTAGGGTAACGTCACATTATTTCTGCTAAATATTCTGATGTGTATTTATTATATAAAGTAAATATTATGTAAAGCCATTCATCAGGAGCAGAATTATGGAGTTCAGGAAGAATATTAAAGGCTGGTTTTCACTAGATGGTTCTTTGGATCTTCATGCATCATGTGACTGGTCAAAATGTATTTTATTGGGATTTTATGAGATGTACCAACACAAAATAGCAAATATTTGTGAAGTGTAAAGGACATGATAGAGTTTTCTAAATATTTTAAACATATAAATCTAAAAATTGTGATGTGCATTTGCATTAAGCCCTGTAGTCTGATACCCCTAAATAATCCTAAGGGATCAATTGCCTCCGGAAATCACATGATTAGTAAATTGAGTCCACCTGTGTGTAACGTATTCTCAGGATAACTACAGCTGTTCTGTGAAGGCCTCAGAGGTTTGTTTAAGAACATTAGGGATCAAAAATCATCATGAAAACCAAGGAACACACCAGACAAGTTAGGGATAAAGTTGTTGAGAAGAGTAAACCAGGGTTAGGTTATAAAAAAAAAAAGCCCAAGCTCTGAAAACCAAGCACTCTTCAATCAATCATCCCAAAATGGAAGGAGTATGACACAACTGCAAACTGACCAAGAAACGGCCATTCACCTAAATGATATCTCAAGAAAGAAGAGCACTAATCACAGAAGAAGCCAAGAGGCCCATGGAAACTCTGGTGAGCTGCAGAGATTCACAGCTCAGGTGGGAGAATCGGTCCACAGGACAATTATTAATCCTATACTCCACAAATGTAATGGAAGTGGCAAGAAGAAAGCCATTTTTGAAAACAAGCCATAAGATGCCCTGTTTGCAGTATGCAAAATCCATGTCGGGGACATAGCTAACATAGCTAGCATGTGGAAGAAGGTGCTCTGATCAGATCAGACCAATGTAGAACTTTATGGGCTAAATGCAAAATGCTATGTGTAGTAGAAAACTAACTGCAAATCACCCTGAAAACTCTATCCACAGCATCAAACATGGTGATGACAGCACCATACTACAGGGATGCTCTTCTTCAGCAGGCACAGGGAAGCTGAGCAGAGCTGATGGGAAGATGGATAGAGCCAAATAGAACATACAGGTCAATCCAGCAGAAAAACCTGTTAGAGACTGCAAAACATTTGAGACTGGGACGTAGGGTTCCGCTTCCAGCAAGACAACTACCCTAAACATTCTGCAAGAGGCCCCAGGTATATTCCTGGGGAGCACAATGCTTATGCCGGCAGCTGCATTTGATGTTCCACCACGTCCATTAAAATCATGCAGTGTTCTCTACTAAATGCTATAGTGCATGCAATGAAGTATTACACTGAAGAACATACCTGTGGACAGAGTTAGTGTACGATGCGCTCCTGTCCCTCAGATGAAGACAGCAACAGCAGCATCTCCTGTGATGTATATGCCCCTGCACAATTTCTCCTGTGAAGTATATGCCCCAGCATAATTTCTACTATGATGTATGCAACAACGCCATGTCTGCTGTGATGTATGCACCAGCCTCATATCTCCTGTGATGTATATCCCCCAGCTCCAATGTCACCTGTAATGTATGTGCCAGAGCCCCTATGTCTCTTGTGATGTGTTTACAGCAGCCCAAGAGTCGCCTTTGATGTATATTCTCCAGCCCCAGTGTATCCAATGTGATGAATATACTCCAGACTCAGTGTATCCTATGTGATGAATATACTCCAGCCCCAGTGTATCCTATGTGATGAATATACTCCTGCCCCAGTGTATCCTATGTGATTTATATTCTACAGCCTTGGTGTATCCTATATGATGTATATTCTCCAGCCCCAGTGTATCCTATGAGATTTTTATACTCCAGCCTCAGTGTATACTATGTGATGAATATACTCCAGCCCCAGTTTATACTATGTGATGAATATACTTCAGCCCCAGTGTATCCTATGTGATGAATATACTCCAGCCCCAGTGTATCCTATGTGATGAATATACTCCAGCCCCAGTGTATCCTATGTGATGAATATACTCCTGCCCCAGTGTATCCTATGTGATTTATATTCTACAGCCTTGGTGTATCCTATATGATGTATATTCTCCAGCCCCAGTGTATCCTATGAGATTTATATGCTTCAGCCCCAGTGTATCCTATGAGATTTTTATACTCCAGCCTCAGTGTCTACTATGTGATGAATATACTCCAGCCCCAGTTTATACTATGTGATGTATATACTCCAGCCCCAGTGTATCCTATATGATTTATATGCTCCAGACCCATTGTATACTATGTTATGTATATTCTCCAGCCCCAGTGTATCCTATGAGATTTATATGCTTCAGCCCCAGTGTATCCTATGAGATTTTTATACTCCAGCCTCAGTGTATACTATGTGATGTATATACTCCAGCCTCAGTGTATACTATGTGATGTATATACTCCAGCCCCAGTTTATACTATGTGATGTATATACTCCAGCCCCAGTGTATCCTATATGATTTATATGCTCCAGACCCAGTGTACACCATGTTATGTATATTCTCCAGCCCCAGTGGTTAGCACTGCAGCCTTGCAGCGCTGGGGTCCTGGGTTCTAGTCCCACTAAGGACAACATCTGCAAGGAGTTTGTATGTTCTCCCCGTGTCTGCGTGGGTTTCCCCGGGTTCTCCGGTTTCCTTCCACACTCCAAAAACATACTGATAGGGAATTTAGATTGTGAGCCCCAATGGGGACAGTGTTGCCAATGTATGTAAAGCGCTGTGGAATTAATAGCGCTATATAAATGAATGAAGGGAATTTTGTTACTTACCGTAAATTCCTTTTCTTCTAGCTCTTATTGGGAGACCCAGACGATTGGGGTATAGCTACTGCCTCCGGAGGCCACACAAAGCACTACACTAAAAAGTGCAAGGCCCCTCCCCTTCTGGCTATACCCCCCCGTGGTATCACGGGTTCTCCAGTTTTAGTGCCAAAGCAAGAAGGAGGAAAGCCAATAACTGGTTTAAACAAATTAACTCCGAGTAACATCGGAGAACTGAAAAACCGTTCAACATGAACAACATGTGTACCCGCAAACAACAAAAACATCCCGAAGGACAACAGGGCGGGTGCTGGGTCTCCCAATAAGAGCTAGAAGAAAAGGAATTTACGGTAAGTAACAAAATTCCCTTCTTCTTCAGCGCTCTATTGGGAGACCCAGACGATTGGGACGTCCAAAAGCTGTCCCTGGGTGGGTAAAGAAATACCTCATGTTAGGGCTGCAAAACAGCCCTCCCCTACGGGGGTGTCACTGCCGCCTGCAGGACTCTTCTACCTAAGCTGGCATCCGCCGAAGCATAGGTATGCACCTGATAATGCTTGGTGAAAGTGTGCAGACTGGACCAGGTAGCTGCCTGGTACACTTGTTGAGCCGAAGCCTGGTGTCGTAATGCCCAGGACGCACCCACGGCTCTGGTTGAGTGGGCTTTTAGCCCTGAAGGAACCGGAAGCCCCGCAGAACGGTAGGCCTCTAGAATTGGTTCTTTGATCCATCGAGCCAGGGTGGCTTTAGAAGCCTGCAACCCCTTGCGCGGACCAGCGACAAGGACAAAAAGTGCATCGGAACGGCGCATGGGCGCCGTGCGGGAAATGTAGAGTCTGAGTGCTCTCACCAGATCTAACAAACGTAAGTCCTTTTCATACCGGTGAACCGGATGAGGACAAAAGGAAGGCAAGGATATATCCTGATTAAGATGAAATGAGGATACGACCTTAGGGAGAAACTCCGGAATGGGGCGCAGCACTACCTTGTCCTGGTGGAACACCAGGAAGGGAGCCTTGGATGACAGAGCTGCCAGCTCAGACACTCGCCGAAGCGATGTGATCGCAACGAGAAACGCCACCTTCTGTGACAGGCGAGAAAGGAAACTTCCTTCAGAGGCTCGAAAGGCGGCTTCTGGAGAGCAACTAATACCCTGTTGAGATCCCATGGATCTAACGGCCGCTTGTACGGGGGTACGATATGACAGACCCCCTGTAGGAACGTGCGCACCTTAGAAAGACGTGCTAGACGCTTCTGAAAAAACACGGATAGTGCCGAGACTTCCCCCTTAAGGAAGCCGAGCGACAAGCCCTTTTCTAACCCCGATTGCAGGAAGGAAGAAAAGTAGGCAATGCAAATGGCCAGGGAGACACTCCCTGAGCCGAGCACCAGGTTAAGAAAATCTTCCACGTTCTGTGGTAGATCTTAGCAGAGGTGGACTTCCTAGCCTGTTTCATGGTGGCAACGACCCCTTGGGATAATCCTGAAGACGCTAGGATCCAGGACTCAATGGCCACACAGTCAGGTTCAGGGCCGCAGAATTCCGATGGAAAAACGGCCCTTGGGACAGTAAGTCTGGCCAGCCTGGTAGTGACCACGGTCGGCCGACCGTGAGATGCCACAGATCCGGGTACCACGATCTCCTCGGCCAGTCTGGGGCGACGAGTATGACGCGGCTGCAATCGGATCTGATTTTTTGCGCAGTACTCTGGGCAAGAGTGCCAGAGGTGGAAACACATATGTGAGCCGGAACTGCGACCAATCTTGCACTAAGGCGTCTGCCGCCAGAGCTCTGTGATCGCGCGATCGTGCCATAAATGCCGGGACCTTGTTGTTGTGCCGAGACGCCATTAGGTCGACGTCCGGCACCCCCCAGCGGCGACAGATTTCCTGAAACACGTCCGGGTGAAGGGACCATTCCCCTGCGTCCATACCCTGGCGACTGAGGAAGTCTGCTTCCCAGTTTTCTACGCCCGGGATGTGAACTGCGGATATGGTGGATGCTGTGTCCTCCACCCACATGAGGATTCGCCGGACTTCCTGGAAGGCTTGCCGACTGCGCGTCCCTCCTTGGTGGTTGATGTATGCCACCGCTGTGGAGTTGTCCGACTGGATTCGGATCTGCTCTCTTTCTAGCCACTGCTGGAAAGCTAGTAGGGTAAGATACCCTGCCCCGATTTCCAGAACATTGATCTGAAGGGTGGACTCCTGCTGAGTCCACGTCCCCTGAGCCCTGTGGCGGAGACAAACTGCTCCCCACCCTGACAGACTCGTATCTGTCGTGACCACTGCCCAGGATGGGGGTAGGAAGGATCTTCAGTGTGACAATGAGGTGGGAATAAGCCACCATTGCAGAGAGTCCTTGGCCGTCTGGGAAAGGGAGACTTTCCTGTCCAGGGAGGTTGACTGCCCGTCCCATTGGCGGAGAATGTCCCCTTGCAGTTGGCGCAGATGAAACTGCGCAAAGGGAACTGCCTCCATGGCTGCCACCATCTTCCCTAGGAAGTGCATGAGGCGCCTTAAGGGGTGCGACTGGCCTAGAAGGAGAGACTGCACCTCTGTTTGCAGTGAACGCTGCTTGTTCAGCGGAAGCTTCACTATCGCTGATAGAGTGTGAACTCCATGCCGAGATACGTTAGTGATTGAGTCGGTGACCGATTTGACCTTGCCAAATTGATGATCCACCCGAAAGTCTGGAGAGTCTCCAGCGTAACATTCAGGCTGCGTTGTCATGCCTCGAGGGAGGGTGCTTTGACGAGTAGATCGTCCAAGTAAGGGATCACCGGGTGTCCCTGAGAGTGCAAGACTGCTACCACTGCTGCCATGACCTTGGTGAACACCCGTGGGGCTGTCGCCAGACCGAATGGCAGAGCTACGAACTGAAGATGGTCGTCTCCTATCACAAAACGTAGAAAACGTTGGTGCTCCGTAGCAATTGGCACGTGGAGATAGGCATCTTTGATGTCTGTTGAGGCAAGGAAGTCTCCTCGAGACATTGAGGTAATGACGGATCGGAGGGATTCCATCCGGAACCGCCTGGCGTTCGCATGCTTATTGAGCAGTTTTAGGTCCAGAACAGGACGGAAGGAGCCGTCCTTTTTTGGAGCCACAAAGAGATTGGAGTACAAACCCTCGCCCTCGTTCCTGAGGGGGGACAGGGATCACCACTCCTTCTGCTCTTAGAGCGTCCACCGCCTGCAGCAGGGCATCTGCTCGGTGGGGAGGTGGGGCCGTTCTGAAGAATGGAGTCGGAGGACGAGAACAGAACACTGTCCTGTGCACGTGAGCACAATGTCCGTCACCCACCGGTCTGTGACCTGTGGCAGCTAAATGTCGCCAAAGGCGGGGGAGTCTGCCATCAACCGCGGATGCGGAGAGAGAGAGAGAGCTGAGAGTCATGAGGAGACCGCCTTGGTAGCGGTTCCTCCGGCTGCCTTCCTTGGGCGTGATTGAGTCCGGCCGGAATCTGAGCCCGTCTGAGGTTTTGTAGCCCTTTTGCACGAGGACAATTGGGACCTGCCCGAGCTTGGGAAGGACCGAAACCTCGACTGTACTTTTAGGACAGCATTAATAGGGTAAGTCGCAGTGCAGACATTGCGGAGTTACGGACGCCTCTGCGGTACAGATGTACATGTGCTCAAGGCCAGCTGCGCAAGAACAGCTGAAAAGGTTAGGTTGCCTATACGGCTGTGAATGCCGGAGCAACCGACACGCCGATAGCCTCCTAGACAGATTTCAACCAGAGTCCATCTGTCTGTGAATGGCATCTTTAAGTGAAGCCCCATCTCCAGTGCAACTATGGCTCTAGACGCAAGCCTGGAGATTGGAGAATCCACCTTTGGACCCTGGGTCCAGCGCTTGACCACGTCAGGGGAAAAGGGATAACGTGTATCTTAAAAACGTTTGGAGAAGACGCTTATCTGGTAAGCGTGGTGTTTCTGGACTGCTTCTCTGAAGTCAGCGTGGCCAGAAAAATACTCAATATCCGTTTGAGATACTGAAAAGGGACTTCTCCTGCTGTGAAGCTGACTCCTCCACTGGGGGAGCTGAGGGAGAAAGATCCAACCTTCCATTGATGGACGCTATAGGATCATTCCGTATGGCGTTACCATCCGGTGTATCCGGATTGATAGCGATGTCAGGATCAAAGTCCTGGAGAGCTGCCTTATCATACAGAGAGTCCTCCTGGGACCCCCCCGTTCCAAATGAGGTTGGTCAGGAAGATTGCCCATGGCCTGTCTGGACTGCAAGTCTCTATCTTATGACAATATATCTGTCGAAACTGCAACTCCGTCCCTGTCCTTGGACAGGGATGACAGGTGGTTTCTTTGGCCACGACTAGTAGAGACCCCGGCAGACGAAGTGCTAGAGACCCCGGCAGACGAAGTGCTACAGGGGAGCATGCACACAATGGGACGGTGTCATGAACAGCATCCCATGTAGTAAAAACAGCACTGAAAATCTGTGTTGCTTTTTTTTTTTTTTTTTTTTTTTTTGCCGCTGCCGACTAGCCATCTAGAAGTATATAGCCAAGATTGGTGACCGTACAGTGCAATGTATAGCATACAAGCATAAAGTACAAATGAACACTGCAGCACAAGCAATACAAGCAGCATAGAAGCCTGTGCCCTGGCACCTCTGCTCTTCTGCTGCTGTAGACTAGTCATCTAGGGGAATATAGCCCAGAAGAGTGACCATACAGTGCAATGTATAGCATACAAGCACAAGTACAAATGCACACTGCAGCCCATGCAATACAAGCAGCATAGAAAAAAACCTGTGCCCCAGCACCCTTGGTTTTCTGCTGCTGTAGTCTAGCCATTCCAGGAGAATATAGCTAAGACTAGCGACTGTACAGTGCAGTGTATAGCATACAAGCATAAACACAAATGAACACTTCAGTACGTGCAATACAAGCAGCCTAGAAAGCCTGTGCCTTAGCACACCTGCTTTCCTGCTGCTGATGTGTCGCTCTCCAAGCGGGCATATAGCGACCTATGCAGTTAAAATACACATGTACACACTGCAGTATATATTGGGGTCAGCACTATGTGTGCCGCTTACCGCCCGCCTATAAGCGGGTGTATGGTCGCCACCGTCCTGCCTGGTTGCCGAAAGTCCGAGCTCGGACTGCAGTAATGGCTGCCGGCGTCTTCCCCAGCTCGTGTGAGGAGGGGCGGGCCGTGGGCGTGCCCCAAGTCAGAGCGGGAATCCGGCGTCCGACAGTGTGCAGTGAGAGGGCTGGAGCATGTAAATAAGGCTCCAGCCCTCGGCGCTGCTGATTGCTCAGCGTCTGTCCCCTTCCCTGAGTGACAGGGAGGGGGCGGGAACGAAGCGGCACTAGGCCGCAGAAGCCGGGGACTGGATTTATAAGCGCCGCCGCCGTAAAAGCGCGGTCGGCGCCCAGTACCCGGCGAACTACAAGTCCCAGCCGCGCCGCCGCTCCCGGAGCGTCCGGCGCGGTAGTTCCCAATACACAAAGTCACTCAGCAAAGCTGCAGTGACTGTAACCCTTTACTGTCCCCGGCGCACTAGCATACCCAGCAAGTCTGGAGTGTGCTGTGCCTGTGTGTACGGGGACACAGAGTACCTGTAATGGTGCAGGGCCATGTCCCTGAACGGTACTCCAGCTCCGTATCCAGCAGGTTCAAATGGGTCTGTGGATGGAGCCCGGCGTCAGAGCTTTGAGGCCGGCAGGATCCCACTTCCTCAGAGCCCCCCAGGGGGATGTGGAAGGAAAGCAGCATGTGGGCTCCAGCCTCCGTACCAGCAATAGGTACCTCAACCTTACAACACCATCAACGGGTGAGAAGGGAGCATGCTGGGGGCCCTATATGGGCCCTCTTTTCTTCCATCCGAAATAGTCAGCAGCTACTGCTGACTAAAATCTGTGGAGCTATGCATGGATGTCTGACCTCCTTCGCACAAAGCTTGAAAACTGGAGAACCCGTGATACCACGGGGGGGTATAGCCAGAAGGGGAGGGGCCTTGCACTTTTTAGTGTAGTGCTTTGTGTGGCCTCCGGAGGCAGTAGCTATACCCCAATCGTCTGGGTCTCCCAATAGAGCGCTGAAGAAAAATATTATTATTATTTATATGCTCCAGCCCCAGTGAATCCTATGAGATTTATATGCTCTATCCCCAGTGTTTCGTATGAGATTTATATGCTCCAGCTCTTGTGTATCCTATGAGATTTATCTACTCCAGTGTATACTGTGTAATATATATATTCCAGCCCCGATGTCTCCTATGGGATGAATATAGAGCAGTCTCAGTGTCTCCTATGTCATGTATACTGCAGACTTCCACAACCTAAGTTCTATAAATGTGATATCAGCAGTGATGAGTTTTCCACTGTGAGGAGACATGCAGTGTACTATATATCTGTGTTCGTAGCAACATCATTCATAACACCTAACATCACAGCTGCACCAAGAGAAGAAAAGCCATGTATCATTTACTTTACACTTCATATATACAGTACTTGCTACATTGTGTTGGCATATCACATAAAATCCCAATAAAATACTGTACATTTAAGCTTGAGGGTGTAATGTGGATAAATGTGAAAAAATTCACTGAGTATGAATATATTTTCAAGGGGTTGTATATTCTCGCTATGCCATGTTTCTGGAGACCTGAAGTCTACAAATCTCCAGACTAAAAGGTCAATAATGTCTTTGTTTCAAGTTGTATTCAAAAGGTAGATGAAGATGCAGCATGTCATCATTATATCCTGTGGCGTTAGACTAAGGGGTACTTTGCACACTACGACATCGCAAGCCGATGCTTGCGAGGCCGAGCGCGATAGTCCCCGGCCCCGTCTCAGCTGCGATCTCTTGTGATAGCTGTCGTAGCGAACATTATCGCTACGGCAGCTTCACATGGACTTACCTGCCCTGCGAAGTCGCTCTGGCCGGCGACCCGCCTCCTTTCTAAGGGGGCGGGTCGTGTGGCGTCACAGCGATGTCACACGGCAGACGGCCAATAGAAGCGGAGGGGCAGAGATGAGCGGGACGTAAACATCCCGCCCCCTCCTTCCTTCCGCATAGCCGGCGTGAGCCGCAGGACGCAGGTAGGAGATGTTCCTCGCTCCTGCGCCTTCATACAGCGATGTGTGCTGCCGCAGGAACAAGGAACAACATCGTAACATCGGTCCTTCTGAAATTATGGAAATGACCGACGCTACACCGATGATATGATTTTGAAGCTTTTGTGCTCGTTAATCGTATCAAAAACGATTTACACACTCCGATATCGACAGCGACGCCGGATGTGCGTCACTTTCGATTTGACCCCACCGACATCGCACCTGCGATGTCGTAGTGTGCAAAGTACCCCTAAGAAATACAAGCCAATCACCATCATGTAACGAGCCATGATCTTATTGTGTTACGGCCCTTTCACATGGGCAGATGATCGGGCAGACATTTGTGCGAGCATTCGTTCCCAAGCACAAGTCCTCGTAAACATGTAAATGACAGCCTACTACATGCTTGATTCCTGGCATCTTTTGTGTGAACAGTAAATTGCAGCAGATTGCTTTGTGTAAACAGAAATACAGAAATGTGCTGCAAAATAAAACTGTATGTGAAGGAATAATGCTATTTATTTATGGAGGAGGCTGGGGAATATTGGGATCTCTGGAGATGGACTGGTAACCTTGAGATTGTTGTTACTTTTCAACAATTTGTGTTCTCAAGTCCTCAGACAGTTCTCTTCTCCAATTCTTTGTGTGAAATTTTGTCCAATTTCGACTTTTTTCTCTGTATTATTTTGTGTTGTTCCAATACACACAAAGGAAATAAACGTGTATAACAAAGCATGTGTAGTCTAATCATTTTCTGGGAGAAAAATTTCATGTTCTGAAACAAATTCAAGGGTGCTAAAACTTTTGGCCATAAATCTGGATTATTTTACCAGGATCCACCTATAAACAGTCGTCATATGTATATAGATGCATATGTATGCACTGAATTAAAGCACCACTCCAGCGCTGGAGTGGTACTTTAAACCTAAGCCCCCTATCTTATTCTTACCGTTCGGCGTTTTCATCTTATTTCGGTATCGATCTGGTCTTGCAGTACCACCTTATGGCCCCAACTTCTGACTGGCCTGAAGTCAGAAATTGCGTCACAAGCACTCAATACAAGTCTATGAGAGGCAGAACAAGACTTTCATAGACTTATAATAATTTGTGACTTCTGGCTTGCTCCATGAAACAGTTGCTACTGGCAGGTCACAAAATGCCCGAGACCGATCAGAGCATTGCCGAAAAAAAATGAAGACACTCAGAAGGTTAAGTATAAGACAGGTGTCAGGGGACTTAGTATTAAAGCACCACTCCAGAGGTGAAATAAAAAGAAATGATGGAGTGGTGCTTTAAGTACCACTGACTTCATGCTTCAGTATCTTCATAGTCAGGCTTTGATTCTCCTTGGGTGGAAGTGTAATTATATAGATTTCATAAAATAAATCCAAACTATTTCTACATCATAATGACCTGTTGAACGGTAGTTGTCAAGTCCAGACACAGCTGAATGATTTTGTTCTTTGTTGTAGAGAAGTCAGTGATCCCAGTAAATGGTGTCCTGTAACCAAACAGAAAGAAATCCAGTCTGAACAAAGACTGTAAAGACTGAAGAGACCGTAGTGGGAAGCTAAACATACATAGTGACTATGGGTCAGCGGGCCAGGGAACAGCTTTCTCCATTAAGCAGCATAACAATTTCCTCTCTCACACTAGCTCCAGGAGCTATCTACAGCGCACAGGCAGAAATGCACTGCGGACAGCCAAGTCCTACATTCCTCAGCTTGATAGCAGGCCGGCTTTTATCAAAATGCCACAGGAAGTATAAATTAGGCTTCTACTCCGTGACATGGGAAGTGGACGTGTGGACTTCTTCTCCTTTTGTCATTTCTTATGGGAAAGAACATAACAATCATATTTGTTTACACATTTGAGAATTCATTGAGTTTAGAATAGGAAATTCTTGTAAGGCGTATACAACATACAGATCAGAGAGGCCAAGCTGTGAAAACTCAGAAACGCAGGAAATGGACGACAAACGATAAGACAAGGGAAGAATATTTTATATGACCTTTTTAAAGAGTCACCAAATCTTTCTCATTTTTTGTATTTGCGAGCCCTTTTAATTGCAAGTAGATTAATGGGAGATGGGGTATGAGACCCACTTGTCTCTCAGGGAACAAAATCCCAAGAGGTGAGCCCCGTGTCCATGGGAGGCTGGAGGTCTGTGGTCTCCTGATTGTAAGCCTATGTGCACACACTGCAGATTTGTGTAGAAATTCTCTGCACTAGATCTGCACGCTGTGACAATTTAAATGGGTCAAAACCGCATCCGTTTTGATGTGGTTTTTGATGCGGAAAGTAAATCTATTGAAGTCAATGGGTGAAAAACTCTGCTAAACCTGAACAATAATTGACATGCTACAGATTTTTTCTGCATCAAAATCTGTCCAAAACTGCAAGCAAAAAACCACACCGTGTGCACAGCCAATCTAAAATCCCATAGACTTTGCTGGTTTCAGGAGAGGCATGTAGATTTTGATGCAAATCTCAAAAAAACTGCATCAAAAACTCCAGTGTCTGCACAGGGCCTTACAACAAGTAACCAGGGACCACTGGAGATGTAAGTTTACCTTTTTAAATTTCCATTCCCTGCTATTATCTAAATTTTCATGAGTTTTGTAAAACCCCTATGACACATCAGGGAGCGGATAATTATGTGGGTAAGGGTATATGCCCATGATCCGCACACATTCTTAACGCAGCGTGTCTTCTACTGCAGAGACGCGAGTATTCTCCGCAGGAGAACGCAGCTGTCTGTGCTCACGATCAGGGTTCTGGGTGCTGCGGACTTTCACTGTGCTCTCCTCGCTGGCAGAAAGCAGCACCCCATGTCAGTTTACACTGCAGAAAAATAAAGATTTCTATAAATCCCATCCACTGTGCTCCTACTGTACAACGACGCGGTTTGGATGCAGCAAAAAGACAAAGCATCAAAAAAGCTTCTATTTCTTGGCACGTACCCCAAGTGTATAAGATTCTTGTTCATCTTCTTCAGTTATACACACTGACCAATTATTGTTACTCAGAAATAAATTATACTTGAATTCTGGTTTACAAGGGGTAAAGTGAAACACAAACTGCTGAATAATGTAAGCAATAGATTCTGAATAAACGGAAGCATTTTGTTAGGCATGATAGTTTTCCGCTAAGAGTCGGCTCTTATTGTTATGTTTTGGATAGAAAAGTAAGAATTATGGCAGAACAATTCTTATCGTAAATCAGATTCTTAAGCGGGCTTTACACGCTACGATATCGCTAGCAATTGCTAGCGATATCGTACGCAAAAGAACCCGCCCCCGTCGTGTGTGCGATTTCGTGTGATCGCTGCCGCAGCGAACATTATCGCTACGGCAGCGTCACACGCACTTACCTGGTCGTCGTCGTCGCTGTGACTGCCGAACAATCCCTCCCTCAAGGGGGAGGGACGTTCGGCATCACAGCGACGTCACAAAGCGGCCGGCCAATCAAAGCGGAGGGGCGGAGATGAGCGGGACATAACATCCCGCCCACTTGCTTCTTTCCTCATTGCGGCCGGCGGCAGGTAAGGAGACTTCCTCGCTCCTGCGGTGTCACACACGATGTGTGCTGCCGCAGGAGCGACGAACCACATCGATAATCAACCATTACCGATTTTTGGTTTTGGGACGACCTCTCCATGGTGAACGATTTTCACCATTTTTGAGGTCGCTGGTCAGTGTCACACGCTGCGATATCATTAATGACGTGATGTGCGTCACTAACAACGTGACCCCGACGATAAAACATTAACGATATCGTACCGTGTAAAGCCCCCTTTAATCCTTTTATTGAGCCAGAAAGATTAGAATGGCACAGATAGAGAACAGGCACGACACTGATAGCGAGCTGAATTGTAAAGGCTTACCTGTCCAGCCAGGCTAACAGGGCTTTGGCTGAGCCTATCAGGTCTACCACCGATGTGAGGAACTCATTGGGAGGTTTGGAGGACGTCGTCCCGTCATAAGATGGACTTTTCCTCCGGTTGCCAATATAATTTTGAAGGTTGTTGGAAGCGGATCTGAGTTTTAGCACCAAGTTTTTCATGTTGTCAGTTTCCAAACCATAATTCTGAAAATAGCAAAAGTTTAGATGAGATGAATATCATCTGATATTCCAGGAAATGTCACAATAAAGTATATAATAATAATAATTACCAATAAACAAATTAAATCATTAAATAACATTATATAAATCAATTTTAACCAAACATAATGATGCTTTCTAATTCTGTAATGATGGCTATATCTTCTGTCTGGCCTCACATCAATGGTGGTGGGAAAGAGCCAGGAAAGCTTTCCCTTATCAGTGGCTGACATGTAACCAGCAGCACCGGTGGATAACACACATGGCTCTGACCAGATTTACACAAATGATCTAATAGGTTGTGAAATGATCATGCTACATATAGCTGCAAAATGCAGAGTTTCCCTCCAGGGGCTATGCCAGTAATGTTTTGTTTTTAGAACTGTGTTTTCTCTCAATTATACAGTAGACAACAGCCTTGTGAAAAGTTCTGTTGTCCACTATTAGTTCTGTATTTCAGGACCTTGAATGTAGAGGAGAAATGAACTCCTGTGAACCAAGTCTTTGCTGAGGTTGTTTACCTCTTCTGATATGCTTGTGATTATGTCTGTGATCACCTACACTCCACCACCACTGACTGGCAGATTTCTGTGTATACAGTGTATATGGACAGAAAGCTGCCAATCCGTGATGTGGGCGAGGTAATACAGAGCTCAACATTCAGAGAACTGATAGATCTGCAGCTGTTAAATGGGGATTGTATTAAAATCTCAGCAAGCAGCCAAGTAAGTGACAAACTGCTGGAATCAGGGTCTCTGCCCCTACATCATGCTGCTCTCAGATGAAGTAGCAAAATCCTGGTTACAAATTTCCTTCAGAGTAGACTAGTCGGACAGGCAGGTACCCGATGGCTTCTCCCTACCCACATCCCTGGAGTGACAGGTCTCTCATACACATACCTGTTACTCCAGGGCAGTGACCTGCCTATCCAACTAGTCTCCAACGCAGCCCTCACCAACACCAGGCTCTCTTAGTGCAATGTCCATAGACAGTAAGTTGCTTCTCACAGAAGGGGGCGTATCAGACTATCAGGCACTCAATACTGTAGTTGAAGTAATGATAAGGTCCTGGTGCTAATACAATCATTGTAACTACATAATAGCACAGAGCTTGGTAAGAGACCCATCACTGAAATCTGTGTTTTAACCCCTACAGCATGCTGTCTTCAGTCAGATAACATAGAAAAAACCTGTTTACAGATTCCATTTAAGATACATAGACCAAATTCCTGAGGCAAATCTCGATATTAAAATACAAGGATTAGAAATGAACAAGGTATTACAATTATAATAACAATAACGACTGATTGCACTAACACTCTGGCCTAGGGAAGAAAGTGCTTCAAATGGGACAAAAGTATTAATCAGGCTAGTTTCACACTTGCGCTATTTTGACGCAAACGGAATCCGTCACTAATGTAGTACAGTTCATTTATTTACAGTGGAAGCGCGTTACTATGGCGCGTGTGTTTGTCATGCAGTACCCGCTTGTGTCCACATGATGTCGCGCTTCCACTGTAAATAAATGAACTGTACTACATTAGTGACGGATTCCGTTTGCGTCAAAATAGCGCAAGTGTGAGTGAGCCCTTAGTATTGTTTAAAGTTACTAAGAAGTGGAATTGCACTTAGCATCTAACTTAAGAATAAAATGACAAAATTTCACTGACACACTGGCCTAGGGTGACAGTATTAATGTGCCGCCAGAGAAACTAAGAAATAAAGCTGCACAAACTCTACATTTGTTTCTTCTGCATAAGTGCCGGAAATCAATGCTACTTCCGCTCTCATTAGCGGTGATCTCCGCCCCCCTCGCACAAGAAAAGTGAAGTCCATGCCCACAGGAGGGCGGAACAATAAAGTGTAAGGCTATGTGTCCACGTTGCTTTTCCCTACTTGCAGTTCTAAATGCACGTTTTGTCCTTAATTGAATTAGCCAAAGTTGCCTTTTGCAGAACTTTAGCGCTGAAAACGCATGCGTATTTGCCGCGTATTTGGTGCGTTTTTAGCGCTTTTTAGATGCTTTTTCAAATGCACTTTGACGCATGCGTTTTGAACATCAAGACAATGATAAATAAAGTTACAACAGTCAAACCAAATGGAAAAAAGAGGAAAAAAAGGGACACAAATATTTGTATGGAAAAAAGAAAATAGCAAGATTTAATAGAATTATAGCGGTTATTTAATAAAAAACGGAAATATAGCAATAAAATGATAATTTTCTTTAAATAAATTGTCGGACTATGTGTGTGTGTAAGGGACATATGAAATCATTATTTTGATGTGCAAAAAGCATGCATTTTAGTAGTCCAAAACACATGTTTTCTGCACCTAAAAAGCAGGTAAAACGCTGGAATTTTGATGTTTCTTGGTTACTCCCTGCTTCTCATTGACTTCTATGTTATCTAAACGCACCTCAAATGGCAAAAACAATTGACATGCTGCTTTTTAAAACGCATGGTTTTTGCCACAAAATATGCAAATTAAACACAGCATTTTGAACTACATGGTGGGCACAGGAAAACCCTATTTCCCATAGACTTTGCTGGGAAATCAAAACGCAGCCATTTGGGCACTAAAAAGGTGCAGTTGAAAACGCTGCAGAAAAGCATGAAAAAACGCACCGTGGACACAGGGCCTAAGGGTATGGGAATTTGGGTTTCTTGGCCACACTATGCAGTTCAAACTGCAGCCTTTTTGTTGCAGAAATTAGAGCAAAAACTCAGCTTTGCAGTGCAAAACCCAAATGGCAAAAACAATTGACATGTGAATTGTTTTTGCCATTTGAATTTTGAACTGCAAAGCAGAGTTTTTGACCAAAGTTCTGCAACAAAAAGGCTGCAGTTTGAACTGCATAGTGCGGACAAGAAAACCAAATTTTTTTTAGACTTTGCTTGAAAAGCAGAACACATCCATTTTGGCATTAAACGCTGCAGTTGAAAAAGCAGCAAAAAAGCAGGTAAAAAGCAACGTGCGTTCTTACCCTAAAGCTGGAAATTGCAGGGTGCAGGCCCGAGATTTCAAGACAGGAAGCAGATGGCACTGGGACACAGTGACACTGATGGGAGGAGATAGCTATGCTAATGAAGTGCAGAGCCAGAGTTATCTTCTGGGCAGCATACACCCCATAGCCTGGAAGAGCTCATTTATATAAAGTGAGAAAAGATTTTTCAACAAGTCGACATATAATAATAAATAATAATAATAATCTAAGGCAGACAGGTAGGACATTTTTCAGCAGTCTATTACTTATATGCCCATATTAATAGGTTACATAGGTCACATGTGGTGACAGATTGTTGTACATTTGCCTTCTATTGCTTCTACTGCTGGCTGCTGCAGAATGGGTTATCTGAGACTGTCAGTGACTGTTCTGATGGAGCAGAGCAGATTTTCTAACTCCTAGCTCTTATCAGCTAACTTATGCGGGTTTTACACGCTACGATATTGCTAGCAATTTGTAGCGATATCGTACGCAAAAGCACCTGCCCCCGTCGTGCATGCGATTTCGTGTGATCGCTGCCGCAGCGAACATTATCGCAACGGCAGCGTCACACGCACTTACCTGGTCGTCGTCGTCGCTGTGACTGCCGAACAATCCCTCCCTCAAGGGGATGGGACGTTCGGCATCACAGCGACGTCACCGCGACGTCACTAAGCGGCCGGCCAATCAAAGCGGAGGCGCGGAGATGAGCGGGACGTTACATTCCGCCCACCTTCTTAATTCCGCATTGCGGCCGGCGGCAGGTAAGGAGAGGTTCCTCACTCCTGCAGTGTCACAACGATGTGTGTTGCTGCAGGAGTGATGAACAACATCGATAATCAACCATTACCGATTTTTGGTTTTGGGACGACTTCTCCATGGTGAACGATTTTCACCATTTTTGAGGTCGCTTTAGGTCGCTGGTCAGTGTCACACGCTGCGATATCGTTAATGACGCCGGATGTGCGTCACTAACAACGTGACCCCGACGATAAAACATTAACAATATCGTAAAGCCCCCTTTAGGGCCACAGACACCAACAAATAGCCTGAAAAAGCCCCACTATGATACATTTTTAATGACACCTAACTGTAAGAATTAATTTTAATCCCAAATACATGGATGTAAGTTAATAATAATAATAATAATAATTTCCCTAGTGGTGCATAACCCCTTTAATTCCTATGTATTCTAACTTCACAAGTTAATATGTCTGGTTTCTGCAATGTCATCTTTAATCAGAGTCACCAATACATTGAATTAAAGTATGAATAGTGACCAAAGTCTATGGGAGGACCCCTCCATAACTACAATGCACTGTAAGCATCACCAGTCCCATAGCACAATACATTCACACTAGGGCAGGGGCTAGGCTTGTTTCCTTCCAACCTCGAATAATGGACACGTATTACACAATGGTGTATGTCAGGCAGCTAAATAAGCGCACTTTTCTTCCTCTTCCAGATAGTATTACATTAGACATGTATTTAATGGCAGTGCCGGTCCTGTTGTTTCCATTGTAATGCTGCTCCAGGAGTGTGATATACACGGAGACATCCGTCACTTCTCCGCACAATACATTCCACATTTAGGCTGGCACTGGGCCTGACCAATCCCATCTGCGCTTCAGTTCTGTTGATATTCTGCTTCATGTAATGTGTCAAGTCAACATAGACTTTGAGGCTGTAAATCTGTGAATAGCACAAGCAGAGGATTTCCCGAGAAGTGGAAAATATGGGAAGCTTTCTGTTTAGTTTAACAAAGGGTTTGTATATAGTAATGGCTGAAAGTTCCCTGTACAAAGCTGATCACGTGCTTCCGGTACATATCTGAGAAAATCATGACATCCAGTGCGGGAAAATCGTCAACATTAACCCTAATATACACAGCGGACACGTGTTATATATGGTCGCTATTTATTGTTATACATGTCTATAGAAACTGCTTGTAACATAAATTGGAAAATACATTTCCCTGACGAGCATCTTTAAAAACACTAGAACAATACTCCACTGTACAAAAAAATAAAAGGTTAAAAGTATCTACCTATATATAAAAGCGAAACACTCAGGGCCCGATTCAAAGCGACCCGCGTTGTTCAGACGTTCATGAATCAGGAGTCAGACCCTCCTGATGAAGAGGTGCCGGCCCACTCATGAACCATCTGACGAGCGGCGTGCTCCTCCATGCGCTACGACACAAATCTCACTCCAGACTTCTGATCTACAGAACCTCACAATTTGTCATGAATTAGAGGAGCTATGTGAACCCTACCCTGACAGCAGTTTTGTTGGAGCATGAAAACCCTAAGGGCTCATGCGCACGTTGCGTTTTTTTTTTTGCGTTTCTGCAGTGTTTTAAGCTGCAGCGTCACCTTGTCAAAATGCATGCATTCTGCTTCCCCAGCAAAGTCTATGAGAATCATGCAAAATCTGTGCGCACGTTGCTTTTTGAAACGCAGCGTTTTGATTCTCAAAAAAAAGCAGCATGTCACTTCTTTTGAGCGTTTTGGCAGCGTTCTACACCCATTGAAATCAATGAGTTGTAAAAAAACGCTACCAAAATGCTAAGCATTCACCGATCCACGATCACCGGAGCTGCGCTGCACGGCGTTCACACTGTGGAGGCTTCTCCACTTTTGAAAATGCCAGCCGCTCATTATTCCATCTCGTATTCCCTGCTTCACCCGCCCACCGGCGCCTATGATTGCTTGCAGTCAGACACGCCCCCACGCTGAGTGATAGCTGTCTCACTGCAACCAATCACAGCCGCCGGTGGGCGTGTCTATATCAAGCAGTAAAAAAGAAATAAATAAATAAATAAATAATTTAAAAAAAAACGACATGCGGTCCCCCCAATTTGGATACCAGCCAGGGTAAAGCCACACGGCTAAAGGCTGGTATTCTCAGGATGGGGAGCTCCACGGTATGAGGAGCCCCCCAGCCTAACAATATCAGCCAGCAGACGCCTGGAATTGCCGCATCCATTAGATGCGACAGTCCTGGAACGCTACCCGGCTCATCCCGAATTGCCCTGGTGCGGTGTAAAACGAGGTAATAAGGAGTTAATGGAAGCAGCCCATAGCTGCCACTAAGTCCTAGGTTAATCAGAGCAGGCGTCTCCCCGAGATACCTTCCATGATTAACCTGTGTAAGTTAAAGAAAATAAACACACACATCCAAAAAATCCTTTATTTGTAATGAAAGACAAAAAACCACCCTCTTTCACCACATTATTAACCCCTCAAAAACACCTCCAGGTCCGATGTAATCCACGCAAGGTCCAACAACGCTTTCAGCTCTGCTACATCGGAAGCTGACAGGAGCGGCAGTAGAACACGACGGCTCATGTGAGGTGAGCTCCATGCAGCAACTGAAGTGAGTCACGCGATCAGCTGTGCTGTCACTGAGGTTACTCGCAGCCACCGCTCTCAAGTGGAGGACTGCAGCTGAGGCCGTGAGTAACCTGAGTGAAAGCACAGCTGATTGCGCGGCTCACTTCAGTCACTTAGGGGATTTGCAGTCACCGGTGAGTCCTTCACGTGTGACCGCAAATCAGGCTGTGACACAGAGAGAGCTGAGCGATGCCAGTGAAATCGGGTGAAGCTTTGACGTCACTGCTGCGGACTCCTGTGTCCTGGCACTGACCTCGGAGGTTCATCTGAGTTCATGACAGCACACACAGACAGAGCCGCAGGATTATTTTGTGTCTCCATTTTGTAAAAAGCTCCTATACACCTCAGTTCTACTGTACCACTTCATGCCTCTTATTTCATATGGAGACGTATGAAGGTTTTGTCTCTCAGATTCCATACATATTTGTTGGGGAAAACCTGGCATTCTTCATCTGAAACGGTATGTAAGCAGATAAATACCTAGAAACATTGCTTCTAGGGGAGAATATGTCCATAGCAGCTGGCACGATCTGTAAGGCAGCATACAGATGTTCCATAACGTATGCATGCTTTGAATACTACAACGTATGTAAAAGTAAAGTCCCTCATTTTATATACAGTCATGGCCTAAAGTGTTGGTATCCTTGAAATGAAATAGTTCCAGAAAATGAAATATTTCTCCCAGAAAATTATTGCAATTGCATGTGTATACAGATATATTACATGTAAATTTATATTCAATTACATTAATTAAATTACATTCAATTACATGTGTATACAGATGATTTTTTTTCTTTGTGTATTGGAGCACAAAAAAAAAACAACAGAGGAAAAAAACAGCAAATAAGACATTTTTTCACACAAAACCCCCAAAAATGTGCAGGACAAAATTGTTGGCATCATCAGCCTAATATTTGATTGTACAGCCTTTTGAATATTTTAAGGTCTCTCCACAGGTGTTCAATGGGATTTAGATCCAGACTCATTGCTGACAGAACTCTCCAGCCCTTTGTTTCCATCCATTTCTGGGTGCTTCTTGAGGTATGTTTGGAATCATTGTCCTACTGGAAGACCATGACCTAGGACACACACTCAGCTTTCTGACACTGGGCACTATATTGCAACCTAAAATCCTCTGTTAACCTTTAGATATCATGATGCCTTGCACACAGTCAAAGCACCTAGTGCCAGAGGCAGCAAAACAACCCCAAAACATCTTTAAAATGTCACCAAATTTGACTGTAGGTACTGTGGCCTTTTCTTTTTTAGGCCTCATTCTGTTTTCAGTAAACAGCAGAATGATGTGCGTTACCAAAAAGCTCTATCTTGGCCTCATCTGTCCACAAGATGCTTTCCCAGAAGGATTTTGGATTACGTACATTTTGGCAAACTGCAGTCTAGCTTTTTCATGTCACCAGTGGGGTCCTTGTGGGTCTCCTGCCATAGCATTTAATTTCATTCAAATGTTGACGGATAATTTGCACTGGCACTGATGCACCCTGAGCCTGCAGGACAGCTTGAATTTCTTTGGAACTTGATTGGAGCTGATAATCCACCATACAGACTAACCTGCGTTGGAACATTTTATCATTTTTCCTCTGCCGTCCACATTCCGGGAGATTAGCTACAGTGCCATAAGTTATACATTTTCTTGATTATGGTTTGCACTATGAACAAAGGAACATCAAGATCTCTGGAGGTTGACTAATATGCTTGAGATTTATATTTTTCAACTATTTTGGTTCCCAATTCCTCAACAGTTCTGTTCTCCTCTTTCTGTTCTCAATGCTTAGTGTGCACACACAAACACACAATGGAAGATTGAGTCAACTATTCCCCTTTTTATCTGGTTTCATGAATGGTTTCATATTGCCTGCACCTGTTACTTGCTACAGGGCAGTTGAACGAGCATCTCATGCTAGAAACAAAATTGTTTTCCCACAATTTTGGAAAGATGCCAACAATTTTGTTCAGCCCATTTTTGTGTTTTTTATTGTGTTATTTCAAAACATACAAAAAAATTGTGTGTATAACAAATCTGTAATTGTAATCATTTTCTGGGAGAAATACTTCATTTTCTGGAAACATTTCAAGGGTGCCAACATTTTCTTCCATGACTGTATATGAGAATCAGAGTGTAGTTATATTATGCACGTCATGCACTTTTCAGGACTAGACTATATATTATTGTATAGGTTATTCCCATGTAAATAAATCACACAAAGAATCATTTCAGAACTTTTTCCACTTTAGATTTTACCAATAATCTGCACAAATCTATTCAGAAACAAATTGAACTCATTTGGAGAGAGAAAATAAAAATACCAAAACTAAAATAATGAGAATAATTTCTGATCACGTGCTATAATGACTGTATACTATTTTGCATCCTCTCCTGCCTGCTTAGCAGATGTGGTATGATCAGACTGTGATCTGTGCCTGGTCAGACACAATCATTACACAGTACATAGCAGGGGCACATATATAAGATTATCTCAGCACAGGGTCATTTTTTTAAAATACATCCAACTGTATAAATTATTATTATTATTATTATTATTATTATTATTATTTTAAAAGCTATTGATTTAAATCAACTTTAAAGTGAACGTTGTTTGTGGGAAACCCCTTTAATGTCCCATCAATGGGCTGCTTAACAACTCTAACCAAGGAGACACTTAGGATCTGGCATTCACTCAGGAGTAGATTATTTCCTAATAGGACAATTAGTCCGATCCTGGCATTTTTCTTCAACCCCGCTTTCCTCCTTGGATATTTTAGCAGGTCTTTTCTTGGCCAGAGGGCTGTGGAGGACCTGAGTATTTCAGGTACTTGATGGAGGTAAGCTCATTTGTCCTTATACAGCCTCGTTTTCCGTCCAAGAAACTTTTGTGGTTTGATTACCTACAGTTATATTCATTTTTATCATCTCAGAGAATAGATTATCTGTCTGTTCTCATAGTTTTTGAGAATTTGTTTTTGCAGGATTCTCCACCTGGTCATAGAACATACTGATATAAAACTATTTGACGAGAAAGTTGAGATTTCAGCAGGCTTGGGAGCAAGAACTGGGAGTTGTTTTATCTCCATCAGATTGGGAGAAGGGATTCCTGTTCACTCACAAACTCTATTACTTACTCAGCTTAGGAAAAGAATTACAAGATCCTTATGAGGTGGTATCATTATCCATCAACGTTACATGCTATTTCCCCAACTGTCTCTGATACTTGCTGGTGGTGTGAAATTGGCACTATGCTATGTATTTGGTGGGAATATTGTATTAAACCCCTTTTTTTTTGTATTAAACCCTTTTGAGAGAAAGTGCTTTTGAATTACCACTTGATCACAGGATAGAGTTCTAAATTGTCCTCACATTGCTCTTCTATTTCACCATTGTCGATTGGCTATCAAAAAACAGACATTCTTCGTTTTTTCTTATAGGTTGCTCGTACAGTGATTCCTCATTAATGGAAATCATCTCAAATACCCACAATAGTGGAAAGGTACAATGAGATAGTTAATATTTGCAGGATGGATGAATGCTGCTGAAAGTACTGGAGCTACAGACAAATTTACGATTTTGTGGATTCTGTTTCCAGATTGATCAGACTTTCACAGATGTTTCTGAGAGTTCTAGGTAATTTGATATGTCGGACCTGGCTTAGTACTGTTGCTTTTGTGATTAAATATTTAATGAGATTCGGGTGCTCTTTCTCTTCCCCTTCCTTCCTTTCTCTTTCCTTCCCTTTTCATTAGTTTCATTTTTTTCTTCCCCTTCATTTCTTTTCCTTTCCTTTAAGGAAGATCTTCTTGAGGGTTTTGCTTTTTTCATGAATATTGCATAGAAACACGTTGGATTTGTCGGTTTATATTTTATTCAGGAAGAAATGTATGGTATGCTTTTCTTTAATATTTATCATCTGATACTAGATGAAGGTCTAATATGAATGACCATTTGTTAATAAAACTCTGTGATTGCATCTTTCCTCTATTGTATGATAACTTGCTTTGAATAAAAATAGACTGAACATAAAAACATGTGGGAAAACGTGTTATGGTCTGCTGAGACCAGAGTTGAACTTTTTGGCCATAACTTAGAAGTTTGCGCAGCACCAAAGGAAAACACACCCACAGCATGTTAGGCCTAAAACACACTTCCGCATAAAAAACGTACGTGTCTCATGTTCCGTTTTTCGGGTCCGTGTTCCAGTTTTTATGGGCGTTTCTCTGGTACGTATGACATCTGTGTGATGGCGTATGCTAGCCGTGTGTGCGTGTGGAATGGCTGTGTATGCGTACGTGTAATGTCCGTGTGAAATGATCCGTGTGTGATGCTCAATGTCGTTGATACATGTCGGCTGACAGCAGACAGAGTTACGCGATGAGAAAGAACTTGGGTGAACTTCACCCGACTTTATTGTCATACCGCGGCTCTGTCTGTGTCGCGTACTGATTAGCGGTCACCCGTGAAGGACTCACCGGTGACCGCTAATCCCCTGAGTGACTGAAGTGAGCAGCGCGATTTGCGCTGCCATCACTCAGGCTACCCGCGGCCAGCTGGAGTCCTCCCCCCGAGATCGCAACTCACCTGTGACTTCATCGCTGTCACTCGGGCGACTTGCTGTCACAGTTGGAGGATCCAGCGGTGGCCGCGAGTAACCTGAGTGACATCATCGCTGATCGCGCTACTCACCTCAGTTGGTGCGTGGAGCTGACAGGAGTGGCGGTGTTCTTCTGCAGCTCCTGTCACCTTCATGTAGCAGAGCTGGAAGAAACGTGGGACCTCCGTGGATTACGCCGGACACGGATGGGTTTTTGGGGCTTACTAAAGTGGTGAATGAGGGTATTTGTTAGTGTTTTTTATTGCAAATAAAGGATTTTTCGTTGTGTGTGTTTATTACCTTTAAATTACAGGTTAATCATTGGGGGTGTCTCAGATGCCTGCAATGATTAATCTAGGACTTAGTGGCAGCTATGGGCTGCTGCCATTAACTGCTTATTACCCCGATTGCCAACGCACCAGGGCAAATCGGGAAGAGCCGGGTAGAGTTCCAGAACTATCACATCTAATGGATGCGGCAATTCTGGGCGGCTGCTGGCTGATATTTTTAGGCTGCGGGGCTCCCCATAACGTGCAGCTCCGCATCCTGAGAATACGAGCCTTCAGCCGTATCGCTTTACCCTGGCTGATATCAAAATTGGGGGGACCGCACGTCGTTTTTTTTTTTTATTAATTATTTATTTTACTGCACAGTATATACCCGCCCACCGGCGGCTGTGATTGGTTGCAGTGAGACAGCTGTCACTCAGTCACTCAGCGTGTGGGCGTGTCTAACTGCAACCAATCATAGGCGCCTGTGGGCAGGGGAAGCAGGGAATAGTAGATTGATTAATGAGCGGCCGACTTTTTCAAATTAATTGAAGCCGCGTATCTTTGGAACAGCTGTTCTTCGCCGCCCTGATGATCGGGGATCGGTGAGTATGTGACAGAGGAAGATACAGACCGAGCGCCAAAAGGATGATGACTGAGAACAGCAGAAAAAAAAGTAAGTAGACTGACATTTAACAAAAAAAACCCCCGACATCGTTCATTTAAAAACGTACATGGACAGTACGTGCTGAACACGGACATGCTACGTGTGCCGTCCGTGCAGGCACGGACCTATTGACTTTAGCGGGTCCGTGCCTGCGTGCTGAACGCCAAAAACGGACATGTCGGCCATGTGGAAAAACGCACACATGTACTAACCACACGGACACACGTTACGTGTGATTTTACGTGTGTGTACCATCTACCATAGGGTAACATTGGTCAACGTGTCTCCGTGTCTTCGGTACGTGCAACAACGTACCAAACACGTACCGGAGGCACGGATGTGTGTTGCAGGCCTTAGAGGAAGCATTATGCTTTGGGGTTCTTTTTCTACAGCTGGAACTGGGGCTGTACTCAAGATGGAAGGAATTGTAAAAAGTTAATATCAGTAAAAATCTTCAGATCTGTGCTAAAAAGGTGAAAATTAAGAGGAATTTTACCTTTCAGCATGACAATGACCCTAAGCATAACTACAAATCAACAAAAGGCTTCAAAGGAAGAATATCAACGTTTTAGAATGGCCCAGTCACAGCCCAGTCCTGAATCCAGTTGAAAATCTGTGGGTGAACTGGAGCACGAAAAGGAGGAGTGAGCAAAGATTGCTAGCTCTAGAAGAACCATGCTGATAGTCTGCTACACAAGAAGTCTGAAAGCTGTCATAAATTCAAAGTGTACGTCACCAAAGTGTTAGCTTAAGAGCGTAAACATTTATGCAACTACATTATATTAGATAATTTCTCTATTGAATTATACTGATTATGGGTGTCATTTTAACAGGGGTGTGTAGAATTGTTTTCATTCAATGATTGAGTGGGTGTGTGTGTGTGTATATATATATATATATATATATATATATATATACACACACACACACATTATATATATATATATATATATATATATATATATATATATATATTATATATATATATATACACACACACATATATATATATATATATATATATATACACACACACATATATACATATATACACATATATATATATATATATATATATATATATATATATATACACACACACACACACACACATACATATATATGTATATATATATATATATATATATATATACACACATACACTCACACAGTACATCACAAAAGTGAGTACACCCTCACATTTTTGTACATTTTATATTATATCTTTTCATAGGACAATACTGAAGATATGACACTTTCATACACTGCAAAGTAGTCAGTGTCCAGCTTATATGACAATGTAAATTTGGTGTGCCCTCTAAATAACTCCCAATCCAGCCATTAATGTTTAAACCACTGTAACAAAAGACAGTACACTCCTAAGTGAAAATGGCCAAATTGTGGCCAAAGTGTCAATATTTTGTGTGGCCACCATTATTTTCAAGCGCTGCTTTAATTTTCTTGGACATGGAGTTCACTAGAGCTTCAGAGGAGCCACTGGAATCCTCTTCCACTCTTCCAAGATGACATCACGGATCTGGAAGAGCTTGCACTCATCCACTTTCCGTTTGACGATGCCGCACAGATGCTTAATAGGGTTTAGGTCTGGAGACATGCTTGACTAGTCCAGCATCTTTACCCTCAGTTTCTGTAGCAAGGCAGTGATCATCTTGAGGTGTGTTTGGTGTCGTTATCATGTTGGAATACTGTCTTCAAGCCCAGTCTCCAAAGGGAGGAGATCATGTTCTGCTTCAGTGTGTCACAATACATGTTGACATTCATGGTTCCCTCAATAAACTATAGCTTCCCACAATCAGCAGCACTCATACAGCTCCACATTATGACATTCCCACCACCATGCTTGACTGTAGGCAAGGCACACTTGTCTTTGTACCACTCATCTGGTTACCGCTACACACGCTTGACGTCATCTGAACCAACAAAGTTAATTTTGGTCTCATCAGACCACAGGACATGGTTCAGGTAATCCATGTCCTTAGTCTGCTTGTCTTCAGCAAACTGTTTGCGGCCTTTCTTATGCATCATCTTTAAAAGAGGAAAACAGAAATTCAAAACAATTTGACGCAGTGCCAGAGCATGGCCTGAGCACTGACAGGCCGTCCCCCACCACTTTAATCTCTGCAGTATTCATATTTTTATTTTGAAAAGACTATCTCTGCATATGGCTGAGCATGTGCACTCGAACACTTTGGTCAACCATGGCGAGGCATATATATATATATATATATATATATATGCGCACATATATACATACGAACACATAGAATGCTAATACTAATGTTTTAACTCAGGAAGAGTTCAGAAATCAATATTTTGTTGAATAGCCATAATTTTTAATCACAGCTTTCATGTGCCTTGGCATGCTTTACAACAGGCTTTCACACTGCTTTTGGGTGACCTTATGCCACTCCTGGTGCAAAAATGTAAGCAGTTCTACTTTGTTTGATGTCTTGTGATTATCCATCTTCCTCTTGATTACATTCCAGAGGTTTTCGATTAGGTTAAGGTCTGGAGATTGAGATGGCCATGACAGGGTTTTGATGTGGTGGTCCTTCAGCCACACATTGATTGACCTAGCTGCGTGGCATGGCACGTTGTCCTGCTGGAAAAAATAGTCCTCACAGTTGGGTATATTGCCTGAGCAGAAGGAAGCAACTGTTTTTCCAGGATAACCTTGTATGCTGCTTGATTCATACGTCCTTTGCAAAGATTAACCTGCCCAATTCGAGCCTTGCTGAAGCATCCCCAGATTATCACCGATCCTCCACCAAATTTCACAGTGGGTGCGAAACACTGTGGCTCATACGCCTCTCCAGGTCTCCGTCTAACCAATAGATGACCACGTGTTGGGTAAAGCTGACAATTAAGTAAAGAAAATTCAACAAACATCTTTGCGAAGGACGTATGAATCAAGCCGCATACAAGGTTATCCTGGAAAACAATTACTTCCTTCTGCTCAGACATGCAATGTTCATCAACTCTGAAGACTGTTTTTTTCCAGCAGGACAATGAGCCATGCCACATAGCTAGGTCAATCAATGTGTAGATGAAGGACAACCACATCAAAACCCTGTCATGGCTAGCCGAATCTCCAGACCTGAACCCCATTGAAAACCTCTGGAATGTAATCAAGAGGAAGATGGTTAGTCACAAGCCATTAAACAAACAACTGCTTACATTCTTTCGCCAGGAGTGGCATAAGGTCACCCAAACCTTTTTTTTTGGTTCTCAAACAAGCGGGCTGCATGCGGCCCCTGAGGCCGCTTCTTGCTGCCCCCTTGGTGATCGCGGCCGATGCAGAGACCGCAGCAGTCAGCGATTTAATTTAGATGATTTGCCGCCACTGCACACTCAAGCTCGGGGCACAGCTATCTCAGCCGCCTGTCAATCAGAGGCTAGTAGCTGAAGCGTATAACGTCACCTGCTTGCCTCTGATCGGCTGGCGGCTGCCCGTGGAATAGTTGTGCACAGAGCTTGACTCTGCGCAGCACATCTGAAGTAAAGTGCTGACTGACTGAGGCGCCATGGACACGATCACCAAGGGGGCCACAGGCCGCAAGAAAAGAACACAAGGGAATGGAATACCTGGGGACCACAGTGCTCGGGCTGGCAGCCGCACTTTCCTGTCTGCAAGCAGTTAAATCCATGTCTGCACATAGCGCTCTCTGCTGAGCGCTGCGTCCAGGGCAAGTTTGTCTGTGGGTGGAGCTAGTGCACCGTATGCTGAGCTCCCATCCCAGTCCCACATATGAAGAGAGGAGCCGAAGCACCAACATCTTGCTGAGCAGTATGTCCCCCCAACCCCGCCTTTATACCCCCCAGAACTGTCTGTCTCCCCCAATGCCAGTGCTGCCTGTATACCCCCCCAGAACTGTTTGTCCCCCCAACTGCAGTGCTGCCTGCATACCCCCCCCACTCAGAACTGTCTGCCCCCCCCAGGACTGTCTGACTGTCTGTCCACCCAAACCCCGACACTGCCTGTATACCCCCTAGAACTGTCTGACCCCTCAACCCCAGCACTCCCTGTATGCACCCAGAATTGTCTGTACCCCCTAACCCCAGCGCTACCTATATACTCCCAAGAACTGTCTGTCCCTCTCAACCTCAGTACTGCCTGTATACCCCCCAGGACTGTCTGTCCACCCAAACCCCGGCACTGCTTGTATACCCCCCAAACTGTCTGTCCCCAAAACCCCAGCGCTGCCTGTATGCCCCAGAACTGTCTGTACCCCCAACCACAGCCCTGCCTGTATACCCCCAGAACAGTCTGTCCCCTACAATCCCAGTTCTGCCTGTATGCCCCCCAAAATGTCTGCCCCCCAACCCTAGTGCTGCCTGTATATCCCCAATACCCCCAGAATTTTCTGCCCCCCCCCAACCCCAGCGCTGTCTGTATACCCCCCCAGAACTGTCCCTCCCAACCCCAGCGCTGCCTGTATACCCCCAGAATTGTCTGTATACCCTCCAGAACTATCTGTCCCCCCCAACCCCAGTGCTGCCTGTATACACCTTAGAACTGTCTGTCCCTTCAGAACTAAATATAATCAATAGCACTTACTTGAAGTAGTGAGTAATATGTAGATGGAAAGGGGTGCACTTAGTAGGTTCCAAAGCCAAGATACTAAGTATAGACACAAGGCACTCCCACATTCTTGATTCTGTGATTTTATTTAACAGTAAATGTGCAAAAAGAACATTTTCGGTCACAAAAGGACCTTCTTCAGTTGCACATGGGGAGACTGGATAGTGCTTGTGACATAGCGTGGTATCCACCGCTGCAGCGGTCCCCATGCAGCGGTGGATACCGCGCTGTGTCACAAGCACTATCCAGTCTCCCCATGTGCAACTGAAGAAGGTCCTTTTGTGACCGAAAACGTTCTTTATGCACATTCACTATTAAAGAAAATCACAGCATCAAGAATTTGGGAGTGCCTTGTGTCTATACTTTGTCCCTTCAGAACTATGTGCCCAACCCCAGTGCTGCCTGTATACTCACAGAGCTGTCTGTCCCCCCTAACCCAAGTGCCGCCTGTATACCCCCCAGAACTGTCTGTCCCTCAACCCAAGTGCTGCCTGCATACCCCCAGAACTGTCTACCCCAGAACAGTCTGTCCCCCCCAACCCCAGCAATGCCTGTATTCCACCCAGAACTGTCTGTCCCCCCAACCCCACTGCTGTATACCCTCCCAGAGGTGTATCTCACCCACCCCAGTGCTGTATACTCCCAGAGCTGTATGAAAGGTGTGTGTGTGTGTAGCCCGTCCCCACCAGGTCCAGAGGGGGGCACTGTTCCTCCACCTGTTCCAACGTGGCCCCCATGCACGCTCCCGCTCTCAGCCTCTGGCGGCTGCATCCTTCATCTTACCTGCCCCATGGCTCTGCTTCCTCCTCTCCTGATTCAGGTCCTGCCATGGTTCCCTCTCACTCCCGGGTCATGCGCTGTGCTCCAGAGTCTGCTGAAGCTTCTTCCTGCTTCCAGGCCACATGCAGGTCTTCAGTAAGTGATCTTAGGCTGCGCCTGTGACCACGTCCCCTTTCTTAAAGTAGTAGCGTCCCATTACCTGGAAGTGACCTCAGAGGTCACATATTACCTAAAGGGTATTTAAGTTCACCTTCCCTAACACAAGGCGTCTTAGCAATGTTGCCTATAGTGCGTTGCTAGTTCTCAGGTCCCTGTGTGTCATTGTGATTATATCCTTGCACCTGCTGCCTGCTTCTAACCTTTGTCTCGTCCTAGTGCCATACCTGCTGTGGTCGTTTCACCTGTGCCATACCTGCTGTGGACGTCTCACTTGTGCCATACCTGCTGTGTTCATCTCACCTGTGCCATACCTGCTGTGGACAGCACACTTGTGCCATACCTGCTGTGACGTTGCATCGCTACCATCTCTGCTGTGTCACATTAGGAAACACCGGCATTGGAGAGACTGCACCTGGCCTTAAGAGACTATCACTACCGGTCCCTGGCTGCTGTGCATTTAGGCCCTTTGGGGAAAGCACCACACAAGGGGTTCGCTGCTGGTCCCTTCTTCAAGGAAGTCCCATGCACAGTCCAATGGGTCCACCCCCGGACGGTCGCCGCCCCTTGGTGAGAGTAACAGTGTGTGTGTGTTTGTGTGTGTATAAAGAATTGCACAATAGGCAAGACTACTACAGATCATTGTACAAGAAGAAGACCAGAAAAGGGTACATTAATACAAGAAGAGCACCAGCGTTGGCACATTTGTAAAAGGGGACAATGATGGGCACATTACTACAGGAAGGGACACGGATGGGGCACATTAATACAAGATGAGGACCAGGATGAGCACATTACTACAAGGAAACTAGGATGGGCACATTACTACAGGGGACCATGATGAGCACATTGCTACTAGGGGACAAGAATGGGCACTTTACAACAGGATGGGGTACATGACTACAGGATGGGCACATTACTACAGGATGGGGCACTTTTCTACAAGAAGGTGAACAGGATGGGATACATTACTAAAAGATGAGGACCAGGATGTAAAAATTACTACAAGATATTGACCAAAATTACTACATGGTGCTAGTTGTAATATTACTTACAAGAAGGGGACAAAATGTTAATATATATATATATATATATATATATATATATATAAAAATAATTAAAAACAAAGCATGATGTTTTTTCACCATTAGGCTATGTGCACACGCTGCGTTTTTTTTGACGCTGTGTTTTTGGCCGCTAAAAACGCACAAAAACGCACCCGCGGCAAAAAAACGCGGCAAACAACGCATGATTTTTTTACCACGATTTGGTGCTTTTTGCTGCGTTTTTCCAATGCATTGCATGGGGGGGAAACGCAGAAAAACGCAGGAAAGAATTGACATGTCCATTTTTTTTTTAAGCTAAAAAGCACAGCTTAAAAAAAAAGTTGTGTGCGGACAGCAAAAATGAAAACTCATAGACTTTGCTAGGGAAGCAAAGTCATGCAGTTTTGAGGCCAATAATATTTTTAGCGCAGAAAAATGGCCAAAAGCCATTTGGTCAAAAACCAAGGGAAGGAAAACGTGCAGAATAAACTGCAGGTACTCCGACGCAACGTGCGAACATAGCCTTAGACTCCATCCCCCTCCCTGACTGTGATCTCTCCAGCTAGATAGCAATACTTCACTATTGCTAGGTAACATGGAGGGATTGGGATATTAGGGCACTACAGACTGCAGTGACTGTTACTTGCCTTGTGCAGAGTGTTTAAGCAGCGGGTTACATAGTCACACTTAGAACATCATTAGATTAATAAGAAACTGTCGAGGGGGAGGCAGGAAAAAAGAAAACATGATGGAAAGAGAATAAACAAGAATCTAAAGTGCTTACAGTCACTAAAAACTGTGACATTGGAGTCCTGCTCCTAGGAAAAGTCTGAACATCAAGCTGCGGATTCCTCTTTATCCAAATTGTCATTTTGGGTTCCTATATTTATAAATAATGTTTCTAGCCATTTAACCTTCTTGTAACCACTGCCCTCCTTTCCCTGTGGAGGGGTCTGGCTAGCTGGCAGGGTGGGGAGTATGGGGGGTGGCCGGCAGTGTGGGGAGGATGGGGGTGGCCGGCAGTGTGGGGGGGATGGGGGTGGCCGGCAGTGTGGGGGGGATGGGGGTGGCCGGCAGGGTGGGGAGGATGGGGGTGGCCGGCAGGGTGGGGGGGATGGGGGTGGCCGGCAGGGTGGGGGGGGGGGTGGCCGGCAGGGTGGGGAGGATGGGGGGCCCTCTGTATCTTTGGCAGTTTTGGAGATGCGGGGTGATCTACGTGTGGGGACAGGCTTTCCCCGGGCTGCTGGCTTGGGATCATAAGAAAGGGGAAAACGTCGTCTCTTCCACGGTTGCACGGTGGTCTCCTTGCATCCTGAGCTCTGCGCTTCCTCGTAGATCCGGTGACGGCGGTGTCCTGAAGTCGGTGCAGGCGGGGCAGACAGGCCGCTGAGCGGAGCAGAGTGTGGCGCGGCCCGCCGACTCCTTGTCCCATAGGATGGAGGCTGCCTGGAGCTTCCCGCCGCTCTCTGCGTCCTGCTGCTGCTCACATGCCGTGCCCTCTCCATCTCTTCACACCTTGCATGCATTGCAGCATACGCAGCATCTGACAGCTGTTCCAATTCTTCCCCTGTACCAGTCAGTGGAGCGATTGTCACTACACGCCAGGTGGGAGTGTGGATCTGCGTGTACTGGAGCCTTTCCACTCTGGTGGTGGCTGCCACAGACATGGGAACCACGAAGTTGGCAATATCATAGGACGGCTCCACCCGTGGCCTCCTGGCAGCGCTGAGCGGTGCAGAACTTGTCCCTTCTGGAGTTGCCTGTTGTAGAGACAATGGGGTAGGAGACCTGCCGCTCTCCATGCCGTGCCTTCCACCCCGGTCCGGGGGACTATGCCTCTTTTTGTTGTGAGACATGGAGAGGGAGCGAGTGCGCCTCGGCTGTAGTAATGACATGGCATTGGAGAGGGAGCGAGTGCGCCCCGGCTGTAGTAATGACATGGCATTGGAGAGGGAGCGAGTGCGCCCCAGCTGAAGTAATGACATGGCATTGGAGAGGGAGCGAGTGCGCCTCGGCTGTAGTAATAGTAGAGAATAAATTGTGCTCACTGCTATAATCCTGGTGCTCGGGAAAAAAATAAGTCAATCGAGAGGGGTAATCCCGGCACACAGTATATGAAAAAAATGGTAAGTCCAGGTATAATATGCTTGAACAAAATTTCTTTATTTTTCACCAATTATTGTACTGCCCGCCCAACGTTTTGGCTCACGCAGGAGCCTTCATCAGGGGTCAAGAGCACTAAGAAAAGGAATATGGTATACAAGGAAAAACAAACAGAAACAGTATTTACAAAATGCATCATGACATTACATCAAAGAAATTATAAGGAAAAAAAACCTATTGAGGACTATAGGAAAGATATGAAACTATTGTCGTGGTGTGAGGGTTGACCTAAAAGGATCTAACCGCTAAGAGAGAAGAAAAGAAGAGAAGAAAAGAAAATCCTGTGAATATGAAGGGTGAAAAAAAGGGGGGGGGAAAGAACAAGGAAAAGAAGAAGAGAATAAAAAGGTAAAAGAAGGGACCTAAAGAGATATAGAGAGAGGGAGAAGGAAACAGGGAAAGGAGAGAAACTGAAAAGTATGGAGTAGTCAGGAAGCAAGAGAATTACTGGAGAACATACCCGAAAAATTGGTAATGGTGAGAAATCATGTAGGTACAGCCTGTATATAGAGGCTCATTTTCTACACAGTCCCTGGGCTCCCTCCACGTAGTTACCATACTACCATGCCACTCTAGGTAAGACATTTCTGCTATGATGCTTTACTTTGCTCCACTCTGTTCACTTTTTTCATGTGACTAACTTTACTTCACTTCACTTCTTGATACATTACAGGCTTGTTCCTGGTGCTCTCACCTCTATCCAAAGTGCTCCTAGGTATGTTCCTACCCTTTCCTTGCTTCTCTCTCTTTGCCCTTTACATACCATTATAGTCATGATCCCCCCCTTTTTTTTCCCTAGCAACACTGACGTCATTTTGACAACTTACTTGTCATACTACATATGATTGATAATCGTAGTATACATGACTTTGTCCCATTGGTATGTATCCTCATCCTTATATTCTGTTTTAATTTATATTATACTACCTTACTGACACTGTTCTCATTTGGCAGCTTTCACCTTATATCCCAAACTACCGTGTGAGCCCCTTCACATCATCTGCAACCCACCCCCTTTTCGGTATGTACCGCTATATACAACCCCCCTTTTTGCCCCCCCTTTTCTTGTTGTCCCTTTAACTCTTGTTTTCACCTGTATTAATTATATATTCTCACATTAGGGTTTCCCTTGTCTACCTTTTCGGTAGCAACCATTTCCTCCTGTTGGATTAACCCATTAGCTGACTACACTAAGTAAGTCAAACATGGTCCTACTACTTTTCACCCCTTTAATTACACTATGTGATATCTTATGCATCTCCTCTTTTTCCTTCTTTTCCTACAATTCCTTCTCGCTCACAGGTCCTGCTGTACCTACATGATTTCTCACCATTACCAATTTTTCGGGTATGTTCTCCAGTAATTCTCTTGCTTCCTGACTACTCCATACTTTTCAGTTTCTCTCCTTTCCCTGTTTCCTTCTCCCTCTCTCTATATCTCTTTAGGTCCCTTCTTTTACCTTTTTATTCTCTTCTTCTTTTCCTTGTTCTTTCCCCCCCCCTTTTTTTCACCCTTCATATTCACAGGATTTTCTTTTCTTCTCTTCTTTTCTTCTCTCTTAGCGGTTAGATCCTTTTAGGTCAACCCTCACACCACGACAATAGTTTCATATCTTTCCTATAGTCCTCAATAGGTTTTTTTTCCTTATAATTTCTTTGATGTAATGTCATGATGCATTTTGTAAATACTGTTTCTGTTTGTTTTTCCTTGTATACCATATTCCTTTTCTTAGTGCTCTTGACCCCTGATGAAGGCTCCTGCGTGAGCCAAAACGTTGGGCGGGCAGTACAATAATTGGTGAAAAATAAAGAAATTTTGTTCAAGCATATTATACCTGGACTTACCATTTTTTTCATATACTGTGTGCCGGGATTACCCCTCTCGATCGGCTGTAGTAATGACATGGCATTAGAGAGGGAGCGAGTGCGCCTCGGCTGTAGTAATGACATGGCATTAGAGAGGGAGCGAGTGCGCCTCGGCTGTAGTAATGACATGGCATTAGAGAGGGAGCGAGTGCGCCCCGGCTGTAGTAATGACATGGCATTGGAGAGGGAGCGAGTGCGCCCCGGCTGAAGAATTGACATGGCATTGGAGAGGGAGCGAGTGCGCCCCGGCTGTAGTAATGACATGGCATTGGAGAGGGAGCGAGTGCGCCCCGGCTGTAGTAATGACATGGCATTGGAGAGGGAGCGAGTGCGCCCCGGCTGTAGTAATGACATGGCATTGGAGAGGGAGCGAGTGCGCCCCGGCTGTAGTAATGACATGGCATTGGAGAGGGAGCGAGTGCGCCCCGGCTGTAGTAATGACATGGCATTAGAGAGGGAGCGAGTGCGCCCCGGCTGTAGTAATGACATGGCATTAGAGAGGGAGCGAGTGCGCCCCGGCTGTAGTAATGACATAGCATTAGAGAGGGAGCGAGTGCGCCCCGGCTGTAGTAATGACATGGCATTGGAGAGGGAGCGAGTGCGCCCCGGCTGTAGTAATGACATGGCATTGGAGAGGGAGCGAGTGCGCCCCGGCTGTAGTAATGACATGGCATTGGAGAGGGAGCGAGTGCGCCCCGGCTGTAGTAATGACATGGCATTGGAGAGGGAGCGAGTGCGCCCCGGCTGTAGTAATGACATGGCATTGGAGAGGGAGCGAGTGCGCCCCGGCTGTAGTAATGACATGGCATTGGAGAGGGAGCGAGTGCGCCCCGGCTGTAGTAATGACATGGCATTAGAGAGGGAGCAAGTGCGCCCCGGCTGTAGTAATGACATGGCATTGGAGAGGGAGCGAGTGCGCCCCGGCTGTAGTAATGACATGGCATTGGAGAGGGAGCGAGTGCGCCCCGGCTGTAGTAATGACATGGCATTGGAGAGGGAGCGAGTGCGCCCCGGCTGTAGTAATGACATGGCACTGGAGAGGGAGCGAGTGCGCCCCGGCTGTAGTAATGACATGGCATTGGAGAGGGAGCGAGTGCGCCCCGGCTGTAGTAATGACATGGCATTGGAGAGGGAGCGATTGCGCCCTGGCTGTAGTAATGACATGGCATTGGAGAGGGAGCGAGTGCGCCCCGGCTGTAGTAATGACATGGCATTAGAGAGGGAGCGAGTGCGCCCCGGCTGTAGTAATGACATGGCATTTTAGAGGGAGCGAGTGCGCCCCAGCTGTAGTAATGACATGGCATTGGAGAGGGAGCGAGTGCGCCCCGGCTGTAGTAATGACATGGCATTGGAGAGGGAGCGAGTGCGCCCCGGCTGTAGTAATGACATGGCATTAGAGAGGGAGCGAGTGTGCCCCGGCTGTAGTAATGACATGGCATTGGAGAGGGAGCGAGTGCGCCCCAGCTGTAGTAATGACATGGCATTGGAGAGGGAGCGAGTGCGCCCCGGCTGTAGTAATGACATGGCATTGGAGAGGGAGCGAGTGCGCCCCGGCTGTAGTAATGACATGGCATTGGAGAGGGAGCGAGTGTGCCCCGGCTGTAGTAATGACATGGCATTGGAGAGGGAGCGAGTGCGCCCCGGCTGTAGTAATGACATGGCATTAGAGAGGGAGCGAGTGCGCCCCGGCTGTAGTAATGACATGGCATTGGAGAGGGAGCGAGTGCGCCCCAGCTGTAGTAATGACATGGCATTGGAGAGGGAGCGAGTGCGCCCCGGCTGTAGTAATGACATGGCATTGGAGAGGGAGCGAGTGCGCCCCGGCTGTAGTAATGACATGGCATTGGAGAGGGAGCGAGTGCGCCCCGGCTGTAGTAATGACATGGCAATTGGAGAGGGAGCGAGTGCGCCCCGGCTGTAGTAATGACATGGCATTAGAGAGGGAGCGAGTGCACCCCGGCTGTAGTAATGACATGGCATTGGAGAGGGAGCGAGTGCGCCTCGGCTGTAGTAATGACATGGCATTGGAGAGGGGGCGAGTGCGCCCCGGCTGTAGTAATGACATGGCATTGGAGAGGGAGCGAGTGCGCCTCGGCTGTAGTAATGACATTGCATTGGAGAGGGAGCAAGTGCGCCCCGACTTTAGCAATGACATGGGCTCAAACTTCAAGGTGCGGGGTAAAAGCTCCAAGGGCGGTCTCAGGGGTTTTCTGGAGAAGGCCTATGGCCAGAGAGTCTAAGCATGGAAGATCCCGGCCGTTCTGTCAGCTCGAGCAGGACTTCCCCCAGGAATTTCAGGGCGCCAAATTGGCAAAACTTCGTGGTCTCCTTGAGACTCCGCCCAGACTCCACCCCAGCTCCGCCTCCACCCCTCAAATCTTCCAGTCTCACTGCCACTCTTGATAAAATGGATAGATATACACATACGTATATATATATATATATATATATATATATATATACTGTTCAAAAAAATAATGGGAACACAAACAACAAAATGATATTTTAGTGTTCCCTTTACTTTTTTGAGCAATATATATACACACATATACATACATATGTACTGTATATACACACACATTATATATATATAGATATATATGTATATATTTCTTACACACACACACTCATAGCCAAAATTGTTAGCACCCTTGCAGTTAGTTGTTCCAGAAAGTGAACTATTTCCACAAGAAAATTAATACTACACCCCCTACACCGCCCCTCTCTATAATAGACCCGCTACAACACCCATCTTCATAATATCTGCCGCATGTATAATAACCTCCCACACGCACTGCCCATCTGCATAATATACCCCCACACAATGCCCCTGTGTACAATATCCCCACACACACTGCCACTGTATATAATGTCTCCCACACACTGCTCCTCTGTATAATAACCCCCTCACACACACTGCTCCTCTGTATAATATCCCACACACACACACACACACACACACTGCTCCTCTGTATAATAACCTTCTCACACACACTGCTCCTCTGTATAATACCCCCCCACACACACTGCTCCTCTGTATACTATCCCCACACACTGACCCTCTGTATAATATCCCCCCACACTGCTCTTCTGTATCATATCCCCCCCACACACTGCCCGCCCCTCTGTATACTATCCCTCCATACACACTGCCCTCTGTATAATATCCCTCACATATGCTGCTCCTCTGTATACCATCCCTCCATACAAGATGCCCCTCTTTATATATATCATCCCACATATACTGCCCCTCAGTACACTGTGTGCAGAATTATTAGGCAAATGAGTATTTTGATCACATGATACTTTTTATACATTTTGTCCTACTCCAAGCTGTATAGGCTTGAGAGCCAACTACCATTTAAGTAAATCAGGTGATGTGCATCTCTGTAATGAGGAAAGGTGTGGTGTAATGACATCAACACCCTATATAAGGTGTGCTTAATTATTAGCAAACTTCCTTTCCTTTGGCAAAATGGGTCAGAAGAGAGATTTGACGGGCTCTGAAAAGTCTAAAATTGTGACATGTCTTGCAGAAGGATGCAGCAGTCTTGAAATTGTTAAACATTTGAAGCATGATCACCGAACAATCAAACGTAACTGCCTATGAATTAAGGAAATCAAGCGTGAAGCTGCAAGATGCCATTTGCTACCAGTATGGCCATATTTCAGAGCTGCAACGTTACTGGAGTATCAAAAAGCACAGAGTATGCCATACTAAGGGACATGGCCAAGTTAAGGAAAGCAGAAAAACGACCACCTTTGAACAAGAAACATAAGATAAAATGTCAAGACTGGGCCAAGAAATATCGTAAGACTGATTTTTCAAAGGTTTTATGGACTGATGAAACGAGAGTGACTCTTGATGGGCTAGATGGATGGGCCAGAGGCTGTATCAGTAAAGGGCAGAGAGCTCCACTCCGACTCAGACGCCAGCAAGGTGGAGGTGGGGTACTGGTATGGGCTAGTATCATCAAAGATGAACTTGTGGGACCTTTTCAGGTTGAGGATGGAGTGAAGCTCAACTCTCAGACCTACTGCCAGTTTCTGGAAGACCACTTCTTCAAGCAGTGGTACAGGAAGAAGTCGGTATCGTTCAAGAAAAACATAAAAACATGATTTTCATGCAGAACAATGTTCCATCACATGTAAAAGGATAAGGCACAGCCAATATAGTGGAGGTATATCGAGGTGCACTTGTTGGTTTCCAAACCGTAAGTCAATCAAATAGGTACAAGGCACTCTCAAGAGTTAATTTTCATATAAATTATTCCAAAATAGTTTTAAACATGTGAAGTTTCAGCCACTAGGTGGATACCGTTGCCTTGACACTCCAATTTTGGCCAGTTTATGATACCAGTTGTCTGATGAAGGCCACCTAGTGGCTGAAACATCACATGTTTAAAACTATTTTGGAATAAATTATATGAAAATTAACCCTTGAGAGTGCCTTGTACCTATTTGAAAGCTCCATCACATTGTTACGTCACCACCGGAGTCTGCTCCAGCGACTTCTGCTCCGATCGCCAGGCGACGCCGTGTTCCTGCCGTGGATGGTGCTGGTGATGGGAGAGGAGTCGATGCCAGTGGCACCGGTGGGCGGAGGCTCCGATCATCCACTGTGCTGGGTTATCTTGGGATCTGCAGTACCACTGGCTGACTGTGGGTGGCGTGTGTCTTCCAGCTGAAGTTGCCAGCGTTCAGCTACAGCCAATGTGAAGACACCACACCCTTCTTAGTTCCCCTCCTGTCTGCTGACCTATGCCAGAGATAGTTCTGATTTCCTGGCTCCTGATCCGTCCTATTCTGTTTTGTGATTCCTGTGTTCTGACTTCTGCGTGTTTTCTGACTACCCTTCTGCCTGCTGTTTTTGTACCTCGCTGCCCGATCCGGATTTGACCTCTGCTATGTTTTCTGATTACGTCCTTGCCTGCCGATTCTGTCCCTGTTCTGCTATTCCTAGAAAGAAGATAACCCCGGCACACTACAACTCCCAGAAAAAGGCAAAATGCAATAAAAAAGTATGCAATATTTTTTATTAATACAACGGTTTCTTGAATGTCTTTTCAGAAAAAATGAATATGGTCCAACATACATGGACGTTTCGGCCACAGGCCTTCGTCAACATGGACTATTATCATGCAAAATCAAATGCATGTAGACATTCGGCTAAGAGGCTAGTAATCATGGGAATGAATGGAGTCTCATATGCATTTCACTGCATTAGTTTGCATACCATCAGGTGAGACAGTATAATGCGTCAAGGGCACTCAGTGCTAGCACAAGGATTCTATGCTGAATATTACAGTAAATGGTGCTATGGGATCAGACCTATATGTATGGTGTCACAAAGGATCAGCATGCACTTGGTCACATAATATAAAGGGATAACCATAAAATGGCGCTTGAATTGAGTCCTAGCTTCAAATGGAAGGAACTGCTAAGAGGCAGTGGAATAAGTAAGTTGTAACAGCTGGTGAGCAGGTCTGCATGTGCTGTGACAGTATGACTATGATGTCCGGCAGAAGAGGGAAAAATGAAACCGGTAGAACCGGAGGTGCAAGTTGCCAGGACCAAACCGCCGCTGAACGTGTGTTCTGTGTAAAGTCTCCTGTGCAGTGAGCATAGAATCCTTGTGCTAGCACTGAGTGCCCTTGACGCATTATACTGTCTCACCTGATGGTATGCAAACTAATGCAGTGAAATGCATATGAGACTCCATTCATTCCCATGATTACTAGCCTCTTAGCCGAATGTCTACATGCATTTGATTTTGCATGATAATAGTCCATGTTGACGAAGGCCTGTGGCCGAAACGTCCATGTATGTTGGACCATATTCATTTTTTCTGAAAAGACATTCAAGAAACCGTTGTATTAATAAAAAATATTGCATACTTTTTTATTGCATTTTGCCTTTTTCTGGGAGTTGTAGTGTGCCGGGGTTATCTTCTTTCTATGTATATTTTTTACCTTAGAGCACCTACTTATCAGTGACGCGAAGCTTCTCTCCCTACTGTTCTGCTATTCCTGGTTTGACCCTGCCTGACGACTACTCTCATCGGACTACAGCCTTCCACAGGTAGTGATCACCAGGGCCCTGTGTAATTCAAAATCCCTGTATATGGGTTAAAGGGTTTCAGGGTTCTGGGGGTCCTGCTTGGTGAGTGGCTTCCCTCTAGCCTGTCCATTACATCCCATCTGAGTCTGTTGATCCAGGCAGGTGTTACATTATCTCTGGCCCATCTAACAAGGAGAGAAAAAAAAATGGATTCTCTCCATGCTGTGCTAAACCAGGTGCACACCCTTTCTGGCTTTGTTCATGGACTTGCACAGCAAGTGCAGGATCTCAGGTCTGCTCAAGTTCAAGTCCCTGCAGCACCTACCTCATCATGTCCAGAGTCCCGTCGACTGCAAGGGAGCAGATCACGTTGTGGAGCCAAACATGGAGTGCCTGGATCTCAGAGGCAATCGCTTCCATGGCAGCAGCACCACCTGAATGGGCCCCAGGATACTCACTCAGGTGCCCAGGTACTCCCTGCAGACCCTATGAGGTTAATGTTACCTGTTTCATTGTCTCACCAGGGAAAATCTTTACGGCTGCAGGCCTTTGTTGATTGTGGCTCTGCAGCTAAATTCATAGACACTATTGTAGCAATAGAGCTGGGTTTGACTTTGCTAAGCTTGAATGCACCTATTAGAATATCTGCTATTGATAGTACACCTCTCACGCAGGGTGTGGTTACTTTTGTAACTCCAGAGATCTCCATGCTTGTTGGTGCTTTGCATGTAGAATCTGTGTCATTTTTTTGTTCTTGAGAATCTGAAGTCAGCAGTGGTATTGGGCATGCCATGCCTGCGCAAACATAACCCGGTCATAGACTGGCACCAGGGTGAGATTGTGCGCTGGAGCCCTGAGTGTCAGGAGACGTGTATGTCTTTATCTGTTAACCTGACTAGAGCTGAACCTATCTTCATACCTTATGCATTCAGGGAATTTGCTGATGTGTTTTCTGTATCTGAATATCTGAATCTGAAAAATTACCTCCGCACAGAGATTATGACTGCCCCATAGATTTGGTCCCCAATTCCCAACTCCCCAAGGGTAAAATGTATAATCTTTCTGGTTCGGAGCGTCAGGCCACGAAAGATTTTATAGCAGACAGTCTGCAGAGAGGGTTTATCAGACTATCCAGGTCACCAGTCGGCGCTGGACTCTTTTTCGTTGATAAAAAAGATGGTGGCCTCAGACCTTGTATTGACTACCATGAACTTAATGCTATTAAGTATTATATATATTTAGTATTATAGTATAAGAATCAGTACCCTCTGCCACTCATCCCTGATCTCTTTAACCAGCTCATAGGAGCCCGGTGGTTCACCAAGCTGGATCTCAGGTGAGCATATAACCTAATTCACATCAGAGAAGGAGATGAGTGGAAAACGGCATTTAACACTCCAGAGGGACACTGAGTACTTGGTAATGCCTTTTGGGTTAAGTAATGCGCCGGCTGTCTTTCAGAACTTTGTTAATGACATTTTCAGAGATATTTGTGGTCAATATATGGTAGTCTATCTGGATGACATCCTGATTTATTCTCCTGATGCTACGTCACATGTCCAACATGTATGCACTGTACTCCAGAGACTCAGGGAGAACTCCCTATTTGCTAAATATTAGAAATGTGTTTTTTTTGAGGCAGAGGATAATTTCCTGGGTTATATTTTGTCTGCAGAAGGCTTCCGCATGGATCCTTCTAAGCTTCAACCGATTAAGGAGTGGGTGCAACCCAAGTCTCTGAAAGCCTTGCAGCGTTTCCTTGGGTTTGCTAATTATTATCGCAAATTTATTAGAGACTTTTCCAAAATTGCCAAACCCCTCACCGATTTGACTAAAAAGGGGGCTGATGTGGTTAATTGGAAGCCAGAGGCAATCCATGCCTTCTCTACATTAAAAGAATGTTTTTCCTCAGACCCGATTCTGGTTCAGCCTGACCTTATGCGTCCGTTTATAGTAGAAGTCGATGCATCCGAGGTTGGAGTGGTAGCGGTGCTATCACAAGGTACTCCGTCTCTCACTCAGCTTCGTCCTTGTGCCTTCTTTTCCTGCAAGTTTTCTCCCACAGAGAGAAATTATGACATTGGTAATCATGAGCTGTTGGCAATTAAATGGGCCTTCGAGGAATGGTGCCACTTCCTCGAAGGCGCCAAACATAAGGTCACAGTCATCACAGACCATAAGAACCTCACTTATCTGGAATCTGCTAAGAGACTCACTCCTAGGCAAGCTAGGTGAGCATTGTTCTTCTCCAGATTTGATTTTGTGGTAACATTCTGTCCCGGTACCAAGAACACAAAAGCTGATACACTTTCCCGTAGCTTCTGTCCCTCTGAGTCTGAAAACTCTGAACCAGTTCATATTTTAGCTAAAGGCATTATTATGTCATCTGTTTCCTTAGATGTGATAGAAGAGATCCATAATACCAAAGACCAAGCTCCTGAAACCACTCCTGACCATAAACTGTTTGTCGCCCCCTCACTTCGCCTACGGGTACTCTAGGAATCCCACAATTCTGTGATTGCAGGTCACCCTGGTATAGGCAATACCCTCTGACTAGTAACCAGGAATTTTTGGTGGCCAACCGTAGCGAAAGATGTAAGGAATATGTACTGGCTTGTGAAACTTGTGCTCGAGCCAAGGCACCCCGTACCCGCCCTGCCAGATTTCTCCAGTCCCTACCTACTCCAGTAAGCCCTTGGACACATCTCTCCATGGACTTTCATCACTGACCTTCTACCCTCAGAAGGGAAGACCAGTATCTGGGTAGTAGTGGATTGATTCAGCAAACAGTGTCATTTTGTTCCTCTGTCCGGATTACCCAATTCTGAAACTCTTAGCAAGTTGTTTATTAGGCATATTGTGCGGTTACACGGGGTTCCGGAAAATATTGTTTCTGACCGAGGAACAGTTTGTCTCGAAATTCTGGAGGGCGTTTTGTAAAAAGATAAATATAGAGTTATCTTTTTCATCTGCCTACCACCCAGAGACCAATGGTCAGACTGAACGTTCCAATCAAACCCTTTAACAATATCTCCGGTGTTATGTGTCTGACCGTCAGTCTGACTAGGTGGAATATCTGCCGCTAGCTGAGTTCGTCATCAATAATCAGTATCAGGAATCCATCCAGACTACCCCCTTTTTCTGCAATTTAGGGTTGCATCCACGTTTTGGTTCTTTTTCTTCCGCTGTGGTGGATACTCCTGAGGCTGAAACAACTGTGGACAAACTGAAGGCTATCTGGTCTGAGGTGAAAGAGAACTTGAAGAAGGCAAAGGTTGGTCAAGCCTACTCTGCTAATAAGAGACATTCCTAGCCTTGGAGTTGGGGACAAGGTATGGTTATCAAAACGAAATATTAAACTCAAGGTCCCTTCTGCTAAGCTGGGTCCGAGATATATTGGACCTTACGAGATAATCGAGGTAATTAATCCCACAGCTTTCCGCCTGCAACTCCCCCCATCCTTTAAGATATCGAATGTGTTCCATAAGTCCCTCCTCAAGTTATATCGTGTCCCCATTCACCCGGTCAGTGCCCCCCCTCCTCCTGTTTTGGTTGAAGGTAACTTGGAGTATGAGGTACAGAGAATACTTGATTCCCGTATTGTCAGGGGGGCGGTACAGTATTTGGTGCATTGGAGGGGTTACGGCCCTGAGGAGAGGTCATGGGTCCCTGCGGGCGATATTCATGCTAAGGGTCTGGTCCGGCGGTTTCACCTCCAATTTCCTGGCAAGCCGGGTTTTGAGGGTCCAGAGGCCCCTTGTGGAGGGGGAGGTACTATTACGTCACCACCGGAGTCCGCTCCAGCGACTTCTGCTCCGATCGCCAGGCGACGCCGTGTTCCTGACGTGGATGGTGCTGGTGATGGGAGAGGAGTCCATGCCAGCGGCACCGGTGGACGCAGGCTCCGATCATCCTCTGGGCTGGGTTATTTTGGGATCTGCAGTACCACTGGCTGACTGTGGGTGGCGTGTCTCTTCCAGGTGAAGTTGCCAGCGTTCAGCTACAGCCAATGGGAAGACACCACACCCTTCTTAGTTCCCCTCCTGTCTGTTGACCTCCGCCAGAGATAGTTCTGATTTCCTGGCTCCTGATCCACCCTATTCTGTTTTGTGATTCCTGTGTGCTGACATCTGCGTGTTTTTTGGCTACCCTTCTGCCTGCTGTTTTTGTACCTCGCTGCCCGATCCGGATTTGACCTCTGCTACGTTTTCTGATTACGTGCTTGCCTGCTGATTCTGTCCCTGTTCTGCTATTCCTGGTTTGACCCTGTTTGACGACTACTCTTATCGGACTACAGCCTTCCACAGGTAGTGATCTCAAGGGCCCTGTGTAATTCCAAATCCCTGTATAGGGGTTAAACGGTTTCAAGGTTCTGGGGGTCCTGCTTGGTGAGTGGCTTCCCTCTGGCCTGTCCATTACATCCCATCTGAGTCTGTTGATCCAGGCAAGCTTTACACACATGCATCCAACTACTCCACAGCGTGGCTGGCCAGTAAAGGTCTAAAAGATGAAAAAATAATAACATGGCCCCCTTGTTCATCTGATCTGAATCCCATAGAGAACCTGTGGTCCCTTATAAAATGTGAGATCTGCAGGGAGGGAAAACAGTGTCTGGGAGGCTGTGGTGGCTGCTGCACGCAATGTTATCGTAAACAGATCAAGCAACTGACAGAACTTATAGATGGTAGGCTGTTGAGTGTCATCAGAAAGAAAGGTGGCTATATTGGTCACTAATTTTTTTGGATTTTGTTTTTGCATGTCAGAAATGTTTATTTCTATATTTTGTGCAGTTATATTGGTTTACCTGGTGAAAATAAACAAGTGAGATGGGAATATATTTGGTTTTTATTAAGTTGCCTAATAAGTCTCCACTGTAATAGTTACCTGCACAAACAGAGATCCTCCTAAGATAGCCAAATCTAAAAAAACCCACTCCAACTTCCAAAAATATTAAGCTTTGATATTTATGAGTCTTTTGGGTTGATTGAGAACCTAGTTGTTGATCAATAATAAAAAAAATCCTCTAAATTACAACTTGCCTAATAATTCTGCACACGGTGTATATCGCTTTACACCCAATATCACTCAGTATACTATCCCCCCACACACACTGCCCCTTTCCTGATATATATGTCTTTCTTCTGGTATACATGTCCCCTCCTTGTATATATGTCCCCCTACTGGGCACATCCTGGTATATATGTCCCCATCCTGGTTTATTTGTCCCCTACCTAGCATATATGTCTTCTTCCTGGTATATACTGTATGTCCCCACCCTGGGCCCTTCCTGGTATATACTGTATGTCCCCACGCTGGGCCTCTCCTGGTATATATGTCCCCATCCTTGTTTATTTGTCCAATCCTGGTATATACGTCCCATCATGGGCCCCTCCTAGCATGTATATCCTTCTCCTGAGCAAATTCTGGTATATATGTCCCCATTCTGGTTTCTGTCCCCTTCTTGCTACATATGTCCTCCCGGTATATTTGCCCTATCCTGGACCCCTGCTGGTAACCCTCTCCTGGCCACATTCTGGTATATATGTCTCCATCCTGGTTTTTGTCCCCTTGATTATATATGTCCTTCTTCCTGCAAATATGCCGCCTTCCTGTGCTTCTACTGCCGGAAGAAGGAAAAAACCCCGAACATTTTACTTACCCTCCCTGGCTGACACGTTGCGCAGCCTCCTCTCTGAGCCGCAAAGCATTTCAGCTGGATGTGCGCCCTCTGACTCAGGAAGGAAGGGACTGGGGTCAGCCCAGGGGCTGGCTGGCACACTTTTGGCCTGGGGGGCAATCACACAGCAGTGGCCCATGGGTTGTCGCAGATCATTTGAAGCTGCTTACCTCAGACTGCTGCAAAAATCAGCAGAGGTAACAAGGCTTTAAAAAAAACGGTGGCTGGTGTGTTCACATTGGGAACACGCCCACATGTGCAATCCTATATACATTATTGAGCTGTAAGTACGGTGATATCATAATCAGGAGTAAGAATTATTTTTACTTATTTTCTATTAGGTGTAGGTGATATAGAATAAATCCTTCTGAGGCCTCCTTCACGTCTGTGTTTCCAGGATATGCATCATCATTTTTTTCATGGATTTCAAAAGTATCTATGAAGCTACTTACATGTTTGTTTGTTTTTTTTGGCAGCACGGATGACAAGGGTCAATACAAGTCTAGTGGTCCGTGAAAAACACGAACAGTACTTGGATGGCATCAGTGAGCAGTCCGCGTGCAAAGTATAGGAGCAGCTTTGTAAGTAATCATAACAGAAAACCACAAAAGACACTGATGGTAAATACAGACACACGGACCGTACACTGATGATAAATACAGACACACGGACCATACACTGATGACACTGATGGTAAATACAGACACACCGACCATACACTGATGACACTGATGATAAATACAGACACACGGACCGTACACTGATGACACCGATGGTAAATACAGACACACGGACCATACACTGATGACACCGATGGTAAATACAGACACACGGACCATACACTGATGACACTGATGGTAAATACAGACACACCGACCATACACTGATGACACTGATGGTAAATACAGACACACCGACCATACACTGATGACACTGATGGTAAATACAGACACACGGACCATACACTGATGACACTGATGATAAATACAGACACACGGACCGTACACTGATGACACCGATGGTAAATACAGACACACGGACCATACACTGATGACACCGATGGTAAATACAGACACACGGACCATACACTGATGACACCGATGGTAAATACAGACACACGGACCATACACTGATGACACCGATGGTAAATACAGACACACGGACCATACACTGATGACACTGATGATAAATACAGACACACGGACCATACACTGATGACACTGATGGTAAATACAGACACACGGACCATACACTGATGACACTGATGATAAATACAGACACACGGACAATACACTGATGACACTGATGATAAATACAGACACACGGACAATACACTGATGACACCGATGGTAAATACAGACACACGGACCATACACTGATGACACTGATGATAAATACAGACACACGGACCATACACTGATGACACTGATGGTAAATACAGACACACGGACCATACACTGATGACACTGATGATAAATACAGACACACGGACCATACACTGATGACACTGATGGTAAATACGGACACACGGACGATACACTGATGACACTGATGGTAAATACAGACACACGGACGATACACTGATGACACTGATGATAAATACAGACACACAGACCGTACACTGATGACACTGATGATAAATACAGACACACGGACCATACACTGATGACACTGATGATAAATACAGACACACGGACCGTACACTGATGACACTGATGGTAAATACAGACACACGGACCATACACTGATGACACTGATGGTAAATACGGACACACGGACCATACACTGATGGTAAATACGGACACACGGACCGTACACTGATGACACTGATGGTAAATACAGACATACGGACTATACACTGATGACACTGATGGTAAATACGGACACATGGACTATACACTGATGGTAAATACGGACACACGGACTATACACTGATGGTAAATACGGACACACGGACCATACACTGATGGTAAATACAGACACACGAACTGTACACTGATGGTAAATACGGACACACGGACCGTACACTGATGACACTGATGGTAAATACAGACACACGGACTATACACTGATGGTAAATACGGACACATGGACCGTACACTGATGGTAAATACGGACACACGGACCATACACTGATGGTAAATACGGACACACGGACCGTACACTGATGACACTGATGGTAAATACGGACATACGGACCGTACACTGATGGTAAATACAGACACACGGACCGTACACTGATGGTAAATACAGACACACGGACTGTACACTGATGACACTGATGGTAAATACAGACACACGGACTGTACACTGATGACACACTGATGCAAAACAGTGATGACACTGGTTCTGATTTTTCACATACGTATTTAAACATGGCTGTGTGAATGTGGTCTGAAACATATAATTTACATACAGTACTGTACATACCCTTCTTTGTAATAAACTTGGATACATTAACATAACATGGAAAGAATGTATAAGGCATTTTCTACCTTACAATTGCAAAATCAGCCAATTGCATACAATTGAAAAATACATAAAAAGTATTAAAAAAAAATAGCGCTCAGCAGACTGAATCAACCGCACCCATTCTGCTTGCGTTCAACTATATTTATGATAGGTATATGTTTTTCAGCATGATAATATATGTTGTGCTTTAGTATACATTCAAAAATAAACATATACCTGGCATAGAGCAGGCACAAGCAAGGGGGGACGAGGTCTGACCATCATGCCTCTATAAGGGCCCCGTTACACACAGAGATAAATCTTTGGCAGATCTGTGGTTGCAGTGAAATCATGGACATATTTTTCCTGGCACTGATTGTCCACAATTTCACTGCAACCACAGATCTGGCAAAGATTTATCTCTGTGTGTGACAGGGCCTTAAATACCTCATTTTGTATCTTTTCAGATGTACAGTACCTTGCAAAAGTATTTGGCCCCCTTGAATTTTTCAACCTTTTCCCACAATTCAGGCTTCAAACATAAAGATAAAAATTTTAAAGTCATGGTGAAGAATCAACACCAAGTAGGACACAATTGTGAAGTTGAACGAAATTTATTGCTTAATTTAACCTTTTATAAACAATAATAAACTGAAAATTGGGGTGTGCAATATTATTCATCCCCTTTAAGTTAATACTTTGTAGCGCCACTTTTTGCTGAGATTACAGCTGCAAGCCACTTGGGGTATGTCTCTATCAGTTTTGCACATCGAGAGACTGAAATTCTTGCCCATTCTTCCTTTGCAAACAGCTGGAGCTGAGTGAGGTTGGATGGAGAGCGTTTGTGAACAGCAGTTTTCAGCTCTTACCACAGATTCTTGATTGGATTCAGGTCTGGACTGTGACTTGGCCATTGTAACATCTGGATACGTTTATTTGTGAACCATTCCATTGTAGATTTTGCTTTGTTTGGGATCATTGTCTTGTTGGAAGACAAATCTCCGTCACAGTCTCAGGTCTTTTGCAGACTCCAACAGGTTTTCTTCAAGAATGGTTCTGTATATGGCTCCATCCATCTTCCAATCAATTTTAACCATCTTCCCTGTTCCTGCTGAAGAAAAGCAGGCCCACACCATTATGCTGCCACCACCATGTTTGAAGGTCGGGATGGTGTGTTCAGGGTGATGAGCTATTGTTGCTTTTACGCCAGACATATTGTTTGGCATTGTGCCCAAATAGTTCGATTTTGGTTTAATCTCACCAGAGCACCTTCTTCCACATGTTTGGTGTATCTCCCAGGTGGCTTGTGGCAAACTTTAAACAACACTTCTTATGGATATTTTTGAGAAATGGCTTTCTTCTTGCCACTCTTCCATAAAGGCCAGATTTGTGCAGTATACAACTGATTGTTGTCCTATGGACAGACTCTCCCACCTCAGCTGTAGATCTCTGCAGTTCATCCAGAGTGATCATGGGCCCATTGGCTGCATCTCTGATCAGTCTTCTTCTTGTTTGAGATGAAAGTTTGGATGGACGGCCGGGTCTTGGTAGATTTGCAGTGGTATGATACTCCTTCCATTTCAATATGATCGCTTGCACAGTGCTTCATGGGATGTTTAAAGTAGTGAAAATCTTTTTGTAACCAAATTTGGCTTTAAACTTCACCACAACAGTATCACAGACCTGCCTGTAGTGTTCCTTGGTCTTCATGATGCTCTCTGTGCTTTAAACAGAACGCTGAGACTATCACAGAGCAGATGCATTTATACGGAGACTTGATTACACACAGGTGGTTTATATTTATTATCAGTCATTTAGGACAACATTGGATCATTCAGAGATCCTCCATGAACTTCTGGAGTGAGATTGCTGCACTGAAAGTAAAGGGGATGAATAATATTGCATGCCCCACTTTTCAGTTTATTATTTTTTTAAAAAAGTTTAAAATAAGCAATACATTTCCTTCAACTTCACAATTGTGTCCCACTTGTTGTTGTTTCTTCACCATAACATTACAATTTTTATCTTTCTGTTTGAAGCCTGAAATGTAGGAAAAGGTTGAAAAATTCAAGGGGGCCGAATACTTTCGCAAGGCACTGTACATCCTAGGCCAAAGAGAGATCTTATGTCTCTTCTGGTTTAGGAACAGTGGAATTGATTTGGAAAACGGAGGACCTCTATGCTGCTGATTGTAGCACTAACTCAAACGATCGGTTTTGCGCATAAAATTCTACTGATCTATTCCTATTCCAGGAAAGAAAAATGTCATTTTCCAATGTAGAGCCTTATAGAGTTAGTAAACACGCCCCAAACATCCAAATATGTTTTTAAACAGAAACATTTATAATCACGTGTATCTTCACACCACAAACACTATTATGTCCCATTCAGACTTGAGTGTTATTGACATACACAACAAATTAGTACCCGTGTTATCAGTGTTTTGGATCAGTGTCATCCGTGTCTGTTTTTACCATTAGTGTCATTAGCGTTTTTCACAGATGCGTTGTGTGACGGATGCAACGAACGTGTTGCATACAGTGGTACAACTGATACAACGGATCGTACAAAACAACGGAATCTGCTGTTTTTTTTTTTTCAGCTGATCACCCGGCTGCCGGGCAATCAGCTGAGCGCTCTCAAAAGCCGCCTGCCGGGCGATCAGCTGAGCACTCTCAAAAGCCGGCTGCCGAGCGCTCAGCTGATCGTTCTCAAAAGCCGGCTGCCGGGCGATCAGCTGATCGTTCTCAAAAGCCGGCTGCCGGGCGATCAGCTGATCGTTCTCAAAAGCCGGCTGCCGGGCGATCAGCTGATCGTTCGGCCACCGAGAGACAAAACAAAGTTTCTGTGATTTAAAAAATAAAACAAAAAAAAAAAAATGATGAGCATGCGCAGTGAAAAAAATAAAGGATTTCGCCGCTCAAAAAAGTTACATGCTGCGTGCCTTCTGCCCGGCGGAAACAACGCAGCGTCAGCCAGCGAAAGCAACGCAGGTCCATCAGTCGCAATCCAACGTCCAACAAGTCTATGGGAAGCAGCGGAATCCGTTAACGGATTCCGCTGTTTTCCATAACGGTGGATTGCGACTGAAGGAAAACAACGCAAGCGTGAAACTAGCCTAATAAGGTTAGCTGATCCGGCTGGAGACAATAGGGAGAGAAACTAGACCAGTGCCGCCCCATCTGTGGTTTGGGCAGCATGAATCAGGTGACAGGTTCCCTTTGAAAAGGTTCCCTTTGATAGACATGGCCATCGCTTTATCAATGGTGACTGACTCTCTTTCAGATTACAGGGGTTGTCCAGGCTTGAAGTACAAGACAGCAGTCTCTCTATGACCGCAGACTCGCTCTGTGACCGCAGACTCTCTCTATGACCGCAGACTCTCTGTAACCGCACTCTCTCTATGACCGCAGACTCTCTCTTTGATGGCACACTCTCTCTGTGATTGCAGACTTGTGAATCCTTGCACTAAAATAATTCTCCAGTTTTGGGAGCAGGCAATCATGTGATCGCATGGATGTGATTTGCATGCTTCCGAACATATTTTGATAAGATATATCCAGTCTCACTCAATTAACTTGTACTGATCAAGGCAACGGATGTATTGTTGAAACATGCGGCATGTATGCAAATCACATGCTTACGATAATTCGCCCGCCGCTGTCACCGGAGAATCCCGAGAGCATGCACACTGTGAGCAGTGAGAATTTACAAGTGTTCAGTCACATAAACTGCAGACTTGTACCCCAAGGCCGGACCACCCCTTTAACCTCTGCAAGCTGTGATCCAGATCAACAAAGTTCTCAGTCACTGAGACAAGCCCCCCAAACTCCTCTCATGCATGCATTACAAATTGTAACACCCATCCCATGAAAGGTTCACAGCTACTCCCACAGGGTAACATCCATAGCAGCCCCACAGGGTAAAATTTCCAGCAACCCACAGGGCAACATACCCACTTCCCTCCCTCACAGTACACAATGCTGGATGGATGCTGTTTGCACCTTACCATCAATTCCAGAGACAGGAGCTGCCAGCAGGAGAGCATTACTGAGGCAGCACAGCAAGACCAGGAGGAGGCAGAGCCAGCACTGAGCCCCACACAGGTCCTGAACTGCAGGAACAGACGGCCGGGAATCCCAGGGGATCTGCGTGATGTGCGTTGAGCAGCCATGGCCACGCACAGCATACTGTATGTTCCAGGCTGCTTTACAGGTACAGCGATACCCAGAGGCTGCTAATGTAGCACGTTGTAGGGTCGCAATCAACAGGTGTTGGAGCATCGGCCGGGGGTGGGGGGGGGTCATTTGCCCTCCAGCCCAGCCTGCACCTGGGTCAGCCCCATCATCCCCGGCGATCTTCAACTCAGGGAGCGCTTACCGGCTTTCCCTGCCGGCTGCCCCATCTTCGCCACCTTTGCGCTCTGTGTTGCCTGCAGCAGTGTAATGAGGTTGCAGAGTGATGACCTTATCACTCTGTTGGGCTGCGGGATGATGCGCCACCTCCCTGCTCTGCTCCATTGACCCTCCTGCCTCCAGCACACATGGCTAATTTGCATGTGATGCCCATGAAGCGCGTCGTCTACAACTTATCAATGTGTTGTAGCCGAAGTGACACTGCTGGGTCTCTCTGCTATGGCTGTGACTGGGGCCTGGTGAAGAGGGGGGCCTGGCTCGGGCCCAGGGCTTCATAAAGCTAAGTAATTACCCCTGGCCAGGACAGGGCCCCCTCTTCACTGGGCCCCATACACTAGTCATGGTTGTAAAGCCCTGACGGTCGCCCTGGATGTAGGGAGTGACGTGGCAGACCAGCAGAGAAATAACAGTAATTTTGACGAGTGGTGCCCAAAGTTTTGCATGTCACCGTATGACTTTTTGATGTATTTTTTTAATAGCGTTATAAGAGATGCAGAGAATAAGATAATAACTAACAACCAGCCTGGATTCATGAAAGATAAGTTGTGTCCTAACTAACCTGACAGTTATCTATGAGGAGGTAAGACCATAACAGTACCACACAACAGCTTTGCACTGAATCTTCAGAAGCAGGGATCAGGGGTCACTATGGCCTCAATTCATTAACATGTGTATACCACAATTGCAAAGTAAAACTCACCTAAATAAGTAGCAATATTTTTGCACAACTCAGAAATTGTGCCATTCATCTGTGGATGAAATTATCGCGCGATGCACTCCCATTCCACAAATGAAGAGAGGTTCGTCATCCCCAGCGTCCCATAGTATTGTATGCCCTCCCACCCCAGTAATGTGTATGCCCCTCCAACCCAGTAACGTGTATTCCCCCCCAGCGTTGTATGCCCCCTTACACCAGTAACATGTGTAGTGGGTGAGCCTACCCCCTACCAGTACCAGCATGGATAACCCGGAATTGCAATTAATAAAAATGTTGTATTTTAATATTTTATTGTTGTGATAGGGCACCCCTAGTGGCCAGGTGGGACGGCTGTCGCCACAGTGAAAGGAGAAGCCGGCAGAAACCAGGGGGGAGAGTGTGTGTTTGTGTGAGAGAGAGTTAGTTGGATCCGGGACGTGAAAGAGCGAAGATCAAGGGGCAGAGTGTGGGGGCTGAATAAAAAAGGGGACGCCGGAGAGAACGGGAGTGGACGGAACCTCGGAGAGTGAAGCAGCCGGTGTGGGTCCGGTGTGTGTGTAACTGCCAGTGGGAGCCCGGTGAAGTGGAGTAATCAGGGCACAGCCCCACGCGAGGGTTCGTCAGGGCAGGTTGTTCCCCAGCCCAGGAAGTGTTTTTTTCTGTCTGTAACAGCCGGATTGAGACTACGTGTGTCAATAAATATGTCTTTTGGTTGCATCACATCTTGCCTGAAGACTGTTTGTACCACTACCGACGCCGACACCACACTCTGCCCCACCAAGTCAGTCCCCGACAGTGAAGTAGTGATGGAGCCAGGGGAGAGCCTTGAATCTACAAAGGCCACGACTACAAGGCCGGAGGCTCCCCTGGCCCATCACTTCATGTGGCGTAGTCGGCAGGATGCGATTACCCTGTCAGGAACCCAAGAAGCCGGAGATCAAGTGGTGCCGAGTGCACCGTATCCGGGCTATGAGAGAAGATTTCCAGTCCCATGGTGGGAGGAAGAAGTGCCCAAGGCGTTGGACCGGGCACAAGATGGCGGCAAGATGGCCGCCATCTGTGAAGCTGAGGAAGAAAAGGCGCGAAAAATTGGCGCCAAAAGAAGAGCCTGGGGCTGGTCGGTGCCGAGAAAGAGGTACGGAGTACTCCGCCTAAAGAGGGGAGGCGCCAGTCCCCGGACACGAAGAAGGAAATATGTAGTGGGCGGTATTGTAAAGGAAAAAAAGAACTGCCGCGGAGGAGTCAAGATGATGTGTGAGGCTGGGGGTGGAGCCTGTTTAAGAGCGGGAAACATAGGCCCGCCTCCACTTCCTCCAGTCTCAGCATTGACCTCGCCGCCATTTCTAACTACACAGCAGGAGAAAGAGATGGAGACTTCCGGCCAATAGCAGGATCTCGCCACCGCCATGGCCCTGACCAGCCTAAGCCGGGAGCGTCCCAAACACGCTGCCGCAGCAGGAGTGTTCTTGCCAGAGATCCCGACCGGGTCAGGAGACCCAGCACGTCCGGAGAAGGTGACTTGGCTGACCACCTGGGACGCGGCAACCGGAGGTACGACCACTGAGGTACGGGCAACTTATGCTACCCAGCTACCGGTGGGGAACCGCCCCCTGGGGATTACATATTCCCCTGTGGAGACACCTCAGCACGTCGCCACAGCCGCAGCACCCACAGCCGCAGCACCATCTGTCCCCGTGCGGGAGCCGGCCGAAGTGATTGCCGAGCGGCTAGAGCAAGATCACCGGGGCTTCTTTTGGGACCCTGTAGTCCCGTCCTCTACCCCATATCCAAGGGCTCCGTCTCCGGTGCCAGACCCCGTCCAGGAGCGGTTGCTTGCAGAGACCATCGTCCGGGAAATGATGTCCGGTCCCGGCGGTGAGGAGCTGGCCCTGCAATTCACCACTGGCATAGTGGTGAAGTTTAACCAGCAGGAGGGCTACGGGTTCATCCGTGAAGCAAGCACCGGAGACGATTATTTTTATAATCGGGTCCATCTGGACGTGGAGGGCCTACCAAAGAGACTTCACACTCTCTACCCGGGAGAGAAGGTGCAGTTCTTACCCGAGGCGGGAAGTCGCGGCCTGTTCGCGATTGGCGTGAACCGGATGCCGACCGCCCGGGAAGCGGCCCAGTGGCAACAGGAGCTGGAGTGGGAGGTGCACCAGGAACGGCGCCGGAGCCAGCAGAAACCGATACTGATGGATGCCTCCCATTCCAGGCGCACCCTGGCAGTCCCACCGGAGGTGCAGTCTGGCCCGACCGCTGACCCGGAAAAGGGTACCCCGGTGGTGGTGGTTAACCAAAGTGTCACCAACAGACCGGTAATAGTCCTGGACGTGCCGCAACCTGTGCCTCAACCGCCCCGGGTGGCGACTCCATCGCCTCCACCGGAAACTGAAGAGGCCACGCCATCGGAGCCGCCTTTCGCTCCTGTTTCATTCCGGAGGGTCCGCCGCCAGCCTGGGCAGTCCCTGGGCGCCTACATCCAGGCCCAGGCGGCCGAATGGAAGCGGTCCTGGCCTCCGGAGTAGACCACCCGAGCTGGCTTGTTTGAAGATCGGTATCGTTAATCGACCGGCAAAAGTTTAAGTTCAGTTGATAAAGCCCGGAGAGAGAGCTCGCTGTCAGACTGAGTCAGGAACTCCTCCGCAGGGCGAAGAGTTTACAGTTGATACAAGTTTATATGCCTGTTGCTCGCCAACGAAAGACCAGGAGCGCTGTTGAGCCTCCGGGCGCCATCGAAAGACCGGGAGCGCTGTTGAGCCTCCGGGCGCCATCGAAAGACCGGGAGCGCTGTTGAGCCTCCGGGCACCATCAAAGACCGGGAGCGCTGTTAAGTCGCCGGGCGCTGAACTGGTGCCCTTATTCTTGTACGCGGTGCCTGTTGTGGACTGGGCTGAAGGGTATTTTTGTTATGCTATGTTCATGTTTGTCAGTTATGTGCTTATAGACAGAGCCTTGCCGGGAGGCTCGGATTTTAAGAGGGGAGGCATGTAGTGGGTGAGCCTACCCCCTACCAGTATTAGCATGGATAACCCGGAATTTTAATTAATAAAAATGTTGTATTTTAATATTTTATTGTGATAGGGCACCCCTAGTGGCCGGGTGGGACGGCTGTCGCCACAGTGAAAGGAGGAGCCGGCAGAAACCAGGGGGGAGAGTGTGTGTTTGTGTGAGAGAGAGTTAGTTGGATCCGGGACGTGAAAGAGCGAAGATCAAGGGGCAGAGTGTGGGGGCTGAATAAAAAAGGGGACGCCGGAGAGAACGGGAGTGGACGGAACCTCGGAGAGTGAAGCAGCCGGTGTGGGTCCGGTGTGTCTGTAACTGCCAGTGGGAGCCCGGTGAAGTGGAGTAATCAGGGCACAGCCCCACGCGAGGGTTCGTCAGGGCAGGTTGTTCCCCAGCCCAGGAAGTGTTTTTTTCTGTCTGTAACAGCCGGATTGAGACTACGTGTGTCAATAAATATGTCTTTTGGTTGCATCACATCTTGCCTGAAGACTGTTTGTACCACTACCGACGCTGACACCACACTCTGCCCCACCAAGTCAGTCCCCGACAGTGAAGTAGTGATGGAGCCAGGGGAGAGCCTTGAATCTACAAAGGCCACGACTACAAGGCCGGAGGCTCCCCTGGCCCATCACTTCACATGTGCCAGCCCCAGAGCTGTATGCCCCCCTCACCCCAGTAACGTGTATGCCCCCTCATTGTGTATGCCTCCTTCACCACAGTAACATATATGCCGCCCAGTGCTGTATGCGCTCCCAGTAACGTGTATGCCCCCCAATGCTGTTTGCCCCCCAGTAATGTGTATGTCCCCCAGTAATGAGTATGGCCCCCCTAGCAACGTGTATGCTCACCACCCCAGTAACGTGTATGCCCCAAAGTGTTGTGTACCCCTTCAATAACGTGTATGGCCCCCCACAGTAATGTGTATGCCCTCCAGTAATGTGTATGATAGATAATGTATAGTTCACCAGGAAAGGCTGAACGTTATGAATCTATCTTTTTGTGATCTTTTAACTATGTAATTAGATTGGCAGCATGGTGGCCTTGGTTGCCTTGAGGTATTGGAGTCCCCATAACTGACCATGGGCTGCACCTGCATGTATCTTCTCCCTGTCACTGCTTTTCCCCTTTGTTTTCTCCCACACTTTAGACAACACATACTGGTAAGTTATTTGGCTTCCTGATAAAGAAAACATATTACATTGTAAGCCCCAATTGGGACAGTGACTGATGTACAACACTGAATATAAATATATTGGCACTGTTAAATTAACCTAAATAAAACAAATATTTCTTTAATCACCAAACTACACACCGCACACTTTTTTTTAAAATGGAAATATATATTAGGCGACAAAGTACAATAGTTGTCAGCCATGATGGAAACACAACAGCTGCTTGATAAGGAAAATGTGTAGGAAATTGTATAAAACATAATACAGCCTAAGGGGTGCTTCACACATAGCGAGATCGCTACCAAAATCGCTGCTACGGCACGGTTTTGGTGACGCAACAGTGACCTCATTAGCGATCTCGCTGTGTGTGACACTGAGCAGCGATCTGGCCCCTGCTGCGAGATCGCTGCTCGTTACACACAGCCCTGGTTCGTTTTCTTCAAAGGCGCTCTCCCACTGTGACACACATATCGCTGTGTGTGACAGCGAGAGAGCGACAAAATGAAGCAAGCAGGGAGCAGGGGCCGGCGTCTGGCAGCTGTGGTAAGCTGTAACCAGGGTAAACATCGGGTAACCAAGGTGGTTACCCGATATTTACCTTAGTTACCAGCCTCCGCAGCTCTCACGCTGCCTGTGCTGCCGGCTCCGGCTCTCTGCACATGTAGCTGCAGTACACATCAGGTAATTAACCCGATGTGTACTGTAGCTAGGAGAGCAAGGAGCCAGCGCTAAGCAGTGTGCGCGGCTCCCTGCTCTCTGCACATGTAGCTGCAGTACACATCGGGTTAATTAACCCGATGTGTACTGTAGCTAGGAGAGCAAGGAGCCAGCGCTAAGCAGTGTGCGCGGCTCCCTGCTCTCGCGGTTATGATCGCTGCTTCGGCTGCTGTGTTTGACAGCTAAGCAGCGATCATAACAGCGACTTACAAGGTCGCTGTTACGTCACAGAAAATGGTGACGTAACAGCAACCTCGTTGTCGCTGTCGCTTAGTGTGAACCAGCTCTAAGGATCTGGCGCTGAACCAGATCTGCTTCACTTTCTGGTAAAACATGTAGGACAATAGACCAGATAAGAATTGAAAGTTTTAGGATGTTACTATGTATAGGTTACAATATCACATTGTGTGAATCTACTCATCTCACAAGTGTAAGATTACATGACTATTAATGCCAGGTATATTAGCTCATACAGAACAAAAGGTTTGCCCTTAGATTTGCTGTTGCTGCTTGGTCTTCGTTAAAACATAATAGAAATGTTCTATGCTATGCAATCTGTCAGGTTATGTCTGCAAAGAGGAATCTGTGACGCTCGAGTAGTAATGAGATGAACGGACTGAACAAGCAGTATGCCAGACACACTGGGCAAGTCATAATGCATACCTTTAAGGGCCAGAAATACTCTAAACCCACTCCACTGGAGAGAGGGGCTTTTGCAGATCCCCTCCCAGGTGCCAAAAGTGGGGTGGCTGGACACACTGGCTTCAGTTGGGTCAAACAGACCAGTAAACTATCCAGATAATATAGATAAGAACCTAACTAATGAACAAAGAAGGTAAGAGGGAAAGAGGGAATACAGTTGTGCTAAAAAGTTTACATACCCCAGCAGATTTTTTTGCTTTCTTGGCCTTTTTTCAGAGAATATGAATGAGAACACAAAATCTTTTATTCCACTCATGGTTAGTGGGTACCTGAAGCCATTTATTGTCAAACTGTTGTGTTTTTTCTTTTTAAATCATAATAACAACTAAAAACATCAAAATAACCCTGATCAAAAGTTCACATACCCCAGTTCTTAATACCGTGTATTGTCCCATCTAACATCAATGGCAGCTTGAGGTCTTTTGTGTTAGTTGTGGACGAGGCTCTTTATTTTTACTAGATGGTAAAGTTGGCCATTCTTTTTGGCAAAAAGCCTTTAGTTCATGTAAATTCCTGGGCTTTCTTGAATGTACTGCATGCTAGTAATCTCCCCAGAGTGACTCAATGATATTGAGGTCAGGAGACTGAGATGGCCACTCCAGAACCTTCACTTTGTTCTGCTGTAGCCAATGACAGGTTAACTTGGCCTTGGTTTTGGATTATGGTCATGTTGGAACTTCCAAGTACGTACCATGCGCAGCTTTTGGGCTGATGAGTGCAAATTTGCCTCTAGTATTTGCCGATAATGTGCTGCATTAATCTTTCCTTCAACTTTGGGCAAGTTTCCTGTGCCTTTGTAGCTCACACATCCCGACATCATCAGCGATCCACTTCTGTGCTTTACAGTAGGAATGGTGTTCCTTTCATTATAGGCCTTGTTGACACCTCTCCAAATATAACGTTTGTGGCCAAAAATTTTGATTTTGGTCTCATCACTCCAAATTACCTTGTTCCAGAAGTTTGGAGGCTTGTCTCTGTGCTGTTTGGCGTATTGTAGGTGAGATACTTAAGCGGGCTTTACACGCTACGATTTCGCTACAGTGATCTCGTTGGGGTCACGGATTTTGTGTTGCACATCCGGCCGCTGTAGCGATGTCGTAGCGTGTGACTTCTAGGAGCGATTTTGGATCGTTGCAAAAACGTCCAAAATCGCTCCTCGCAGACATGGGGGTCCGCTGCCAGTTATCGCTGCTGTCGCTGGGGCGAAGTTGATCCTCGTCCCTGCGGCAGCACGAATCGCTACGTGTGACGCCGCAGGAACGAGGATCATCTCCTTACCTGCCGCCGGCCACAATGCAGAAGGAAGGAGGTGGGCAGGATGTTACGTCCCGCTCATGTCCGCCCCTCCGCTTTCATTGGGCGGCTGCCTAGTGACGTCGCTGTGACGCCGAACGGACCGCCCCCTTAGAAAGGAGACGGTTCGCCAGTCACAGCGACGTCGAAGGGCAGGTAAGTACGTGTGACAGGGGGTGCGCGACGGGCAGCGATATGCCCGTCGTGCACAAACAATGGGGGCGGGTCTAATGCTAGCGATATCGGGCCGGATATCGCAGCATGTAAAGCCACCCTTAGTGGCATTTGCGCAGTAATGGCTTTCCTCTGGCGACTCGACCATGCAGCCCATTTTTATTCAAGTGCCTCCATATTGTGCATCTTGAAACAGCCACACTAGTTTTCAGTGAGACCTGTATTTCAGCTGATGCTATTTGTGGGTTTTTCTTTGCATCCCAAACAACTTTCCTGGAAGTTGTGGCCAAAATATTTGTTGGTTTGGTTCTTACAGAGCCCCTGATTTTCCATTTGTTAATCACAGTTTGAACACTGCTGACTGGCATTATCAATTCCTTTGATAATTTTTTTGTATCCCTTTCCGGTTTATACAGTTCAACTATCTTTTCCGGTAGATCCATTGACAATTCTTTTGCTTTCCCCATGATTCACAATCCAGAAATGTCAGTGGCTGGATGAAAGATGCAAGAGTCTTTCTGGATCCCAGAAACTCACTCAGCTTTTATATACACACAGTGATTACAAGAAAACAGGTCATAGGTGAGGATGTTACCTTTATTAGTCATTCAAATCCGTTTGTGTCAACTTCTGTGCATGTTATCAGGCCAGAATCACCATGGTATGTGAACTTTTGATCAGGGTCGTTTGGATATTTTTTGTTGTCATTATGATTTAAAAAGAGAAAACACCGTAGCTTGACAATAAATGGCTTCACTCAACCACTAACCATGAGTGGAAAAAAAGATTTTGTGTTATCATTCATATTCTCTGGAAAAAAAAGGCCAAGAAAGCAAAAAAATCTGCCGGGGCATGTAAACTTTTGAACACAACTGTAAACCAATGATGAAACCACCAAGAGCGCCAAACCCATAGTCGGAGACCATCCAGAGAAACACCCACCAATAAACTACCAACTATTCCACTAAAGCGCAAGTGAATAATCGGCTGTAAACAAGAGGAAAGGCCTGGTTTAAATATCCCTCTCATGGATCAGCTGACACTGCTGAGGTAGCAGCCCAATCTCCACCCTCAACCCAAAGAAACAGAGAAAAGGTTGAGGAGGGCAGATACGAAGGAACCCCTGACAACACACTGAAGCCAAGTGACACAGCGTCCTATGTCCCGCCTCCCAACCACACCAACACCTGAGGTAGGACCCCCCAGAAGCGACAGACATAGCGGGTGTCAAGCTGACACCCTACAAGCAGAGAGCTGCAGTAGGCCAACTGCTGAAGAACCAGAGCACTCCCGGAGGCACTTGAGACACACTTGCAGGTTGAGATATAGAAGATCCCAGCCCCCTTGTCCCCTTGTATGAAGACACGGGGGTCAGTGGGTGCTCTTGTCCACTGGCCCGGTCGCCTTTAGAAAGACAGCATGGTCCAGGGCTCATCCCAACTGAATGCCTGACCTCCTTAACCGTGGGCGGAACACTACTCAGACAACATAGGGTGAGGAAATCACAATATTAAGACTTTATTGGATTCCCAAACAATTAACGGCACATAGCACATAACCAGCAAAACCACAAAATGCAACCGGCAACAGTTTCTCACCCTTCCGCTGGCTCACCAGGGAATAAAATGTCCATGCCTCAGAGCTTCCAGGGATACTTACTCCAAACCAGCAGCATCACGCTTTCGGTGGGCACCCACCAAGAACGTAATAACACCAGATTTAGGAAGCTGGCTGAGGATCGCAAAGCCTGCAGTCAGGTGACTGGATTGTCCCAAGCTGGATATCTTTCTAAGGCTATGTGCGCACTTACCGGATTTTGCCGCGGATTTTTCGCGGATTTGCTGCATGTTTCGCTGCAGAAAATGTTCATAACATCTCTGCAGTGAATCACCAGCAAATCCTATGGAGAAAAAAAATCCTGTGCGCACTGGGCGGAATTTGACAGCTGCATGTTTTGCTGCGGGAATCCCGCAGCAAAAACAATTGCATCTGCATGTCACTTCTTTTCCACACATCGCTGCGGGATTTCACTCCATTGACTCCAATGTTAATCGTGAAATCCCGCAGGGAATAACGCAGGCAGCAAATTCTTTGCGGTTCACTGCGTTTTTCTGCGTTATTCCCTGCGGTATTTTGCGGTTTACCTCCGGTAATGTACATCACTTGCTTGCGGTTTTGCAGGGAAGTGATGTCATTACAGGAAGAGGAAGCCGTGCAGAGAGTAAACACACACACAGATCACAGACACACAGACATAGAACACATGGACACAGACACATAGAACACACATAGAAAGAAAACGGAAATATAGAAAAAAAAGAACGTGGGCTCCGCTGCATATTTACCGTCCAGCCGAGGTAAGCACACAGCGGCGGCCCGGTATTCTCAGGCTGGGGAGGGAGAGGGGCAGGGATAATGTCCCCTGCCTCACTCCCCCTCCGGCAGCTGAGAATATCAGCCGCAGCTGCCCCGGCACTGTCGCATCCATTATGCGGCAGCACCGGGAGTGTCCTCGGCTCTTCATGCCGCCGTGTAGCAGTGGCAGTCAGGGTAATATAACAAGGGGTTAATGGTGATGGGGGACCACCACCATTAACCCCAGGCTTGATCATGGCAGCGTCTATGTGACAGCTGACATGATCAACCCGTAAGTAAAGTGAAAAAACACACAGACACCGAAAAATCCTTTATTTTAAATAAAACCAACAAGCCTCGTTCACCATTTTATTAACCCCTCCCGCAACAAAACTCCGGCGTAATCCACAGCTCCGGCTCCTGCGTCCTGCACTGCTGACATCCAGCCGCGACTGTCACAGACACAGGCTGAATGCAGCAGACAGCAGAGGTAATTACCGGTCATTTCCCACGGCCAGTAATGTGAACTCACTGCCGACCGTGGGAAATGCAGCGATCTGTCATCTATCTATCCCTCTATCTATTCTTCTGTCTCTTTATCTATCTATCTATTATCTCAGAATTAAATGACTTTTTTTTTTTTTTTTCAATGTGCTTTATTGCATTGAATGCAATAAAGCACATCCCAACCCGCACGCGGCAATACCGCGAATAATACCGCGGTAAAACCGCGGCAAACCGCATGCGGTTTTCGGGTGCGGTTTCCCGCGGTTTTTTACCGCGGGTGCGGTAATCTTTGAGAGCATGCGGAATTTTCTCAAGGAAATTTCATTTCCCAGTGCGCACAGAGCCTTAGGTAGTCTTTGATATCTCAGCCGAATACTTGCATTCAATGCTGAAGTCCATATAGTATTATAATCCAGGTTCAGTTATGACATGCCAATCACATCCGCAGGTCATAGATTGGTAGCATTGATACAATTTTCATGGAAAAATAGGGGAGCATTATATATCAACTAATACACACAAATGTTGCCTGAACAATAGTATCCCCATTATATTAGATTCCCAATAACGGGATCAACTCCTGCTATACCATTCAAAGATGTGTAAAAAACACACAGTGGAGTATAACCAATCCAAACATTCTTATTAGACAATGACACATTAAAAGGAGTACACCAAAGTCTACTTCCTATCCTTGTAACAATAATTGAGGACATAAGGAAAAACGTGTGGCGGCCCTTGAAAAAGGTACCCGAAACGTACGTCAGGCGTGGACCGTGGATCATTAACCAAACAGTCAGAGTCCTCGGGTATGTACTCTTTGTAGAATCGCTTCCTTATTCTCTGCATGCTGCAGATGCTGTTTAGCGCTAGTATGCAGTGGGAAGAGTTTTACCCTTCTGACTTCCTGGACTTAGACTATTGGGGATTTAATGTTAATGTCTTGAGGGAATTTTACTAGATATTTGGATCTGACATTGTTCATTTATACACTTTGCCTTCCCTGTGTTGTGGAATTTTTGTAACCCCCTTGATCCTGGTCCCCACTCAGTGAGGTTTTTCTTATGTCCTCATTTATTGTTACAAGGATAGGAAGTAGACTTTGGTGTACATTGTCTAATAAAAATGTTTGGATTGGTTACTCCACTGTGTGTTTTTTACACATCTTTGAATCATAGATTGGTAGCATGTAACAAGAGTTTACCCGGGCAATGGACTCCTGCTTATACCCCTGAGCTATCCATTCAGCCCAGGGGTCTTCACGATTGGTGGATAAGAATGGGCTCTTTTTGGCTAGATTTCAAGCCGTATACAAAACATCCAGAGACGAGGGAGAGACAGCAGTTACATCACACCTAGCAATACACATCGCAATACAATGGGAGGTTCGCATAATTGATTTTTCTGGGTGTCCAGCCGTTAAGGCCACGTCTCACTAAGCGACATCGCTAGCGACATCGCTGCTGAGTCACGTTTTTTGTGACGCAACAGCGATCTTGCTAGCGATGTCGCTGTATGTGACATCCAGCAACAACCTGGCCCCTGCTGTGAGGTCGCCGGTCATTGCTGAATGTCCTGGACCATTTTTTGGTCGTTGCTCTCCCGCTGTGAAGCACAGATCGCTGTGTTTAACAGCGAGAGAGCAACGATCTGAATGTGCAGGGAGCCGGCTTCTGCGGACGCTGGTAACCAAGGTACACATCGGCTAACCAAGCAAAGGCTTTGCTTGGTTACCCGATATTTACCTTGGTTACCAGCGTCCGCAGCTTCTAGAAGCCGGCTCCCTGCACAAGTAGCCAAGGTACACATCAGGTAACTATAACCAAAGCGCTTTGCTTAGTAACCTGATGTGTACTATGGTTACCAAGCACAGCGTCGTTACACGGGTCGCTGGTGGCTGATCTCTGATCGCTGTGGAGATCTGCCTGTTTGAGAGCTCACCAGCGACCATGTAGCGACGCTCCAGCGATCCCTGCCAGGTCAGATCGCTGGTGTGATCGCTGGAGCGTCGCTGGTGAGATGTCACACAGTCAGACCTTATCACCGACTCAGTAACGATACAGGTCACAGTAGCGACCTGTATAACGATCTCTGCTGTCATTGGGACCCTGTCACACAGTGTCAAACATAACGATGAGTCCTGCCCAGCAGGACATCGCCTTTGAAGTAAATGGTCCAGGACATTCAGCAACGACCGGCGACCTCACAGCAGGGGCCAGGTTGTTGCTGGATGTCACACATAACGAGATCGCTAGCGAGATCGCTGTTGCGTCACGAAAACCATGACTCGGCAGCGATGTCGCTAGCGATGTCGCTTAGTGAGACGTGGCCTTAAGGCCCCGTCACACTAAGCAACATCGCTAGCAACATCGCTGCTAACGAACAACTTTTGTGACGTAGCAGCGATGTTGCTAGTGATGTCGCTGTGTGTGACATTCAACAACAACCTGGCCCCTGCTGTGAGGTCGTTGGTTGTTGCTGAATGTCCTGGGCCATTTTTTAGTTGTTGCTCTCCCGCTGTGAAGCACAGATCGCTGTGTGTGACAGCGACAGAGCAACAACTAAATGTGCAGGCAGCAGGAGCCGGCATCTGCAGAGGCTGGTAACCACGGTAAACATCGGGTAACCAAGAAGCCCTGTCCTTGGTTACCCGATATTTACCTTTGTTACCAGCCTCCGCCGCTCTCACTGTCAGTGCCGGCTCCTGCTCTGTGCACATGTAGCTGCAGGACACATCGGGTTAATTAACCCGATGTGTGCTGTAGCTAGGAGAGCAGGGAGCCAGCGCTAAGCATTGTGCGCTGCTCCCTGCTCTGTGCACATTTAGCTGCAGTACACATCGGGTAATTAACCCGATGTGTGCTGTAACTAGGAGAGCAGGGAGCGAGCGCTCAGTGTGCGCTGCTCTCTGCACGTGTAGCTGCGTGCGCTGGTAACCAAGGTAAATATCGTGTTGGTTACCCGATATTTACCTTAGTTACCAAGCGCAGCATCTTCCACGCGGCGCTGGGGGCTGGTCACTGGTTGCTGGTGAGCTCACCAGCAACCTGTGTAGCGATGCTCCAGCGATCCCTGCCAGGTCAGGTTGCTGGTGGGATCGCTGGAGCGTCGCAGTGTGACATCTCACCAGCAACCTCCTAGCAACTTACCAGCGATCCCTATCGTTGTTGGGATCGCTGGTAAGTTGTTTAGTGTGACTGGACCTTTAAGTGTGACATTACCTTTATTAGCCAAGGCAATTACATGAGTCAACAAGACTCTTGTAGAAACAATGAGGGCTTATCTCTAGTCTATAAACAAACTATCTTAAGGTCCAGTCACACTAAGGGTACGTGCACACACTGCGTTTTTTTGATGCTGCGTTTTTGTGCGTTTTTGGCCGCTAAAAACGCACAAAAACGCACCTGCGTCGAAAAAACGCGGCAAAAAACGCACGCGGTTTGCCGCGATTTGGTGCGTTTTTTTGCTGCGTTTTGCTGCGTTTTGCTGCGTTTTTGCTCACTGCGTCCTTATGCGTTTTTTATCAATGAACAAAAAAAAAAGGTCTGATGTCATTTCCTTCTTCAATGTGTTCTTCATTCTCCACTAGTGTATGCAGAAGAGCAGACAGCTGCAGAACTACAAGGCTCAGCATCCTCCATCCAATAGTGTATGCAGGAGAGCAGACAGCAGCTGTCGAACTACAAGGCTCAGCATCCTCCTTCCAGGACTGTATGCAGGATTTCTTTGCCCCCCCAAACAAAAAAAATGACGTGGGCTTCGCCGTATTTTTGTATGCTAGCCGGGTACAGCAGGCAGGTACGGGCTGCCCCCAACCCCCAGCTGCCTATTTGTACCCGGCTGGGAACCAAAAATATAGGGAAGCCCTTTTTTTTTAAATTATTTCATGAATTTCATGAAATAATTTAAAAAAAAAATGACGTGGGCTTCGCCCAATTTTTGAGTCTAGCCGGGTACAACTAGGCAGCTGGGGATTGGAATCCACAGTGCAGGGTACCCATGCTTTCTGGGCACCCCCGCTGTGAATTGCAGTCCCGCAGCCACCCCAGAAAATGGCGCTTTCATAGAAGCGCCATCTTCTGGCGCTGTATCCAACTCTTCCAGCTGCCCTGAAGCCGGGTGGCTAGCTAGGTAATAATGGAGTTAGGGCTAGCTGTATATTATCAGCTAGCCCTAAGCCCGAAATTCATGGTGTCACGCCAATATTAGACATGGCCACCATGAATTTCTAGTAAAGATTAAAAAAAAAAACACAACACACAGAAAAATATTTTTATTTGAAATAAAACACAACAAGTGCCTGAATCCCATCACACATCAGCTGATTGTATAAAAGCCGTTTATACAATCAGCAGATGCATCGGTGCAAAAAAAAAAAAATAATACTCACTTATTTGCTGATTACCGGCAGCTCCTGCAGCGATGGGGCGGGAGTCTGATCCTGTCCGATCGCTGCAGCAGCTGCCGGTAATCAGGGATGAAGTCTCCTGACGCATCCGCTGATACCGGCCGGGCGCCCGCGTCACCGCGATACTTACGATCACCTGATGCGTCAGGTGACTGCATCAGGTGATCCATCGCCAGGTCCTGCATCCATCGGAGGTTTCCCAGCCGTCTGCACACAGCCGGAGCGGCGATACCGTGAGAGGAGATGGGAGCAGGCATGGCACCGGGAGGCTGCAGACAGGTGAGTATAACTTTTTTTTTTTTTTCTACTGTTAACTTTTGATTTCGCAGCTGCCTCCACCTCCCGCCCAGACATGGCGCCGCACGGCAGCTGACATGCACAGGACGGGAGGTGGACGCGACGGTGACGGTACCGGGAGGATTCACGCTTCTGTATATACTGACAGAAGGAATCCTCTTCCTGTACACGTCACTTTACTGCCCACCTCCTGCGTTTATAGCTGCGTTTTTGGTCTTAGAAACGCACCAAAACGCACCAAAACGCAGCTATTTGCCTTTCTCATTGCGTCTTTCAACATCCCATTGAACTCGATGGATGAAAAGCGCAGTGAAAAACGCGGGAATAATTGACATGCTGCGCTTTTCTGGTCACCACAAAAACGCAGCTGAAAAAAAACGCTGTGTGGGGACAGCAAAAATGAAAACTCATAGACTTTGCTGGGGAAGCAAAGTCATGCAGTTTTGAGGCCAAAAACGCACCCGAAAAACGCGCAAAAACGCTGAGAAAAACGCACTGTGTGCACATAGCCTAAGGGTACCTTCACACTTAGCGATGCAGCAGCGATCCGACCAGCGATCTGACCTGGTCAGGATCGCTGCTGCATCGCTACATGGTCGCTGGTGAGCTGTCAAACAGGCAGATCTCACCAGCGACCAGTGAACAGCCCCCAGCCAGCAGCGACGTGCAAGCGACGCTGCGCTTGCATGGAGCCGCCGTCTGGAAGCTGCGGAGACTGGTAACTAAGGTAAACATCGGGTATGGTTACCCGATGTTTACATTAGTTACCAGCGCACACCGCTTAGCTGTGTGTGCAGGGAGCAGGGAGCCGCGCACACTGAGCGCTGGCTCCTTGCTCTCCTAGCTACAGTACACATCGGGTTAATTAACCCGATGTGTAATGCAGCTACATGTGCAGAGAGCAGGGAGCCGCGCACACTGCTTAGCGCTGGCTCCTTGCTCTCCTAGCTGCTGTACACATCGGGTTAATTAACCCGATGTGTACAGCAGCTACATGTGCAGAGAGCCGGAGCCGGCAGCACAGGCAGCGTGAGAGCTGCAGAGGCTGGTAACTAAGGTAAATATCGGGTAACCACCTTGGTTACCTGATGTTTATCTTGGTTACAAGCTTACCTCAGCTGCCAGATGCCGGCTCCTGCTCCCTGCTCGCTTCATTTGTCGCTCTCTCGCTGTCACACACAGCGATCTGTGTGTCACAGTGGGAGAGCGCCTTTGAAGAAAACGAACCAGGGCTGTGTGTAACGAGCAGCGATCTCGCAGCAGGGGCCAGATCGCTGCTCATTGTCACACACAGCGAGATCGCTAATGAGGTCACTGCTGCGTCACAAAAAGCGTGACTCAGCAGCGATCTCGGCAGTGAGCTCGCTGTGTGTGATGCACCCCTAAGCAACTTACCAGCGATCCCAACAACGATAGGGATCGCTGGTAAGTTGCTAGGAGGTTGCTGGCGAGATGTCACACTGCGACGCTCCAGCAATCCCACCAGCAACCTGACCTGGCAGGGATCGCTGGAGCGTCGCTACACGAGTTGCTGGTGAGCTCACCAGCAGCCAGTGACCAGCCCCCAGCGCCGCGTGGAAGATGCTGCGCTTGGTAACTAAGGTAAATATCGGGTAACCAACCCGATATTTACCTTGGTTACCAGCGCACGGAGCTACACGTGCAGAGAGCAGGGAGCAGCGCACACTGAGCACTGGCTCCCTGGTCTCCTAGTTACAGCACACATCGGGTTAATTACCCGATGTGTGCTGCAGCTACACGTGCAGAGAGCAGGGAGCAGCGCACAATGCTTAGCGCTGGCTCCCTGCTCTCCTAGTTACAGCACACATCGGGTTAATTACCCGATGTGTGCTGCAGCTACATGTGCACAGAGCAGGGAGCAGCGCACACCGCTTAGCGCTGGCTCCCTGCTCTCTTAGCTATAGCACACATCGGGTTAATTAACCCGATGTGTCCTGCAGCTACATGTGCACAGAGCAGGAGCCGGCACTGACAGTGAGAGCGGCGGAGGCTGGTAACAAAGGTAAATATCGGGTAACCAAGGACAGGGCTTCTTGGTTACCCGATGTTTACTGTGGTTACCAGCCTCCGCAGAAGCCGGCTCCTGCTGCCTGCACATTTAGTTGTTGCTGTCTCGCTGTCACACACAGCGATTTGTGCTTCACAGCGGGACAGCAACAACTAAAAAATGGCCCAGGACATTCAGCAACAACCAACGACCTCACAGCAGGGGCCAGGTTGTTGCTGGATGTCACACACAGCGACATCACTAGCAACGTCACAAAAGTTGTTCGTTAGCAGCGATGTTGCTAGCGATGTTGCTTAGTGTGACGGGGCCTTTAATGTCTGGCTGCATTTAAAGAAATTTAACTGATGCTAGGTACTGACAGAGTCCATGTCGTCACACCTTGTCCACCAGACAACTGTAGTATGGACTCTGACCTCCATTACCATGGTGTCCATCTATTCTGTGGCACACAACAGCATGGTAGAGTACTATTGTGTCCCACACAAATAACAGACACCACCAGAGAGGATACGATATGAAGTAAAATCCTTAAATGTGGTTGTCTCTTGATTGTAAATGGTCACAATTGCCAAGCCCTTGTAAAACCATGCAGCTGTGCAATTTTCTTATTATTAAGAAGCTTTGACCTTCTCAAAAGTGGAGAGATTTTTAATTTTATTGTTTACAGCTCGTTGCTAAGGTTCCTGGTCACCTCTGCAGTGGCCAGTCTCCTAGGCAAGGAGTGCACACTTGCAAGCTGTTTTTCTATAAAGGTTGGAAGCACAGCTCTAGAAGTTGCCGGATCCCTTAATCTGGCCACTTTCTGATCCCTGCTAGTGTCATTGGCAGATATCCATGTCACTAGCTTGAAATGTCAACCTTCAAGAGAGCGCTGTCCCCGGCAATCAGGAAGCATGGAGGCAGAGTAGTGGTGAGCTCCTGAAGAACAAACTGCTTTCAGTTTGCACAGTGTAGTGAGTGGACACGTCCGGACATAACCTCAGTATAGAATGAATGTTGTTTTACTTACAAAGTATTAATAACAGCATGCGTTCTACAGCTTTCCCAGATATTGCCACATATGCACAATGTAGAGGCAAACAAAGTGTGAACACAGCCTAACTTGAAACGGAGGGAAAGTAAATGACTTAACTGGAAACAGAAATCCTACTTCATATTTTACATAATAAAAGTTGCTTCTATTAAAAAAAAAACAAAAAACTGAGCAGACAGTAAAAAGTGAGTGTGAGAAAAGATGGGAATGTGATTTTGTAATGAGAATGGAATTGATGGACATTCTTTCCTATCACATGTGGAGAGGTCACCGAGTATGTCTGCCGCTATGATTCACTCCATGATTACATCAGAAAGCAGGTCCATGCCGTAAGTCAGTATCTTAAGGGCACATTAGGCTTTTCTGGACGTACACTTGTACAGTCATCATAAGTATTCTTGCTGGTTGTGATGTGTGTTCACTGTGCATGCTCCAAGGCCAACCAGCCAATGGTCTGGGACAGGTACGGGTCATGTACAACTTATCAGAAGTCACACACTGCAGAATATTTGTAAAGTCAACTTAGCAGCTAATCTGTAGTGAATCCAATGCAACATTTGGTGTGGATTTACAAGGACCATTACCTTATACTTTGCAAACGATAATATCCGTGGTGGAAATCGATGTCATATTGGCAGCAGAAGTGACATACTGTGTTTTCCCCTAGCTTTTAAAGCCCTATTCACATGCACCATCCTGGAACTAACTGCAGGGTTAACTCAAAGACAAACTAAACTATTTGAAATTATAAATATGTCATTTTGTCCTTTGTGAAAAATTATGAAACTTTGTAAATCACTTTATTAGATTTTTCATAAGCCCTGTAAAAAATTGCACATAAGTAGCTTCTAAACCTGCTTTTCCCTTGTATATATGCCTGCCTTTAGCTGCATTAATATCATTTGGAGCACAGATGATGGCAGTGAAACGGTCAGCTCAGCACCTGTGTCTCACTAAGATTAGGTGCACAAGAGCGTATGGAAAATCATCCGTTTTACATGTAGAAAAAATGACGATTTCATCAGTATTGTCATTTATATGCAATGTATGCCATCCGTGTGTCCATCCATAATTTGCAATCAAGTAGCTTTTGTCCGTTTTGTTCACCAGTTTTTTACATAAATAATTTAATAAAAGCCAAATACAGTTTCCTGTGTTACTAATTGCAACTTATTCAGGAAAAATGCATGACATACAGGATAGTAACTCCTCTGTGATCAAGTTTTATGCACCCATTGACTTATAATGTGCGAGTCTGATCAAGAATACACATTAAAGTAGTGTAAGCCATCATGTATAACATGTTCATGTGAACTACCACAATGATTTGCATTGGTTAGTGTATTGCACCTGTGTTATCAGTTGAGTATACAGACAGCACCCAAACATTTAATGCAATCATCTGAATGAGCCCTAACTCTAAAGGTGGTGTCACACTTTAGCGATGCAGCAGCGATCACACCCAGCGATCTGACCTTATCAGGATCGCTGCTGCATCGTTAAATGGTCGCTGGTGAGCTGTCAAACAGGCAGATCTCACCAGCGACCAATGACCAGCCCCCAGCCAGCAGCGACGCGTGGAAGTGTAACTAAGGTAAATATTGGGTAACCAAGGAAAGCACTTCTCTTGGTTACCCGATATTTACCTTAGTTACTAGCGTCCGCCGCTTTCCCGCTGCCAGTGCCGGCTCCCTATTCCCTGCACTCCTAACCAGAGTACACATCGGGTTAATTACCGGATGTGCACTCCAGCTACGTGTGCAGGGAGCAGGGAGTCGGGACTGGCAGCGTGAGAGCGGCGGACGCTAGTAACTAAGGTAAATATCGAGTAACCAAGGAAAGGGCTTCTTGGTTACCAGATGTTTACCGTGGTTACAGCTTACCGCAGACTGCCAGACGCCGGCTCCCTGCTCGCTTCAGTTCACCGCTCTCTCGCTGTCACACACAGCGATGTGTGCTTCACCGCGGGAGAGCGACGAGCAAAAAATGAAGCAGGACATTCAGCAACGACCGGCGACCTCACAGCATGGGCCAGGTCGTTGCTGGATGTCACACACAGCAACGGGACGTCGCTGCTACGTCACAGAAAATGGTGACTTAGCAGCGACGTCGTTGTCGTTGTTGCTATGTGTGACACCACCTTAAGGTGGAGTTCACATGAATAGGCGAATGTCAGTAGATAAAGCACACCCGCTGTAACTCCGAATAAACACCTCCCACGTCTTAAGCCCTATGCGCATGCTGCAGTTTTTTAATGTGTTTTTGGTGCAGTTTGTGGTGACCTTTCACTCGCCACAAACTGCATGCTTTTCCTTCCTCAGCAAAGTCTGAGATTTTGGATTTGCTGTCGCGCATTGCTTTTTTTGGAGCTTTTGTGGTGACAACATTCCTCATTCTGCTGTTAGGTTTGGGTCCCAGCATTTTAGCCCCCAACAATCAGAACGATATCACCTACCACAGGAAAGATGGATTGTTTTCACAGGAGAACCCCTTTAACAAACGTCTCCTATGCACTTTGTATTACTAAACTAGAGGCAATTTTCAGACATAGGTCTGACTGACATAAATATCTTTGAAAAGTTGCACATTTTTTTAACGCGTTTTGTCTTTTTCATGCCATTTTTGCCCAGCTACAACAAAGTGTGTGTAGCTGGTCGAGAACGGAGGAATGGTGACCACCGCTTGTCAAATTCATGACAAACGGTAGCAGTTCTTACACCACAAGGTGTGGGGAGAAGCATGCCACTACTCAGACATACCGTATGTGGTCCATTTAGAGGTATGTGCCTCTTAAAGAATCAGGCACCTTACATCCACCAGGCTCCCTCATCAAGACCGGTGCGAAAACAACCACTGCCATACTCATATAGACTAATGAAGCTATAAATGAAATGCATTTCATTACTCACCAAGGCACAGAGAAGATCAACAGCCTCAAGAACAAGTTCCTGATGACCAATTCGTGTCACTCCAAGTTCCTCCAGGTCCTGGTGAGATATCTTTAGTAGCTGTTCACCATTAATCTTCTCCTTTTCTACACTGGAAACATACAGCTGCAACGAGTCATCTAATCCTAAAAAAAAAAAAATAGAAAAAGTTTACAATATTTCCAACGATGAAAAATGTATAACAAATTATAAAAACAACTATAACCAGATTTGTCTAGAGGTAAAACTGGCGTAAACACATCCTATTGTCAAGACTAATGGTAGAGCCAAATGTTGTTATTATTATTATTATTATTATAGCACCACTTCTTCCATGGTACTTTACATGTGAAAAGGGGTACACATAGTAGGGACAAGTACAATAATCATAAACAAAACAAGGCACAGACTGGTACAGGAGGAGAGAGGACCCTGCCCGCGAGGGATTACAGTCTACAGGAGGGAGGACCCTGCCCGCGAGGGATGACAGTCTACAGGAGGAGACAGGAACCTGCCCGTGAGGGCTCACAGTCTACAGGATGAGGAGGACCCTGCCCGCAAGGGCTCACAGTCTACAGGAGGAGAGAGGACACTGCCCGCAAGGGCTCACAGTTTACAGGAGGAGGACCCTGCCCGCGAGGGCTCACAGTCTACAGGAGGAGGACCCTGCCCGCGAGGGATCACAGTCTACAGGAGGAGGACCCTGCCCGCGAGGGATCACAGTCTACAGGAGGAGAGAGGACCCTGCCGTGACGGATCAAAGTCTACAAGATTAAATGATTCATATATAGTTCCAGGAAGAATAACAGAAGACGCTTCAAGAAGAATGCAAGGATTACCAAAAACACAAGTCAGCAGAACTAACAGGGTTTTTTTTGGGACTAATAGTTTAAAGTAGTTGTTGTTCCTCTATATCTGAAAAAACTATAGAATCAAAAGAGAGGAAAAATGTACATCTTTATCTGGATGTTTGTTTGCATACAAAGGTTTTTACAGTTTTGAGGAGCTATGGACATTCATAGCAATGGAGGGACATATAAGAACAATCTGGTTTTGTCATTCCAATTTATCCAGGCTTATCTTGAAAGCAGGAAGAGCTAAACTCCTGACTGAGGAATATATGTAAATACAGCTTAAAGGGAATCTGTCAGGAATAGATCTATCCACCAAGCCGTCTATATGGGCATGTAGGTCATAGGAAGCTGAATAAAATCATACCTTGACAGCTGCGATCCATTGTCTTATTCCAAAAAAACCCACATTTTTTTTAAATATGTAAATGAGCTATTAAGATCTATGGGCCGGACACAGATGTTGATGAGAATCTGCCTCCAGTGCTATTTTAAATGAGAGGGGTCACTACCAAAGTGAGACATGTAATGACTGACAGTCTGCAGCCCTGATCTCACTAAAGAGCTTTGTAGGATTAAAACTAACATAGTACAGCAGAGCTGAGGTTTGTCTCACTAGAAACACATTTGCAGTTGAATTGCTCTTTTTCTGCTGTCGGCCCACCTGTAAAGGTCTGCTTGACTTCAACTAATACTTCTTTACTTGCCATCTTACATAGCTAGTGTGGGAGAAAAGAGAGTACAGCAGAGCTGACCCTCCCCCCACACTGGCTGTCTGTGAGATGGAAGCTGATTAGCTGAAGAAGTGTGAGTGGAAATCAGGAATAGGTCTACTGCAGTGCTGAAAGCACTATGAGACGATAGCTACAGATGCAGAGGTGTTTATGTAATAAAGCAAAAATAAGTTCTGAGTATGATTATAGCGGTCAGTCATTACATGTCTCACTGATAATGCCCACTTTCATTTAAAATAAGCTCCGAGGCAGATTCTCAGGGATATCTGTGTCCAGCCCATAGATGTTAACATCTCATTTACATATTTAAAAAATAAGGATTTCTCTGGAAATAGTCAATGAATCATAGATATCAAGATATCATTTTATTCAGCTATCTATGACACGCATATACATATAGATGATATAGGAAGGTTGATTCTAGAGGTGCCCTTTAACCCACCTACACTATACTTACTTTTCTCATGATTTTCAACATTGCATTAAGTAAACCTGTAAGAAATGCAGGATTGATCTGTGCAGGAGTCAAGTAAAGGCCCCGTCACACAGAGATAAATCTTTGGCAGATCTGTGGTTGCAGTGAAATCATGGACATATTGTTCCATTGGTACACATCCACAAACCTGCCACTGATTGTCCACAATTTCACTGCAACCACAGATCTGCCGCAGATTTATCTCTGTGTGTGACAGGGCCTTAAAGCAAAAGGACCACACATATGTTGCAAAATCTGACAACTGGTCAATAAGTCAATGTTGTCATCTTAAAGTACATGGAAGCATTTGTAGTGTATTCTTGAACTAAATAATATCCATTAAACTAAAGAAATAATACTTTAGGTGAAGTGCACACCAAAATCTGTTTACCTGCAAATGGGACCTACTCTGAAAAAAAGGTGATACCAGGATTTTTCGTCCATTTCAGAGTATGCTTAAAATATAAGCCCTACTCCAAAAATATTCCCTAATTGCAGTTCATGATACTATTAGTATCCTGAAACAAGGCTTGTGCAGCCCTTTCAGGATATGTAACTTTTATTGCTTTATGTTGCCTCATTATGTTACTGTAAACCCTGGAAAATGTATAGTCACACCCGCTTTTAATACAAAATGAATATTCACTCCTTCCCCCGCCCACCCCTCTGTACTGGTGTCAGTGATTCAGTCAGACTGCTATATCACCCGACGATCGCATCGACTAGTTGGCGGCTCTACTGACCTGAGCTAGTATTTCTATACAGTGGTCACGCTCAGGTCAGGAGAGTAGATGGCCAGTCTGAGGAAGGTGATGCGATCATCGGGCAAGGAATACAGCAGTCTGACTAAATCACTGACACCGCAAGAGAATATTCTTTATTTTTTTTTACTAAAAGCGGGCTCGCGACTATACATTTTCCAAGGCTTAGAGCAACACAATGGGCAACATACATCGATAAAAAAATAGAAGACATCCCCTGAAAATAAGTTCTAGCACATCTTTCAGAGCCAAAAATAATATAAGACCCAGCCTTATTTTTGGGGAAACACGGTATTATGACACTGAGCATTTAGCTATGTGCCTTTAAGCACCAATCCAGTGGTTTTTTTTTCACTTCACCACTGGGGTGGTATCACTAATCCATGTCCCCTGTAAAAAAAACTTCTGCCCTCGGCTCCTCTCAGGTCATCTTCTGCTGTTTAAGATCTGCTGGATCGCTCCAATGTGTACTGGAATATTAGGAGGTCACTTCTCAATGTAAGCATATGAGAACAAGAACGAGGCTCTCGTGTAGTTACACTGAGTGCTTGTAAGGCCAGAATCACACTTGCTAGTGCCTCGCGTGTTTCTCGCGCGAGTCACTCATGGTAGAACCCGGCTTGGCCGCACACTCCCCTGACAGGAGCGAGTCGGTTGCATATATCTCTATGCAGCTCAGACGCTCCTGTATGCATAGTGTGCGGCCATGCCGGGTTCTACCATGAGAGACTCGCGCGAGAAACACGCGAGGCACTAGCAAGTGTGATTCTGGCCTAACCGTTACCTCTGCCGTCTGGTCAGTCAGGTGCAGTCACAATACAGCACAGAGGGATCGGAGGGGTGCTGGGAAGAGCAAAAGACGGCGACTGGTAAGTATATTACTAGGGGCAGGGAACACGCATTAGTGATATCACTAAAAACGCTTTAAATATTAAAACCCTTGATGTCAGTGAACAATACCGCCTATCCAGTTTCAGTAGCTACAGCTAAAGTTCAGATGGATTATGTTGCTGCAAGGTTAGTTAGATATTTCTCCGGTACGTATGGCATCCGTGTGATGGCGTATGCGAGCCGTGTGCGTGTGGAATGTCCGTATTGACATAAAATACGTACGTGTGCTGTCCATTTATAAAGGCCCGCATTCTTACCCAATTAACGTTGTTAATCATTCATCATGAGATCCTGGTGTTTTTGTTTGCCATCAATTGACCTGATAGATTGGTAACAAGTGTTTCAGATTTTGTGATTAAAAACGGACACGGATGATACGTGCTGAACACGGACATACTCAGTGTGCGGTCCGTGCAGGCACGGACCCATAGACTAAAGCGGGTCCGTGCCTGCGTGCTGCCGGCCAAAAACGAACATGTCGTCCGTGTAGAAAAGCGCACACACGTACTTACGACACGGACACACGTTCCGTGTGATTTTACGTGTGTGTGCCATCTACCATTGAATAACATGGGTCTCCGTGTGTACGTGTCTCCGGTACGTGCAAATACGTACCGCACACGTACAAAAAAAACGGATGTGTGTTGCGGGTCTAAAACAGAGTTTTGGACTTAGAAACCTGTGTGTTCCTCTTCACTGCGTCCCTGTCAGTGCCTACCAGAGCCTTAGGCTACATGCGCACGCTGCTTTTTTTCCTGCTTTTTTGCTGCTTTTTTGGCTGCAGTTTTGTTGTCAGAACTTTCTGACATTTGACTTCCCAGCAAAGTCTATGAGAAGTCAGATTTCTTATGCGCACGTTGCAGTTTATTTGTCAGCGACTTATTTGTCAAAGGTTTGTGACAAATAAAATGCAGCATGTTCATTCTTCCTGCGTTTTTGTCAACATTTGTCACAAAAACGCAGCAAAAACGCAGGGTGTGAAAAACGCACCAAAAATTAGATGCGTTTTTTGTGACATTTCCAGGCTCTCTCTGACAAGGTGCAGTTTTGGCTGCATTTTGCCTGCAGTTTTGGCTGCAGTTTTGGCTGCAGTTTGTGAACACAAAAAGATGCAGCGTGCGCATGTAGCCTAAGGCTACATGCGCACGCTGCATTTTTTGCTGCTTTTTTGGCTGCAGTTTTGTCAGCAGAACTTTCTGACATCTGACTTCCCAGCAAAGTCTATGAGAAGTCAGATTTGTCATGCGCACATTGCAGTTTATTTGTCAGCGTTGTTTTTGTCAAACTTTTGTGACAAAAAAAATGCAGCATGTTCATTCTTCCTGCGTTTTTGTCAACATTTGTCACCCATTGAAATCAATGAGGGCATCAAAAACGCAGGAAAAATGCATGCTAATCAAAAGTGGTGCATTTTACCTGCCTTTTACCTGCGTTTTTGGTACCAAAAACGCAGGTGATTTGTCAGGAAGTGAGTCAGGCAAGTGGTCCCGTCCCGTCCCGTCCCGTCCTCCACGTGTTCCCCGAAGTACCGCTGTCCCCAGGGGAGATGATGTGGAGGACGGGGACTATCAGCAGCGGCGACAGCGAGAGGGAAAAATCAATGTTTTCAGCTGCCAATGTCCATCCCCCTCTCGCTGCCGCCGCTGATAGTCCCATCCTCCACGTGTTCCCCGAAGTACCGCTGTCCCCGCACAGGGGAGATGAAGGACCCCACTGCCACCGCCACCGCTGAAAGTCCCGTCCTCCACGCTCCTGTCAGCTCCACTAAGTAGAGCGATCAGCTGAGCTGTCACTGAGGTTACTCGCGGCCACCGCTGGATTCAGCGGTGGCCGCGGGTAACCTCAGTGACAGCTAAGCTGATCGTGCGGCTGTCTTTAGTTGCTGTGTGGAGGTGACAGGAGCGGCGGTGTCTGCTGCTTCTCCGGTCACCTCCATGCAGCAGAGCTGGAAGCGACGCTGGACCATCCTGGATTACACCGGACATGGAGGGCTTTGTCGGGGTTAATAAATTGGTAATGAATGAGGGAATGTGTTTGTGTTTTTTATTTCTAATAAAGGATTGTTCGGGTGTGTGTGTTTATTTACTGTAATTTACAGATTAATCATGGAAGGAATCTCGGGGAGACGCCTGACATGATTAATCTAGGACTTATTGGCAGCTATGGGCTGCCAATAACTCCTAATTACCCCGATTTGCCAACGCACCAGGGTAAATCGGGAAGAGCCGGGTACAGTCCCAGAACAGCCGCATCTAATGGATGCGGCCATTCTGGGCGGCTGCTGACTGATATTGTTAGGCTGGGGGGCTACCCATAACGTGGAGCTCCCCATCCTGAGAATACCAGCCTTCAGCCGTATGGCTTTATCTGGCTGGCATTAAAATTGGGGGGGACCGCACGCCAGTTTTTTTTTAATTATTTATTTATTTCTAATTTTTTTTTTTCAATTCAACAAGCTTTATGGGCTTGTTTGAACTGAAAAATGCATGAAACAATTGTTGACAAAACTGCAGCGAAAAACGCACCAAAAAAGCAGCAAAAACGCACCAAAAAAGCACCTACATTTTTTGTGACATTTCCAGGCTCTCTCTGACAAGGTGCAGTTTTGGCTGCAGTTTGTGAACTTGAAAAAGAAGCAGCGTGCGCATGTAGCCTAAAGCGGGCTTTACACGCTACGACATCGCTAATGCGGAGTCGTTGGGGTCACGGAATTCGTGACGCACATCCGGCCGCATTAGCGATGCCGTTGCGTGTGACATCGATAAGCGATTTTGCATCGTTGCAAAAACGTGCAAAATCGCTAATCGGCGACACGGGGGTCCATTCTCAAATCTCGTTACTGCAGCAGTAACGAGATTGTACCTCGTTCCTGCGGCAGCACACATCGCTCCGTGTGACGCCGCAGGAACGAGGAAGCTCCCCTTACCTGCCTCCCGGCCGCTATGCGGAAGGAAGGAGGTGGGCGGGATGTTACGTCCCGCTCATCTCCGCCCCTCCGCTGCTATTGGGCGGCGGTTCAGTGACGTTTCAGTGACGTCGCTGTGACGCCGCACGGACCGCCCCCTTAGAAAGGAGGCGGTTCGCCGGTCACAGCGACGTCGCCGGACATGTAAGTATGTGTGACGGCTGTGGGCGATGTTGTGCGGCACGGGCAGCGATATGCCCGTGTCGCGCAACAGATGGGGGGCGGGTACCCACACTAGCGATATCGGGACCGATATCGCAGTGTGTAAAGTAGCCTTAAGGCTACATGCGCACGCTGCATCTTTTTGTGTTCACAAACTGCAGCCAAAACTGCAGGCAAAATGCAGCCAAAACTGCACCTTGTCAGAGAGAGCCTGGAAGTCACAAAAAATGCTTGTAATTATAGGTGCGTTTTTGCTGCTTTTTCGGTGCGTTTTTGGTGCGTTTTTCACAACCTGCGTTTTTGCTCCGTTTTTGTGACAAACTTTTGACAAATAAAACGCTGACAAATAAACTGCAATGTGCGCATAGAAAAGCTGACTTCTCATAGACTTTGCTGGGAAGTCAGATGTCAGAAAGGTCTGACAAATAAACTGCAGCCAAAAACGCACCAAAAACGCAGCAAAAAAAGCAGTGTGAGCATGTAGCCTAAGGCTACATGCGCACGCTGAATCTTTTTGTGTTCACAAACTGCAGCCAAAACTGCAGCCAAAATGCAGCCAAAACTGCACCTTGTCGGGCCGAAAACACACTTCCGCATAAAAAACGTACGTGTGACACGGTCCGTTTTTCGGGTCAGTGTTCCGTTTTTTTTGGGCGTTTCTCCGGTACGTATGAAATCCGTGTGATGGCGTATGCTATCCGTGTGTGCGTGTGGAATGTCAGTGTATGTGTACGTGAAATGTCCGTGTGATATGTCCGTGTGTGATGTAAAATGTCGTTGATACATGTCGGCAGACAGCAGACAGAGTTGCACGATGAGAATGAACTCGGGTGAACTTCACCCGACTTCATCCTCATACCGCGGCTCTGTCTGTGTTGCGTACTGTTTAGCGGTCACCCGTGAAGGACTCACCGGTGACCGCTAATCCCCTGAGTGACTGCAGTGAGCAGCGCGCATAGCGCTGCCGTCACTCAGGTTACCCATGGCTAGCTGGATCCTCCACCCGAGACCGCAACTCACCTGTGACTTCATCGCTGTCACTCGGGTGACTTGCTGTCACAGTTGGAGGATCCAGCGGTGGCAGCGAGTAACCTGAGTGACAGCTCAGCTGATCACGCTACTCACCTCAGTTGCTGCGTGGAGGTGACAGGAGCGGCGGTGTTCTTCTGCAGCTCCTGTCACCTTCATGTAGCAGAGCTGGAAGTGACGTGGGACCTCCGTGGATTACGCCAGACATGGATGGGTATTTGGGGCATAATAAATTGGTGAACGAGGGAATTTGTTATTGTTTTTTATTTCAAATAAAGGCTTTTTTCGTTGTGTGTGTTTATTTACTTTAACTTGCAGGTTAATCATTGGGGGTGTCTCATAGATGCCTGCAATGATTAATCTTGGACTTATTGGCAGCTATGTGCTGCCATTAACTCCTTATTACTCCGATTGCCAGCGCACCAGGGCAAATCGGGAAGAGCCGGGTAGAGTCCCAGAACTATCGCATCTATTGTATGCGGCAATTCCGGGCGGCTGCTGGCTGATATTGTTAGGCTGGGGGGCTCCCCATAACGTGGGGCTCCACATCCTGAGAATACCAGCCTTCAGCTTTATCTTGGCTGATTAAAAAATGGGGGGGGACCGCACGCTGGTTTTTTAAATGAATTATTTATTTTTTTCACTGCACAGTATATACCCGCCCACCGGCGGCTGTGATTGGGTGCAGTGAGACAGCTGTCACTAAGCATGGGGGCGTGTTTGACTGCAACCAATCATAGGCGCCTGTGGGAAGCAGGGAATACGCGAGATTGATTAATGAGCGGCCGGCATTTTCAAATGAATTGAAGCCGCGTATTTTCGGCACAGCTGTTCCTCGCCGCGCTGGTGATCGGGGATTGGTAAGTATGAGCCGGGTGAAGAAAAAGACCGAGCGCCAATGTAAGTATGACTGAGAACAGCAGAAAAAAAGGTAAGTATACTGACTTTAATAAAAAAGAAAAAAAATAATAGATCGCTCGTTTAAACACGCACATGAACGAAACGTGCTGAACACGGACATACTCTGTGTGCGGTCCGTGCAGGCACGGACCCATAGACTATAGTGGGTACGTGCCTGCGTGCTGCCAGCCAAAAATGGACATGTTGTCCGTGCGGGAAAACACACACACGTACTTATCACACGGATACACGTTCCGTGTGATTTTACGTGTGTGTGCCATCACCCATAGAATAATATGGGTCACCGTGTCTCCGGTACGTGCAAAAACGTACCAAACACGTACCGGAGGCACGGATGTATGTTGCAGACCTCAGAGAGAGCCTGGAAATGTCACAAAAACCGCTTGTTTTTGTAGGTGCATTTTTGCTGCGTTTTCGGTGCGTTTTTGTGACAAATGTTGACAAAAACACAGGCAGAATGAAGATTTTTTTTGTCACAAACTTTTGACAAATAAAACGCTGACAAATAAACTGCAATGTGCGCATAGCAAATCTGACTTCTCATAGACTTTGCTGGGAAGTCAAATGTCAGAAAGTTCTGAAAACAAAACTGCAGTCAAAAACGCACCAAAAACGCAGCAAAAAACGCAGCGTGCGCATGTAGCCTAAAGGGTGCTTTGCAGGCTGTGACATCACTAGCGATTGCTAGCGACGTCGTACGCGATAGCACCCGCCCCCGTCGTACGTGCGACATGTGGTGATCGCTGCCGTAGTGAACATTATCGCTACGGCAGCGTCACACGCACATACCTGTTCAGCGATGTCGCTGTGACCGCCAAAACAATCCCTCTTTCAAGGGGGAGGTGTGTTCGCCGTCACAGCGACGTCATTAAGCGGCCGCCCTATAGCAGAGGAGGGGCGGAGATGAGCGGCCGGAACGTGCCGCCCACCTTCTTCCTTCCTCATTGTCACTGGATGCAGGTAAGGAGATGTTCGTCGTTCCTGCGGTGTCACACATAGCGATGAACAACTTCCCCTGAACAACTATGTTGAATAATCTTTGTTTTCAGATCATTTGAGAGTTGTTTTGAGGAGCCCATGATGCCACTCTTCATAGGAGATTCAAATAGGAGAACAACTTGCAAGTGGCCACCTTAAATACCTTTTCTCATGATTGGATACACCTGCCTATGAAGTTCAAAGCTCAATGAAGTTAGAAAACCAATTTAGTGCTTTAGTAAGTCAGTAAAAAGTAGTTAGGAGTGTTCCAATCAAGAAATTGATAAGGGTGCCCATACTTTTGCACCGGATCAAATTTTGCACATTTTCTGTTAGTACAATAAACCTCAGTTCAATCCAGAAATATTACTGAGTCCATCAGTTATTAGATATATGAAACTGAAATAGCTGTTGCAAAAAAACAAATTGTTATAAAGAAAAAAGGTTAACATTAATAGGGGTGCCCAAACATTTTCATATGACTCTATATATACTATATACAGTATTGGGTAAAATTGAGTTAATTATATTAGTCCGGCCCTCTAAAACCATCCCAATTTCTCATGCGGCCCCATGGGAAAATTAATTGCCCACCCCTGGTATAAATTATATAAATTTATTCACATTTTTCAGAGAGAAATAAATATTTGATCCCTTTGGTAAACAAGATGTAATACTTTGTGGCAAAACCCTTGTTGGCAAGCACAGCAGTCAGACTTTTTTTTACAGTTGATGATGAGGTTTTCGCACATGTTAAGAGGAATTTTGGTCCACTCCTCTTTGCAGATCATCTCTAAATCATTAAGATTTTGAGGCTGTTGCTTGGCAGCATTTCTCATCCTCCAAACATGGTGAGTTGAGTTAAGGCCAAAAAGCTCAATTGTTGTCTCATCTGACCACAGCACCTTCTCTCAATCACTCTCAGGATTATCCAGGTGTTCATTGGCAACCTTCAGATGGAACTGAACATGTGCTTTCTTGAGCAGTAGGACTTTGCCGGCACTGCAGGATTTTAATCCTTTACGGTGTAATGTATTACTAATGGTTTTCTTGGTGACAGTGGTCCTAGCTGCTTTGAGATCATTAACAAGCTCCCCCTGTGTAATTTTAGGCTGAACTCTCAACTTCCTCAGGATCCAAGATACCCCACAAGGTGAGATTTTCATTGGAGACCCGGTTTGATGTCGATTGACACTCATTTTGGATTTCTTCCATTTTCTTACTATTGCACTAACAGTTGTCTCCTTCTCACCCAGTGTCTTACTTTTGATTTTGTAGCCCATTCCAGCCTTGTGCAGGTTTATGATCTTGTCCCTGACATCCTTAGAACGCTCTTTGGTCTTGCACATTTTGTAGAGGTTAGAGTCTGACTGATTAATTGAGTCTGTGGACAGGAGTCGTTTATACAGGTGACATTTTAAGACAGCTGTCTTTAGTGCAGGTAATGAGTTAATTAGGAGCATTTAAGTGGTCTGTAGGAGTCTGATCTCTTAATAGTAGGTAGGGGATCACATACTTATTTCTCTCTGAAATATGCCAATAAATTTATATAATTTATACAAATATACTACCTTGGTTATTTACCTTGGTCACCAAGCGCACCATCGTTTGCACGAGTCGCTGCTGGCTGGTCACTGGTGAGATCTGCCTGATTGACAGCTCACCAGCGACCATGTAGCGACGCACCAACGATTCTGACCAGGTCACATCGTGGTCGGAATCGCTGGTACGTCGTTTAGTGAGACGGTACCCTTATAGCAGTTCTTGTGTGTTCATGCAGAGAGCACTGAATTCATGGAAAATGGGAGGACAGCAGAGTACCCCGAGGAGACCCAGACAAACACAGGGAGAACATACGTTTGCTCAAAATACTGAATAATCTTGTTAAACATGAGGAATGTCGGTCTCCTTTGGATTTAAAAGTCAGAGCGATTTTAGTTCAAGGCTGTAAGGATGCGTGCTTGTACAGCTGTGTCTTTTGGTTGCTCTTAACACACAGGAAAATCATCCTAGAGAGTTGAGTTTCAAGACCAGCTGGATATACAGTCTCTAATTCATTAACCGTGCTTAACAAAACACATTTTTACCCTAAACTCCCACCAGAAACACACTTTATTGTAGGCTTGCTTTACTAACACAACTAATTAGAAGGAGTTGTGCTGTCTATTGAATCAGCGACAAATGACCTCTAGGGTGTAGGGATCATTCCCTGATGTATACCTCCAAAGGCAGCCTACAAAGGATGCCACCATTAGTACACTACATGTTATAGTTTTAGGTGTTCCCTTCTATAAGTATAGCATACTATGCTTTTCTATACAGGAAAGTAAAATGTTATTCCAACATATACTGTATCAGGGTGTGCCAAAAGAACTCCTATTTCTAATGCACTGGGTGCACCCGGGGTCCACTGGTACATTTGGCAATTTAACGAAATGTGAAGAAATGCTTATACAGTGCCTATAAGTAGTATTCAACCCCCTGCAGATTTAGCAGGTTTGATAAGATGCAAATAAGTTGGAGCCTTCAAACTTCAAACAAGAGCAGGATTTATTAACAGATGCATAAATCTTACAAACCAACAAGTTATGTTGCTCAGTTAAATTTTAATAAATTTTCAACATAAAAGTGTGGGTCAATTATTATTCAACCCCTAGGTTTAATATTTTATGGAATAACCCTTGTTTGCAATTACAGCTAATAAGCGTCTTTTATAAGACCTGATCAGGCCGGCACAGGTCTCTGGAGTTATCTTGGCCCACTCCTCCATGCAGATCTTCTCCAAGTTGTCTAGGTTCTTTGGGTGTCTCATGTGGACTTTAATCTTGAGCTCCTTCCACAAGTTTTCAATTGGGTTAAGGTCAGGAGACTGACTAGGCCACTGCAACACCTTGATTTTTTCCCTCTTGAACCAGGCCTTGGTTTTCTTGGCTGTGTGCTTTGGGTCGTTGTCTTGTTGGAAGATGAAATGACGACCCATCTTAAGATCCTTGATGGAGGAGCGGAGGTTCTTGGCCAAAATCTCCAGGTAGGCCGTGATATCCATCTTCCCATGGATGCGGACCAGATAGCCAGGCCCCTTGGCTGAGAAACAGCCCCACAGCATGATGCTGCCACCACCATGCTTGACTGTAGGGATGGTATTCTTGGGGTCGTATGCAGTGCCATCCAGTCTCCAAACGTCATGTGTGTGGTTGGCACCAAAGATCTCGATCTTGGTCTCATCAGACCAGAGAACCTTGAACCAGTCTGTCTCAGAGTCCTCCAAGAGATCATGAGCAAACTGTAGACGAGCCTTGACATGACGCTTTGAAAGTAAAGGTACCTTACGGGCTCGTCTGGAACGGAGACCATTGCGGTGGAGTACATTACTTATGGTATTGACTGAAACCAATGTCCCCACTGCCATGAGATCTTCCCGGAGCTCCTTCCTTGTTGTCCTTGGGTTAGCCTTGACTCTTCGGACAAGCATGGCCTCGGCACGGGTGGAAACTTTCAAAGGCTGTCCAGGCCGTGGAAGGCTAACAGTAGTTCCATAAGCCTTCCACTTCCGGATGATGCTCCCAACAGTGGAGACAGGTAGGCCCAACTCCTTGGAAAGGGTTTTGTACCCCTTGCCAGCCTTGTGACCCTCCACGATCTTGTATCTGATGGCCTTGGAATGCTCCTTTGTCTTTCCCATGTTGACCAAGTATGAGTGCTGCTCACAAGTTTGGGAAGGGTCTTAATTAGTCAGAAAAGGCTGGAAAAAGAGATAATTAATCCAAACATGTGAAGCTCATTGTTCTTTGTGCCTGAAATACTTCTTAATACTTTAGGGGAACCAAACAGAATTCTTGTGGTTTGAGGGGTTGAATAATAAATGACCCTCTGAATAAACTTTTCACAATTTAAAAAAAAAATAAAAAAAGAAATAACATTCTTTTTTGCTGCAGTGCATTTCACACTTCCAGGCTGATCTACAGTCCAAATGTCACAATGCCAAGTTAATTCCGAATGTGTAAACCTGCTAAATCTGCAAGGGGTTGAATACTACTTGTAGGCACTGTATCTATCTATCAAAATTGACAGTATTCACATCGACAGAACACGGGAAAGGAAAGCTTAGATGAGCTATTCAATTTCATGTAACATAGTAGAAAAAGTTCCAGTTGTGACTTTTTTTCATCCTATTTTACTCACTATATTCCCGATCAGTGTGTCTTTGGAGTATGGGGAAGACCCACACTAACTCCTTGAAGACATTGTCTTTGGTGGGATTTGAACCTAGCCTGTCATTACTAAATTACCTTCTGTTTTAATCAGGTTTATTGTGTTACATGTGTTTTGTTTGGTGTTTTGGTGGTTTTTTTTTGTTTTGTTTTTTTAAATTGTTGCCAATGTTTTTTTTTTTAAATAAATAAATAAAAAATTAGTAGCCTTGCAATTTTCACAGTGGCCACAAGGGCTTCATTAGACAAAACCATGTCCTTTCAGGAATAGTTTTCAGCAAGGTTTCTTGTCAGAGGCTTACAATGATAGGTAACACCTATATACACAATTCTATCACAATAAGCAATCTCACAGCTCTCCTCCTCCTCCTCCCTTCACAATGACTTCTGCACAGACTCATTAGATGTTACAACACAGGAGATACAGTCTGTTCAGTGTTGATAATGGACTGTGTGAAAACTGCAAGATTACGCATTAGTTTTTTTAATAAAGATTGTGATATGGATAGAAATAAATACATTACTAAAAATGATTGAAAATGCATTTTACAAAAATTTTAATTTATACAGTAGACATCTTTTTGATCTGACATCGAACATTTATCAATTGAGTCTTTTATGGGGGGATCTAAAAATAGTTTATTATTCGTCATGTAAACAGGTATCTGTAAACCATTATAAACAGTCGAAAAGACAAGGGATCTCCAACTGAAGTCGAAACTACAAAATAAACATATGATTATTGACACATACAGTCATGGCCGAAAGTTTTGGCACCCTTGAAATTGTTTGAGAAAATGAAATATCCCAGAAAATTGTTGCAGTTAAACATGTTGTGTTATACACATATTTACACAAAAAAAAACACCAGATAAAAAATTGCTTATTGGACATAATTTCACACAAAACTCAAAAAATGGGCCGGACAAAATTGTTGGCACCCTCAGTTTAAGATTTTGTTGCATGCCCTTTTTAATAAATAACTACAGTAAATCATTTCCTATAACCATCAGCAAGCTTCTTACACCTCAACTGGAAGTTTGGATCATTCCTCTTTTGTAAACTGCTCCAGGTCCCTCATATTGGAAGAGCGCCTTCTCCCAACAGCAATTTTAAGATCTCTCCACAGGAGTGCAATGGGATTTAGATCTGGACTCATTTCTGCCACTTCAGAACTCTCCAGCGCTTTGTTTCCATCCATTGCTGGGTGCCTCTTGAAGTTTGTTTGGGGTCATTGTCCTGCTGCAAGATCCATGACCTAGGCCACACACTCAGCTTTCTGACACTGGCTACTACATTGCAGCCTAAGGGTACCTTCACACTTTAGCGACGCAGCAGCGATCCCACCAGCGATCTGACCTGGACAGGATCGCTGCGGCATCGCTACATGGTCGCTGGTGAGCTGTCAAACAGGCAGATCTCACCAGCGACCAGTGACCAGCCCCCAGCCAGCAACGACGTGCAAGCGACGCTGCGCTTGCACGGAGTCGGCGTCTGGAAGCTGCGGACACTGGTAACTAAGGTAAGCATCGGGTATGGTTACCCGATGTTTACCTTAGTTACCAGCGCACACCGCTTAGCTTAGCGTGTGCAGGGAGCAGGAGCCGGCACTGGCAGCGTGAGAATAGAACAAAATGAGACAGGGCAGCACTCACCGATATCCTGGGACTATTTTATTTTTCAATGCTGACAGGTGAGACGGACATGAGGGAATGCAGGGAGGGGAGCACGAGGACGACGGTATCCCATCCCTGCATTCCCTCATGTCCGTCTCACCTGTCAGCATTGAAAAATAAAATAGTCCCAGGATATCGGTGAGTGCTGCCCTGTCTCATTTTGTTCTATGGATATACTTGTTTAAATTGGGCAATAGCACCTCGATAAGGGACTTTGTTGGATCCATCAAGATTAGACAAAATGCTTTGCTGTGACATCTGAAAGCACATGGATGTAATCAAGGAAACTTCACACTGAACTGTGTTTGGGACAGGAACATCACACTACCTCCAGTATAGGTAAGCAGTGCGGTGCACAATCCTTTTTATTTTTCTACTGGCAGCGTGAGAGCTGCAGAGGCTGGTAACGAAGGTAAATATCGGGTAACCACCTTGGTTACCCGATGTTTACCTTGATTACAGCTTACCGCAGGCTGTCAGACGCCGGCTCCTGCTCCCTGCACATTCAGGATTGTTGCTATCTCGCTGTCACACACAGCGATGTGTGCTTATCAGCGGGAGAGCAACAATAAAAAAACGAACCAGGGCTGTGTGTAACGAGCAGCGATCTCACAGCAGGGGCCAGATCGCTGCTCAGTGTCACACACAGCGAGATCGCTAATGAGGTCACAAAAAACATGACTCAGCAGCGATCTCAGTAGCGATCTCGCTGTGTGTGAAGTAACCCTAAAATCCTCTGGTAATCTTCAGATTTCATGACGCCTTGCATGCAGTCAAGGCATCCAGGGCCAGAGGCAGTAAAACAACCCCCAAAAATCTTTGAACCTCCACCATATCTGAGTGTAGGTACAGTGTTCTTTTTTTTGTAGGCCTCATTCCATTTTAGGTAAACAGTAGAAGGATGGGTCAACTGCAGTCTAGCTTTTTTATGTCCCTGTGTCAGCAGTGGAGTCATCCTGGATCTCCTGCCATAGCATTTAATTTCATTCTAATGTCAAAGGATAGATCACGCTGACACTGATGCACCCTGATAATGCAGGACAGCTTGAATTTCTTTGGAACTTGATTGGGCTACTTATGCACCATCCAGGTTATCCAGTGTTGCAACCTGTGACAAGGTGTGTATGTGTGGGGGGGATATATGGCAGAGGGATAGCGTGGGGTGATATTTTGGAGAGGGGAGTTATGTGCACATACCCTAAAGATACTTTTATTTTTAGGCCAGGGCCACACGGGGATCTACTGCAATCCTCGCATGACACTTGGCTGATGCTGGCAGCACAGCAGAGCCGAGTGTCATGCGAGTGTCACTGCGACTGAGGTCCGATCATGCGATCGGACCTCAGCTGCGGGAGGCGGACTGGCTCTAAGGAGGGGCGGGCTGGCTCTCCGGAGGGGCGGGCTGGCACTGCAGAGGGGAGGGAGGGATTAACCTCCCTCTCTCCTCCGTTGCTGGCTGTTGCCATTCTCGCCCTGCACTCGCGGTATACCAGTGTACTGCGAGTGCAGTGCGATTTTTCTCTTGCCCCATAGACTTGAATGGGTGCGAAAGAAACAAGACTTGCACCCATAATATTGCTCATGGGTGCTGGCACACAGGCTAATATTGGTCCGAGTGGAATGCGATAAAACATCGCATTCCACTCGCTCCGATTTTCACGCCGTGTGGCTTAGGCCTACAGGGCACTGTGTCGGGAAGTGGTGCTGAAGACAGAGAAGAGGGAAGTCTACAGAGACGAGCTGTGGGCATGAAATCTCATCATTGCAACTGCACTTTATGACGACAAAAGGGATGGGAACAATTTGGCAAGATGTCATCTATAGGGTACTTGGATGTGTGTTTATGATAGTGGCAAAAAAAAGGTAAAACAGACAGCACCAAAATTCTCAAGAATAGAAATGCAGTATAGATCTCCTGATTCACTGTTGCTTACCTCATGTGCAGAGCATTACAGAACCTTAGGTATCCATAGTTATGACCACTAGCAACTAACTGTGACTATATGCTTGATCCTATCCATGGATGCCTAAGGTCCTGTTATGCCCTGCACATGAGGTAAGAGGCATGGCTATATCAGGAGAACTATACTACATTTCTAATTGGAGGTATTTGCTAATATTATTATTACACCTTTACATATTAGGGTAGAATCTTGGAGATGGGAATAACTCTTTATATTTTAAGACTTGCTTTAAATTGAACTAACACTTGTTTTTATACATTTCCTTTTCATATAAAAGAACCAGAAATAAACACTGTTGACTGACTTCACCCTTTTGTCAGTCGTAGTCGTAGTCATTTCTTTTCCTCAGCTAAGTTTTGAACAGCTGTACGCAGCAGCCATTAGGAGGTGTAGATTGGAAATATTATATGAAACTCAATATTGCAAGCCCTGCTTTTTGTAAACCCTTTCTGGATTTAGGTGTACACTCCACGCCTAACTCCAGAGAGAATTAGCTATAGTTCAGCCATTAATAGCTTTTCAAAAAAACTTTCAAATGAATGTAAATGTATAGTCAATCCTACTGAGTGACAATGCACGTGCTAATTCAGTGTTTAACTTTCTACCTATACATGTATGCACTAGATTCTGCGATGGGGCGTTGATCCAGGGAACTAGTCTGATTGCCGTATGTGGGGTCGGGAAGGAATGTTTCCCCTAATATGGAGCTTAGTGTCTGCCCCATGGGTTTTTGCCTTCCTCTGGATCATCATGTTACGTTAAAGAAGTTGTCCAGTTACCAAAACTGTTTTGTTTTTTTTTGATAAATCTTGCTATTATGTGCCTCTAAACACATCTATCACGTTATTTTACCAATATTATCTTTTATCATGGTCTAGCATAACATCTTCATTTCTGGCTCCAGCTCTGATGGAGTTAATCTCTCTCTTAACTTCCTGTGTTCAGTTACTACAACTTCCATAATCCTTTGCAGTAACTAGCAATCTATCTCCCAACCCATTCTGACTGTTCCCTCCCCTCAGATCTCCACCACAACAGTTCCCTCCCCTCCTTCCTGTGTGCACTGCCTAATCATGGTAATAGAGCTTTTATCCTTTGGTCTTTCTGTGCTGCATGTCACTAACTGTCTCCACTATGGGACTTGTAGTGCAGGTGACCGGATGATACATGTCACTAACTGCCCCTCTCTGTGATTTCTGCTGCATAGTACCAACTGTATACACTCTCACCTGCACAAGTCCTATAGTGGAGACAGTGACATGCTCTGCTCTGACACATAGTGTGCTGCATGTCACTGTCTCCACTGTGGGACTTGTTGTGCAGGTGAGAGTGTATACAGTTGGTACTATGCAGCAGAAATCACAGAGTGGAGACAGTGACATGTATCATCCGGTCACCTGCACTACAAGTCCCATAGTGGAGACAATTAGTGACATGCAGCACACTATGTGTCAGAGCAGAGCATGTCACTGTCTCCACTCTGGAACTTGTAGTGCAGGTGACAGAGTGGAGCAGATTGGTCCCATGCAGCTGTGCTGCTGGGGGGAGTATATGATCACACTGCCGACACCGCCCGTTCTCCTGACAGCTGAGCAGAGCGGGCGGGTGGACAGTGTGATCAGATACTTGCGTGACAGGGGGGATTTCAGTGGAGGAAACCCCCCCTGTACTCCAGACTGGAGCCCGTACCTGCCACAGCTGAATGCTGGTAAGCGTCTGCTTTCACCGCTCCACAGTAAAGTTCTCCGGCTCCTCCCCTCGATGCTGTGCTGTGACGTCAGGTAGTCACCGCCCACAGCCCTGTCAGTCACTGTGAGTGGCGCCGGCATCCTGTGACGTACCCGTCTTGTTTGAGAGCCCGGAAATGCCGGGACGTCAGAGGATGCCGGCGGCCACAGCTCCAGGCGGTCATGTGACTGGCACTGAGCGTGCAGGATAGCGCCGCTCAGTGCCAGAAATGGAAATAGAGGCTATTGAAGAAGATGCAGACAATGGTAAGTGAAAATCATTGGGGGAAAAAAAAAAAATGGGTGGACGACCCCTTTAAGGCTATGTGCGCACGTGTGCGTAATTCATGCAGTTACGCTGCGCTTTGTGGCTCAGCGTAACTGCATGCGTCCTGCGTCCCCTGCACAATCTATGGAGATTGTGCAGGGGCCGTGCGCACGTGGCCTATTAGAGCGCAGCGCTTCGGCTGCTGCCCGAATCGCTGCGTTCTAAGAAGTGACATGTCACTTCTTCCGTGCGCTTTGCCGGCAGCTCCTGCTCTGTCTATGGGAGGAGCTGCATGCAGAGCGCACGTTCTCGCCGGCACCATGCGCTTCAGAACGCAGCTTTTCAGCTGCGCTCTGAAGCGCACCTTTTCGGTGCAGTGCAGAGCGCACACGTGCGCACATAGCCTAAAGGTGGAACCTGATGAACTTAAGTCTACCTTAAAAACTAGGCAGCTATGAAACTATATTGCACATTATATATATATATATATATATATATATATATATATATATATATATATATATATATTTATTGTGAGGTAGCACGGTCGGCTGTGCAGCAGAAGACACGGGATCCAGGCATTAAGGTTCACAGCACACGGTTTTAATGTCCAAACAAAAGTCCATAACAAAATACATGTGCCTCTCCAGCAGAAAACTCAGGGAGTTCTGTTCACTCCCTCACACCCGGCACACCTGCCCTTGTTCCTGATTCTATTTAACCCTTCCTTCAGCCTGTAGGGAAACAGCATTAACCCTAGAGTGGATTTACTTTCTATCATGGAGTGAGCACAACCGGGGTGAGACATACCGGCCGTCATAGATAACCCCGGTCACAGTCTCACATACCCCCCCCCTCAGTTCAAGCGTGCGGGGTTGAACTCCCGCCATCAAGCATGGGCCGCGGGACAAGGCATCGGCGTTGCCCTGCAACCTACCGGCCCTATGTTCAACCGTAAACCGGAAGTTCTGCAGAGAAAGGAACCACCGGGTAACCCGGGCATTCCGTTCCTTGGCGGACCTCATCCAGACCAGTGGAGAGTGATCCGTCACCAAGCGAAACTGCCGTCCCAGCAGGTAATAGCGTAGGGACTCCAAGGCCCACTTGATCGCCAGGCACTCCTTCTCCACTACGCTATAATTCCGCTCGGGAGGGGTGAGCTTCCTACTTAAGAAGGTGACGGGGTGTTCCTCCCCCTGAACTACCTGAGACAGCACTGCCCCCAGGCCGATCTCAGAGGCGTCAGTCTGTACTATGAACTCCTTCCGGAAATCAGGGTGTACAAGAACGGGCTGTCCGCACAGGACCTCCTTCAGGGCCCGGAAGGAGTCCTCGGCCTGCGGAGTCCAGCGCACCATGACGGACTTCTTGCCTTTGAGAAGGTCCGTCAAGGGGGCTGATAGTCCCGCAAAATCCTTTACAAACCTCCTGTAGTACCCCACGATACCCAGGAAAGCCCTAACCTGCTTCGTGGTCAGGGGTCTAGGCCACTTCTGGATCGCCTCAACCTTGTTAATTTGGGGCTTAATCACTCCTTGGCCTATCACGTAGCCCAAGTAGCGGGCTTCCGTGAGTCCCAATGCACATTTCTTGGGATTGGCTGTTAATCCGGCTGTTCGAAGCGCGTCCACCACTGCTTGTACCTGTTCCAAGTGGGTCTGCCAATCGGAGCTGTAAATAATGATGTCATCCAGGTACGCTGATGCATACGCCTGGTGGGGTTCCAGCACTAAGTCCATCAACCTCTGGAACGTGGCCGGAGCGCCATGTAACCCAAAAGGCAAGACAACATAGTGGAAGAGACCCTCCGGCGTAACAAAAGCGGTTTTCTCCTTGGCGGACTCCGTCAGTGGCACCTGCCAGTACCCCTTGGTCAGGTCGAGCGTGGTAAAATATCGCGCCTGTCCCAGCCTATCAATCAGCTCATCCACCCGGGGCATGGGGTAGAGATCGAACTTGGATATTTCGTTCAATCTCCTAAAGTCATTGCAGAACCTTAAGGAGCCATCGGGTTTTGGTATTAGGACAATCGGACTAGCCCATTCACTCCGGGATTTTTCGATGACACCCAGGCGTAACATTGTCTTTACTTCCTCCGATATGGCTTGTCGTCGAGCCTCCGGTACCCGGAATGACTTCAGGCGTACCTTCAGGTGGGGCTCGGTGACAATATCATGTCGTATCAGACTGGTCCTACCGGGCAGCTCGGAGAAGACATCGGGGTTCTGCTGAACCAACCGTCTGGCGTCTCGCCTCTGTTGCTTGGTGAGGGCTTCTCCAATCCTTACTTCCGGTTCGTCCTCTCCGGAGGTCGCTGGAGCCGGATGTGAACGACCCGAAGAGGAGGGAGGTGGGGAAAAAAACAGCCATCAGGCTTTCCCGTTCCTGCCAAGGTTTTAATAGGTTGACATGGTATATTTGTTCAGGTTTTCGCCTACCGGGTTGCAATACTTTATAGTTAACCACCCCGACTCTTTCCTTTATCTCGTAGGGGCCTTGCCACTGAGCCAGGAATTTACTCTCCGCCGTGGGGATTAATATCAACACCCGATCCCCGGGTTTAAAGGTCCGCACGGTGGCTTGTCTATTGTAGCGGCCGCTTTGCGCGGCCTGAGCCTCCTGTAAATGCTCCTTCACAATTGGCATGACCGCGCTTATGCGGTTCTGCATACCCAAAATGTGTTCGATCACACTTTTATGGGGGGTGGGCTCTTGCTCCCATGTTTCCTTTGCCAGGTCCAACAATCCCCGGGGATGTCGCCCGTATAACAATTCAAAAGGCGAAAACCCCGTGGATGCCTGTGGCACCTCTCGTATGGCAAACATCAAATAGGGAAGCATCATATCCCAGTCTTTCCCGTCTTTTGAAATCACCCTTTTTAGCATGGTTTTCAGGGTTTTATTGAAGCGCTCGACTAAACCGTCCGTTTGAGGATGATACACAGACGTACGCAACTGCTTGATCTGGAGTAGCCGGCATAGCTCTTTGGTCACTTTAGACATGAATGGGGTCCCCTGAACCGTAAGGATCTCCTTGGGCAATCCCACCCGGCAGAACACAGCAAACAACTCCCGAGCTATAAGCTTTGCTGCAGTATGTCTGAGAGGTATCGCCTCGGGATACCGGGTGGCATAGTCAACGATCACTAGGATGTGTTGGTGCCCTCGAGCGGACTTTACGAGGGGCCCCACCACATCCATCCCTATCCGTTCAAAAGGGACTTCTATAATGGGTAACGGTACCAACGGACTGCGAAAATGGGTCAGGGGTGCGGTAAGCTGACACTCCGGGCAGGTTTCGCAGAACCGTTTTACCTCCCCAAAGACCCCGGGCCAATAGAACCTTTGCAATATTCGCTCCTGCGTTTTCTTGACCCCTAGGTGGCCACTCATCAGGTGTTTATGAGCCAAGTCGAGGACCCGCCGGCGATGCGGCTGGGGCACCACCAACTGTTCTACCCCCACGCCCCGTATTTCATCTACCCGGTAGAGTAAATCCTGTTTAAGAGCGAAATGGGGGTACCTTACCTGGGCACCGGGCGGCTGTGCCACCCCGTCAACTACTGTCACCCGACTCCGAGCATGTATTAACGTAGGGTCCTGCAGTTGGGCTGTCCCAAACGTATCCGGGGACGCCTCCAACTCCGGGATGGGCTCGACCATCTCAGCCTCTCCTGCCAATACCTCTAGGGGCGACCTATCGGGTTCACACTCTGTCCCTATCATGGTGACCCCTACGGCAGGTGTCCCGGATTCAGGATTGTAGGGCTCAGGTCCCGGACCGACCAATAACTGAGGGGACTTAGGGGGTCCCCTCCATAAAGTCCAAAAATAGGGCAGATCCCTTCCTAGGATCACGTCATAAGGAAGAGTGTTAATAAGTCCCACCTCATGTTGCACCTGACCGCAAGGTGCTGTGATGGTGACAATCCCCGTGGGATAGTCGCGGCGGTCCCCATGTATGCAAACCACCCCCACGGTGCGTCCTGTGGCCTTTACTTTAGCCCTCAAGGTGGATCGCACAAGGGTCACTAAGCTTCCGGAATCCAACAATCCTGTAACCGGACATCCATTCACCTGTATTTGGCACAAGTGGGGCTCCGTCTCTGGGGAGACCAGGTCAGCGGTACACACCACCTGAGCATACATTGAACCCCGCCGGGTAACCCCACAATCCATGGGCTCTGTGGTGAGTGGACACTGGGTATGTCCCACCCGCTGGCACCGCCAACATCTAATGGGGACGGAAACCCCCTTGACGGTTGTCGTTTAGGGTACAGAACCTTCCGGACCTCAGGAATGGCGGCCGCGGCCTCAGACGGGACGGTAGGGGACTCCTGCACCGTTGTCAGCGGTGGGTCCTTGGCCCTAGGCTTGGAGGGGCCGGACCGACGGGCGGTACGCAAAGTCTCAGTGTCCCGTATCAAGTCCTGCGTAGCCACATGCCGCTCTACCAGGGACACTAATTGGTCCAGGGTACTCGGGTCACCCTGTCCGACCCACCGTTGAACGGTGACGGGTAAAGTGCGCACAAAACGATCCACTACTACCCTTTCCACCATTTGCACCGGGCTCAGAGTGTCAGGCTGCAACCACTTTTTTACAAGATGCAACAAGTCATAGGCCTGGGAGCGTACGGGTTTGGCTTCCTCATAGAACCACTGATTTACCCGCTGAGCCCGTACATAGGTATTCACCCCCAACCGAGCCAGTATTTCGGCTTTCAGGGTCACATAGTCAATGGCGTCCTCGGTACAGAGGTCCAGGTACGCTTTTTGGGGTTCCCCCGTCAGATAGGGCGACAATACCTCAGCCCACTGCGGGGTCGGCAGCTTTTCCCGCTCGGCCACCCGCTCAAACACCGCCAGGAATGCTTCCACATCATCACCCGGGGTCATCTTTTGCAACGCTTGTCTCACCGCTTTCAGGACGCTGCCGTCGTCACCCGGTCCCGGGGTTGTTGCTGCCGGTCCGGCACGGATCGACTTGGCCAGGAGAACCATCTGTTCTTGGTGCCTTTTTTCCTGCAATTGCAAGCCTTGCTGCTGACGTGCATTGGCCTGATCCACCTGTTCTTGGAGTTTTTTTTCCTGCACTTGCAAGGATTGGAGCAGGTGTGCATTGGTCTGTTGCTGCTGTGCATTAGCCTGAGCCAAATGCTTTAGTATGTCTTCCATGGCGTCGCCGGGTTTGGGCTGTAGTATAACCGCTCGAATCCAGGACATGCGCAGCTGGGTCACCAGGGATGGATGCTACACCTCACCGGCTATCATGCCCGCCGATTCTCCACCATATGTGAGGTAGCACGGTCGGCTGCGCAGCAGAAGACACGGGATCCAGGCATTAAGGTTCACAGCACACGGTTTTAATGTCCAAACAAAAGTCCATAACAAAATACATGTGCCTCTCCAGCAGAAAGCTCAGGAAGTTCTGTTCACTCCCTCACCCCCGGCACACCTGCCCTTGTTCCTGATTCTATTTAACCCTTCCTTCAGCCTGTAGGGAAACAGCATTAACCCTAGAGTGGATTTACTTTCTATCATGGAGTGAGCACAACCGGGGTGAGACATACCGGCCGTCATAGATAACCCCGGTCACAGTCTCACAATATATATATATATATATATATATATTATATATATATATAAATAAAGTAAATGCTGAGGCTTCAGTACCGTATATACTGCTGATACTAGTGCCTACAGTATGACCCAGAAGTTTCAGTTATAATGGGGACAGGAAAAAGGAATCTTTATTAGGGTGCGTGCCCACGATCAGTGTTTGCAGCATTTTGGACGCAGCATACTTCAGCTGCATTGTACAGTACTAGCTTAGTGGACGGGATTTCTAGAAATCCCATGTCCACTGTGCTTGTATTTTCCGCAGCAAACACTGACCTGCGGTGCGTCTTTCCACACTGCAGCATGTCAATTGTTTGCTGCGGAATCGCATGCTCCTCCGTAGGGAGAACACAAGCGAGAGACCGGAGCGCACAGATCCCTGGGATCATGGGCACGAGCAGCTGCGGTCTTCTGCGGTCTCCTGCGGAGATGGGGTGTAAAAAGACTGTCGGGCTGAAAAAAACTGAAGCGACGGATCCGTTTTTTCGACGGATCAGTCGCATCAGTTTTTCCACAATCTGTGACGGATCCGCCCATGCCAACGGATTGTTACTGATGGCAAAAAACTGATGTGTGAAAGGGGCCTAAGACGCACCGGACCAAAAGACACAACTAGGTTTTAGAGGAAAATATTTAAAAAAATGTTAAATAATGGGTCATGACTGTTATGGGGAGGGCTATCTTCTGCTGACACTGTTATGAGGGTAATGTACCCCAATTCTGTACTAATGTCCCCCATTCTGGGCCCCTTTCAGGAATATATGTCCCCCATCCTGGTGTATATGTCCTTCGTCCTGGTATATACGTCACCCATCCTGGGCCCCTTTAGGGTATATATGTCCCCATCCTGGTGTATATGTCCCCTAACCTGATATAAATGTCCCCTATCCTGGGCCACTCCAGGTATATATGTCCCCATCCTGGTGTATATGTCCACTATCCTAGTATATATGTCTATTATCCTGGTGTATACGTCCACCATACTGGTATATATATCACCCATGCTGGTAAATATGTGGCCCTGGCGTGTGGTGACCTGTTTTGATGCTGGCAACGGACTTTGGAGTGTGAGCAACGGTTAGCACACTATGTCACTGCCATGCACCCCCAGTCGCACATACATTTCAGCTGTCAACTAATATAAAATGAATATTCACTGCGTGTCCGCTATTAAATTGGTATATCTGGGACTTTTAAAAAATAAAAAATTTGCTTAAGTACTAACAAGCAGGTAAGTAGGTAGCAGAGTTCTCCTGCTGGCGATTCAGTCGCTCACGCTGATATTGCGACAATAGACAATAGTGGCTCCTCATCCACTCTGCTATGGAGACATGCCGAAGTCATGCGGATTGACAGCCGTTTCCCTCAGTTAGGCAGCGGGGAGTTGGCTGTAAATCACCATGAAATCAGCTGTCTCGCCCTGACTATAGAGCAGAGCGGGCAAAGCCAATGTATCACTAGCGGGAGTCATCTGTGATGGTGAACAACAGTGCTGGGCACAAAAGGCAGGAAGGTAGTAGCTACCTGCCTGTTAGTACTCAGGCACTTTTGTTTTCTTTTTTTAAAGTCCCAGATATACCTTTTAAAAGAAGATGACTATTCATTGCTCCCCATGCCCATGATCCCGCTTACCTCTTGCCAATGGCTTCAGTGCCGAGAGGTGGGTGAGATTATGGGCATGGAAAGCAATGAATATTGATTACCCTCAATAGTGGACACGTTTGCCCCAGCCGCTGGCTTCTTGCAGCTTCAACCCTGCTCCTGCCTCCTGTGACCGGCTCCACTACCGCCACCACTGGCCCCTCCGCGAGCCAGGTACGTCCAGATTATAAGACACACCTCACACTTCCCTCTCAAATTTTGGGGGGGGGGGAGTGTGTTATATGGTAGATAAAATATGGTATATACTGGACATGAAACGTTTTTTGACAAACATTTCACTTATGCAAACAGAAACTTGCAGGCTAAAGATATTACATATACTATAAAAATCTGATCATTTTCTTTTTAAAAGAAAATTTTTCACTAGCATAAATGATGACACATCATATTACCCATAGGGCGTAAGAACAAATATGGTAGGGTCTTATGTTTTTCTGAGTAACTCTTTTTTTAGAACTTCCAAGAAGCATGCTGAAACGTGTCCAACAGAGCTCTCTGTTTCCCTCACAAATATTGCTGTGAGTGGTAGTCCAGCACAAAGAGAAGGAGCAGAAAGATGTCTGTCCGGCTCGGACGCCACATGGCCAAGTAAGTCACATGAAGAAAGAGAAAGGATTTTTCTTTTTAAAAAGGTGTTGAATGTTAGCATAATGACCCTGTCCTTCTGTGAGGCTAGTAAGAGAGCAGATTTATCATGGAGCAAGAAAACCCAAATTCCCAAATGTTTGTAAACCTTTGCCATCCTTTACTTAACACCCCAACGACCAAGGTCTGTCACTTCTTAATGACTAAACAATTTTTAGCATACACGTTACATGCCGCAAATTCTAACATTATAAACTGTGCATCCCTACACATAGTAGCAGATATGTAGATAAAAATGTTATTTTTCCATTTTGTTTTCCATTTAGCCACTCACAATTGTGATAAAAATTAAACACCCTTAGAGGAGTTCAAACCAAGCCAGCGTGCCTTCCTCAATCTCACATGACTGTGCTGACTAGGCCTCTCTCTGCACTTTCTGGTAGTAAGGTGGGCGTGGATGTGGACGGCAGTATCAGAGCGTCGGAGCAGCCGGAAGAGTGAGGAGCATCGCGGGAACTGCTGAGGACCAAACGCAGTACACCTACCATGGGTAAGTATACTGCTGTCTGCCTCCTCCCAGCGCTTTTGTCGGGAGGGAGGTGTTGTTAGCGTGATATCATGTTAGAACATAATTATGCAAAATAAATTTACAATCTACACAGTTTTCTGACTCCCAGCTGTGGGCACATTGTATGGTCCTGCCATATCAAATATGTGCAGTCCACCAAATGGCTCAGCTGGACTAGCTTTACTTATGTAAACAGCTGGTAGGTGTGGACCCAATGCGCCATGGGCCACGTGTACCCTGGTGGGATGTGATTACTGGGTATTCACCAGAGCTTTCAATGGTGAGAACAGGATGGGCCACCGGTAGTTACCAGGTACCACTCCAGGGCAGTCCCCGAGACAGCAGCAGATGACCACAGGGTGAGAGACACAGAGGCGAGGTACAGGTGGACGAAGACCAGAGATGTAGTCAGACTATTCAGGGTCACAGCAGGCAGCACAAGTTTAGGAAACGTAGCAGAAGTCAGGAGAGAAGACATCAGGAAGGCAAGCCAAGTCGTTATCAGAAGCAGAGCTGAACACAGCCAGAGAGAGCACAAGACTAAAGCCTGCTTTACACGTTGCAATTTCGCACACGATATCGTATGCGATTTGCAAAGCCCCCATCGTATGTGTGGCACGTTCAATTTGTTGAACGTGCCACACACACGATTAACCCCCGTCACACGTACTTACCTTCCATATGACCTCGATGTGGGCGGCGAACGTCCACTTCCTGGAGTGGGAGGGACGTTCGGCGTCACATCGACGTCACGCGGCAGCCGGCCAATAGAAGCGGAGGGGCGGAGCTGAGCGGGACGTAAACATCCCGCCCACCTCCTTCCTTCCGCCTAGCTGGCCGGGAGCCGCAGGACGCAGGTAAGATCTGTTCATAGTTCCCGGGGTGTCACACACTGCGATGTGTGCTACCCCGGGTACGATGAACAATCTGACGTGCAATTCTAGAGAAAGGTACGATGTGTATGCGATGAACGATTTAACGTTCAATCGCACGTACCTGTCACACACTACAATGTACCTTACGATCCCGGATGTGCGTCACTTACGACGTGAACCCGCCAACACATCGTAAGATATATTGTAGCGTGCAATGCGGGCTTTAGTGAGACAAAATGTATAACCAGGCAGAGTATGGAGGGAGGTTCTAATATACCCTCTACTGGCAGGGGACTGGCCAGAGCAGCAACACTCGCAGGAGACAGCTGAATACGGGCATGTACATTCACACCATGAATTTTACTTGCGTTTTTGACGCTGCATATTTTTGCTGAATCCAAAACACTGTACTGTAGCATTTCTCCCAGCAGCAGCATATCAATTTATATAATGGGAATCCTCAGTTCTTTGTGCAGATTTTTCCCATAGGTTTGCATTAGATGTGGAAAATCCACAAGTAAAAGACACATCTGCATTTTTTTTGTGTTTCTGTGGCGAAAACACTCCAAAAATGCATGTAATCTGCACCTAATTATGAAAATACCAGGAAGTTTCAAAACCAAAATAGCATTAAAGGATGACACAGCAGAGACAAAAACGCAGTGTCAAACGCAGGATAAAAAACCCAGTGTCAAAAATGCACACAAAAACACAATGAAAAAAACTCAACGGGCGGAGATGGTACAGAAATTTGGCAGCGTCAAAAACTCAGCTGACCCCGATTGTGGGAAGGTACCCTAACTCCTGCAGGGTCTCACTACAGCCGGGGGGAGACTCTCCAGTGACAGGAGGATGTAGCAGAGCTACTCACGAGACGATCTGACGCCGGGAGGAGCAGTGCGGTGCCCGCCGTGAGCAGGGTGGCGCTTACCAGCCGCGCGAATCACAGGCATGAACTTACATAAATCTTAAAAAGGATGACCCTATAAGCAAAAGAAACCATTCCTGAGTAGGTGGAGTAGTAAGCCACCTAATGTCAGACAGAAAAGCCGATCAGCTGACACTTGGCTCTTCTTGTTCTAACACAACCCTGGTAAAAACATCCCTATTATAACCAACCCATGTGATAACCTCCGCACAGAACGGAACACCTGCACCACTGGACAAGTCTAGGCAGCTGCTTCCATAATCGCACCCAACATTGTGTGTCATGCAATGACTGCTCACAATGCCTGGTTTGTTAGAAAATGTGACTTCCCCTCACCCACTGTGTGCTCTGTGAAAAAGCACAAGGCATGAATCAAACTGGAGAAAATGGTCGGGACAGCCATGGCATTTCTGAAGCTAGTTAGTGGCATGCCAAGCTATTTTTACACTGAAGAAAATGTAGGGTACTTTCTTTATCTGTGCAATCCTCGCACAGTGCTCGGTGTATGCGTCAGCCTAACCGTCACATCATTCCCACATTTCTGATCGACTCTTTCCCACATATAATAATAAATTGCACATGACACATATTCTGCATTACTCTAATCTGCATTTCTGGGAGAAGTGAGATTTACAACATTGAATATTTACTTTCATAAAATTAGACTGTATATATACATTTATTATAAAACTGTAATCAAATGATAAAAGCATGTAGAGTATATCAACAAAAAAGAATCAAATATTTGCACAGGTGTAAAACAACTATAACACACCCCTGGCTACCAAGTTCTGAGAGTACAACATGGGGACATAAAATTGTACCAAGGGCACCTAGTGCATATCTGCAACGTGGCACCATAGTCACCAATTCATAAAACTCTCTGAGGCTATGTGCGCATGCTGCGGATTTACCACAGATTTTGCCGCGGATTTGCCATGGATTTGCTGCAGAAAATGTGTCTAATATTGCTGCAGTCATTCCCCAGCAAAACCAATAAGTTTTTAAAAATGCTGTGCACACTGCGTTTTTCTATACCGGATTTACCCGCGGATTTTCCACTGCAGAATTAATGAGCATGGCATTTCATTTCCGCAGGTACCTGCTGTTTTTGCCATAGATAATGGTAAAAATCCGCGGGGACCAACTTGCGGAAAATCCGTGGTAAATACGCAGTAAATATGCGGGTGCGATGCCAGATTCTTTCAGAGGGTCGGGTTTTTTCTTAAGAAAAAAAAAAAATCACTTTCTAGTGTGCACATAGCCAAAGGGCATGACAAATTTTGGCAATGCAAGGTTTGGCAAAAATATTGCGACTTTTGGAATTTTTGATCAGTTTTGATCCATTCTGCCAGAATGGCCAGAGCTGTAGAAGGACGGGGCACAGCAACACCCTCTCATCCAATTCATGACCAGTGGGGGAGCGCCTTACACCACAAAGCTTACTCCAGTCTGGGACTGGAGAAAGATTTGTGGGAAGACGCCCAGAGACGCACTTGATTTATTATGAGATAACTGTTAATAGATGAGCCGCTTCTTACTCCACAATACCCCTTCATCAAGACTGGTATGAACAATCAGGACCACACACTTCAATGAAGTCCTAGCAAAGCTTTGACTGACTCTTATTTTAAATGAAGACATAGGGATCGATTAAAAATGGCACAGCACAAGCTCACGCAAAAGCAGTCTTGACAAAATACAGGGCCCCAAATTAATTAGAGATATCCATTACTTTTTTTTTTACAATGTGCCTAAGAACTAACAAGCAGGTAATTGCTAACTATCTGCCTATTCTGCCAGGTGCTGTTCTACGCATGAACAGGACAGTCACAGACCTCTCCTGCAGGGGATTCAGCAGCTTTTGCTGATGCCACATTGCCAGTGCGGCATATCCTTTTCTGCTCAGCCCTGTTGATGCGGCGTGACTGCTGATGTCATGTTGATTGGCAGCCGGTTCCTTGCTGCCTAATTCAGGCCCCTCCTCCGCTGACAGACCTGCCCGGAAGAAGAATTGATCTGCTAACATGGAGCAGCTGGATTGCTGGTCATTGACCTCTCTGTGCCTATGTTAGCAACTAGCATTCCAAAAGTAAGTGATGAATCCAGCATTTCCATGAAATGTAAAACTTTTATTGCTTCTTTATTAAAAACACATCATGGAACGTGGCATAGCCATCAGAATTACTATCCCAACGACAAATACAGGTTGACGCGTTTTGAAGGTAACCTTCTTACTCATGACCTCACAGGTTATGAGTAAGAATGTTGCCTTTTAAACTCGTCAATCTGTATTTTCTTTGTCATTGAGACAATAAGGCTGGAGTGACATTTGCGTATGGCATTCAATGTGAGAGCTTCGGACGCGATATGCCTATGACCCCCGGCTCAGGCTCTGCTGCGGGTGGGAGCCAAGTGCCATGTTACTGTGATCCGATCGTCAGATGACAGGTGCGGAGGAGAGGGAGAGAGCACTTTCTCCATCTTCTCCATTGTCAGCTTGTAGGTATATCACACTGCACTCGGATGTCATCAGTGCAGTCCAATGTTTCACACGCACCCATAGACTTGTATGGGTGTGAGGAAGAAGAGTCTCACAGATTTGCGCTGGGCTGAGGAAAAGCTCACAGATATGAGCTGCCTCATTGATCAATATTGAGCGGAGTTCAATACGACATTTTCTCGCATTGACTCGTGCGAGTTATACACTACTGTGACTCGGCCTGATTCTGATGGCTATGCTACCTTCCATGATATGTTTTTAATTGGATCAAATAAAGGTTATCCATTTTATGGAAGTGTTGGATTCATCACTTACTTTTGGATTGCTTCAGCAGTGGAATTGGGATCCTTTGTACCCTCAGGATTGGTGAGCTGATTAGACCTTTTTTTCTGTTAATTTTTAGACACATATTAAAAAAAAACAAGTCCTGGACAATCTTTTTAATAAATTTGGTGCCTCTACTAAGAGGTGTGCGCCTCCGAATACACCCAGAAGATACAATAGTCACAGATCCACATTTTGCTCAAAACAATCCATCATTCTACCTGTTTCTCCATGTTTATCATTCGTTAATACATTGGAAATAATTGAGTAGAAATTACCACCTTGGATAATGAATACACGATTTCTCAGACTACATCTAACATCATTTGTAAAAGAGATAACATTCCCATAAAGCCGTCCATATGAAATGACATTTCTCTGCTACCAGCAAAATCTTGGCCTCATCCTTATCCAAGGTCCTTTCAAGAAATGGTTCCTCATAGAATCCCATTACCTAAAAGGGGGCTTTACACGGTAGCGATATCGCTAGCAATTTGTAGCGATAGCGAGCGTGTAAGTACCCGCCCCCGTCGTGCATGCGATTGTTTGTGATCGCTGCCGTAGCGAACATTATCGCTACGGCAGCGTCACACATACTTACCTGGTCGGCGGCGTCGCTGTGACTGCCGAACAATCCCTCCTTCAAGGGGGAGGGACGTTCGGCATCACAGCGACGTCACCGCAACGTCACTAAGCGGCCGGCCAATCAAAGCGGAGGGGCGGAGATGAGCAGGACGTAACATACCGCCCACCTCCTTCCTTCCACATTGGGGCCGGCGGCAGGTAAGGAGACGTTCCTCGCTCCTGCGGTGTCACATATAGCGATGTGTGCTGCCGCATGAGCGATGAACCACCTGGATAAACAACCCTTACCGATTTTTGAGTTTGGGACGACCTCTTCATGGTGAACGATTTTCACCATTTTTGAGGTCGCTTAAGGTCGCTGGTCAGTGTCACACGCTGCGATATTGTTAATGACGCCGGATGTGCGTCACTAACAACGTGACCCCGACGACAAAGCATTAACGATATCGTAGCGTGTAAAGCCCCCTTTAGTGTCCACATTGTTGTGTAACGTGGCATCTACCACCTCTCCAACAACTAAATTATTACTAATTCCTCTAATAGATATTTATATATCCACATAATTTTATCACCAACTCTCTCAATACCAAGCAGTATAGCAGATAGATATATAATAGAGAACATCACACGCAATGTCACAATGGAAACTAGCATCAGGAGTGTAATTAAAGGGACACTACAATTTGAGGCAGAAAACAAATAGAAGATGTTTGCACAGTTGTTCCCTTAGGAGCTTTTCATCATCTGTGCACTCAGCTGCAGTGGTGGGAGCCTTCAGTATTTCCACACAAACACACACCCAATTTTCCTATCATTTTATGGCAAACAGCATTTCAGAACCTGCATTACGCTCCTGTGATACTATCGGCTTACACTGATGCTTGAAAGTTTGTGAACCATTCAGACTTTTTCATATTTCTACATAGATTATACCTAAAACTACATCAGAAGTCCAAACAGTAGATCAAATGAGTGAAAAATATTGGATTTTGTAAATCTTTCATTGAGGAAAAAGGATCCAATATAGCATGCTTATGAGTGACAAAAGTATGTGACCCTTCCCTTTCAGTATGTGGTGTAACCCCCTTGTGCAGCAATAACTGCCTGTAAATATTTCCGGTAATTGATTAGTTCTGCACATCGGCTTGGAGGAATTGTAGCCCATTCCTCCCTACAAAGCAGCTTAAGCTCTGTTATGTTGGTGGCTTTTCTCCCATGAACTGTTCGCTTCAGGTCCTTCCACAGCATTTCTATAGGATTAAGGACAGGACTTTGTCAGGACATTCCAAAATGTAACTTTATTTTTATTTAAAAGGGGTTGACCAGTCTAGGATGAAAAGTCTGCAGTCTGTGTGACTGTAAACGTGTGAATCCTCCCAGCACAGGCACACATGTGCGATATACAGACTCTTGTGTGCATGAATAAAGCTAGGATTAGGTTGAGGGAAAAAAAAATTTCTTGATGTCATATGTCAAATATGCACCAAAAACGCAGGCAAAATCCCTGTGGGAACAGACCTGCAGATTTCTTGTGGATTTTTGACCTCACATTCACTTGCATTGGCAAAATCCACAGGTAAATCCGCAGAAATAATGGACACGCTGCAGATTTTTCCACAGGGAAATCCGCACTATTTCTGCAGCGTAAAAAACCACAGCATGGGCACAAGACTTAAAAAATGCCAGAGAAATGGCTGGGGACTCACTGTACTGTGGATTTTGGAGAAAAAAAAACCAGCGGATTCCGTGATAAATCCACAGAGTGGGCACAGTGCCTTATACCATTTTTGTAGAATGACTTGTGTGGCTTTGTGTCATTGTCTTGCGGCATGACCCACATTCATTTGAGTTTCAGCTCATGGACAGATGTCCTGCCTTTTTTCTTCTGCTGATACAATTCTGGATACATTGTTCTATCAATAATCACGAGCAGTCCTGGCTCAAACTATAATACCATCACTGTCTTGTCTCCCAGACGGTATGACATTTTTATACTGTAATGTACTGTTTTTCTTCCTACAAAATAAGGCTTCTCATCTAACTCAAAAAGCTCTATTTGGTCTTATCTGCCCAAGAAAAACCATGTTCCAATAACCAGGTGATCTGTAGCAAACTACACAAGAATCAGTGTTTTTTGGAATCCTTCCATGCATAGCATTGATGATCAGTGTCCGCCAGATAGTAGACTAATGACAATTATCATTAGCTAATGTGTGAGAGGCCTTCAGTTGCTTAGCGGCTTCCTTGGATTCCTTTGTGACCTTGTGCGCTATTTGCCTTGCTCTTTCAGTGATCTCTGTGGGTCCTGGGAAGGAGAATAATGGTCTTGAATTTGCACCTATGTACAGTATACAATCTGTCTGACTGTGTTTTGTTGCAGTGTGTGAGGACTGCCTCCGAAATGTCTATTTACTTTGAACAACATTGCATAATGACGTCTCCTAATATGGCACTGTGCAAATCACTTTTATCCAAAAAAGATGTCAGAAAAAAAATTGTGACCTGTTAAATCTGCTGTAAATCTCATAGCATGTGAACGGATAGATTCTCACAAGTGACGGTTTTCCAGTAGAATTGTTCCAGGATTACGAGTTAGCTGAGTTCACACATCCTAGTTTTAACAACTGGTAGGAGTGTAAATCAGCTGTTACTAATTTGCCATCTGTTGCACTAACTAATCTGCGGAGTCTATACTCACTTGCTCAACAAGGCAGGGGGATTCTAAAAAGTGGGAAATATACTGTATACATAAAAAGGAACTGGCAAGGAAAAAAAAACAAAAAATATCTTTTACAATGGAAGTGGAATTAATGCACTAGTCTAAAGCATCTAAACACAGAGTAGACTTAATGCCCCTTTACACACTGCAACATCGCAACGCTGTAACTTCACCGGTTTTGTGACGTAATAGCGACCTCCCCAGCGACATTGCAGTGTGTGAAACACATCAGCGACCTGGCCCCCGCTGTGAGGTTGCTGATCGCTACACATCTCTCAGGATCATTCTTTGGTCCTTTGTTTCCCGCTGTGCAGCATGATCACTAGAAAGTGTCAGTGTGTAAAGGGGCCTTTACAGCTACTTCATTAGCGACTTCCCTTTCAAAAAGCTGCTTTACAACGTCCCCAATGACTAGCTAGGTCCGTATCGCTGTTGCGTCGTTTTCCAGGTTTGCCTGTTTGACAGCTCACCAGAGACTTTGTGGTGATCCCGGCCAGGTTGGGATCGCTGGTGGGATCACTAGAAAGTCTCAGGGTGTAAAGGGGCCTTAAAGCTGCCTATATTTACCAAGGGGCATGTAATACATTACACTTTTAATAATATTACCCATTTAATCTGACATATCCTCTGATTCACAAGCAATAAAATTCCCAGGCTCTTCAATGACAACATAACACTGATACTTGAGAATTGCTGAGACAGATAGCATTCATTCAGAAACTGGAGAAGCTCCCAGCTCAGACTCCATGAAAGTCTTCAGAACATACCCTAAAGCTAGCCGACACAATAGACTACACCCCCATATCTCGGTGACACTTACATATACTCTCCGAGTTGAATGGATCTATATACACATCATGAATTTGTGTCTACGATCCGTGAACCTCAGAGCAGGTCCTATTCCGATCTGTGTCTGTAACTCAGACTAGGCCACAAGAGTCACAAGGGATCCGTTGTTTGCTACACTTTTGATAAAATTACTCTTTTATGAATAGAAAATCATCACTAGAGGACTAGTAAATCTGCAGCCAGGTAGTCCTCCATATTCATGAGCTCTGTATATCCTGGCCCCACCACTGAATGGCAGCTCCCTATGTACAATGTACATGGACAGAAACTGCTAATAGCACCAGAGCATGGTAGTGAATGGGAATCTGTCACCAAGCATGTAAATCCCTTTTCTTGAGTATTGATCTATTCACTAGTTGGGTCTCCATATTTCTTGTTAGTGACCAGGTGTCACGCATTACTGTGCACACAAACAGCATAAAATGCTGACATTTGCGTTAGATATGTAAATACTAAACATTCTACTAGTTTTGTGGAAAGCTTAATGTATGCCGCTGTCCCTATTGTCCTCCACCAGTGGCACAGGAGCCACATTTCACTTCCAACCTCTGCTATACGACCTTAGCAGTCCTACGTCATGACCATATACTTTGGCAATTGATATTTTCGTCGTTGAAGTATTTTAGCCATTATAATACTATAATCACATTTTGTATTGACCATTTCTTGTTCTCCACCTCTAATCCGTCCTCTTCCCGTTCATAGCTGAGTGTGGCTCCTGAGCATCACCCATGATAAATGTGGCTGTGAAAGAGCAAATGTTTGGGGACCTCTGCGATGTGCTTGGGCTTTTATCTGTAGCACCGAGCTGTACAATGAGGCTGTCTGTTCTCAGCGCTGGCCATTTCCCAGGCTGCAGACTGTAGATGACAGCTCTAACAGGTGTTCCTAATTTTGCATTTATTTAAATTCATTAAAACTAATTTGTTTTTATGTGACAGACGAGTGACAACCAGCAGCGACTGCAGCTCTGGAACAAGTTCCCACAAGCCTCTAATTCACTTCATGATAATTATCTAACATTCATACTGTATTTCTATATACTAGATTATACACATCAATATATGTATGACGAATCGTCAGGTTTATGGTGAAGTCATTTCTGCTGATTTATAGAGGCTTACACATCTATTAGAGATACAATATGAAGTTTTCTCACAGTTCGATTGTTTCTTTATAAGTACAAGAGATATTATGAAAAAACGATCAATACGGGGGTTTACCAGGCCATGGTTACAGTTGAAACCAGAAGTTTCCATACACTATCTAAAAAGACACATCTGCATGTTTTTCTCACTATCTGACATGAAATCAGAATACTGTAAATCTTTCCCGTTTTAGGTCAATTAGGAACCAAAATTATTTATATTTGCCAAATGCCAAAATAATGAGAGAGAGAATGTTTTAAGGCATTTTATTGCTTTCTGCAAAGTCAAAAGCTTACATACCTTTCATTAGTATTTGGTACCATTGCCCTTAAGCTGTGTGACTTGGGTGAAACATTTTGGATCTCCTTCCACAAGCTTCTCACAATAGTTCGTAGGAATTTGGGCCCATTTCTCCTGACAGAACTGGTGTAACTCAGCCATATTTGTAGGTCATCTTGCTCGCACCTGCCTTTTCAGCTTTGCCCATAAATTTTCATTAGGATTGAGATCAGGGTTTTGTGATGGCCACTACAAAACATTGACTTTTGTTATCCTTAAGCTACTTTGTAACCAGTTTGGCAGTATGATTCAGGTCATTGTCCATTTGGAAGACCCAAACTTTAAGTTCCTGGCTGATGTTTTGAGATGTTGCTTCAGTATTGCCACATAATCTTCTTTCCTCATAATGCCATCTATGTTGTGACATGCACAAGTCCCTCCTGCAGTAAAACAACCCCCCAACATGATGCTGTCACTCCCATGTTTCACAGTTGGGATGGTTTTCTTAGGCTTCAAAGCTTCTCCCTTTTTCCTCCAAACGTAACGATGATCATTATGGCCAAACACTTAAATTTTAGTTTCGTCAGATCATAACTCAAAATTAAGGTCTTTGTTCTTTCATTTGAAAACATTAATCTGGCTTTTTTATGTTTCTTTTGCAGTAATGGCTTCTTCCTGGCAGAGTGGCCCTCAGCCCATGTACCAGAGCACGTATATCTCTGGTATCATCTCCTTCCTAAGTGGTATCATGGCTGGACATTCCCATCTTATTTATACTTGTGTATAATTGTTTGTACAGATGAATGAGGCACCTTCAGGTATCTCCAAATTGCACCAAAGGATGAACCAGACTGGTGTAAATCCACAATTCTCTTCTTGAGATCTTGGCTGATTTCTTTTGACTTTCCCATGCTACAGAAAGAAGCAGTGTGTTTCAAGTGTGCATTAAAATACATCCACAGGTGTGTCTCTAATTAACTGAGATGTTGCCAATAAACCAATTAGAAGCTTTCAAAGACATGACATCATCATATGGGCTGCCCCATATTGTTTAAATGCATAATACTCTTAGTTATATGTAAACAACTGTGTAGAAAGTAATAAAAATGCCTTCTAACATTCTCTCTCTCATTATTCTGGCATTTGGCAAATATAAATAATGTTGGTTCCTTATTGACCTAAAACGGGAAAACTTTATTCTGATTTCATGTCAGACAGTGAGAAAAACATGCAGATGTGTCTTTTTAGATAGTGTATGTAAACGTCTGGTTTCAACTGTAGCTTTGGGCAGGCACTGTTCCCACGATGAGTACTTGGAGAGTTTTCAGTAGCATTTCTACATATACAGCTAGGTCCAAAAATATCTGGACAGAGACACAATTTTTTTAATTTTATCTGTTTACCAAAACATATTCAAGATACAGTTATATTAATATTGACTTAAAGCATAGCCATCATTTAAATTTTTCTTTCAAGAATCAATATTACACATGAAAATAAGCAGCTCTGTAATAAATCTTATCAGACAAATCTGCTTCTTCCTCTGTTAGAATTGATCAGTCATTATCACAATTCTGAGGTAAAATCTGTATTCAGTGAAGACTTCCCATTACTGAGAGGAGACGGCAGCTGTTACTGATGATTCTATGTAGATAGAAGAGTGGGTGTTGCTCTTCCTCTAGCTCCTCCCTCTTCCTCTAGCTCCTCCCTCTTCCTCTAGCTCCTCCCTCCTCTCATCATCATACAACCTCATCAGTAACAACTGCCATCTTCTCTCTCAGTAATGGGAAGGTCCTCACTGTCATTACCCAGAAGGTCAGAACCACATTGCCTTGGTGTTTTTGCCATTTTTTACTCCATGTTTTATGCATTATGCACAGAACCATGAAAATGTTTTTCATTTTATCTAATAAATGCTTGGATTTATACTGATGCAGTGGTGTGCTGGTCGTCCTTCTTGGATTATACTTGCCATGTTTTTGATACTTGTGGGTATTTCGCTTTGATAAAACTTCCTGTGCAGATAACATGCATTTTTAATGACTTTCCGCAACAGAAACGCACTAAAATTGCAAACGTGTTTTTTACCTGAAGAATTTCTGCATTTAATGCAATTCTATGGAGAAAATCTGCTTTTAAAAGTCAGCGTGCCCACAAGAGAAACTGGCATGCTGTGAATTTGAAATGTGCTCCGCAGATCAGACCACACTGAGTAAAACACAAGCAGATTGCTTTAGATCCCATCCACTTTGCTGGGACTGGAGGACGCTGAGTATTTGACGTAATGAAAATAGGCAGTGCCAAAATCTCATCATGGACACACAGCCATATAGTTTAATTATTATACCTTCATGAACATCAAGGACGCCAATATTGAAATGCTTTCTTGTAACCGTGTACATTGAAAATATATCAAAGTTTTCCATCCATAGAGATTGACTAATAGTTTCAGCTATGGCAAAATAAGAGGTAAAGGTATTGGGTGGATACAAGAGATGTGGCTTGGAATAGTGAGCACTGTCTCCACACCAACACAGCAATGAGTGTTCAGAAGCACTGCGGCCTTACATCACTTTTAAGCTTTATTCTTTGATGGATTTGGGATCATGATGTTTCTTGACATGGGTGGTACTGAGAACAAAGGTGTTCTATATCCTTGTGATTGCTTTGCATTCTATTGTTAGTGATTCAACAAGCAAACAATAGAAATATTATTTGGCTGAAATCACACATATTTTTTGTCCAGTATGCAGGGCCCTGGTCCATGTCAGTACTTTGTGATAGCCAGTGAAGTGAGAAATTCCTACCGCCTTCAGGCACGCTGGGCTCCTCCACGGATTAGTAGGCCACTGCGAAAACATGAAAACTTGCTGACATGCCTCAATGTGCCGGCACATAGTAGCAAGGTGGCACGGACATAATCACTGCACAGGGTACTGCTAAGGCTGTGTGCCCACCATGAGATGTTAGGGAGCTACTGATGAGGAGTATATCCTCTGCATCAAAAACGCAACGTGTTACAGTCCCAGCAAAGTGGATGGATCTACAGAAATCTCCCGCCTCTGTTTCTTTATCACTCAGTGTAATCTACCTGTGGAACGTGTTTCAAATCCACAGCATGTAAATTCCTCTTGTGGGTGGATCACGGAGTTTTATGTGCAGATGTTTCTCATAGACTTTCATAACATACAGAAAATCTGCAGGTAAGGCTGCTTTCACACTACATTTTTTTAGCATGCGTCATGAACGTTTTTTCGCTGCAAAAGCGGATCCTGTTTTTGCAAAGAAAAACGCATGCAAACGCATGTGTTATTTTGCAGGATCCTGTCACTTTAAGTTTATGGGCAGGCATTGGAGTCATGTGATCGGGAGTGAGGGGAACTGAACGTGAAAGACTGGGAGCCGACATCTGACAGCTGTGCAGGCTCGTAACCAAGGTAAACATCGGTTAACTTGCTTGGATACCCGATATTTACCTTGGTTACAAGCGTCTGCAGCTGCTAGGAGCAGGGCTGCCTGCTCCCTGCACACGTAACCAAGATAAACATCGGGTAACTAAGTCCACAGTTACCCGATATTTACCTTGGTTACGAGCATCCTCCGCTCTCAGGCGGGGGAGAGAGGAGAGAGAGGGAGGGAGAGAGAGGGAGGGGGAGAGACTGATCATACGAGACTGGTTTCTGGGCATGCTCAGTAGAGCAAGCAGGATCCTGTCTATCAGCATGCCAGCGTTGACATGTGTTTGCATGCTATTTAGACAGGATCCAGCAATTTGCAGTATTTGGACGCAGCTCAAAAATGTTACAAGTAGCGTTTTTGAAAAAAGTTAAAAAACTGCAAGTCGCTGGATCCTTACTATAACGCACGCAAACGCAGGTGAACGCATGTTGATGCGAGTCCATTGCAAATGCATTGAAATGAAAACGCATTTGCACTGGATCCGTTTTTGCGTTAAAAATACGTTCATGACGCATGTTAAAAAAACGTAGTGTGAAAGAAGCCTAAGTAAAGCACATGCAGTTTTATTGTATTTCACAAAAAATAAATGTAATTCACACATAAGTACGGTATATCAATAAACCTTTATCAACACCAAATACCAGGACGTACTGTATCAAAAACAAAGCAGCTTTATTTAAATAATGATATACCAACAAAAGACAAAAAAATAGTGTCAAAAACATAATAACCTAATACATAAAACATAATAACCGCACACAAAAATGTGTAAAAAAAAAAATCCCATAATAGGGGCAGAAATTCTGCAACATCAAAAACTCACCAAAAGCTCATCATAGGAATGTGGCCGAAATGTTTTTCTGAAATCTAGATCTAAGAATCACAATTTACTTAATACTTTTTCCTTCTTTTCCTGAAAAACAAAATAAAATAGAAAAAACCCACAAAAACTGATTGTGTAGACACACAACCAATATTTATAGAAAAAATGTGATGTTATTTAGTATGGATTGTAAAGTCTGCGTTTGAGGCTAAGACATTGACCCAACATTACTTTAAAGGGTTTGTCCAGTCTAAAGCCCGCTTTACACGCTGCAATATATCTTACACGTCGTAAGTGACGCACATCCGGCATTGTAAGGTACATTACAGTGTGTGACAGGTACGTGCGAGTGCGATTGAATGGTAAAACGTTCATCGCACGCACATCGTTCATTTCTCTAGAATTGAACGTCAGATTGTTCAACGTTCCCGTTGTAGCGCACATCGCAGTGTGTGTTACACCCCGGGAACGATGTACAGATCTTACCTGCGTCCTGCGGCTCCCGGCCCACAATGCGGAAGGAAGGAGGTGGGCGGGATGTTTGCTTCCCGCTCATCTCCACCCCTCCGCTTCTATTGGCCGGCTGCCACGTGACGTCGATGTGACGCCGAACGTCCCTCCCACTCCAGGAAGTGGATGTTCGCCGCCCACATCGAGGTCATATGGAAGGTAAGACGTGTGACGGGGGTTAATCGTTTGTGCGGCACATTCAACAAATTGAACGTGCTGCACATACGATGGGGGCGTTGCAAATCACATACGATATCGTATGCGATATTGCAATGTGTAAAGCAGGCTTTAATCCACAAGTCTATAGTCACTATGTATTACTGTCTGTGACTGAATACTTGTGAATCCTGATATCACACGCCCTGCGAGGGCTCCCCAATGTCAGAGCCGGTAACGGTGGTCACATGGCTGCAACTATGCAATATGCATCATGAATCTACTAGCTAGGTGCGGCCTTGCTTAGTACACTTGTATTGAGCGAGGCTGCACCCACCTAGTCGGATACTGCCCAGGAGTATGTATATCACCGCCGTTTCCGGCTCTGACATTGGCGAGTCCTCACAGCACAAAGTGAAAACAATGTGAGGATTCAAAAGTCTGCAGTCACTTGTCATTTTAGATTGGACAACCCCATTCAATTCCATAATTACATATAAGAAGCACTGCACACACTGCATTTAGGTTTTCAAAATGCAGCAATCCTATATGCTTCTGTATAGGAAAAAAAGGTATGTAAATTGGCATTAAATGAAAAATTCCTCTAAGGGCTCATGCACACGTTACATAATTACCGTATTTTTCGCTTTATAAGACGCACCTGATTATAAGACACACCCCCCAATTTGGTGAAGGAAAAGAGATTTTTTTTTTTAATGTTAAATGGGGTCCATCTTATAATGCCAGTGTCCGTCTAACAAATCATATAGGGTATACAGTTAGGTCCAGAAATATTTGGACAGTGACACAATTTTCGCGAGTTGGGCTCTGCATGCCACCACATTGGATTTGAAATGAAACCTCTACAACAGAATTCAAGTGCAGATTGTAACGTTTAATTTGAAGGTTTGAACAAAAATATCTGATAGAAATTGTAGGAATTGTACACATTTCTTTACAAACACTCCACATTTTAGGAGGTCAAAAGTAATTGGACAAATAAACCAAACCCAAAAAAAATTTTAGTTTCAATATTTTGTTGCGAATCCTTTGGAGGCAATCACTGCCATAAGTCTGGAACCCATGGACATCACCAAACGCTGGGTTTCCTCCTTCTTAATGCTTTGCCAGGCCTTTACAGCCGCAGCCTTCAGGTCTTGCTTGTTTGTGGGTCTTTCCGTCTTAAGTCTGGATTTGAGCAAGTGAAATGCATGCTCAATTGGGTTAAGATCTGGTGATTGACTTGGCCATTGCAGAATGTTCCACTTTTTTGCACTCTTGAACTCCTGGGTAGCTTTGGCTGTATGCTTGGGGTCATTGTCCATCTGTTCTATGAAGCGCCGTCCGATCAACTTTGCGGCATTTGGCTGAATGTATATCCCGGTGCACTTCAGAATTCATCCGGCTACTCTTGTCTGCTGTTATGTCATCAATAAACACAAGTGACCCAGTGCCATTGAAAGCCATGCATGCCCATGCCATCACGTTGCCTCCACCATGTTTTACAGAGGATGTGGTGTGCCTTGGATCATGTGCCGTTCCCTTTCTTCTCCAAACTTTTTTCTTCCCATCATTCTGGTACAGGTTGATCTTTGTCTCATCTGTCCATAGAATACTTTTCCAGAACTGAGCTGGCTTCGTGAAAAACACCAAATTTAACTCTGGCCTGTCTATTTTTGGAATTGATGAATGGTTTGCATCTAGATGTGAACCCTTTGTATTTACTTTCATGGAGTCTTCTCTTTACTGTTGACTTAGAGACAGATACACCTACTTCACTGAGAGTGTTCTGGACTTCAGTTGATGTTGTGAACGGGTTCTTCTTCACCAAAGAAAGTATGCGGCGATCATCCACCACTGTTGTCATCCGTGGACGCCCAGGCCTTTTTGAGTTCCCAAGCTCACCAGTCAATTCCTTTTTTCTCAGAATGTACCCAACTGTTGATTTTGCTACTCCAAGCATGTCTGCTATCTCTCTGATGGATTTTTTCTTTTTTTTCAGCCTCAGGATGTTCTGCTTCACCTCAATTGAGAGTTCCTTAGACCGCATGTTGTCTGGTCACAGCAACAGCTTCAAAATGCAAAACCACACACCTGTAATCAACCCCAAACCTTTTAACTACTTCATTGATTACAGGTTAACGAGGGAGACGCCTTCAGAGTTAATTGCAGCCCTTAGAGTCCCTTGTCCAATTACTTTTGGTCCCTTGAAAAAGAGGAGGCTATGCATTACAGAGCTATGATTCCTAAACCCTTTCTCCGATTTGGATGTGAAAACTCTCATATTGCAGCTGGGAGTGTGCACTTTCAGCCCATATTATATATATAATTGTATTTCTGAACATGTTTTTGTAAACAGCTAAAATAACAAAACTTGTGTCACTGTCCAAATATTTCTGGACCTAACTGTATGTCCCTCATAGCCCCCCATCCTAAAATTAGCCCCCTTAATCTGGATATGGCCCCCTTATATTGAATATAGCCCCCTTGTGCTGGCACACATTCCCCTGTGCTGCCTATGGCCCCCTATGGATTGCATACGTTACCTTGGGCTGCCTATGGCCCCCTATGGATTGCACACGTTCCCCTGTGTTAGATATCACCCCCATGCTGCTGCCCATAGTAAAATAAAACACTCTTTCCTTACCTCCTCCAGTGCTGATCTCCCTCCTGTCTCTCTCTCCGTGCTTCTGTTCCTCCACTTCCTGGTTCTCGGTGCGGTCATGTGATCGGCACAGCAGAGTGATATCATCTCTGCGTGCCTGATCACAGTGGAAGCAGTGACACCGGGGAGAAACGCTGGAGGGGGTAAGTAAAGCTTTTTTATTTTAGGATGAGCAGCAGCATGGGGGCCATATCTAACACAAGGGGGCGCGGGCTCATATAATATGCTCTGCTGCCCCAGCCCGTCACTGCGGTGCGATTTCGGCACCATGGTGATGGACAGCGGCTGTGCATATTATATGAGCGGGAGCAGGAGATCTAACACTGCCGCCCGCAGCGTTCACCTGCCCCCAGCAGCGCTCCAGAGCTGTGCCACCTCCCCTGGACCCTGCAGTGTGTGTATAAATATATATACCCCCCCATATATTCGGCTTATAAGACGCACCCCCTACTTTCCCCCAAAATTTGGGGGAACAAAAGTGCGTCTTATAAAGCGAAAAATACGGTACATGCATTTACGCTGCGTATTGCACTGCAGCGTAAATACATGCGTCCTGCGTCCCCTGCACAATCTATGTAGATTGTGCATGATACCTGAGCACGTTGCTTTTATAAACGCAGCGATTTGGGTGCTAAAATTTTGACCCAAATCTGTGCGTTCATAAAATGAGCATGTCAATTATTCCGTGCACTTTGGATGCAGCTCCCACTCTGTCTATGGTGAGGGCAGCAGCCAGAGCGCATGAAATCGGCTTTTTTCTACAAAAAAAACTGCATCCATTATGCAGCGGTTCTGCAGCGATTTGACGTGCACATGTGCTTTCAAATCGCTGCAGAATATTCAGCAGTTACGTGCGCATGAGTCCTTAAACATAAGGAAAAAACGTCAGGGAATGTCAGGAAAGCATGTTGTGTGGAGCTGTTGCTCCTGTAAGTGGCCGGCGAGCAGTCGCAATGTAGCCACTTGATGAAATTCACAGTGCCTGTCACTGATTAGACATTCAGTGTACTGTGATTACTGTTAATATGCAGTAAGTGCAAACATCTGACCTTTTTTCACAGCATGCCACATATTCCATTCAGATAGTAATGGAGCCGTATACACACAATTAGTGTACAAATCGAGAGCTTTTCTGGCATATAAGCAAAATATAAACACAGAATGTGACGTGAACAGTTCCTTATCTGAGAAACGTACTTTTACCACACATGTACAACAGATGCCTGAAGATTTATGGTAAATGCTGCAACATTTCTGAGTCTCATATGAGGATGGCATGTGATTGAGAAAAAGAACGTATGGAATAACAAGGTCATGGCCTGCACATTTATTGCCCCTGTGAGAAACAGTCTGGAGACAACTGCTCAACACGTGGAAAAGCAGAACACACAGCTTGCAATTAGGCACAAGCCTTTGAAATGGACATTTGAAGTGGTCAGTCTCAGAACATACACAAATACGTGTTCTTCAGAAATAACCGGCATGCTGAAGATCAATGGCCAGAGAACACGGTCCAGCGCAGCATCATTGGAAAAGGTGGATTTCTGGGATTTAGCAGTGTATATCGTTAGTTTTTTGTTGACACTTTTGTCATTTTTTTAAATGTTGCTTTATAGTCCCCTGTATATAATTGAAAAGTTTACATATAGAATATTGTCATGTCTTATTTTGTATTTTGGGGTTGTGTAGATTTTGTAAAAAAAATGCATGCTGGCTAGTGATGGACACCAACAGACTCTACTGACTATAAAGGGGGCCGTCTGGATGTCCTTCTGTCAGGATGTCTATAACATAACTCCATCAAGCAGTACTATTGAGTCTTCGAAATTTTGACCACTCTGTGCAGGTTATCCAAAAAGTTGTGAACAGCTCTTATAGCCATACCAGTGTGAGGAAACTAAGCTATACTAGTTGTCATTCCTAATAAAGGGAAGCTGTCAGGTGCAGTATGCTCCCAGGCCCATGAGCAGTTCTAGGTGCATATTGCTAATCCCTGCCTAAGGCTGCTTTCACACATCAGGTTTTTGGCATCAGGCATGATCCAGCGAAAAAACTGATGTGACAGATCCGGCGAAAAACGGATCAGTTGCATCAGTTTTTTCCATCAGTTCCTTCAGTTTTTTGACGGATCCATTGTGTTACTGAGCATGCTGAGTTCAAAAAAACGTATCTGGCGGCTGTATCCGTTTTTTTGCCGCATTACGCCGGATCCGGCGTCCATAGGTTTCCATCATAAAACACGCCGTATGGCGCCAGATCTGGAGCGATACAGTTTTTTGCCGGAGACAAAAAACGTTTCCCTCAGCGTTCCATCCGGCACAATCCGGCACAAATAGAAGTCTAAGGGGGAAAAAATAGATTCGGCGGCAACAGACGCCGATCCGTTTTTTCAGATTTTTGCCAGATTGTGCCTGATGGCAAAAAACTGATGTGTGAAAGCAGCCTAAGGCTATGTGCGCACTTTGCTTTTTACCTGCTTTTTACCTGCTTTTTCAACTGCAGCGTTTAATGCCAAAATGGATGTGTTCTGCTTTTCAAGCAAAGTCTATGAGAATTTGGGTTTCTTGTGCACACTATGCAGTTCAAACTGCAGCCTTTTTGTTGCAGAACTTTGGTCAAAAACTCAGCTTTGCAGGGCAAAACCCAAATGGCAAAAACAATTGTCATGTTTTTGTTTTTGCCATTTGGGTTTTGCCCTGCAAAGCTGAGTTTTTGACCAAAGTTCTGCAACAAAAAGGCTGCAGTTTGAACAGCAAAGTGCGGACAAGAAACCCAAATTCCCATAGACTTTGCTTGAAAAGCAGAACACAACCATTTTGGCATTAAACGCTGCAGTTGAAAAAGCAGCAAAAAAGCAGGTAAAAAGCAGGTAGAAAGCAAAGTGTACACATAGCCTAAGGCTAGATTCACACAGCCGGCTTTTCGACGGTTTGCCGGATTCGTCGCACGCCAGTACAGTGTATACAGTACAGTGGCAGCACGACAAGCTCCGGTAACATGCTGTCATGTGACCGGAGCATGTGACCTGGAAGTTACAGCGCTGCGACTGTACTGTATACACTGTACTGGCATGCGCCAAATCAGGCAAACCGTCGAAAAGCCGGATGTGTGAAAATAGCCTAACAGTCCCTGTATCCACTAGCATAGATAAAGAGAACTTTAGTAAAAATATTTCTAAAGAGCTTTTATTGTATGCTAATGAGCGCAGGGACTAGTCCAAAGGGCGTTGCTTCCCTGGCTAGTCAGCCCCATTAGCATTTTAGTACGTCCCTGTGAGTGTGCTAACATGCTAATAAATACGAAGCGTCACAAGATGATCTCACTCACCTCTCCACCACCATCACCGCCCGATGACGGATTTTGGCTCAGTGCGTATAACCCCGGAGTCTCGGTCATGTGCACTATGAAGCTGGGTGTACGCGTCCTGGCTTCAAACTGAAGTAGTCATGTGCACAGACCGAAACTGTCATGCACACTGAGCCGAAATCCAGCATCGGGCAGTGATGGCAGCGGAGAGGTGAGTGAGATCATCCTGTGATGCTGCATATTTATTAGCATGATAGCACACTCATAGGGACGTACTAACATGCTAATGGGGCTGACTAGCAAGGGAAGCAACGCCCTTGGGACCAGTCCCTGTGCTCATTAGCATACAATAAAAAATCTTTAGAAATACTTTTTCTAAAGATCTCTTTATCTATGCTAGTGTATACAGGGACGGTTAAGCAGGGAATAGCAATATACACCCAGAACTGCTCGTGGTCCTGGGTGCATATTGGACCTGACAGGTTCCCTTTAAATCCTATTGACTAAAACAGTGATCACTAACCTTTATTACCTTGAGAACAACATTCATCTTTGAGAGAGGGTCACGAGTAACCTCCAGGGTCCCCTCACAGAAATCGTGATATCCAGCTCCCACCCCCCTACAGTAGTGACACTCAAGAGCCCACATTATTGGTAAAATGGCAGGCAATGCTTTCCCACAGAAATCCCACCAATGCAGAATATTTACATCCAGGGGTTCCCACCTTACCCACTGTATTTCTACATCAAACATCAAACATTCCCACCACAATCTCGCATCCAGCTTCAAGCCTCCCGTCTACCCTTCTATCTGGCAGCTTGCTACAATCTCACATCCAGCTTCAAGCCTCCCCTCTACCCTTCTAACTGGCAGCCCGCTACAATCTCACATCCAGCTTCAAGCCTCCCCTCTACCCTTCTATCTGGCAGCCCGCTACAATCTCACATCCAGCTTCAAGCCTCCCCTCTACCCTTCTAACTGGCAGCCCGCTACAATCTCACATCCAGCTTCAAGCCTCCCCTCTACCCTTCTATCTGGCAGCCCGCTACAATCTCACATCCAGCTTCAAGCCTCCCCTCTACCCTTCTATCTGGCAGCCCGCTACAATCTCACATCCAGCTTCAAGCCTCCCCTCTACCCTTCTATCTGGCAGCCCACTACAATCTCACATACAGCTTCAAGCCCCCCTCTACCCTTCTATCTGGCAACCCGCTACAATCTCACATCCAGCTTTAAACCTTCCTCTACCCTTCTATTTAGCAGCCCACCACAATCTCGCATCCAGCTTCAAGCCTCCCCTCTACTCTTCTATCTGGCAGCTTGCTACAATCTCACATCCAGCTTCAAGCCTCCCCTCTACCCTTCTATCTGGCAGCCCGCTACAATCTCGCATCCAGCTTCAAGCCTCCCCTCTACCCTTCTATCTGGCAGCCCACTACAATCTCACATACAGCTTCAAGCCCCCCTCTACCCTTCTATCTGGCAACCCGCTACAATCTCGCATCCAGCTTTAAACCTTCCTCTACCCTTCTATTTAGCAGCCCACCACAATCTCGCATCCAGCTTCAAGCCCTCTACTCTTCTATCTGGCAGCTTGCTATAATCTCACATCCAGCTTCAAGCCTCCCCTCTACCCTTCTATCTGGCAGCCCGCTACAATCTCATATCCAGCTTCAAGCCTCCTCTCTACCCTTCTATCTGGCAGCCCGCTACAATCTCGCATCCAGCTTCAAGCCTCCCCTCTACCCTGCTATCTGGCAGCCCGCTACAATCTCACATCCAGCTTCAAGCCTCCTCTCTACCCTTCTATCTGGCAGCCCGCTACAATCTCACATCCAGCTTCAAGCCTCCCCTCTACCCTTCTATCTGGCAGCCCGCTACAATCTCACATCCAGCTTCAAGCCTCCTCTCTACCCTTCTATCTGGCAGCCCGCTACAATCTCACATACAGCTTCAAGCCCCCCTCTACCCTTCTATCTGGCAACCCGCTACAATCTCGCATCCAGCTTCAAACCTTCCTCTACCCTTCTATTTAGCAGGCACCACAATCTCGCATCCAGCTTCAAACCTTCCTCTACCCTTCTATCTAGCAGCTTCAAGCATCCCTTCTATGCCTTAATCTAGCAGTATCATTTTTTTTCCAGCTTACCATTTAATTTTATCTCTACAACCACAACACCATTGTATGCACCTCCAGATCTATGATTTTGTGAAGGGCTATTCAGGAGTGTCACTATCTGGAGACCTGCTCTTTATAGCTGTTTGACAGACCAGGTGCTAATGCAATAAGTTGGCAGACAGCTGTAAGATAAGCCGAAAGCCGCAGATAGCCTCACATCATGGGCCCGTGATTCACATATCATGGGCCACTGAGCCACAGGTTGAAGATCCCTAGTCTAAAACCAAATGTATAAAAAACTGCCACAAAAGCTATACAGACGTCATGAGACCAGTGAGAAATACAACCACATCACAAGTAGAAATGCATTCCAGAGAAACGGCACATGGAGCCTTCACTATGGTAGATGGTAAACAGAAAGCATGACACAGAGCCGAAAGTGTTCCTATGTAATCTGACTCTATTGGTATGAAAAGAAGAAAATTTAACATATGCTAATTACTCTGTTTGCAAGACTGGCTGGACAACTCAGAACTGAACTTGTTGTCAGCATGATTAACATGACTATGCCAGCTAATGAATACAGATCATTTACATGTGCATTTTGTAAGCAGAGGGCAGAAAGGTTAAAGAAAAGGTTATTGACACTTTTCACAATGCAGTAAATATATAGAGCAGACTGCCTGCAAAGGCATGCTTTACAAATTCCAAGAGCCTTAGCTCAAATGTTATTCTTAGAGCCATGAAGTCAGGTCAAGCAACATATAAATGTTTCCAAAGCTCCCGCTGTGTTTGGCTGGTACCTTGTAGTCTCAACGCTCTACATGTGTCTGACAATACTAGAAAGTTCACTTTTAAAGGGTCAATCTCCGATACATGGTAGCGGTAAAACATTTTGATACAAATATAAGAATCATTTTGGTTGATTTTGCCATGGTTGCACCTCTTTTTTTGTCCATTTTGCCTGAAGAAAACAAGCTGCCTAATATTTCTGCACACCTTGATAAAGGGCGTTGTATCCTTAGGCCTCACCCTCCTCATTAATCTTGATTTAGCCAAAAATTGCTCATTTTCATAACATAATAACAGAAGATAGACCCCATATGTTGTTACACAATTTCTAGTTAATGTGGCATTATCTCCAATGAGGTAAAAAATTGCTTTTTAGGCCCACAGCAGAGCTAAGGCTATGTGCGCACGTGTGCGCTCTGCACCGCACCAAAAATGTGCGCTTCAGAGCGCAGCTGAAAAGCTGCATTCTGAAGCGCATGGTGCCGGCAGATTTGTGCGCTCTGCATGCTGCCTCTCCCTATAGACAGCATGCAGAACGCACGAAAGAAGTGACATGTCACTTCTTAGAACGCAGCGATTCGGTAAGCAGCCGAATCGCTGCATTCTAACATGCCACGTGCGCACGGCCCCTGCACAATCTCCATAGATTATGCAGGGGACGCAGGACGCATGCAGTTACGCTGCGGTGCAGAACGCAGCGTAACTGCATGTAATACGCACACATGCGCACATCCCCTAAGAAGGGAAGAAGTACGCAGATTGTGGATGCCACATTTGCCGAATCTTTGAGGTGCCAAAACAGCAGAAATACTCACAACTGACCCAATTTTGGAAACTAAACACCTCAAGAAATTCATCAACGGATGTGGAAAGTATTTCTAACCCAGGGGTGCTTCCCAAAATCTTATAAGATTGGACTGTGAAAATAGAAAATAACGTGTTTTTCTCCCACTAAAATGTTGCTGTCATGATCCACTAAGGAGCAAAATGGTGCACCGAGAGACAGAAGGAAAGAAGTGTACTGCCACTTGGGACAAACAGGAAGGGTAACCCGACACTTAAGCTGGTGTCACACATAACGACGACGACAACGACGTCGCTGCTACGTCACCATTTTCTGTGACGTTGCAGCGACGTCCCGTCGCTGTCGCTGTGTGTGACATCCAGCAACGACCTGGCCCCTGCTGTGAGGTCGCCGGTCGTTGCTGAATGTCCAGCTTCATTTTTTGGTCGTCACTCTCCCGCTGTGACACACACATCGCTGTGTGTGACAGCGAGAGAGCGACGAAATGAAGCGATCAGGAGCCGGCACTGGCAGCTGCGGTAAGCTGTAACCAGCGTAAACATCGGGTAACCAAGGGAAGACCTTTCCCTGGTTACCCGATGTTTACGCTGGTTACCAGCCTCCGCTCTTGCTGCCAGCGCCGGCTCCTGCACTGTGACATGTGGCTGCAGTATGCATCGGGTAATTAACCCGATGCATACTGTAGCAAGGAGAGCAAGGAGCCAGCGCTAAGCAGTGCGCGCGGCTCCCTGCTCTCTGCACTGTGACATGTAGCTGCAGCACACATCGGGTTAATTAACCCGATGTGTGCTGCAGGAGAGCAAGGAGCCAGCGCTAAGCGCGGCTCCCTGCTCTCTGAACTGTGACATGTAGCTGCAGCACACATCGGGTTAATTAACCCGATGTGTGCTGCAGGAGAGCAAGGAGCCAGCGCTAAGCGCGGCTCCCTGCTCTCTGAACATGTAGCACAGCGACCTTATGATCGCTGCTTCTGCTGTGTTTGACAGCTAAGCAGCGATCATAACAGCGACTTACAAGGTCGCTGTTACGTCACCGAAAATGGTGACGTAACAGCGACGTCGTTGTCGCTGTCGTTTAGTGTGACACCAGCTTTACTTTAAACAACTCTGAGCTCCCTAATGTCCTCCACAGATTCTTCCACCTCGTGCGGTGATCACGTTTCTACCCCGATTTACCCTAAACTCAGCCCTGACTAGTGTGCAGGACAGCAAGAACACTAGTCCTGCTCTATGATAAAGACACAAAAGGGAATTAGACTCACAGGGGTAAAAGAAACTTCCAGGCAGCTATCTCCAGAAACCAGTTCATTTTATCATATGATGTAATGGCAAGCAGGAAAAAAATTCCAGGTGTGGCAAAATAATTAATATTCTGCAATATATTTCTTTTTGGGGGGAGGAGAGGGGATGTTTATTTGCAGCATTCATTTTACCACAAAACTGACCTGGAAGTATGATTCTCCAGGTCAGTACGGATACATAGATCTCAAACATATAGTTTTTATTTTATTTAAGTGGTGAAAAAAACCCTCTTGCTCGTGACATGACTTTCCAAGAGCTGTAACATGTCCACGTTTTGGGATATGGAGCTGTGTGAGGGCTTGTTTTTTGTGCTTCGAGCTGATGTTTTTATTGATATTATTTATATATACGGTGCGATATTGATCGCCTGTTATTACACTTTTTCTGTTGTTGCAGAGGTCGTAAAACTGCAATTATAGTGTTATTTTTTTTCTTGTTACGCTGTTTACCGATCGGATTACTTTAGTTTGTATTTTGATAGATCAGACTTTTACAAACACAGCAATACCATAAATGTCTACATTTTTTTATTCTTAAAGGGAAGCTGTCAGGTCCCCTATGCCTCCAACCCAGCAACATTCATGTCCGTATGTCAAAATTCCCTGCCTAACCAGCCCTGTATAATGCTATTCACTAAAATCAATATTTAAAAAAAAATGATAACTTCCGCTTACTCTATGTGAATTAGGGCCTTGACTAGTCCATGGCGCGTTAGTTCTCCAGACTAGTCGGCCCTCTTTCCATGTTATTATGCCCCTGGAAATCTTGTGCGTGCGTGCGTCTTTATTCACACACATTCAGCCTCTTCTGAAGCTGGGTGTATGCGTCCTGGCTTCAGAGAAGCGCACTGCTCATGATCGGGGCAGTGCAGAAGCTGGACGTGGTAACATGGAAAGAGGACCGACTAGTCTGGGGAAACAACACACCTTTGACTAGTCAAAGCCTAATTAGCATAGAAATAACGAGGTCTATAAGTCCTTCTTTTACACATAGATTTTAGTAAATAACATTATACAGGGCTGGTTAGGGAGGGAATTTTGACATATGAATGCTGCTGGGTTGGAGGGTATAGGGCATCTGACAGGTTCCCTTTAATGTTTAATATGGTAAAAAGGGGTGATTTGAACTTCTATATATTTTTAAAACATTTTTTCTACGTTGTACTGTATTTAATAGTCCCCTTATGGGACCTGACCCTACAATGTCCTGACCACTTGTTCTATATCACTTGTGTGCATTATCTAACCTGCCAGTGTGTGACTGATAGGTTGTGCATATCAGACTATGCCCCTTGCAGGATCATATAGGTTAAAGTGTGAGGTAGATATGGAGCTGCCATGGCAATCTGTCAGCACCCCGCGTTCTTAAGGTGGGTTTACACACTGCAACATTGCAAACGACATCGCTGTAACGTCACCGGTTTTGTGACGTAATAGCGACCTCCCCAGCGACATTGCAGTGTGTGAAACACATCAGCGACCTGGCCCCTGCTGTGAAGTTGCTGATCGCTACAAATCGTTCAGGACCATTCTTTGGTCCTTTGTTTCCCGCTGTGCAGCATGATCGCTAGAAAGTCTCATTGTGTAAAGGGGACTTAAATGTGCAGGCAGCAGGAGCCGGCTTCTGCGGACACTGGTAACCACGGTAAACATCGGGTAACCAAGAAGCCCTGTCCTTGGTTACCCGATATTTACCTTTGTTACCAGCCTCCGCCGCTCTCACTGTCAGTGCCGGCTCCTGCTCTCTGCACATGTAGTTGCAGTACACATCGGGTAATTAACCCCATGTGTACTGTAGCTAGGAGAGCAGGGAGCCAGCGCTCAGCAGTGTGTGCTGCTCCCTGCTCTCTGCACGTGTAGCTGCGTGCACTGGTAACCAAGGTAAATATCGGGTTGGTTACCCGATATTTACCTTAGTTACCAAGCGCAGCATCGCTTCAGTGCGTCGCTGCTGGCTGGGGGCTGGTCACTGGTTGCTGGTGACAGCTCACCAGCAACCCGTGTAGCGATGCTCCAGCAATCCCTGCCAGGTCAGGTTGCTGGTGGGATCGCTGGAGCGTCTGACTGTGTGACCTCTCACCAGCAACCTCCTAGCAACTTACCAGCGATCCCTATCAGGTTGGGATCGCTGGTGGGATCGCTGAAAGTCTCAGTGTGTAAAGGGGCCTTTACTGCAGGGGTGGTGATGGGCTGACAGAGTCCATTGGGTGGTCCCATGCAGTGATTACCAGACTTTTCTACATTTCCATGCAGAGATAGCAGTCAATCACTGTGTAGGACCGCCCACTGGACTCCTATGTATACAAACACCAGGGATTTCAATGACTCAAATATATATACAGTATATTTATATGTATAATATATTCACTAAAATAATATACTGCATTTACAACATGACAGGTTCCCTTTAATCTGTGCTTCACATACCATCACGATTTTTATAAATAAGGTGTTTTAGAAACAAAAAGTTCTTAATCATTGGCATATTCATATGATTGTCAACATAAATGTGCATTCTTACATGAAGCACTAATTGTTAAAGGGGCTATTTTTGTGTATGGGGCTAAGAACTAACAGGATTGTAGCTATTAACTATATGCTTGTTCTGCAGGGGATCATTTCTCAGGGCTCAGCCGGTGATTCCCCTGCTTCATTTTACATCTTGTCATCAGAGCAGCTCTCCCTCTTCTGCTCTGCTCTGTCGATGGGGCGTCACTCCTGACATCCTGCTGACTGACACATGACTTCCCATAATTGACAGCATGGACCTGACTGTCAATCAGCACATCGGCAGAGATGCCCCATGAAGAGAGCAGGGGGGAAGAAAAGAAAGTTCTCCCTTGACGTGACATCACCGGCAGTATCGCTGGCAGGAACGGTCCCTGACCAAACTGGCAGAAATCATCACCGAGCAGCACAGGCAGGTGGTTAGTAATTAACTGCCTGTTACTTCTTAGGCTGTGTCCGCACTTTGCGTCGTCCTACTTGCAGTTCTAAACGCATCCTCTTGCAGTAATTGATTTTGCCAAAGTTGCTTTTGACCACAAATTAGCGCTAAAAACGCATGCGTATTTACCGCGTTTTAGCACTTTTTACCTGCTTTTCCATTGCGTTTTGAAAGATGCGTTTTGAACATAAAGACACTGCTAAATAAAGTTTAAACAGTCAAACACAATGAAAAAAGGGAACAAAAAGGAAAAAATATTTAATTAATGAAATAATAACGAAAATAGTTATATTTCATATAATATTAGCGATTTAATACTATTTAGCGGTAATATAGTAATAAATTTATATTTTTCAAAAATATACCGTATTTTTCGGACTATAAGACGCACCGGACCATAAGACGCACCCTTGTTTTAGAGGAGGAAAAAAAAAAATTTTAAGCAAACATGTGGTCATGACACACTGTTATGGGGCAAGGATCTGCTGCTGACACTATTATGGGGGTAATGTCCCCAAATTCTCTGCTAAGGTACCCCACCCATCCTGGTATATGCCTTCATCCTGCTATATACCCCCCTCCTGCTAAATACTGCCATCCTGGTATATACCCCAATCCTGCTATATACCCTCATCCTGGAATATGCCCTCATCCTGCTATATACCCCCATCCTGCTATATACTGCCATCCTGGTATATACCCCCATCATGCTTTATACCCTCATCCTGGAATATGACCTCATCCTGCTATATACCCCCATCCTGCTATATACCCCCATCCTGCTATATACTTCCATCCTGGTATATACCCCCATCCTGCTATATACCCTCATCCTGGAATATGCCCTCATCCTGCTATATACCCCCATCCTGGTATATACCCCCATCCTGCTATATACCCCCATCCTGCTATATACTGCCATCCTGGTATATACCCCCATCCTGCTATATACCCTCATCCTGGAATATGCCCTCATCCTGCTATATACCCCCATCCTGCTATATACTGCCATCCTGGTATATACCCCCATCCTGCTATATACCCTCATCCTGGAATATGCCCCCATCCTGCTATATACTGCCATCCTGCTATATACCCCCATCGTGCTATATACCCTCATCCTGAAATATGCCCTCATCCTGGAATATGCCCTCATCCTGGAATATGCCCTCATCCTGCTATATACCCCCATCCTGCTATATACCCCAATCCTGCTATATACTGCTATATGGCCCCATGCTGCAATATACCCCCATGCTCCTATATTACCCCGTGCTCCTATATGGCCCCGTGCTGCTATATGGCCCCGTGCTGCTATATGGCCCCGTGCTGCTATATGGCCCCGTGCTGCTATATGGCCCCGTGCTCCTATATGGCCCCGTGCTCCTATATGGCCCCGTGCTCCTATATGGCCCCGTGCTCCTATATGGCCCCGTGCTCCTATATGGCCCCGTGCTCCTATATGGCCCCATGCTCCTATATGGCCCCATGCTCCTATATGGCCCCATGCTCCTATATGGCCCCATGCTCCTATATGGCCCCATGCTCCTATATGGCCCCATGCTCCTATATGGCCCCATGCTCCTATATGGCCCCGTGCTCCTATATGGCCCCGTGCTCCTATATGGCCCCGTGCTCCTATATGGCCCCGTGCTCCTATATGGCCCCGTGCTCCTATATGGCCCCGTGCTCCTATATGGCCCCGTGCTCCTATATTACCCCGTGCTCCTATATGGCCCCGTGCTCCTATATGGCCCCATGCTCCTATATGGCCCCGTGCTCCTATATGGCCCCGTGCTCCTATATGGCCCCATGCTCCTATATGGCCCCATGCTCCTATATGGCCCCATGCTCCTATATGGCCCCGTGCTCCTATATGGCCCCGTGCTCCTATATGGCCCCGTGCTCCTATATGGCCCCGTGCTCCTATATGGCCCCATGCTCCTATATTACCCCATGCTCCTATATTACCCCATGCTCCTATATTACCCCATGCTCCTATATGGCCTCGTGCTGCTATATTACCCCATGCTCCTATATGGCCCCGTGCTGCTATATTACCCCATGCTCCTATATGGCCCTGTGCTGCTATATTACCCCATTCTGCTATATGGCATGTATCCTGTATCACACAAAAAACAATAAACGTTTATATTCACCTTTCCTCGCTCCATGCAGTATCGCTCCTCCCCCTGTCTGTGGCGGCAGCAGCACCGCTTACCTGTGTGGACCCATCACCGGTCACTTCCGTGCAGCATCACTCGTCCTCCAGTCTGTGTCGGCAGCAGCACCGCTTACCAGCGTGGAGCCATCACCGGTCACTTCCGTGCAGCACGCGATCTCCTCCAGTCTGCCGGTCAACTGGTCTGCGTGACTAGCGGCGCACAGCGATGACGTCATCGCTGTGCTCACTGCTTTCTACACAGATTAGCTGACCGGCAGACTGGAGGAGATCGCGGTGCTGCACGGAAGTGTCTAGTGAGTATGCCGTACTTATTCACTGCTCCCCGCGCTGATGATGATGCGCGGGGGGGCAGTGAATACAGACGCACATGATCACTCCAGGCTGTAGTTGCCAGGGGTGATCACGGCCGGCTGTTAATTATACGCGCACCCCCAGCCCACCTGTCAGTGACGGCTTCAGCGCTGAGAGATGGGCGGGAGGATGGGCGTGCATATGTAATGAGCGGGTCCACGTGGTCACGGCAGGCTGTCACAACCTGCTCGTGCCCCCGATGGCCCGCTCCACCGCAGCACCCTCATTCCCGGCCGCAGCCCTATAGTCAGACCATAAGACGCACCCCCAACTTTCCCCCAACATTTAAGGGGGGGGGGGGGGGGAGTGCGTCTTATGGTCCGAAAAATACAGTAATTGTCGGACTATGTGTGGGTGTAAAGGGACATATTATGCCATTTTTTTTGTCAGAAAAGCATGCGTTTTGTTATTCCAAAAAGCAGTGGTTCTGCAGCTAAGAAGCATGTAAAACGCTGGAATTTTGATGTTTCTTGCTTTTTGCAACTTCTCATTGACTTCAATGTTAGCAAAACGCAGCCCAAATGGCAAAAACAATTGACATGCCGCTTCTTTGAAAGCATGTTTTTTGCCACAAATTATGCAAATTATACGCAGCGTTTAGAAACGCAAAGTGCGCACAAGAAATCTCCATTTCCCATAGACTTTGCTGGAAAATCGAAACGCATGCTTTTTAGCATGAAAAAGGTGCTTCTCAAAACGCACCTAAAAAGCACCTGAAACGCAGGTGAAAACGCAAAGTGCGGACACAGCCTTAGCCCCTTACCCAAAAATAAAAAAAAGTTCCCAATAATGCCTTTAACCAAATCTGTTTCCTATTTGCATTTTTATCAAAGAAATTTACATTTCAAGCAACATAAAAGGAAATAGAAAAAGAAAATATCTTAGGGTACCTTCACACTTAGCGATGCAGCAGCGATCCGACCAGCGATCTGACCGGGTCAGGATCGCTGCTGCATCGCTACATGGTCGCTGGTGAGCTGTCAAACAGGCAGATCTCACCAGCGACCAGTGAACAGCCTCCAGCCAGCAGCGACGTGCAAGCGACGCTGCGCTTGCACGGAGCCGCCGTCTGGAAGCTGCGGAGACTGGTAACTAAGGTAAACATCGGGTATGGTTACCCGATGTTTACATTAGTTACCAGCGCTGTGTGCAGAGAGCAGGGAGCCGCGCACACTGAGCGCTGGCTCCTTGCTCTCCTAGCTGCATTACACATCGGGTTAATTAACCCGATGTGTAATGCAGCTACATGTGCAGAGAGCAGGGAGCCGCGCACACTGCTTAGCGCTGGCTCCTTGCTCTCCTAGCTGCTGGACACATCGGGTTAATTAACCTGATGTGTACAGCAGCTACATGTACAGAGAGCCGGAGCCGGCAGCACAGGCAGCGTGAGAGCTGCAGAGGCTCGTAACTAAGGTAAATATCGGGTAACCACCTTGGTTACCCGATGTTTATCTTGGATACAGCTTACCTCAGCTGTCAGACGCCGGCTCCTGCTCCCTGCTCGCTTCATTTGTCGCTCTCTCGCTGTCACACACAGCGATCTGTGTGTCACAGCGGGAGAGCGGCTTTGAAGAAAACGAACCAGGGCTGTGTGTAACGAGCAGCGATCTCGCAGCAGGGGCCAGATCGCTGCTCATTGTCACACACAGCGAGATCGCTAATGAGGTCACTGCTGCGTCACAAAAAGCGTGACTCAGCAGCGATCTCGGCAGTGAGCTCGCTGTGTGTGAAGCACCCCTTAGTCCTCGCATTCCTTGGATGACATTCAGCAAGTGTTCTGGCTGGAGAACAATACCCTTTTTGTTTCTAAACTTTTGGTCAGTGTGAATGTTCCAAATATAGACAGGGAGGTGATGGTAATGGATAAGGATAGCCTATTGAGAAGAGAGCTGAAAAAGGGAAATTCAGGCTCTGTTCACATCTGATATATATAATGGTTTCTGTCCACTAAAAAAGTAATGGCAATTTTTACAGTACAAATGATGCATCTGTGACAAACGCTTTAAACAGATCCCCCAATGCAGACATGAACACCCCTCACAGGTACGCCCCTCACAGGTACGCCCCTCACAGGTACGCCCCTCACAGGTACGCCCCTCACAGGTACGCCCCTCACAGGTACGCCCCTCACAGGTACGCCCCTCACAGGTACGCCCCTCACAGGTACGCACCTCACAGGTATGCCCCTCACAGGTATGCCCCTCACAGGTACGCCCCTCACAGGTACGCCCCTCACAGGTACGCCCCTCACAGGTACGCCCCTCACAGGTACGCACCTCACAGGTATGCCCCTCACAGGTACGCCCCTCACAGGTATGCCCCTCACAGGTACGCCCCTCACAGGTATGCCCCTCACAGGTATGCCCCTCACAGGTACGCACCTCACAGGTACGCCCTTCACAGGTACGCACCTCACAGGTACGCCCCTCACAGGTATGCCCCTCACAGGTATGCCCCTCACAGGTATGCCCCTCACAGGCACGCACCTCACAGGTATGCTCATATACCGCTGATTACTTGCAGAAGGTTTTCTGAATGTGATTTTTTTTGATCCTTGCACTGATACTGTATTTATAAGTCCCATTCAGACAAACAAAACAGTGCACGGTTGCAGTAAAAATCATATAACCACCCTGAAAATCTTATCTGAAGGCAGAACTGAAATCTAGGGTCCGATCTAATAAAGCACTGCTCCAGCGTTTTGTTGTTTTCTTTAATTTCAGCACTGGAGTGGTGGTTTAAATCTAATTTCCCTGCCTCTTACCTGCCCCCCCAGCATCTTCATCTGCTATTTGCGCCGCTCCTGAGAGTCTTTGGCACCTACCAGCTGCCCTAGTGTTTGTTTCTTGGAGCGGGCTGGAGGTCACAATGCAAGTCTATGAGAGCCTCATTCTGGCTCTCATAGACTTTCATTAAGCTCTTGTGACATAACTTCTGACTTCCACGCCAATCAGACGTTATGGTCACAAGATGGCGCCGTGGGACCAGAGCGATGCTGAAAAAAGGTGAAGACGCCAGAGGGTGTGTGTAAGACCGGGGGCTGGGGACTCAGATTTAAAGTCCCACTCGAGCGCTGAAAGAAAATAAATGCTGGAGTGGTGCTTTAAGATCAACATTATACACGCCAAGAAGACGCGTGCAGAGGCACCTGCCACTTAATCAGTTAGGCACATCTTACAAGTGCTTTGCTCTTCTGTCAGAGATGTCATCCGTTGTACAGTTAAGAGACTGGAATATTGACATTATATTGACATATTGACAAATATTAGGCAGCTTAAGGGCTCGTGCGCATGTTGCGTAATTGCATGCATTTACGCTGCGTATTGCACTGCAGCGTCAATACATGCGTCCTGCGTCCCCTGCACAATCTATGTAGATTGTGCATGAGACGTGTGCACGATGCTCTTATGAACGCAGTGATTTGGGGGCTAAAATTTTGTCCCAAATCCGTGCGTTCATAAAATGAGCATGTCAATTATTCCGTGCGCTATGGATGCAGCTCCCACTCTGTCTATGGTGGGGGCAGCAGCCACATGTGCTGTCAAATCGCTGCAGAATATTCAGCAGTTACGTGCGCATGAGCCCTAATAATTTTTAGTGTCCTAGTTGTTTTTTTTCTTCTCTTTTTTTGGTCTGTTGTAGCCATCCTAGTGTCATCCATCACTCTGGAAATCACAAAAAATGGATGTAGGTTTGCCGGGTTGGGAAACCTACACCCATTTTTTTGTGATGGGTTTGCAGCACACAGATGCCACCAATGCTCGGTCCTTTTTTTTCACTGACCCATTCAGACAAAGAGAACCAAACTCCATTTAGTTTTGGGAAACCATTAGGGCTAAGCCACACGGCGAGAAAAACAGTGCGAGTGGAGTGCGAAAAAACATCGCATTCCCCTCGGACCAATTCTAGCCTGTGTGTCAGCACACATGAGCGATTATTTTCTCAGCCCTAATCGGACTGAGAAAACAATCGCAGCATGCTACGATTGTAATCCGAGACTCTTTCTCTCACACCCATTCAAGTGAATGGGGCGAGAGAAAAATCGCACTGAACTCGCGGTACACCGGTGTACCGCTAGTGCAGTGCGAGAATGGCAATAGCCGGCTACGCAGGAGAGAGGGAGATAAATCCCTCCCTCCCCTTCTGAGTGCCGGCCCGCCCCCCACAGCTGAGGTCTCGCACGAACGGACCTCAGTTGCAAGGACACACGCATGACACTCGGCTCTGCTGTACTGCCAGCACGAGCCGAGTGTCATGCAAGTGGATCGCAGTAGTGCCCGTGTGGCCCCAGCCTTAGGCTGAGACCGCACTTTGTGTTGTCCTACTTGCAGTTCAAAACGCATGTTTTTGGCTTAATTGATTTGCCCAAAGTTGCCTTTTTCTGAACTTTAGCGCTGAAAACGCATGCGTATTTACCGCGTTTAGATGCGGTTTCAGCGCTTTTTACATGCTTTTTCACCTGCATTTTCACAGATGCGTTTTGAACATCAAGACACTGCTAAATAAAGTTTAAACAGTCATAAAGAATGAAAAATAGAAAAAAAAGGAAAAAATCAATATTAACCCCTTCACGACCATGGACGGAAAGATCCGTCCTTGTGCCCTGGGCCTTAACGACCAAGGACGGATCTTTCCGTCATGGCGGAATCGCGGCACCGGAGCCTCCGGTGACTGCAATATGTTAACAAAAACCGCAGATTCGGGGAGGAGGGGACCTGTTCCTGACCTTAGGAGGGGTGGTGCCTCCTCCCCGGACCTACGGAGGCTGTGATTGGCTGACGAACGCCGCTCAACCAATCACAGCCACTGTAATGTTCCAGCCATTTAAAATGACTGAAACATTGAAATCCAGCCCTGGCCAGTGCAGCTGTAGCACTGGCCATTGGCTGGAGCTGGGTGACCTCACTGGATCACCCTCCCCCAGCTCCAATGCTCTGATTGGAGAGATCGGCCTTGTGACCGATTTCTCCAATCACAGTGGACCTGTTGCCGGTGACCGCCCCCGTCATCGTCCCTGCAGCACGCCAGCACACACAGTGAGTGTACACAGTGCAATGGCAGGGCGACAAGCTCCGGTCCCATGCTGTTATGAGACCGGAGCATGGGACCCGGAAGTTGCCGCGCTGCCATTGCACTGTACGAAAAGCGTCCCGATCCGCCGCCGCTGCCCTCCGCGATCTGCCACCTATCTCCCCGATCTCCTGCCCGCACCCTCACCCCCACACCTCCCGATCCGCTGCCGCCCTCCATCTGCCACAGTGCCACCGCTCCCCCCAATCTGCTGCCCGGCCCCTCACCTCCGTGCAGCAGATCGGAGGGAGCGGTGGCACTATGACAGATGGAGGAGGACAGGGATCGTGCACCCTGTCCTCCTCCATCTGTCATAGTGCCACCGCTCCCTCCGATCTGCTGCCCGGCCCCTCCCCCTCGTGATCGGTGCTCGCCCCCTCCCCTCCGTGATGTGCTGCTCGCCCCCCTCCCCTCCCCTCCGTGATGTGCTGCTCGCCCCCTCCCCTCCCCTCCGTGATGTGCTGCTCGCCCCCTCCCCTCCCCTCCGTGATGTGCTGCTCGCCCCCTCCCCTCCGTGATGTGCTGCTCGCCCCCTCCCCTCCCCTCCGTGATGTGCTGCTCGCCCCCTCCCCTCCGTGATGTGCTGCTCGCCCCCTCCCCTCCCCTCCGTGATGTGCTGCTCGCCCCCTCCCCTCCGTGATGTGCTGCTCGCCCCCTCCCCTCCGTGATGTGCTGCTCGCCCCCTCCCCTCCGTGATGTGCTGCTCGCCCTCCGTAATGTGCTGCTCGCCTTCTCCCCTCCGTGATGTGCTGCACGCTCCCCCCACCTCTCACCCCCGTGGTCAGCTACCCGCCCCCTCCCCTGTCACCGCCGTGATGTGCGCTCCCTCCCCTGTCACCGCCGTGATGTGCGCTCCCTCCCCTGTCACCGCCGTGATGTGCGCTCCCTCCCCTGTCACCGCCGTGATGTGCGCTCCCTCCCGTCACCCCCGTGATGTGCGCTCCCTCCCCTGTCACCCCCGTGATGTGCGCTCCCTCCCCTGTCACCGCCGTGATGTGCGCTCCCTCCCCTGTCACCGCCGTGATGTGCGCTCCCTCCCCTGTCACCGCCGTGATGTGCGCTCCCTCCCCTGTCACCGCCGTGATGTGCGCTCCCTCCCCTGTCACCGCCGTGATGTGCGCTCCCTCCCCTGTCACCGCCGTGATGTGCGCTCCCTCCCCTGTCACCGCCGTGATGTGCGCTCCCTCCCCTGTCACCGCCGTGATGTGCGCTCCCTCCCCTGTCACCGCCGTGATGTGCGCTCCCTCCCCTGTCACCCCCGTGATCTGCTGTCCACTCTCCCTCCACCTCTCACCCCCGTGATCTGCGCTCTGCTCACCTGTCTCCCCGGTGATCTGCGCTCTCTCACCTCTCACCCCCGTGATCTGTGCTCCCTCACCTGTCACCCCGTGATCTGTGCTCCCTCACCTGTCACCCCCGTGATCTGCTGTCCGCTCTCCCTCACCTCTCACCCTCGTGATCTGTGCTCTGCTCACCTGTCTCCTCCGTGATCTGTGCTCTGCTCACCTGTCTCCTCCGTGATCTGCGTTGCGCTCCCTCCCCCACCTCTCACCCTCCCCGATCTGCTGCCTCCTTCATCTCCTGTGATCCAGCTGCCTAGATCCATCCTGTAGGGTAACTATCCCCAATCTCACCTCCCACTCCCCTTCCCACCCATCCCCCCCACCCGCCCCCTCCCCCCATCCTCTGCCGCTCCTGCATCCACTGCGCCCTCTCCCATCCGCCCCCACCCTATCCCAGCCGCCGTCTCACAATCACAGATGCTCCCTTTATATGCCGCTGCCCCCCCATCTGCTGCCGCCCCATCTGCCGCCCCCCCCCCATCTTCCGCTGTTTTTTTTTTTCTATGCCATGGGGGTCTAGTTTCCAAAATGGGGTCACATGTGGGGGAGCTCCACTGTTTCGGCACCTCAGGGGGTCTCCAAACGCAACATGGAATACGCTAATTATCCCAGACAATTTTGCGTTTGAAACGTCAAATGACGCTCCTTGCCTTCCGAGCCCTGCTGTGCGCCCAAACATTTTATTTCTACCACATATGAGGTGTCTGTGTACTCAGGAGAAATTGTGCAATTTTTCCTGATACCCTTGTGAAAAAAAAGCTACCTGGTTGAAGTAACAATTTTGTGGTAAAAAATTTTTTTTTTATTTTCACAGCTCAACTCTATTAACTTTTGTGAAGCCCCCAGAGGCTCAAAGTGCTCAATAAACATCTAGATAAATTCCATGAGGGGTCTAGTTTCCAAAATGGGGTCACATGTGGGGGAGCTCCACTGTTTCGGCACCTCAGGGGCTCTCCAAACGCAACATGGTGAGGCTAACGATTCCAGCTAATTTTCTGTTCAAAAAAAGTCAAATGGCGCTCCTTCCCTTCCGAGTCCTGCCGTGCGCCCAAACAGTGGTTTTTCGCCACATATGAGGTATCTGCGTGTTCAGTAGAAATTGCCCAACAAATTTTGGGGGTTCATTTAATCCTGCTACCCTTGTGCATATGCAATATTTGAGGCTAAATTAACATTTTTGTTGCAAAAAGTAAAATGTTCATTTTTTCCTTCCACATTGCTTTAGTTACTGTGAAGCACCTGAAGGGTTAAGAACCTTCTTGAATGTGGTTTTGAGTAGCCTGAGGGGTGCCGTTTTTGGAATGGTGTCACTTTTGGGTGTTCTGTGTCATGTAGACCTTTCAAAATTGCTTCAAATGTGATGTGGTCCCTAAAAAAAGTGGCTTTGTAAATTTTGTTGTAAAAATGAGAAATTGCTCATAAACTTTGAACCCCTATAACTTCCTTAAATTTTTATTTTTTTTCCCAAAATTTTTCTGATGTAAAATAGACATGTGGGAAATGTTATTTATTAATTATTTTGTGTCATATGTCTCGTTGGTTTTAGAGCATAAAAATTCAAAGTTTGAAAATTACAAAATTTTCAAAATTTTCGCGAAATTTCCGTTTTTTTCACAAAGAAATGCAAAAAATATCGGCCTAAATTTACCACTAACATGAAGCCCAATATGTCACGAAAAAACAATCTCAGAATCACCGGGATCCGCTGAAGCGTTCCAGAGTTATAACCTCATAAAGTGACATTGGTCAGAATTGCAAAAAATGGCCTGGTCTTTAGGGTCAAAATAGGCTTGGGGCTGAAGGGGTTAATGGGGAAAAAATGAAAATAGATATAATTCATAAAATTATAGCGGTAATATACATTTTATCGCTAATATAGTAAATGCATATTTTTCTCAAATTTAATTGTTGGACTATGTGTGTGTGTAAAGGGACATAGCAAATCATTATTTTAAAGTCCAAAAAGCATGCGTTTTGGTAGTCAAAAATGCATGTTTTCTGCCTGAAAAAGCAGGTAAAACGCAGGAATTTGAAGGAATCTTGGTTTTTGCCATTTCTCATTGACTTCAATGTTAGCAAAACGCACCTAAAATGGAAAAAAACAATTGACATGCTGCTTCTTTGAACGCATGTTTTTTTCCACAAAATATGCACATTAAACGCAGCGTTTAGAAATGCAAAGTGCGGTCTGAAAATCACCATTTTCCATAGACTTTGCTGTAAAATCAAAACGTATGCCTTTTGGCATGAAAAGGTGCAGTTCAAAACGGACCTAAAAAGCACCTGAAACGCAGGTGGAAACGCAAAGTGCGGTCTCAGCCTTAGCGAGCTAAAAAGAAACTGATATGTGAATATCCCCATAGAATATAATGTGTCAGTGAAAAAACAGACACATACAACAAACACAGATGTGAAAACAAGGCCTAACAATGTAACCGAGACTTGATAACACAATAGGTCCTACGTTGACTTGCGTTTTTTGTGCGTTTTTGACACTGCTTTTTATGTCTCTGGTGCCCCATCCTTTAAATAAAGCGGTTTTCTTCTTGAAACTTCCTGGTATTCACATTATTGGGTGCAGATTACATACGTTTCCGACACGTAAACACCCCAGAAACACGTGCGTTTTTTTACCTGCGGAATTTCCATATCTAATGCAAGTCTATGGGGGGAATTCTGCACAGAAGTCTCAGCGTACCCAAAAGAGAAATTAACATGCTTGGAAAATCGCAGAACAGGTCAATTTACACAGTGTAAAAAAAGAAGCAAAGTGGGCAGGAGATTTCTATTAATCCCATCCTTTGCTTGTAATGTAAAACAATGAAAAGTTGCAGTGTAAAAAATGAGAGTAAAAGTCATCCTCAGCCCATACCGTCATTAAAGACTGTGTAAGTCCAGCTGCCCACAAGTATGCCAGCGTGTACTGACAGCTGTCGTGTCAGGCCAATAAGTGGAACAACAACCTGAGAACTTCCCACAAGGTTTAACAGTCTGTAGAGGATTAGTCTGTAATCTAGTCATCTGAGGACTAACTAGTGTGAGCAAAGCTGCAGGAACTCTTTCCAATGGTTTCATGCTGCCAGTCCAGACTTGACAAGTCCTACGTACTGCGGCTACCTGCACTATCATGTATGACACATTTCACAGCCAAAGGGGGATGTACCTGTCACTGTAAAGAACTACACAAGGCAACATGACATACCAGAAACAAATTACGCTTCCATATATCATTCAAAGATATCTTAAAAACAAACATATACAGCCAGATTAAAATTACACAGGCCGTAAAATGTTCAAAATCCATCTATTTGTCTTCATATAAAAAAAAGTCTCAAAATCACATAGAAATAAGATTTTATAAAATCATCAATATGGGCTGTAACACAATACAAATGTGTCATTCATCCACAGTATTCACTGCCCAGTACTGATGACTTATCATGATGCCCCAGAGCTAGAATATATAGATGTCTTACTACAGTTGAAAGCAGAAGTTTCCATACACTATCTAAAAAGACACATCTGCATGTTTTTCTCACTGTCTGACATGAAATCAGAATAAACCTTCCCATTTTAGGTCAATTAGGAACGAAAATTATTTATATTTGCCAAATTCCAGAATAATGAGAGAGAGAGAATGTTTTAAGGCATTTTTATTTCTTTCTGCAAAGTCAAAGGTTTACATACATTTCAGTAATATTTGGTACCATTGCCTTACACGTTATGACTTGGGTGAAACGTTTTGGATCTCCTTCCACAAGCTTTTCACAATAGTTGATACGAATTTGGGCCCATTCCTCCTGACAGAACTGGTGTAACTGAGCCATATTTGTAGGTCCTCTTGCTCGCACCTGCCTTTTCAGCTTTGCCCATAAAGTTTCAATAGGATTGAGATCAGGGTTTTGTGATGGCCACTCCAAAACATGGACTTTGTTATCCTTAAGCCACTTTATAACCTCTTTGGCAATATTCTTCAGGTCATTGATAATTTTGAGGACCCATTTCCACCCAAGCTTTCAGTTCCTGGCTGATGTCTTGAGATGTTGCTTCAGTATTGCTGCATAATATTGTTTCCTCATGATGCCATCTATTTTGTGAAGTGAACCAGTCCCTCCTGCAGCAAAATAACCCCACATCATGATGCTGCCCACCCCCGTGTCTCATACTTGGGATGGTGTTGTTAGGCTTCAAAGCTTCTCCTTTTTCCTCCAACCGTAACAATGGTCATTATGGCCAAACAGTTCAATTTTAGTTTCGTCAGACCAAAAGACAAGTCTCCAAAAATGTAGGTTTTTGTTACTGTGTGTATTTGGAAACTTTAATCTGTTTTTTTGTGTTTCTTTTGAAGTAATGGCTTCTTTCTGGCAAAGTGGACTTTCAGCCCATGTTGATACAATACTCATTTCTCTGTGGATAATGACACAATCTTACCAGCTTCCGCCAGCATCTTCCCAAGGTCTTTTACTTTTGTTTTTGGGTTGAAATACACATGTCTGACCAAAGCACATTCACCTCTGGTACACAGAACACTTCTGCTTCCTAAGCGGTATGATGGCTGGACATTCCCATCTTGTTTGGTCTGCGTATAATTGTTTGTACAGATGAACCGATGCACCTTCAGGTATCTGGAAATTGTCCAATAAATGAAATAAACGGATCCAGGTCCCAAGGTGCAATTTATTGTTCCATATTAGTGCACATTGTGCAGTGAAAACACTTATCAACGCGTTTCAATTGCAGGAGCAATCTTAGTAGTGGCAAACTGTCCAAAGGAATCTTTTTCCTACAAGACAAAGCCTCCACTCGCACTGCACAAGCGACCATGGCAAAACTGGCAGAGCTGGGCTTCCAGCTGGTTGACCACCCACTTTATTCACCAGATCTAGCTCCCTTCAACTATCATTTTTTTCCAAACCTGAAGAAACACCTCAAGGGTACCAAATTTCACACCATGTTTGATGCCATGGCTGCTACAGATGCCTGGTTTGAGGCACAACCGAAATCCTTCTTTTTGCTAGGCTTACAGAACTTGGAATACCAATGTAAGAAGTGTGTTGACATCAGTGAGAGTATGTGCAATAAATGTAAAGTTCATCATTTTATCTCGTCTCTTTCTGGGTAAAGGCAAAGACTTATCAGCAGCCCCTCGTATATATTCCACAAAATTTAGTTTAGAAAAATGAACAAGGTGATAAGTGTGCTCATCTCTTCACTTTGTATGTTGCCATTGGCTATGTATATGAAAGAATGCAATCTAAAAAGGATTGGATGTCGTGTATTTTAAAGCTTTTATTACACTTGCATGTGGCACTAGGCAGAGGTATGACCCCATTGTTAAGGGAGGCTTATCACACTGGGCATGTGTTGTATGTATTTGTACACACTAACTCCATACAAACATTGTATATGGTATTATCATAACATATCCCAAGATTCTATTGAACTCTTCACACAAACACTAATGTCTTCCGTAAACAAGTAGTAACTTGCAGTAATGACCTGGTCACATTATATTATACACGTGGGAACATGACCGTAGAGAAGCTTTACGACCGCTGACCTCACCATGGAGGTAACAACCTCAGTCTATGTCTGTTGGATGAGCCTCATCAATCACAGCCTTGTGGATTGCTAAAAACATATCACTGTTACACAATCAACCAACATTCAAGACTTTACAACATGTCCAATGTCTTCAAAAATATCCAACAATGGGTTTTGACTCAATATTTTAATCATGGTACCATGGCTGCCATCATTCCCATTGAATTCATCGGACCCACACAATGCACAAAACAAGCAGAGACAACACTACATTGAGAAACATACTACAAGCTGGTACATGTACACGTAGGGACATCTTAGCAGCTGGCATGGGAGGAGTTGGCACACTAGAACACCTCCCCAGGCATGCCAACTGGCTTATTAGAGGATAAATCCGGATTTTTCAGCATATTTGTAATATTCCAGTCCGGGAAGTGAGCAGCTATAGTCACATCTGTTCCATATTTCACTCCAGTTGGGCCATAACCTGTTGTATGCCAGGCCCGGACCTGCTCACAGCCTCACAGAGCTGGCTAATGTCTAATCCTCTGTCAATAGGTCACCTACCATGAGTTTTCTCTAGTGTCCCAGTCTAATTTTTGGGCAGGAGTACTGAGCTGACTTTAACAGGGGGTAAGCGAGGTCTCTGGAGGAGGGAGTAAAAGGGGGAAGGAAGTTAAAAGAGTTCACTGAGACATGAAGAAGATTAGTGGGGGAGAGATGAGATCCTACAAGACAAGCAGAGCCAAGAACAAGTGACTGCTCCAGACAAGTATCAGGAAGGTCCGGAAGCCCAGACGGTTCTACAGCATAACTGCCCGCAATATTACTGGCCAAATATTACTACCCCAATATTACTGCCCCCAAAATTACTGCACCCAACATTACTGGCCCCAACATTACTGGCCCCAACATTACTGGCCCCCAACATTACTGGCCCCCAACATTACTGGCCCCCAACATTACTGGCCCCAACATTACTGGCCCCCAACATTACTGGCCCCCAACATTACTGGCCCCCAACATTACTGCCCCCAACATTACTGGCCCCCAACATTACTGGCCCCCAACATTACTGGCCCCCAACATTACTGCCCCCAACATTACTGGCCCCCAACATTACTGGCCCCAACATTACTGGCCCCAACATTACTGGCCCCAACATTACTGGCCCCAACATTACTGCCCCCAACATTACTGGCCCCCAACATTACTGGCCCCAACATTACTGCCCCCAACATTACTGCCCCCAACATTACTGCCCCCCAACATTACTGGCCCCCAACATTACTGGCCCCAACATTACTGGCCCCAACATTACTGCCCCCAACATTACTGGCCCCCAACATTACTGGCCCCCAACATTACTGCCCCCAACATTACTGCCCCCAACATTACTGGCCCCCAACATTACTGCCCCCAACATTACTGCCCCCAACATTACTGGCCCCATCTCTGCACATCACTGCCCCTCAGCCAAACAACACCTCTATCTACCACTGCCCGTCTCAATTACTGCCCTTATTATTTCACCACCACTCCTGCCCTCACTATTACACCTCCTCGCTCCTGCCCTCACTATTACACCTCCTCACTATTACACCTCCTCACTCCTGCCCTCACTATTACACTTCCTCACTCCTGCCCTCACTATTACACATCCTCACTCCTGCCCTCACTATTACACCTCCTCACACCTGCCCTCACTATTACACCTCCTCACTCCTGCCCTCACTATTACACCTCCTCACTCCTGCCCTCACTATTACACCTCCTCACTATTACACCTCCTCACACCTGCCCTCACTATTACACCTCCTCACTCCTGCCCTCACTATTACACCTCCTCACACCTGCCCTCACTATTACACCTCCTCACTATTACACCTCCTCACACCTGCCCTCACTATTACACCTCCTCACTCCTGCCCTCACTATTACACCTCCTCACTATTACACCTCCTCACACCTGCCCTCACTATTACACCTCCTCACTATTACACCTCCTCACTCCTGCCCTCACTATTACACCTCCTCACTATTACACCTCCTCACTCCTGCCCTCACTATTACACCTCCTCACTATTACACCTCCTCACTCCTGCCCTCACTATTACACCTCCTCACTCCTGCCCTCACTATTACACCTCCTCACTATTACACCTCCTCACACCTGCCCTCACTATTACACCTCCTCACTCCTGCCCTCACTATTACACCTCCTCACTCCTGCCCTCACTATTACACCTCCTCACTATTACACCTCCTCACTCCTGCCCTCACTATTACACCTCCTCACTCCTGCCTCACTATTGCACCTCCTCACTATTACACCTCCTCACTCCTGCCCTCACTATTACACTTCCTCACTCCTGCCCTCACTATTACACCTCCTCACTCCTGCCCTCACTATTACACCTCCTCACTCCTGCCCTCACTATTACACCTCCTCACTCCTGCCCTCACTATTACACCTCCTCACTCCTGCCCTCACTATTACACCTCCTCACTCCTGCCCTCACTATTACACCTCCTCACTCCTGCCCTCACTATTACACCTCCTCACTCCTCCCCTCACTATTACACCTCCTCACTATTACACCTCCTCACTCCTGCCCTCACTATTACACCTCCTCACTCCTGCCCTCACTATTACACCTCCTCACTCCTGCCTCACTATTACACCTCCTCACTATTACACCTCCTCACTCCTGCCTCACTATTACACCTCCTCACTCCTGCCCTCGCTATTACACCTCCTCACTCCTGCCCTCACTATTACACCTCCTCACTCCTGCCTCACTATTACACCTCCTCACTATTACACCTCCTCACTCCTGCCTCACTATTACACCTCCTCACTATTACACCTCCTCACTCCTGCCCTCACTATTACACCTCCTCGCTCCTGCCCTCACTATTACACCTCCTCGCTCCTGCCCTCACTATTACACCTCCTCGCTCCTGCCTCACTATTACACCTCCTCACTCCTGCCCTCGCTATTACACCTCCTCACTCCTGCCCTCGCTATTACACCGCCTCCCTCCTGCCCCCACCATTGCTGTCCCCACAGTACCGACCTCTCATCCAGTCCACCACTTGCCCCGGAGTCCACTTGGTGACAGGTTCCATGATGTCGCTGTGAATCTCCAGCGCCAGGAATGGTGTCTCCCCCAGATGGCCGGTGATGGCGGGGCTCTTCCAGTCTAACACATCCACGTCGTGCCTGGAGTTGCCATCGCTCATTCCCCCGGGCCTCGGCTCATGGCCGGACGCTGGCGGTGACAGACATGGCTCCAGCTGGTCACACGGTCCCCGGTACTGTGAGTGCGCAGAGGGAAGCAGCGCTCACTGCCAGGCTCCCAGCTCACTCCTCCTAGCTCCAGCCCGCGTCCTCCTCCATCCTGCTGTGCCTCCTCCCCATATTCCGCGACCCTCCCCAGTCTTCCCATGCCCAGGCCTCTCGTCGCCTCTTTGTCACCCGGTCCCTCCCTCCGGCGCTCATTGTCCTTCTGTCACACACCCGGGCCTCCCACACTGCAAACAGTCCAGTCATTACGTCCGTCTCCCTCGGCCCCTTGTGTGATGCCATGTCTGCCATTGCTCTGTGTGGGGGCATCCTCCGTGTGCACAATAGACTGGCAGACAAGGAGGATACAAGGGATTCCTGTACTGTGCTATCAAGTCTACACAAAAGGAAGCAAGAAGGCAGTTCTCGGGTGTCGGCTCCGGATCAGCCAGGCTCCCAGGTCTCTTCAAATGTGCCCATTTCACTAGCCAGAAAGTGTCTAAAAAGCCCGTGCCAGCTGCTAATGCCCCACTCCCCAGCCCCCCCAAACAGCAGAGTAAATATGACCTGCAATGTGGCCTGCAGCACTGTGTAGCACCCATCCTCTACCTGCACTGCCCCAGGGCACACATTGCCACCCCTGCACTGTGCCCTCTGTTATTACCTGGCATATAATGTTTTGGGTCACGGCTTTGCAAAATCGAAATATAAACAGTGTCATGTATCCTGATGAAGAAGTCGGAGACTTAGAAATGTGTCACTATATCTTATAAACCGCGTTAAAATTCATCGACCATTGATCTGACAGCAGCGCACAAACAACCACTATTTCTTCCATTTATATATTGCCAGCCTCCAACTTATGACATTTTAAAGATTTGGGTTAGGAAAAATCTTGGCTTACATTTCCCCGGGCACCAAACTCTGAATGTTTACGTGTTTTAGGCACCAAAATGTTCAATATGGTCTCGGACCGCAGGACGAGCCGCCAGGAATCTACACTGAGCCGACAAGTGTTGCGACTACCAGCAGCGCACGGAGCAGTGTGTACGGCGCCCAGCATTTTCATTCAGTGCAAATGTGATGCCCTGGCAAAACCAGGTAGTCACACAAGAGGCCCCCGCATAACACCATCCCTCACAGGGTTATATACAGCTGACCTGAAACCCTAGCCACCCCCCTCAGGGCAAGACAGGCACACCAGTGGGCGGGACCAAGCAGTTAGGAAACGCCCACCTAGGGGTCTAGACAGCCCGGGGCGGGAAAACAGTCAGATCAGATCAGATCAAGTCGAGAGTTCAAGTTGAGAGGAGTGAAGGCTGGGGCTAGGTGTAGCTCCATCGGAGGTGAAGCTCAAGTTGACAGGCACCAGGGTCGGAGCCCTGGTACCTTGGCTAGGTGGCAGATGGTGGTCCCCGTCAGCAGGCGACGGGAAGATGGCAGCCGGACATCCGAGGTGGACCGGGACAGGGTTGGAGCCTGCCGGTACTGACACCGGAGAACCGACCCGGAAACCGTGCACAGATGGGGTACTTGGACCCTGAAGCCAGGACCGGAAACAATGGCATAGCTAATTAATCAATTGAGGGCAGGATTTTAGGTCCTGTCCCAACCAAAGTCCCAAAAGCAGACAACCACCTACAGAGAGGGATAGGGCAACCGCCAGGGCCCGATAGAGCCCACGGGTCAGTGTCAGCGGGCACGGCTCCTCAAGTACACAACAAGCTGGGAGTCCGGGACTCCCATGTTCCATACCGGGAAGTCCAACACAAGCAAAAACAGTGCAGAGGGAAAAGATGGCGACCACCAGCCCGGGTGGGGGACCAGAGTACAACCGGCCGCGGCGGCCGGCCACCAGCACCTTGGTTTACCAAAAGGCTCATGTGATTTATTCAACTGTGAGTAACCAAACATCCCCTGGTACGTCCGGGTGCGCAGGCCCCTGCCATCGCCATCCCCTGCACAGAGCCACTGAGCCCCGGGGTAACCATCCATACCCACGGAGGGGTTAACCTCCAGCTGCCATTACATCTCCCCCAGGTGTCCCACAACAGCAGCGGTGGTGTCCCACTTCACCACACATTGTGGGTGGCGTCACAAACTGAATACGGCCAAGCCCGTACAACTACTTCCCCCTTTTCATTTGGTGTGTCCGCGTGACTCCTGGGTCCGGAGGATCCCTCGAGCCACACAGCGGGTCCGGGTCCGAGCAGCTCGGCTGCTACAGGCGTAGGGGCGGCACACAAAGCCCTCCATACACAACAGATAGCTGTCAGCTGAACAATGAGCTGTGTCTCTGGACTCCTCTGTGCACAGAGCGCTCGCTCTGCCAAGTGGTCCTGTGTACTCTAGGAGAGAGACACTGCCAGACATCTATCACAGCATCATCTACACAGAGAACAAAAGGATCAGTCCAAAATTGGACGTTAGATCCTTATCAACATCATCTGTCAGGGAAGAATCAAGAAGCCCCCATACACTTTAGACTTTTGTTCGAGACCGCTCATATCAGTTTAGCCAAAATTAACTTAAAGGCAATCTGTCAGCAGGTATTTGCTATGTAAGGTGAAGCCAGGATGCTGCAAGGGTTAAGACAAAGTTCAGGGAAGCCTGTCTTGTCACAATCCAATCTTCTGTTTATTTGCTATGTTTGTTTGAGCAGCAGGACACTTATCATTACAGGAATAGAAACTCATGTGCATGCCAGTCCCTGCTGAGATTGGCACCTCACTGTCAATGTACCCACTGACAGTTTACCTTTACTGTGTATATTGACATAATGGAAGCCCACTTGCGGCACCTATACAGAGCACAACAGTGGAGATTAAGCAGCAACAAATATGTCAAAGTGCTCATAATAATGAATATACTGAGCAATTTGTCTTTTTGGTTACTGCCTATGCAGAACGCAGCAGCATATCAAAGTCATTACGACTTCTTCACTCTGCTGCATAGGCTGCAATAGAAATACTGTATGATGGGGTGTACAGTTCCTAGTAAATAAAGGGCCTGATTTATCAAAAACTTTTTACTAGAATTCTGGCATAAATTGTTACCTCCTAAAAATTTAGCATTGTTGCCATTTTTATTTCAGTTGCAGTCATGGTCCAACAAGTATAGCTCAGGTAAGATGGGGAATGGCGAAACGCACCCAACAAATTCATCATCATTTATGCCACAATGTGGTTATGTGGAGGGCTGTGGAGACTTCATACAGTTTGAGTGGCTGAGGTGACATCATAATGTCTGTGGGAGGGATTTGGGAAAATTATACAATTTGGGGGCTGTCGGGACATCATACTGTTTAGAGGACTGTGGGGTATTATACAGTGTGAGGGTTTTGGGGACATCATACTGTTTGGGTGGCTGTTAGGATATTATATTGTGCAGGGGGCTGTGAGGACATCATACTGTTTGGGGGCTGTGGGGACATTATACTGTCTGGGAGGGCTGTGAGGATATTATACTATGCAGGGGGCTGTGGGGACATTATATACTTTGGGGGACTGTAGGGACATTATATACTTTGAAGGTTGTGAGGACATCATACTGTTTGGGTGGCTGTGAGGATATTATACTGTGCAGAGGGCTGAGGGGACATCATATTCTTTGGGGGACTGTAGGGACATTATACAGTTTGAGGACTATGGGGACATTATACAGTTTGAGGGTTGTGGGGACATCACACTGTCTGTGCGGGCTGTAAGCATATTATACTAAGCAGGGGACTATGGGGACATTATACAGTTTGGGGGTGTGGGGACATCACACTGTGCGGGCTGTAAGCATATTATACTAAGCAGGGGACTATGGGGACATTATACAGTTTGGGGGTGTGGGGACATCACACTGTGCGGGCTGTAAGCATATTATACTAAGCAGGGGACTATGGGGACATTATACAGTTTGAGGGTTGTGGGGACATCATACTGTGCGGGCTGTAAGCATATTATACTAAGCAGGGGACTATGGGGACATTATACAGTTTGGGGGTGTGGGGACATCACACTGTGCGGGCTGTAAGCATATTATACTAAGCAGGGGGCTATGGGGACATTATACAGTTTGAGGGTTGTGGGGACATCACACTGTGCGGGCTGTAAGCATATTATACTAAGCAGGGGACTATGGGGACATTATACAGTTTGGGGGTGTGGGGACATCACACTGTGCGGGCTGTAAGCATATTATACTAAGCAGGGGACTATGGGGACATTATACAGTTTGAGGGTTGTGGGGACATCATACTGTCTGTGCGGGCTGTAAGCATATTATACTAAGCAGGGGACTATGGGGACATTATACAGTTTGGGGGTGTGGGGACATCACACTGTGCGGGCTGTAAGCATATTATACTAAGCAGGGGACTATGGGGACATTATACAGTTTGGGGGTGTGGGGACATCACACTGTGCGGGCTGTAAGCATATTATACTAAGCAGGGGGCTATGGGGACATTATACAGTTTGAGGGTTGTGGGGACATCACACTGTGCGGGCTGTAAGCATATTATACTAAGCAGGGGACTATGGGGACATTATACAGTTTGAGGGTTGTGGGGACATCATACTGTCTGTGCGGGCTGTAAGCATATTATACTAAGCAGGGGACTATGGGGACATTATACAGTTTGGGGGTGTGGGGACATCACACTGTGCGGGCTGTAAGCATATTATACTAAGCAGGGGACTATGGGGACATTATACAGTTTGAGGGCTGTGGGGACATCATACTGTCGGTGAGGGCAGTGAGGGTATTATACTGTGCAGGGAGCTGAGGGGACATCATTCATTTTGGGGTTGTGGGAACACAATACTGTTTGTGGGGGCATTATACTGTGCAGGGGGCTGTGGGGATATTATACTGTGTGGGGGACATCACACTGTGCAGGTAGATCTGTTTATTAACATATAAGGGCTGAAAAATAGAAGCATATGACTTAAAAAAAGTCTAAAACAGTAAATTCTTTGATGTTGATTCACTGCTACAGGTGAGGTACAGGTTACAGTAAGTTATCGTAACATGTATTAGCAGCAACAGTGAGTCAGCAGCATGAACTCTGTGCAATATTCAGTGATTATTAATATTACTTGTATCACAGAATATTGAACAGAATTAATATATAAATATTGAGCAGAACTAATTTCAGCCTATTGGTTCTGCCTCCACACCAGTGACGGTCCCTCATGTGGCCCCTTAGAATAATGATTGCCAGCCCTTAATTTAGAAGAACTGCTAAATGGAATTCATGTCTAAAAAGCATCTGCACCATTAATATGCAAAACAAGCACAGGGACTGTGTAGGTTCTGTTTTGCGTCAGTTTTAGGCATACAGGGCTTTTTCTCTGTATTTACATATCACAATCTCACACATACTTTACTTATACTAAAAGACCCAGAAATTACAAGCTTATGTAAGAACAGGACTAGTCACACATATTGGCATGGTCATGAGTTGGCCATTAATTAGTAATTCTATGGCCACCACCTATCAACAACCAGTCTCAAGATTTGTCGTTTTCTTTGTCCCGTTACAAACTGTAGGTGTTGACTCCTATTCTATTTAGTGTTTTTTTGTTTATTGCTGTTGGTTTATTATCTGTTTTTTTTCTTAGTGTTAATAGGTGCAGATAAATGCAACCATTGGCATACAAATTCACTTATGAAGGTCACTTGACATAGTGACCCCTATTTATACATACACACATAAATAAGAATACTTAAAGGGGTTATATAGGCTGAAATGAAACGTCTGCAGTCACTATGTGACTACAGAATGCCAAATCGTGACATTGTGTAATGTGCACGCTGTGTCCATTCCCTGTAATACCTTTGTGGGTGAGTGGTCATGTGGCCGCATGTATGTGATTTGTATATATGTTAGGAGAAAATTGAGAGAAGCCAGATAAGACTAGTTTGCATGTAATCACAAGTATGCAAATCGTATAAATGTGGTCACATGACCGTCCACATATATCAGGAATACAGGAGAATCCTGACAATGTGCATATAACACTCTGTAATGAGTTGGCATTCTGTAGCCACAAAGAGTTCATGCAGATTTTCCATTTGAGCCCAAACAGCCCTTTTGAATATACACACACGTTTTACAATTAAAAGTACAATTGGAATAATCTACTTTTATTGTTTTGTATACAGTGGGTTGTAACTTTGTGATACACAAGTAAATTAATATAATGAATCTTTATAACAATACATTTGTTGCTGGTACATATTATAACTTATATCCATATTATTATTAATATTACAAGATGGAAAAAGAACGGAGAAATGTCTGTGCATGTGCGGAATTCTGTTTTCTGTATTCACTTCTATATGAGTTACTAAAAGGGGTCCTCTCAGATGTAAAAGGTATCCCTTAAGCCTGCTTTACACATTTCAATTTCGCATATGATATCGTATGCAATGTGACCCGCCCCCATCGTATGTGCGGCACGTTCAATTTTTTGACCATGCCGCACAATCGATTAAAAGCTGTCACACGTACTTACCCGTCCATACGACCTCGCTGTGGGCGGCGAACATCCACTTCCTGGAGTGGGAGGGACATTCGGCGTCACAGCGACATCACGCGGCAGCCGGCCAATAGAATCGGAGGGGCGGAGATGAGCGGGACGTAAACATCCCGCCCACCTCCTTCCTTCCGCATTGTCGACGGGAGCCGCGGACAGAGGTAAGCTGTCGTTCAATGTTCCCGGGGTGTCACACTCTGCGATGTGTGCTGCCTCGGGAACATTGTACAACCGCACGTTCAATTTGTGAGGAATGAACGACGTGCATGTGATGAACGGATTTTCGTTCAATTTCAATTGCATGGAGGTTTTACACGATACAATCATACTTACGATGCCGGATGTGCGTCACTTACGACGTGACCCTGCCGACACATCGTAAGATTTATTGTAGCGTGTAAAGCGCCCTTTAGGCCAGCTTCTCACTTGCGATTTTCTCACAGTAGTGCAATGCGAGAAATTCTCGCATTGCACTCGGACACATGTTAAACAATGAGGCAGCGCCCATCAGCTATTTTTTTCTCAGTCCAAATCAGACTGAGAAAAAAATTGCAGAAGGCTGCTATTTGTAGAGTTTCACACACGAGTCTCTCCAATGCAACTCTATGGGAGCGTGAAAAAAAAGCATGTCACACGGACCGGCACTCACACCATCCTAGTGACATTCGTTTTTCTAAATACGTTAATCGCATGTTTCTCAAAACACTGGAAATGAGTGAGGTCTCACAATGTCGGTCAATCATAGAGATTGACCGACATTGTGAGACCTCACTCATTTCCAGTGTTTTGAGAAACATGCGATTATTGTCAGTCGGTCTCTCCCTCTCAGGCTCTATTCTCTCTCTGTCGGTCTGTCTCTGTCGGTCTCTCTCTCTCTCTGTCCATGTCGGTCTATCCCTTTCCCCCCTCTCTCATACTCACTGATTCCCGGTCACCGGCGCGGCGCTGCACGGCGTTCACACTGCTCCGGTGGCTTCTCCTATTTTGAAAAAGCCGGCCGCTCATTATTCAATCTCGTATTCCCTGCATTCCCCGCCCACCGGCACCTATGATTGGTTGCAGTCAGACACGCCCCCACGATGAGTGACAGCTGTCTCACTGCAACCAATCACAGCTGCCGGTGGGCGGGTCTATATAATGCAGTAAAAAAAATAAATAAATAATTTAAAAAAACGGCCTGCGGTTCCCCCCAATTTTAATACCAGCCAGGGTAAAGCCACACGGTTGGGTTTAAATGGTCACCAGCATGTGACAGCTGAGTCATGTTCATGTAACTTGACCACAAACTGTTGTGGGCACCGGCAGCTTCCTGCACATTTCCTGCACATCCTGCCAGTTGACAACTGGCTGACCACAGTTTAACCATAGTGTTAGTGAAATATTGCAATGAGCCGTAAATTTCATATGCAAGCTTCCTTAAACCTGTCTTTAAGCTAACCACAAGTTTCCGGTAAGTGGAACTGTAAATGTTACTTCCTTATTATCTAAAAACTGCTTCAAAACCTGGTTGACATGTATTCCTTGGTCATCATTATTGGCCATCCAAAGGACATCTTTTTGATACTGAATTATTGATAGGTCAAATAATATCTGGGATCACTCCTATCTTTTATGATTATGATCCCTATCTAATCACACATTCTTTCAGTCATATCACATTGGTATCACAATCGGTCCTTGATCCCAGGGATTATTTTCCATCATCAGTATTCCACTAGAAGAAGATCACTCGGAATATACCATACCATGACCAAGAAATATTGTTTGCCACAAATTTTGTTTTCTTCGTTTGTTTAGATAAACGTTGAATCACAAATATAATCACTTTCACTACTTTTGTACAGTATATTAAAACTAAAAGCAATATTATCTGAAAAGCTCCCTTGAATATCATGTGTTTTGGCATTTGCTCGATATTCAAAGGAATCATTACACATTACATTTCCCGATATGTTACTACAAGTTTCACTAGACCCATTTATGAACATATTGGCATAAGGCCATAACATATCATGAATTGTCCTTTCCACTAAGCTGGGTTTAAAAGCATCTACAGTATTTATAGCTGTCCCAAAACTTATTTTTATATTCCCCATAGAGATGAATCCCAGGTTAGTCAGTCCAGTCTTATATCTTAGTACCCAAATTCCTCCCTTAAAAGCCAGATATTGCAAATTGGTGACTGTTGCATTCAGATTGCCTTGCCACCATGGAAGATTGATCCATCCCACTATGGAAATGGGTACTGTAGTATTCTATAGACGAACACTTCGAGTGTCTTTATCAGCAAGATGATCAGAACAACTTTTCTACTTTAAGATTTCCTGCATCGATACCGGGACATCCAGATAAGGGATACTGGTGGCTGTAACCGGAGAATGTGTACAGATCCAGCAATCTGTGTGTTGAAAATGTGATGATGCATCAGAAATTCATTCGCCACAGGTTCCTCCTGATGTAGACTTGTCCATACAACGACCAGAGAGGCAAACATCAAACACGGGAATTTCTCCATCTCATCACTATCGAGCTCTTCCCAGTAACCGATACCATGGATTCCGCTTATTTACCACACCATCTGCAAATAAAGATACATTATTATTCTCGTAAATAACATTTTTCTTGTGGGACATATTCCCACTTCTCCACTCCTGGTCTCATTATCAGGAGAGTACGATCTTTTCCGACCGCTATTACCTCTGCCTCTGAGGGCGGTCCTTGGAGGTTTTGAATCCATATTTTTGCTCCTACATTTGTAATATTAGAGGATCCAAAACCTTTAATACCCCGTATTGTTAATTCTGCCGGGGCAGTTCCTTCTCTTATTTCAGACAAGTTTATTGGAATTATCAACATCTGAGCCACCTTCTGGTGTTTCATCAAGATCAAAGGTTCATTTCCAAAATTTAGCATCAGTACCTTGATTTCTCCCTGATAATCTGCATCTATTACCCCTCCCACCACTATGGCTCCTTTTAACACTAAACTAGCAGTGGCTATTTGACCATAATGATCCTTTGGTATCTGGCAACCCAATCCTGTTGAAATTGGTTTTACCTTACCTGGGGGTACCAGGACAGTTTCCAATGTACTGAGGTCTAAACCTGCTGAATAAGGTGGCGCTCTTTCTGGTGTGCCCAAACAGCTGTACCTTGCCTTGTCAACTGTTGGACTGACTTGTCTGATGGTTGCTGCTTTATCTGCTTCTGAATTAAACAAACGTTCAAGTGAGTTAGTAGGGACATGAGCATCGACATGAAATACAGTGGTCTTGGTAGATTGAATAATCCCTTCAATGTCTTGCCACACTTCCCTGACCATCTCAAACACATTTTGCTGTTCCTCTCCCCATTGGAACTCATATTTTTTACTCGTTACTTTGAACAAAATGAGCCAACATTTGTCCCAAATGAGGGATATGTTGTCTCCAAAAATCAAACAATCCAATATAAGACTGAGTCTCCTGTTTGGATTTAGGGACCGGAAAATTAATAATTTTCTGTCTGGCATTGGGCAAGATCTCTCTGTGCCCCTTGTTCCACTGAATCCCTAGAAATGTTACCACCTGAGACGGTCCTTGAACCTTGGCATCACTGATTTCCCATCCTTTACTCCACATATGAGCAACCAGTTTTGTCAATTGATCTTTCACACTTTGCTCATCTTGTCCTTGTATCATTATATCATTGATATAATGTGAAATCTGCATTTCCTTATGACAAGACATAACCCCAAAGGAAAATTTTCCTTTGGTTCGATTAAGAGTCATCCATTTTAGGATATCAATTCCCAAAATATATTCTGGTATAGGTACTACCAGTACCGTATACTCCTTGATAGGTAAATTACCTATCTTCAAAGCTACCTGTGTCTGAACCCCGGTGATCACTTGACCACCTAGTCCAGCAATTTTTACTTGAGGTCCTTTTATTTTTTCTGGGTTTCCATGAATTAAAGTAGCCTCCGCCCCCGTGTCAATCAAAGCTGGGACTCTTTGAACATTTCCCCCTTTCCAATGTATGCTAAGATTGACGTAGGGACGTTCGTCCCTTTTTATCAATAGGGGGGCTTGGCTGGCTACCTATGGTAAATCACTTCCTTCTGAACTTTCATTTACACAGACTTCAGTCTGTGTATTAGCCTTTCCTTCCGTGACCTTTGGGGCCACGGCTGCAGCCAGTTCTTCCCATGGATAAACTGACTGAAAATCTTCCCAAGACACTTTCTTTGGGGGTTTTTCCCCTTTTTCCTCTGATTTCTTTACCTTGGGGGTTTTTGAACCCCCTTCCATATTTGTAGTGGTCACTTTCTTTGCAGATAGAACTTTCTGTTTGTACAACTTCCATAATTCTCCTGTCTCCTTTCCATCAATCCTTTCCTTATTGATCCCGGCTTTAAGCAAAGCCTGGAACATGTCTTTGCGAGACACTCGTGGGGCCTCCCCTACTGATTTCTCTTTACAATCAGGATTGTTTGGCTTACTGTTACCAACATGGCCTCCAGGGGACGGTTTATCCCACTGTCCCATATCCTGTAACTCCCTCATCCTCCCTAGAACTACACCGATTGATTCTCCAGTCAGCGCTACAGTTAAGGTTAAAATAACTGTTTTGTATGCTGGAGGAGCATGTTTAAGCAGCCTATTTCTTATGCTGGCTGTCAATGGGTACTGGAGATAATCATCATCCATTCCCAAAAGAGGAAGAGCATTCCTCATTGCTTCTTCCTTCAGCCTTTCAATACCATCTTTTAAGGTATACCAAGGTTTATCATTGATAGGAAAGTCTGCTTCTGATGGATATTTGTCCAGAAAAGCATGGGCTAAGATCATGATTAAGTTTTGAGTACCATGCTCATTATGATCAACAAAATACTTTTTTATTGATCTCTGAATTACTGGGTCCAGAGACATGGTGACAGATTTTGCCACGTCTCCGGCATCAAAGTGCACTCCACCTCCTCCGAGATCGTGCACCCTGACCAACCAGGGAATTTCTCCTTCTCCTGGTTTTTGTCTAAACTGTGTTAAAATGCTATCAACTTCTCCCTGAGAGTAATCTTCAATGGTTACTCGATTTTTTACATGAGGAATCGTTCTCTCATTTATGATGGCATTACCATCTTCGTCATATTGCAGATTCCCCTGACCATCCCGGACATGTTCCCGGATGATCTCATTCTCTGTCCTCTCTAGGCGCCTCCTTACTGGGTTAGCCTGAATCTTCCTTTTATGGTAATCCTCCTCATCAGATGATGAAGATGAATCCCACACATCCCCATCCCAAGTATCAGGATCCCAGTTTATAGAAGCTGAGACGATACTTTTATGTACTTTGGTTTTATTTACTTTTCCTCTTCTTTTCTTGTACTTATTTTGAGCAATTTTTATGGCAGCTTTTTCTGCCACATTCTGATAATGTTCCAATTTATCCTTCAACAGTCTGGTATTACATTCCAGAACTGTTTTCTGGCCACCTAATTCTATCATCTTTTGTTCCATCTGGGAACTTTTCTTCTGCATCTTTAGATTACGCTCATGCATTACACTATATGCACTTGCCAAAATCCAGATGTGCCGTCCTAAAGACACTACATCACCTGCTTTCACAGGGACACTACCGAATACATTCACAACATCAGTAGCTTCACTACCCTTAAGCTTATCCTGCCATTGTTTGTGCCGTGCTAAAGACACTACATCACCTGTTTTCACAGGGACACCACTGAGTACATTCACAACATCAGTAGCTTCACTACCCTTAAGCTTATCCTGCCATTGTTCTACCAATCCACAAGACACTACATCACCTGTTTTCACAGGGGCACTACTGAGTACATTCACAACATCAGTAGCTTCACAACCCTTGAGCTTATTCTGCCATTCATGCTATAAGATTGTAGGGAGCCTCAGTCCAGCTGGGGATCTCCACAACAACCTCCTTAACATTATCCTTACGTTTTCTGAACATTTTGACACTATGCAAAAAGATTGAAAAATATCTGGAAATTTGCCAAATATATGTTTTTAATTTCTAAATTACAAAAATTAGTTTAATTACTTCTTATAGAAGTAATCCTGCCGACTACGCCAATTTATGTCTTGCTAAATTCTACTAAAAAGGGGGCTGAAAGCCTGTACTTACGAAGCGCTCACTGATATCCTAATCAGGCACGAATACTAATATTCTTTATAGCAAGATACTATTTATTTTAATAGCACATGAATATATATAGTCAATGGTACATAGGCATAAGAACTATTTTCATAGAATCTTATACAATAACAGAAATATGCATCAACATTACCGTTATGTTGTAGCAATCCTTTCACATCGGAGGGAACTCGAGTTAATGATAAGGAATCAACATGGCATCTTGCATCACAGGAACAGTGCGTACGTACACTTCAATGTCCTGGAAGGTATCCCTAACATTAAGCGAGTTCGGTGTATTTTTTTATAGGAAAACTTTGTAGGTTGGGTTTAAATGGTCACCAGCATGTGACAGCTGAGTCATGTTCATGTAACTTGACCACAAACTGTTGTGGGCACCGGCAGCTTCCTGCACATTTCCTGCACATCCTGCCAGTTGACAACTGGCTGACCACAGTTTAAACATAGTGTTAGTGAAATATTGCAATGAGCCGTAAATTTCATATGCAAGCTTCCTTAAACCTGTCTTTAAGCTAACCACAAGTTTCCGGTAAGTGGAACTGTAAATGTTACTTCCTTATTATCTAAAAACTGCTTCAAAACCTGGTTGACATGTATTCCTTGGTCATCATTATTGGCCATCCAAAGGACATCTTTTTGATACTGAATTATTGATAGGTCAAATAATATCTGGGATCACTCCTATCTTTTATGATTATGATCCCTATCTAATCACACATTCTTTCAGTCATATCACATTGGTATCACATTCATCCGACTTCATTCTGATCGTGCGGCTCTGTCTGTGTCTGCTGTCAGCGGCTATTCAGCTCTGCTACATGGCTCTGTCTGTGTCTGCTGTCAGCGGCTATTCAACTCTGCTACATGGCTCTGTCTGTGGCTGCTGTCAGCGGCTATTCAGCTCTGCTACATGGCTCTGTCTGTGTCTGCTGTCAGCGGCTATTCAGCTCTGCTACATGGCTCTGTCTGTGGCTGCTGTCAGCGGCCATGTAGCAGAGCTGAATGACATATGACAGCTGCTGAGAAAAAAAAGGATCACACACGGATCAAACACGCATTGCACATGCTCTGCTAGTCATTAAATAATTAAAAAAAAGCATCGCACTTGCATTGCACACTGACCTAACGTGAACTAAAATCGGCCGAGTTTTTTTCATGCAAGTCGGACCGATTTTACACGCATAAGTGTGTTTCCAGCCTAATCCACAGGATAGGTTATAACTTTCGAATCTCTGGGCACTGGCTGCTTTGTCCCCCACTGATCTCGAGTACCAGAATAGAGCCAGAGGTTGATCATATCAGATAATTGACCTCCGCTCTATTCATGCTTCATGTGCACTATCACTCCATTCATACTTAATAAGAGCATCAGAGCTTGCCAAGCATAGGTAGTGCGCATAATTGACCTCCACTCCATTTAGCCAGGGCTCTTCAAAGGAAGGTATCTCCTATTCTTTGGAAAGGAGATAGCTTTCAAACATGACAACACCCCTTTAAACAGGCAATCTCATTTGTTTAAAAGTGTTGTCCAGTCTTCTGATAGAAGTCTGCAGTCACTCTTCAGACTTCTGAACCCTGACAGCCTGCAGTGTGCATACTGTTAGGATTTTCAGGTATTGCCTGCTGAGAGCGGACGGTTACAGTCACATAACTGCATGTATGCGATTTGCATACATGTGGTCATGTGCCAGGTAGGCATGCTCAGTATTTCTTCATCCACTTGTATTCAGAGAAGCCAACCATACTTAGTTTGAATATAGTTGAAATTATGCAATTCACAAGCTTGTGGTCATGTGACCACCTGCTCTCACTTGGCAATGCTGGTGAATCCAGACAGTATGCCCATCACCAGAGGCGTACATGGAAATCATGGGGCATCATAGAAGAATTTCTAATTGCGCCCCTCCAAAAAATAATAATACTAATAATTATATTCAGCTGGGTCACAATTTTACAGCCCTTGTTACAAAGTAATTTTCCTCCTATTGAAGCCCCTAGATTCCATTCATTACATCCTTAAAATATGATGGCAACAAAACTTCCCCCTCAAACACTGTATGATACCCCACAGTAAATTCCTCCACAGTACCCACCATAAGCAGAGTATGATGACCCTACTGTACCCCCTTCAACTACCCTGGCAATGAATGGTGACCCTGACACATTAAGACCACCAACTGTGACCTCCACACAGCCCTCCATGCAGTATAATGGGCCTACATATAGTATAATGGCCCCTAATATTCCTCCAAATAATATAATGGCCCCCACACAGCTCTCCACACAGTATAACGGACCGCATACAAACCTTCACACTGTATAATTGCTTGCATACAGTGTAATGGCCCTCAAATAACTGTAGATAAAGCTATAAAGGCTCCCTCATAGCTCTCCAAATAATATAATGGGCCCTACAAAGCCTTCCATATAGTATAATGGGCCACACATAGTCCTATATATAGCATAATGTGTTCCCCCATAGTACTCCATAAAGTATAATGGGCCCCACATATTCCTCTTTCTGGGATACTTGTAGTACACTCTTCTCAGACTGAGCACTCCTCCCTTCAGCCTAAGGTGTTTTTAATTAGAGCTAGATCCTGTCTCCCCATAGTTTTTTTGCCCTGATAGAGGCATATTAAGTTAGGGTCCCAACAAAGAGATACACTTTATGCATTGAGTATCTCATTTTGTTAGGCCTGTGACACACATCCGTACGTGTTTGTCATTTTTTGCACGTACCGGCGGCACGGAGACACGTTAAGCAATGCTACCCTATTGTAGCAGGCACACACACGTAAAACCAAACGGAACGTGTGTCCGTGTGCGTTTGTACGTGTGTGCGTTTTTCAAAGCGCTGACATGTCAGTGTTTTCTCCGGCAGCACGGGTGTCACACGGCCCGCACCCGTACCACACGGGTGTAGTGTGGATGCGGTCCCGTGTGACACGCGCCGGAGAAAACACACGTGTCAGTGAAAAAAAATAAAAACATTAACTCACCTTCTCCACCCCTCCTGTCTCTGCCACTGCTGCCTCTTGCTGCCGACCGCCGCTCATTATTCTCATTTAATATTCACTTCACTGCCTGGCAGCAGCAGCAGCGGGGAGACGGGAGGGCTGGAGACCGAGGATCAGCACCACGGACAGCAGCGCGGACATCAGGAAGGACCAGGTGAGTATAATAATTACTGATTCTACGTGTGCTATCGCGGATAGCACACGTAGAACACACGTGGCCCGCACATACCAGAGACACGTACTTACCTGCACGCAACACGCAGGGGAAATACGTGTCTCTCGGCACGTGCGTGAATTTCACGTGAGTGTGGCAGAGGCCTTAGACATAGTTTCAATAGCAGTAATGCAGTTCCAAATTCCTATATTCACTGTTTGTATATAATAGCTATTGAGAGTGCTGCTGTATTTTTGGATTATATTGAATTCTCAACTGGCACCTGTTTGCACTTGTCTTATTCTGTTTGGAGGAGTTGGTCAGTCTTTTATATTTGAAGTACACTCCTCTCTGACTGAACACGCCTCCCTTCAGCCTGAGGGGATGTGCGCACATGTGCGTATTGCATGCAGTTACGCTGCGTTCTGCACCGCAGCGTAACTGCATGCGTCCTGCGTCCCATGCACAATCTATGGAGATTGTGCAGGAGCCGTGCGCACGTGGCCTATTAGAACGCAGCGATTCGGCTGCTGCCCGAATCGCTGCGTTCTAAGAAGTGACATGTCACTTCTTTCATGCGGTTTGCATGTGGTCTATAGGGAGAGGCAGCATGCAGAGCGCACGTTCTCTGCCGGCACCATGCGCTTCAGAACGGAGCTTTTCAGCTGCGCTCTGAAGCGCACCTTTTAGGTGCGGTGCAGAGCGCACACGTGCGCACATAGCCTCAGGCTATGTGCCCACGGGAAATTTAAACCTGTGGATTTATCTGCGGAAAATCCGCAGATTTTCTGGACTTTCCAGATAAATCCGCAGGTTTCAGCATGCACAGACACTCCTCATGTTATCCTATGGGACATGGGGAGTGCTGTGTCCATGCTGTGGATACGTGCAGCTGCGGAATATGCTGCAGATGTCCCGCAGCCGCACATAACTGCATGTCAATTAGTTCTGCGGGATTACCTACGTAAATCCCGGCTCTCCACTATGGAGATAGAGGCCGGGACTTCCGCAGGTAAGTCGCACAAATGCCCACAGGTTTACCGCAGCTATTTCGCTGTACTACCGCAGCTATAAATAGCTGCGGATTCCGGCAAACAGGTGTGGGAAACCTGCGGACGTACCTGTGGATATATCCGCAGGTACAAACTCCCGTGGGCACATAGCCTAAGGGCATGAGACGTGCGCACAATGCTTTTATGAATGCAGCGATTTGGTTGCTAAAATTTTGACCCAAATCCGTGCGTTCATAAAATGAGCATGTCAATTATTCCGTGTGTTCTGGATGCAGCTCCCACTCTGTCTATGGTGGGGGCAGCAGCCAGAGCGCATGAAATCAGCTTTTTTTCCACAAAAAAACTGCATCCATTATGCAGTGGTTCTGCAGCGATCTGAAGCGCACATGTGCTGTCAAATCACTGCACAATATTCAGCAGTTACGTGCGCATGAGCCCTAAGGCATTTTTAATTAGAGCTGGATCCTACCTGCCCATGAATTTAAAGGCTTTTAGCTCGGACAGAGCCATATTAGGTTAGGGTCCCAACAAAGAGATACACCTTTTTGCTGGCTGTTGGGCTCTCATGAATTGGCCAATTTTGCACTGTCATTTCTTTTTAAACATAGTTTCAATAACAGTAATGCAGTTGCAAATTCCGATATTCAGTGTTTGCATGTTATAGCATTTCAGAGTGCTGCTGTATTATTTTGATTTTATGCACTTGCACGGTCACCTCTCTATTCTTTGTCCATCTGGATGCTGTGGCCAAAAACTATATGAAAAGGTGGGTCAATGGTTATGGATGGAACACCATTTCTCGATACATGTTTAGGTCCCAAAGTTCTGGATCTATCAGACAATAAAGGGTATTCCCATCTCAAAGATCCTATCCCAATATGTAGTAGGTGTAATAACAATAATATTAGCAAATACCTCCAATTAGAAATGTAGTATAGGTCTCCTGATATAGCTATGTCTCTTACATCATGTACAGGGCATTACAATGAACCTTATTCCTCTCAGCATAGAGGCACAGAGTCATAGAGGCTCAGCCTTCACGGCCGCAGTCACCGCTCAGCACATAGTGAACGGCAGCTGCTACGGCACAATGACTGACAGCCGTCCTTGCACTGATACATGAGTGGCATAATCGCTTTAATGAATTGGGACCAAAGTATGTTGTGAACGGCGTAACTTACTAAAACTATAAAAGGACAATGAACTGCAAAAAAAATCTTTAATTTTTTCAATTTTGTTTTACCTTCTTTCAGACCCATAACTTTTTATTATTTCACAGTAAACATAGCTATATTACAGCTTGTTTTTTGCGTGACACTTAGTAGTTATGAAGGACATCATTCATTTTAACAGATAATATACTAAAAATAAGAAAAAATTCCATGTGCAGTGAAATAATGAAAAAATGCAATTTTTCAATTGTATATTGCTTTTTTTAATGCCATTTAGTGTGCAGTAAAAATAACCTACCAACATGATTCTCTAGGGCAGGATGATTACAACCATACCAAACTAAAAGCCCCCATACATAGAAGATTAAACTATGTTGCTGGTTGGTGGAATGATTGTTTTTGGAGCAATCATAACACTGACACAGCCATGCAAATTTTAGTCCTTATTACCCATTATAGTAACTTAACCTAATCATAAATCATCAGTGAACATTCTTTAAATAAAAAAATTAATGACGGAAAAATGGTCTGTTTATTTTTGCATTGATCTGTGAAAGGGCTTGTTTTTTGCTTGGCAGGCTATAGTTTTACTTGGTACCATTTTTGGGTACATATGATATTCTAATCACTTTTTATTTTATTTTTGGGATGCAAAATGACCCCAAAATGTTTTTTTTATGCAGTATGGGTTTATGGAATGTAATATCTTCATAGAGCAGTATTGCATTATAAGGTAAATATGCAGTATAAATTGCAGCATATACTAAACATGGCGATCTTTATAATGAGTTAAAAGACAGCGCTGAATGCGGTCATGGTAAACCATCAGCATTGCTGGTGTGCGATGGCACACACACAGATTTCAACCATTCAAATGCCACTCTCAGAAATTGTTAAGGGCACTATGTCAGCAGGCTTCTGCGATGTAATCTGAAGACAGAATGCTGTAATAGTTAAAACAGAGAATTCAGTCCTGCATGTGTTATCTCACAGTCTTTTTTTCTTTACCTGCAATGTTAGGCTGCGTGCCTACGATCAGAGTTGACAGCGTTTTGGACGCAGCATGTTTTCGCTGTGTCCAAAACACTGCTTTGTACAGTACAAGCACAGTGGATTAAATTTCTAGAAATCCCATGTCCACTGTGCTTGTTTTTCCTGCAGCGAAAAATGACCTGCATTGCGGCTTCCTGAGCCACAAAATGTTAATTGTTTGGTTCAGAGACATGAGTGTTTTACGCAGGAAGAACACAACGAGAGACCACAACTGTCCGAGCCCGGATTATGAGCACAAGCAGCTGTCGTCTCCTGCGAAGGAGACTCGCGGCCCCGCAGGTCAGGACCTGTCACGTCCAGAATGCAGCGGGTCCTGATCGTGTGCACATACACTCAGTTTAAGCCTCTTAGTTTTATCATTAGTGGTTCTCAGCAGCACATGAGTTGTAGTCTGACTCCACACCCTTTTGTGCTTAGCAGCTTCTGTCTATGGAAATGTACAGTGAAAGCCTGGTGTGGGTGAGGATAGCTCTCCCAGCACTGCTACATACAAAATCTAAAATCTATCACTGTGTCAGAACAGTTGCAAATGTGGCGCCCCTGAGGCTTCAGTCGCCGTAGGGTACTGCATCTCCCTAGATGTAGTACTCATCCCGTGTAAAGAGCGGTTAATCACTGGTGTTTCTCACATTCACAAACCACACACAGTTAGGTGTCTTCCCACTGGGGGGATGGCCTGGGGTAGATAGGAGAATGGCCATCAGGAAGCATGGGACTTTCCCAGTCATTGGGACAGCCACCTGGGGGCGGCAACCACTTGGGGAAAAGGGAAGGAGCATCTCTAAACATAGTCAGTTAGCCCCGGGCACAGCTTGGGGTGAGACACACACCTGGGACCTACTCAAACTTCTGGGAGTGTCGTAGAACCCGAGGCTTGGAGAATACAGCTCAGCCCGGGTTCTCTACAACTACACAGGATTCCAGGGTCTGTGGTGAGTGCAGGAAACACCCACGACCCATTCCATACTCCACATACACCGTGATTGGGGGGACCAGAAAGGACTCACAGTGGGAACGCCAGCGGTGACCTCAAATTGCTCGGGATTGGCTGGGGCCCATCACATTGGTGGCCAGTGCTTCGGAAGCGGCAACTGGGTTACTTAAAGAACTGTGAGTAAAACACCTGGAACCTGCAGAGACTGTATCCGCCTGTCGTTCCCGGCGCCGCCGCCCCGCGCTTCGGTGCCCACCTTTACTACTCCCCTCATCATTCTCCCCGGGGCCCACTCCACCTGTTGGGAGCAAAAGTGTGCCGCCCCCACGTCAGCAGTTGGGCTGCTCGGATACGGATCTGCAGTGGCACGAGGGATCTCCGGAACCAGGGGTTGCGCGGACACTCCAAATAAAAGGGGACGTATATGTACGGGGATTGTTGTAGATACTTCGTGACGCCACCCACGGTGTGTGGTAATGTTGAATACCACCGCTGCTGTTGGAAGGCACCCAAGGGCGATGGGATGGCAACTGGATGTTAACCCCTCCGTGGGTAGGGATGGATGCCCCGGAGCTCAGTGTCCATAACACGGGGAGTAATGTGGGCCGGAGGTGGTGTGCTGGGCCGGACCGGGGAATGTTGGTGTACTCACTGTTGAATAACTGCACACAAGTCTGTTGGTAAACCAAGGTGTCAGTGGCCGGCTGCCACGTCCTGTTGTACTCGGGTCCCACACCCGGCTGATGTACCGATGTCCCTTCCTCCGGCACTTTATACTTTTTCTCACTTCTGGACAACTCCATATGGAACGGGGAAGTCCGCTCCCATTGTATTTTGGTTGGGAGACGTGCCCGCGAAAACTGACCCTTGGGATTTCAGTGGGTGTTTGCGGATACCCTATCCCCCGCGTTGGGCTGCCGTTTCGCTTTATCTGGGGTAAACATCTGGAGCTAGGCTTGAAACCTGCTCCCGGCCTGGTGAATTAGAGAAGGGGCTTGCAACCGTCTTCTAACTAGGGTCCAGGTACCCCGCCTGTGCACGGTTTCAGGACCGGATCTCCGCTGTCAGTACCGGCGGGCTCCAACCCTGTCCCGGTCCATTCTGGATCTCCCGCGACCGTATTCCCATCGCCTTTGGACATGGTCCACTGTTTGTCACCTAGCCAGTAGACCAGGGCCACTACCCTGGCTACACTCCACTAGGTTCAGCCTTGACCTTCAACTTCAAAACTCCTCTGTCTCCGACCAGACTCAGACTTAGACCTAAACTTAGGGCTGGTTCACACTAATCGACAGCGACAACGAGGTCGCTGTTACGTCACCATGTTCTGTGACGTAACAGCGACCTTGTAAGTCGCTGTTATGATCGCTGCTTAGCTGTCAAACACAGCAGCCGAAGCAGCGATCATAACCGCAAGAGCAGGGAGCCGCGCACACTGCTTAGCGCTGGCTCCTTGCTCTCCTAGCTACAGTACACATCGGGTTAATTAACCCAATGTGTACTGCAGCTACAGGTGCAGAGAGCAGGGAGCCGCGCACACTGCTTAGTGCTGGCTCCCTGCTCTCCTAGCTACAGTACACATCGGGTTAATTAACCCGATGTGTACTGCAGCTACATGTGCAGAGAGCCGGAGCCGGCAGCACAGGCAGCGTGAGAGCTGCGGAGGCTGGTAACTAAGGTAAATATCGGGTAACCACCTTGGTTATCCGATGTTTACCCTGGTTACAGCTTACCGCAGCTGCCAGATGCCGGCTCCTGCTCCCTGCTCGCTTCATTTCGTCGCTCTCTCACTGTCGCACACAGCGATCTGTGTGTCACAGCGGGAGAGCGCCTTTGAAGAAAACGAACCAGGGCTGTGTGTAACGAGCAGCGATCTCGCAGCAGGGGCAGGATCGCTGCTCAGTGTCACACACAGTGAGATCGCTAATGAGGTCACTGTTGCGTCACCAAAACCGTGCCGTAGCAGCGATTTCGGTAGCGATCTCGCTATGTGTGAAGCACCCCTTAGACTTTGACTAACATGTTCCCGCCCCCGGATCCTCAAGACCCCTAGGTGGGCGCTCCCAATCTGCCTGGTCCTGCCCACTGAGGGTGGTGGCTAGAATTTAGTGACTGATGGGACCCGGTGTGGGAAGGTGTTGTGTGGGGTGTAGTACCTTCTGTGACCACCTGGCGGCGCCAGGGCATCACATTAGCACCTCGGCTGCTACTACCATCCGCCCGGAGGACAGCGACAGCAGCAGCAGCTATTCCCTGGCCGCATACCGCAGGTGGCGTCACAAAATCAACCTCCACCATCATCCATCACCACCCCCTCCTTTATTGTACATCTCTGGGCCACGAAACCGGGCAGAAAGGGCCACCCCCTGACATCCTCAAACCTGACATCACCAGGCCCGGCGACGAGTGATTTAACCCCTTGCCCCGTGGGTGCTACACAAACAGTAATCTAAATGATACATATCTGAAATTAGGGCCTCTTTGCCTACATCATGCTGCTCTCAAATGAGGTAGCACAAACCTGCTGACAGATTACCTTTAAACAGCAGCGATCGGAACTTGCACCTATTACTTCTGTTAAGGCTGGTTTCACACGTCCGATGTTCAGGTACGTGTGACATACGTTTTTAACACTGATGCCACACGTACCCATGGTATTATTTGCTGTTACTCTCCCGTCTATGTTTCTCATGACCCCGCACGCACACACGCAGGCATGTCCACTTTTTCTCCAGCAGCACGGGTGTCACACAGATCGCACACTGATGTGATCTGTGTGACATCAGTGTGACAGGTACCGGAGAAAACACGGTTCTTTTTTTCATAAAAAGATTTTCTTTATTTACCACCCTCCAGCGATGCTGCCTCCCACTCCTGACCCCCTCTCATTATACTCACTGAATATTCAGTGCCTTGTGGAGCTGGAAGTGGGGACAGCGCTGGGGACTTCAGTGCCGGAGAACGCATCGCTGGGTGAGTATACAGCAAAGTGTGTGTAAGTGTGTGTGTGTGTGTGTGTGTGTGTGTGTGTGTGTGTGTGTGTGTGTAGTGAGAACCTGGAAGCCGGAACATCGTGGGGACAGCATCGGGTACTCATCACAGTTGACAATGAACTCTGATGAACCTGTGAAGCTGTAGCGCAGGTGTCGCGGGCGTCATCAGAGTTCATTGGGAACTCCGATGACATCCTGGATGTCACTGTGCTTGCAGAATACTCATCTGTCCCCGCGGTGCTGTCCTCGGCGGTGCTGTACCCAGCGCTGCTGCTCCGGCTTCCAGGTCCGGAGTGCGGTGAATAATAATAATAATAATCAATTAATATAATGAGAAGGGGTCAGGAGTGGGAGGCAGCAGAGCCGAAGAAAGCAGGTAAATATGGAAAAAAAATTATTTTGCAGACCCGTGTTTTCTCCGGTACCTGTCACACATATGCAAACACGGATGTCACACGTGACACACGTATGAGACACATATGACACAAATGTGACCATAACTATGCGTGTGACTGGTACCTGATTAAACACGGACGTCTGAAACCGGCCTAAAGGTGTCGGGTGTATAAAGCAGCAAGCATCTGCCTGTTTGAAGTAGGTATATCCCTAAATGTATGAAAAGGTATGTTGCCATATGGAAGGGCATGTTTCATCTTCACGTCCATAGTGCACTGAATGATTACATTAGACATATTTTCTTCTTTTTTTGGGGGGGGGGGATTATTTATATGGAGAGCACTCTGTACTTGTCTTTGCCTTACTATCCTCTCTTTGCAGTCACATACCCAGAAAGAAGCTGGTTATCATTGCCCTGACAGAGTAGACACTGAAGACCTGCTCTTCTCATGAGTACACCATAGTGCTTAATATTTGTCTACTGGGGCTTCCAGCCAGAACATGATGATGCCTGGGCCTTTGTTGCAATTTATGCAAAAGTATTTAAAGCTCCAGTCCAGCAGATTTTTTTCAGCGCTGGAGTGGTGCTACCCTACTCTTATACATAGGACCTTACGTCAGACATTAAGTCACAAGCTCTCAATGTAAGCCTCTGAGAGCCACCACGAGGCTCTCATAAACTGGCATTGAAGAGTGACGTCTGGCTCACCCCATGAAACACTAGAGCAGCCAGCAGATCAAACACTGTGATAGAAAATGAAGAAGGTGGCAGGTAAGGCTGCTTTCACACATCCAGCTTGAGCTCTGCGGCTCAATCCGGCTGTGCAAGCTATGCAACGGATGCGGTGAAAACACCGCATCCTTTGCATACGTTTTTCCCTTGCGGCCCATCCGGTTTTTGCCGCTTGCGGCATGCTACTGAGCATGCGCAGTGGCAAAAACCGCATGCGGCGGCCGGCTGCGGTTTTTGCCGCATCCGGCCGCCATAGTCATGCATTGAAAAATGCGCCGCATCGGCCGAATGCGGCGCGATACGGTTTTTTTTGCCGAACGAAAAAACGTGCTAGGTAACGTTCCATCCGGCCGCCGCATCGGCTAAATCTGCCGCATGCGGCAAAAACCGGATGGATCGCAAGGCCATGCGGCACAATGTGGCACTAATTAAAGTCTATGCAGAAAAAACGCCTGAAGGGGAAGAGAAAAAGTACTGCATAACCGGGAAGCACACCCAACTATCATATAAATAAATAGAATTTTATTGAATTGCATAAACAATTAAAACATACTTAAAAACATATACCCACACCAGGGTCTCTCCATAAATTACAGCAGTATTATAAATGGAATGTTCGCTGTGGTCAATAAGCATGCAAAATCATCATAGTTTACAACATTCCATACAATCGACTATAAATAGAGTAAGAGCAATCAGCATATCTGTTGGAGCCTGCCACAACCCATAACCTCCTAAGGTAAAAGGATCTCAAGCATAGAAGGAGGCTGAAAATACAAAGTGGCCCCAACCAAACATACAGACCAGTAGTAACCTGTCTACATGTATCAGCTGCAAGCTGTAGAGACCCTGGGATACGCCCCACGCGTATCGCCAGTAGGCTTCATCAGGACAAAAAGTGGTGCACAATTCAACATCAAATCATCTTATATAGTGTCTAAGCATAATTATGTATGACCTATAGTCACCTGTAAGTTCTGGTCCGGACCAGCTGGAGCTAACGTGCTCCACATGCAAACAGCGCCGTCCATGGTAACACAGCCCATGGTAGGAGCTGAGCAGGTATCTCTGGAACAATATCAAGTTCCGGTAAGAGAAAAAAAAAAAAAAAAAGTCCCACAGTCATGCGCAAGTGCTAACCCAAACGTCATAATCCCAGCGTCAGTATGTTGTTATGGAGATCAGGTAAGTGAAGGAGGGAAGGAGAACGTGGGGTGCACGTGCGCAGTTTAGAGTCATAATATCGCTGACTGTCAGCGCTGCAAGCACAGGGAAAAAGAGAGCAAAGATGCTGTCAGGCAATGTGAGATCATAGCATTCATAGCTGTCAGAGGGGAAACAAACATGGAGGCAGGTATAGGCACAGACTATCCATGCAATTCCATATTCCACTTGTTCCTCTCCTTTGTTTTGAGGATAACTATAGATAGGTATGGTAAAACACATATATTGCTGTTACAGTGTTCTCCACAGTCAAGGCAAGGAAAACTGAGATGCAATAGATAGTATATTAGTATTGCTTTTTTATTTCTTAAGCCTTTTTTTTCTTTTTTCTCTTTTTTTTTTTTGTTATATAAATTGTATTTATATTTTTTAATTAATTATCTATTAACTATCAATTTAGATGGAAGAAGAAAATATGCCAAGAGAATTATATATAACCCATATTGAAGTTATAGTGCATAACATATGGTTTGTTATATTTAGAACCATTTGAGGCAACTACCTATTGCAACTCAGTTAGGCCTGCCATAGAGATTAAAGCATTTACAAACATCACCGGTGTAGAATCCCGGTGTCCATTAGGATTTAGAAAGTCCATGATGATAGTTCAACGTTTAATGTGTTATAGATATGTCGCGGGCGGGGGAGGAGGGTGTCAGCACACTACGCTCACCCTTTCTGCTTGGGTCCGGCGACTGCTGCTCAGTGGTGGCTCGAGCGGTGGGCCGGATCCCGGGGGCTTCACGAGCGGCACTCCTCGCCCGTGAGTGAAAGGGGTTTGTTGGGTGTGGGAAATGTTTATTGTCCGTGACGCCACCCACGGTTGTGGTGATTTCACCACCGCTGCTCAGTACAGGGGTCCCGGGGATGGTGATGCGGAGCAGCCAGGTGTTGTGTTGCCCCTCCGTGGGTAGGGGTTGGTGATCCCGGGGCCCGGTGATGGTTTGGGAGGTGCAGGGCCTGGTGGGCGCAGGGACGCGGGGGCAGCGCTGTGCCTTGCGGCACTGTGGTACTCACTCAGCCTGAGACGTTGACACAGTTTTTACGGTAAACCAAACGGCTGGTAAGACGGTCCCCCGGACGGCTGCACTTGCTCTCCCGGTAGGTGACGGTGATGTCCCTCTTCCTTGCACCTTTGTGTACTTGTTGGTTGCGATGGGGTCCCCACCGGTAACCCGCTCCCTGGCTTCAAGCTGGACCGGGGGAGCTCTACTCTTTGCCCGCAGGCGCTGGCCCTAAGACACTGGTGCCTTGGCGGTGGCGGTGTCTCTCTTACACTGGCTGGGCTGTTGCCTTCAATCGGGACTTGGTTGTTGGGGGATCTACGTCCCCTTCACTGACGGATTCGGCAAATTATGGCGACTCCTAGCCTTGCCGGGGTCCGAGAGGCCCCTGCCCTGGTGCTGACTGTCCTTTGGAACACTGCTCCAGACCGCCAGGCACACAGCCTACGGGGTCCTTCCAGGAACTTCCAAACGGTCCCCCCTCCAGACAGTCACCGCCGTTGCTGACCTTGCTGACCTGTCCTGCACACAGCTGGACTACCTCAGGCTTTCTCTCCGTCACACTCTTGCTTTCCTCTTTTACCACTTCACTTCACTTCTACTTTCACTTCCTTAGCTCATCTTAGCTGTTTACTCCAGCTCTCCCTGAGCTCTAACTGCCTGGTTTCTCCTGCCTCCAGAGCTGTGAACTCCTCGGTGGGCGGAGCCAACCGCCTGGGCCCACCCCCTGGTGTGAATCATCAGCCTCTGGAGGCAGGCAACAAGGATTTTTGGTTAGCTTAGATGTTCCTACCTGGGATGTAGGGTGTGGTGGTGTGTGACCTGTGTCCCCTGGCTTGCCCAGGGCGACACAGATATATATTGCAATCATGCATGCTTCGCCTCTATGTCATAGGTACTGTGTCCCACCTTCATTCAGCTTGCTGCAAGGGAAAAAAAAAATAAATAAATAATATATACATGTCCGCATAGCGTTGGCGCTGGGGTCACAGTGTCCATAATGGTTGGAGGGTCCGAAGTCATAGTTCGACCGATAACATTCCATAGGCTGATATTCCAGTGGTCCACACTTCGCCTCTATATGATAAACGTAGTATCCCATGTTGGCGTCCTCCATTATTTCTTCCTATCGCCATATATCACAATTGGGAGTATTGTATAAATAGGTTCCTAGACCAAAAGGTACATTCCAAATTTATGGGGGATCCGTATTTCCTCGATGCCACATCCAGTATTCACATCCAGCCAGTCATGATGTATGGAACATGGTATAATGCAGGTGGTCACGATACATATATTATTCAGCCAAGGAACCCTGTAAAGAGAAGTTCTTCATTTAATCCGAATGGTGTGATGGAATTTAATCTAAAAATCCATCTGGACTCTGTCTGGAGTAGCCACTTGTGACATGAGCCCCCTCTTCCATTACCCTTAAATTTTTGCAAACCCAACACACGTATCCCTCTCGAGATGGATTTATGGTGCTGAAGGAAGTGGGTGGCTATGGGTGTAAGAGATTTACCCATTTTCTGGTCCGAAGCTGCCAAATTAATAGTAGAGATATGCTTCTGGACTCTTTTCCTCAACTCCTGGGAGGTTTGGCCTACGTATACCATGTTACAGGGACATATTAGGGCATAAATAACATTTTTTGATTTACAATTTACGTATGTAGTTAATGCATGTTCTTTAGTGTCCTGTGGGTTGCAAAATTTATGTCGGGTTATCTGCATAAGTGGACAGACGTTACAGTCTCCACAAGGGTAGGAGCCTACAAGATTGTATCCTCTGTTGAGTCTTACTTGGGGTTTTACAAAGTGACTACTCATTAATCTGTCTCTCTAAGTAAGACTCAACAGAGGATACAATCTTGCACCATAAATCCATGGGATACGTGTGTTGGGTTTGCAAAAATTTAAGGGAAGAAATAATGGAGGACGTCAACATGGGATACTACGTTTATCATATAGAGGCGAAGTGTGGACCACTGGAATATCAGCCTATGGAATGTTATCGGTCGAACTATGACTTCGGACCCTCCAACCATTATGGACACTGTGACCCCAGCGCCAACGCTATGCGGACATGTATATATTAATTTTTTTTTTCCTTACAGCAAGCTGAATGAAGGTGTGACACAGTACCTATGACATAGAGGCGAAGCATGCATGATTGCAATATATATCTATAACACATTAAACGTTGAACTATGATCATGGACTTTCTAAATCCTAATGGACACCGGGATTCTACCACCGGTGGTGTTTGTAAATGCTTTAATCTCTATGGCAGGCCTAACTGAGTTGCAATAGGTAGTTGCCTCAAATGGTTCTAAATATAACAAACCATATGTTATGCACTATAACTTCAATATGGGTTATATATAATTCTCTTGGCATATTTTCCTCTTCCATCTAAATTGATAGTTAATAGATAATTAATTAAAAAATATAAATACAATTTATATAACAAAAAAAAAAAAAAAGAAGAAAAAAAGAAAAAAAGGCTTAAGAAATAAAAAAGCAATACTAATATACTATCTATTGCATCTCAGTTTTCCTTGCCTTGACTGTGGAGAACACTGTAACAGCAATATGTGTGTTTTACCATACCTATGTATAGTTATCCTCAAAACAAAGGAGAGGAACAAGTGGGGTATGGAATTGCATGGATAGTCTGTGCCTATACCTGCCTCCATGTTTGTTTCCCCCTCTGACAGCTATGAATGCTATGATCTCACATTGCCTGACAGCATCTTTGCTCTCTTTTTCCCTGTGCTTGCAGCGCTGACAGTCAGCGATATTATGACTCTAAACTGCGCACGTGCACCCCACGTTCTCCTTCCCTCCTTCACTTACCTGATCTCCATAACAACATACTGACGCTGGGATTATGACGTTTGGGTTAGCACTTGCGCATGACTGTGGGACTTTTTTTTTTTCTTACCGGAACTTGATATTGTTCCAGAGATACCTGCTCAGCTCCTACCATGGGCTGTGTTACCATGGACGGCGCTGTTTGCATGTGGAGCACGTTAGCTCCAGCTGGTCCGGACCAGAACTTACAGGTGACTATAGGTCATACATAATTATGCTTAGACACTATATAAGATGATTTGAAGTTGAATTGTGCACCACTTTTTGTCCCTGATGAAGCCTACTGGCGATACGCGTGGGGCATATCCCAGGCTCTCCACAGCTTGCAGCTGATACATGTAGACAGGTTACTACTGGTCTGTATGTTTGGTTGGGGCCACTTTGTATTTTCAGCCTCCTTCTTTGCTTGAGATCCTTTACCTTAGGAGGTTATGGGTTGTGGCTGGCTCCAACAGATATGCTGATTGCTCTTACTCTATTTATAGTCGATTGTATGGAATGTTGTAAACTATGATGATTTTGCATGCTTATTGACCACAGCGAACATTCCATTTATAATACTGCTGTAATTTATGGAGAGACCCTGGTGTGGGTATATGTTTTTAAGTATGTTTTAATTGTTTATGCAATTCAATAAAATTCTATTTATTTATATGATAGTTGGGTGTGCTTCCCGGTTATGCAGTACTTTTTCTCTTCCCCTTCAGATGTTGTTAATACTGCTTGTGACAGCACCCCATTATTACTATAAGTTTATATAATATTGCTGTGCACCCAAACTCCTTAGTACTAATATGCAGAAAAAACGCAACCGGCAGCAAAAAAACCCGGTTGCGATTTTCCTGCAAAGTGCCGGAGTGTGCCGCATTGCAGAAACCGGAGGTGTGAAAGCAGCCTAAGGCTGCTTTCACACATCAGTTTTTTGCCATCAGGTACAATCCAGCACAAACATGAAAAAACGCATCCGGCGTCTGTTGCCGCCGGATGCGTTTTTTCTCCCATAGACTTCTATTAGCGCCGGATTGTGTTCCATCCGGCTTTCGCCGGTGTCCGGTGGCCGAATGGAACGTTCAAGGGAACGTTTTTTGTCTCTGGCAAAAAAAAAAACGGATCACTCCGGATCCGGCGCCTTTTTTTTTACGACTTTTTTTATAATGGAAGCCTATGGGCGCTAGATTCGTCGTCATCCGTCATATGCCGGAAACCAACAATGGATTCGTTTTTTGTTTTTGGGCATGCCCAGACGTTGTGTAAATAGTCTCTCTCTCTCTTTCTGTCGGTCGGTCTGTCGGTCTCTCTCTCTCTCTCTGTCGGTCGGTCTATCTCTCAGTCAGTCTCTCCCTCCCTCCTTTATACTCACCAATCACGGGCGTGACGCTGCACAGCTGTCACACTGCTCTGGCAGCTTTTCCTCTTTTGAAAATGCTGGCCGCTCATTGTTCAATCTCGTATTCCCTGCTTCCCCCGCCCACCGGCGCCTATGATTGGTTGCAGTCAGACACGCCCCCACGCTGAGTGACAGCTGTCTCACTGCAACCAATCACAGCCACCGGTGGGCGGGTCTATATAGTGCAGTAAAATAAATAAATTAGCCCCCCAGCCTAAAAATATCAGAGAGCAGCTGCCCGGAATTGCCGCATTCCTTAGATGCGACGGTCCAGGGACTCTACCCGGCTCATCCCGAATTGCCCTGGTGCGGTGGCAATCGGAATAATAAGGAGTTAATGGCAGCCCATAGCTGCCACTAAAGGCCATGTCTCACTAGCGACATCTCTAGCAACATCGCTGCTGAGTCACGTGTGTGACATCCAGCAACAACCTGGCCCCTGCTGTGAGGTCGCCGGTTGTTGCTGAATGTCCTGGACCATTTTTTAGTTGTTGCTCTTACGCTGTGAAGCACACATCGCTGTGACAGCGAGAGAGCAACGACCTGAATGTGCAGGGAGCAGGGATCCGGCTTCTGACAGCCTGTGGTGAGCTGTAACCAAGGTAAATATCGGGTAACCAAGCGAAGCACTTTGCTTGGTTACCCGATATTTACCTTGATTACTAGCGTCCGACGCTCTCAGGCTGTCAGTGCCGGGTCCCTGCTCCCTGCACTCGTAGCCAAAGTACACATCAGGTAAATAAGCAAAGTGGTTTGCTTATTAACCCGATGTGTACTCTGGCTACGAGTGCAGGGAGCCAGCACTAAGCGGTGTGCCCTGGTAACCAAGCTAAATATCGGGTAACCAAGCGCTTGGTTACCCAATATTTACCTTAGTTACCAAGCGCAGCATCGCTTCCACTTGTCGCTGGGGGCTGGTCACTGGTGAGATCTGCCTGTTTGACAGCTCATCAGCGACCATGTAGCGATGCTCCAGCGATCCCTGCCAGGTCAGATCGCTGGTGGGATCGCTGGAGCGTCGCTTAGTGTGACAGTACCTTAAGTCCTAGGTTAATCATGGCAGGCATCTATGAGACACTCGCAATGATTAACCTGTAACTGAAAGTAAATAAACACATACACCTGAAAAATCCTTTATTTGAAATAAAAGAAAAAAAACACCCTATTTCACCACTTTACAGGTCCGACGTAATCCACACGAGGTCCCATGACGCTTTCAGCTCTGCTACATCGGAAGCTGACAGGAGCGGCCGTAGAACACCGCCGCTAAAGGAGCTGAAATGAGTCGCGTTGTCACCGGTGACGTCACTGAGGTAGTGCCGGTGTGTGTGCGGTGATGATGGGTGCGGTAGTGTTTGCATGTGTGCGGCGATGATGGGTGCGGTAGTGCCTGCGTGTGCGGTGATGATGGGGCGGTAGTGCCATTGTGTGTGCGGTGATGATGGAAGCAGTAGTGCCGATGTGTGTGCGGTGATGATGGGTGCGGTAGTGCCGGCGTGTATGCGGTGATGATGGGGGCGGTAGTGCCAGTTTGTGCGGTGCTGATGGGATCTCTCTCTAGGCATGAAAAAGAAAAAAAAACAAATCCGTTTTTTGCTGGATCCATCGCATCAGTTTTTACACAATATGCGACGGATCCGTTGCATCATGCACAAGCCGGATTGTGCCTGATGCCAAAAAACTGATGTGTGAAAGCTAAAAAGATATATGTAAGAGATATGTATATGGAATCCCCAAACCATTCTTGGAAACTTTGCGCTCCAAAAGTCAAATAGCGCTACTTCCCTCCTGAGTCTTGCTGTGTGGCCAAATAGTACTGTGCAGTCAAATATTTATATATTGTCATATTCACAACAAGAAATTGTATAATAATTATGTGGTCATTGTTATCTATTTCCCCTTGTGAAAATGAAAAATCAGGGGATAAAACAACACTTTAGTCGTTAAAATGTCATTAGATTTTCTTCACTGCCAAACAGTATAACATGTTGTGAAACATATGTCATGTCAATATGCTTACTGCACCACTAAATTATTTCATTAAGAGATTTAGTTTGTAAAATGGGGTCAATTATGGGGGTTTCTGCTGTTTTGGCTCAGGTGCTCTGCTCATGTGACATGGCACCTGCAAACTGTAAGGTCTAAACCACATGGCATGAAAATCGGAGCGAGTGAAATGTGGTAAAACATTGCTTTCCACTCGGACCAATATTAACCTGTCAGCACCCATGAGTGATTATTTTCTCGGCTCCAATCAGACCGAGAAAACAATCGCAGCATGCTGCGACTGTAATGCGAGACTCTTTCTCTCGCACTCATTCAAGTCTATGGGGCGAGAGCAAAATCGCTCTGCACTCGCAGTACACTGGTGTCCGCGAGTGCAGGACGAGAATGGCAATAGCCGGCTACAGAGGAGAGAGGGAGATATTCCCTCCCTCTCTTCCACAGCACCACCCGTCCCCTCCTCAGTGCTGGCCCGCCCCTCCTCAGAGCCGGCCCGCCCCACCGCAGCTGAGGTCCGATCTGGACCTCAGTCACAGTGACACTCGCATGACACTCTTCTCCCACTGTACTGCCAGCGCGAGCCGAGTGTCATGCAAGGATCGCATTAGTTCCCTTGTGGCCCCGACCTTACAGTCAAATCAGCACTGCGATATGGCGCTCCTTCTCTTCAGCTTTGCACTGTGCCTGAAAAGTAGTTTCTGATCACATACTGGGTATTTCTGTACTTAGGAGAAATTGAGTAACAAATTTTGTAATCTACTGAGAATAGATTGCTCGGTGTGCATCACTTTCTTTAGTCTGCCCATGTAAACAGGCATGCAGTCAAATGACCGCCGATTGGTAAAAGTTTTTCGATCGGCAGTTGTGTATTGCACAGTCCAGTGTGCGTAAATGGACTTTTATTCTATAGAGCAATAATACAGTCCAAAATGCATATAGTCAATGTTCACATTTACTGTAGTTAGAGAGCCTTTATTTCTGTTTTCTTTCCATCTTTACACCTCATTGCTGTGAAGGTCACTTGCAAACACTAGCTTTTCCCGGTTGTCATCATAGTAGTGACATTCCACCGAACCTTAGACTGCAAATCCTATAGCATACAATTAATAATCTCATTAGAATATTTCAAATTCACTTAGATATTTACAATTTATAATGCTGTTACCTTTGAGAAAAAGTACAATATGTAAAGTTTTACTAGTTGTATACAACTAAAATGTAAAGAATCTCCTGAATATGGAAAATATATTCCTTACAAAAAAAACTACTTATACTTTAACTCCAGAAGAATATTCTTAGAACTTCCTTGTTATGAGTTTCTTAAGTCGTGTGAGATTTTCTCAAGTTCTTTTATGTTAATAAATGCATGGTAGGCGGGAAATGACTGAAGGGAGACGTCTTACGGATCAGATTACTGCTCTATCGAAAGCACAATGTGGGGGTTGAGTGAAACCAGAAAAAAGGGAAGGGCTGTCAACACAGGCAGTCACACAAATGTGTTCTCTGTACACAACACAGCACATAGCATGCAGTTAGGCCGTACGTCCTGGAAAAGCTCTACACAAATGCAGAACTAAAGAGTCAGCAACTAGCAGAGTATTCCATCTTTTGCATGTTTGCACAATTAAATAAAAGCATCAATAAAGTTGAACTGAATTCCATTTTGGATATTTAATACAGGACTTAGGCCCTGTGTCCACGGTGCGTTTTTTCATGCTTTTCTGCAGCGTTTTCAACTGCACCTTTTTAGTGCCCAAATGGCTGCGTTTTGATTTCCCAGCAAAGTCTATGGGAAATAGGGTTTTCCTGTGCCCACCATGCATTTGAAAACGCTGTGTCAAATTTGCATATTTTTTTACAAAAAACATGCGTTTTAAAAAGCAGCATGTCAATTGTTTTTGCCATTTGAGGTGCGTTTAGATAACATAGAAGTCAATGAGAAACAGGGAGTAACCAAGAAACATCAAAATTCCAGCGTTTTACCTGCTTTTTAGGTGCAGAAAACATGCGTTTTGGACTACTAAAACGCATGCTTTTTGCACATCAAAATAATGATTTCATATGTCCCTTTACACACACATAGTCCGACAATTTATGTGCGATGTCGTAGTGTGCAAAGCCCACCTTAGCATAAGTCATCAATGTCTGATCGGCTGGGGTCCGACACCCTGCACCCTCTCCATTCAGCTGTACCCGTTACCGGCGGTGGCAGCAGGCAGTTGGAAATGCTCAGTTACGGAGCTGCTCCATCATCTAATAGCGGCCAGGTCAGTCAACTGACTGGACATCGACCTCCGATTGAAATCAATAGGAGGCGGATGTGCAGCACCCGACCGCGGCCACTATCAGAGGACAGGGTAGCTCCAGAACTGAGCATTTCTGGCTGACTGCTGCCGCCGCCGATACCGAAAGTATACTGCCACACCTGAATGACTGAAAGCCTGCGGTTCGTCAGAGAAATAAAATTCATTTTCTCTTGGGTGCCGCACTTTCATTACAGCATCAAGGCACCTTCATAACACTATAAACCTGCAGATTAACCCAATATCTCCATGTTAATAGAGTTGTCTGACCTGACAGGTTCCTTTTAAGTTATAATTTAATAAATATTGGAAAGGAAATACAAATTAGAATTCTACACTAAAATGAATGATAAATTATCACCTATTAATATGTTGCAGATATTTCACCACAAAACATTCAGAAAATTGGCAGTGTAGTAAAGTAGTAGCAAGGGCATGGGCATCGCTACAGCAGCGTCACACACACATACCTGCTCTGCGACGTCGCTCTGGCCGGCGAACCACCTCCTTTCTAAGGTGGCGGTTTATGCGGCGTCACAGCGACGTCACATGGCAGGCATCCAATAGAAGCGGAGGGGTGGAGATGAGCGGGACGTAACATCCCACCCACCTCCTTCCTTCCACATTGCCGGTGGAGACAGGTAAGGAGATGTTCGTGGCTCCTGCGGTGTCACACACAGCGATGTATGGTGCCGCAGGAACGAGGAACAACATTACTAATAAGCATTAAACGATTTTTTGTTTCAGGACGACCTCTACGCGGCAAACAATTTTGACCGCTTTTGTGATCGTTTCAGGTCGCTCATAAGTGTCGCACACTGCGATCTCGTTAATGACGCCGGATGTGCGTCACAAACACCGTGACCCCGACGATAATTCATTAACGATATCATAGCGTGTAAAGCCCGCTTAAAAGACATGCTGATAGGGAACAGAGATCATAAACCACATATTATTGCGAAATACAACTTTCTTTTTTGTTTTAGAGAGAGCAAAATCACAAAAATAGACAAAAAAGAACATCATAGCTACAGCATGCTGCATTTTTAAAACACACCAGAAAAAACCCCAAAACAAACAAAAATGTTTTCTCTGTAGACAATTATAATAATTTTCTGCATGACCGCTCGGCTCATTTCACAAATCTGGGTTTGGCTGTCGAATTTGGGTCTGGAGACTGGAGGCCGATCCGTACATCACAAAACACGGGTGCGTGAAACCAGCTTTGAGGTAAGAAGGCCAGACCGAGTGCATACTATGCCATAGGCAAATTTTATCATCCTTGCCATACTACACGTAGATGAAACCCCAGACATATCCATTGCACTGTAAGTTATTACAGATTTTCAGCTTGAAAAACGCACAGAAAATTTATAACAGATCTGTGACATCTAAATTTCCAAAAAATTATGATTAAATCATGTGAAGGAAAGCATATCAGATAACTGCAAAGCAAAAAATCATAAGGTCTGCACATTTCCACGCTAACTGAGACAGGCTGACATTCTATTGGTGCAACGTATGCAGGCACACGGGAGCCAAGATGTAAGGGGCCACTTCTGCCTCCACAGTAGCCAGCAGCTTCTGGGACAGACACACACAGGAAGCCATTATGATTGAAAAGGGCCAATGTACAGTTCTTCCTCAGGGTCCCCTTTCTGTCTGTATTCACCACTGGTTAAAGGTTCCTTGAAGGCAATAATTTTTCCTGTAAATCATTGCTTTAGCGACCAGCCCTTCACTGCTGGTCTGATTCCTGCATTTTTGCCCTACTTTAGGTTTTTGCCACTGTAGCCACTAAAGTAAACGTATATTATTGAATGATCATGTAATATATGGCCATTACTGATGAGCGAGCATGCTCAGCACTGCTTGATATTCAGTCGACCATCAGGTTGCTCGTACGCGCTCATTACTCAGGCGAGTATCGCGAGTGCTCAAGTGCTATACTCAAATCCCCAGCCTTGCATATTTATAGCTGTTAGTGTACCGCCCCGCGGGCTCGGCTGCGACCGCCGAGCCGCTCGGATCGGTGCTCGTACTGCGGGTGGTGGCTCGAGCCTCTCACGGACCCGGAGGTCACGTCGCTCTGCAAGGGAGTTGGCGCTACACGCAGGAACTTGACAGGGAGTTCCACGGCCGGAGCCGCGGTGGGTTGGTTTGGGATGTAAGTTCATGACGCCACCCACGGGTTGTGATGAATAGATGGACACCACCGCTGCCATTAACTAGGCCTCCCGGGGACGGTGTTGCGCAGCTTGGTATTGACCCCTCCGTGGGTAGGGGAATGATGGTCCCAGGGGTCCAGGGGAGGTGCTGAGGCGGGGGAGCTGGAGATGCGTTCTGGGCGCCGGTGCGGCGTGGCCCAAAGGCACTGGTGTACTCACTCTAACACAACACACTGGAGTCTCTGGTAAACCAAACGGAGTGATGAACGGGGCCCGCAGCCTACTGCATCTTCTCCCAGAATAGGTTGGTGGTTTCCACCTTTCTCCTGCACCTCTGTGTGTAAATGTTGACTCCTATGCCTAGACACCGGTAGTCCGCTCCCCGACTTGTATATGCCGTAGGAGCTCGTTTGCCTGCAGACGCTGGCCCTTTGGGTCTCTATGCCTTAGCGGTGGCTTTACCCTGTATGGTTGGGCTGTTGTCTTCTAACGGGACTTGTGTGGGATAGGTCCTAAAGTCCAGTCCGCAATCAATTGATTTGACTCAGCCCTGTCGGTTCAGGGTTTTGTACTGGGTCTGAGTACCCCTCCTGGTGCTCCGGTTTCCAATCGGTTCCCCGGTTCGGTACCGGCGGGCCACCGCCCATCCCCAATCCTTACAGTTCCACCGGCTGTAATCCCAGCTCTTGCAGACGGCCACCACCGTCTGCCTCCTTGCCAATGGTGACTGGGCTCCGACTCAGCCACCTGGTAGTTTCTTGGCAGGCCTGGACACAGGACTGCCCGTGAACTTGACTGCTCTCCACCTCCTCTAGACTACACTACACTCGTCCTAGAATTTGTGTCTGTGTTTTCCTGCCTCCAGGCCTGTGAACTCCTCAGTGGGCGGAGCCAACCACCTGGCTCCACCCCCCTGGTGTGGACATCAAACCTGGAGGGTGGTGACAAGGTTTTTAGTTTGACTGATGTCACCTAATCGGGAGGGGGTGTAGTGTTGTGTGTGACTACCTGGGATGACCTGACTAGTCCAGGGCCTCACATTAGGCAATAAACATGTGGGGATTTCCTGCCATTCATGGTAATGCCTTAAATATGTTGACTACTGGTATCACTATGATTGATTATCCTTATTGCCATATGTGAGACCGGGGGAGCAATGCCCAGCACAGTGTCCTCTGGAAACAGGTCAGGGAGAGTTGAGGTACGAGAGAGAGCTTAGATTAAAGCAAGGTTTGTACACTTACATCCTTTAGTGCCTTTCATGTGGCAATAAAAGGTGTTTTTAGCCTTCTTTAGCCTAATAAATAATAATTTTAAAAAAAAAATGGCGTGAGCCCCCCCTAGTTTTGATAACCAGCTAAGGTAAAGCAGATAGCTGAGAGATGCTATTATCAGGCTGGGAAGGTCCATGGTTATTTTGCCCTTCCCAGCCTAAAAATACCAGCCAGAATTGGTGCATCACATTAGATGCGCAAATTCTGGAGCGTTGCCTGGCTCCTCTTGATTGCCCTGGTGCGGTGACAATCAGGGTAATATTTTTGGGGTTAGTCAGCTGTGTAATGTCAGCTGGCATCAAGCCCTGGTGTTAGTAATGGACAGGAGTCTATCAGACAGCCCCAATTTTAACCCAGTAATAAAAAAACAGCCCCACACAGGTAAAATTTATTTAAAAAAAGAGTTCCCCACAGTATCCTCGATCACTAATTTATTATCTAAAAATGTTCCCACGAGGTTTTGTCATAGTACATGTTCCCCAAATGCAGCTCCGGTGACTGTGTAGTAAAGTACAGTTATTCATAGGCGCCGGGTAGTGACTACAACTCTCATCAGAGCCGCTGTGCTCAGTGAGACCCAGCGACGCTGATGAGCATTGTCGCCACTACCTTGGCTGCCACTACTACTCTTGGCTGCCACACGGGGTACATACAGTACTTCTCCATTTTCATTTAATGGTTGCATTTATGATTTGCTTTAAATCTAATACCCATGGATGATAGCATAGTGCATTTTTTGCACTTTTATTTGTCTTTGAACTTTTTCTGATCAATCCTATTATGCATTAATCCCTAATTGGGATTGAGTTGGAAGATTCAAGTGGATATTTGTTTCCCTTAGGAAATTTACTTTTTGAATCCAGCAAGTTTTCTTCTGCACTATTGCACTTTTTTCATCATCATACTACGTTCTGTGAATATTTATACTTTACTTCATTATATCTTGGATTAACCCTTTGCTGTTTGACACTTTCTACTGAGCATTTTTCTGCTAGCCCCATGTAGGATTTTCATCCACAGAATACTAATGGTGATCTGATTTATGCCAGGGATACAAGATTTATTAACCTACCAATTTTGTGGATATCCTGTTTGCAGCATGTGCTGGAAAGCTTGAATACATTTATTTTGTACAGGAGATGTTCGTGTGTGGTGTTGCCTCATCTGACATTATCCATTTTAATTTTTTTAATATTGGTAATTGTGGTCAATAAAGATATTCTTTTTGTTATATATTTTTTGGCTAATACTCCTAATTTTCAATTTGTTTTAATATAAGCCCTCAGCTGTCTGCTTTACCTTAACAGAAAGCAATAGAGAAGGGTGTTCAATTGCCGCGCCAACAGATCACTCGTTCAGATGATGAAGACCAATGTCACTTTATTTGCATATAGGTCTACGCGTTTCAGGAGCACCTGCTCCCTTCCTCAGGACCGTCAGGTTAAAAATAACATCAAATCTGTCCCACTGGGATCAGACACATCATAAGTAGTCAAAGTGACGTCATAGGAACATCCCTCTTCAGAAAAAAACAGGCGGGAAAAGGGTGCCACGTTGTCAGCTATGACGTTTTACATAGAGACAATAGAAAAAACATCAAACACATAATGTCAAAGATCACCTCTCTAAAATGTGAATCACTCAAAATTCATGTTGCATAAAAAACGGGATGTGTGTAAAAAAATGAAATACATGACGGAGAAAATCAATAAAACGTGTATATGCATAACATGACCACATAATCTGAAAAAGTGAACGTGAAGTGAAACAGTATAGAACCCGAAGAAGTACGGGCGCATAGAACCATTGAGTGCATGCTGTACTTAAACAGAGATGGAGAAATATCAGCATAAGTATCTGGAACCGACAGGTCAAACAAGTTTGACCTGTCGGTTCCAGATACTTATCCTGGACGCATGCTCAGACCGTTTTTTTCCCACGCTTCTGCCTTATAATACACTGCTGTCATGGATCTTTGCCCATGAGCTATTATTCGTGGTGGTTTTCCATGTTCCTATGTTTTACACACTTATCCACACTTGCTCCTACTGGAGTCTCAATTAACACCGGTTTTTACCTGAGTTTCATTCTCCTTTGGTGGCGACAGAGACTTATGCTGATGTTTCTCCATCTCTGTTTAAGTACAGCATGCACTCAATGGTTCTATGCGCCCGTACTTCTTCTTGCACGTGCCATCCTAATGGGATGGAATGGATCATGATGATACCATGGTGGACTGGAGAGTCATGTACAAGGAGATCCGCTGCCACTACTGCAAAGCTCAGTGCAGAGTAGTGAAATCATAACATTGCTGTGATCCGAACACTGACTCAGTCCTGATACCTTGTGTTATACAGTCCACAGAACTATGTATCTTATCATTTCATGTGTTATACAGTTTGCAGAGTTATATATCTAATCCTATCATGTGTTATACAGGCCACAGGGACATGTATCTAATCCTCTCATTGTGATACAGTAAGTAGTGCAGCACCAACTAACAAAATCGGTGCTGCCAGACGTCCTCTATGATACTGTCCACATTTCAATATCACTTTGCAGTCACCAACAAAATGGTACTGCTCTGTCATGCAAAACTTTCTCCTCCCTTTGCCTTTTGTAAATGCCCAAAAATGGAGGAGACATCAGACACATGTAAGTTCAGTGTAGAATGGGTGGTAGGTAAGATATAAAAACAATGAAGCGATTAACTATCCAGACAGAGAAAGGAAGAATAATATAAATGTGATTTAAGCTGGTGTCACACACAGCGACAACGACGTCGCTGCTACGTCACCATTTTCTGTGACGTTGCAGCGACGTCCCGTCGCTGTCGCTGTGTGTGACATCCAGCAACGACCTGGCTCCTGCTGTGAGGTCACCGGTCGTTGCTGAATGTCCAGCTTCATTTTTTGGTCGTCACTCTCCCGCTGTGACACACACATCGCTGTGTGTGACAGCGAGAGAGCGACGAAATGAAGCGAGCAGGGAGCAGGAGCCGGCGTCTGGCAGCTGCGGTAAGCTGTAACCAGCGTAAACATCGGGTAACCAAGGGAAGACCTTTCCCTGGTTACCCGATATTTACCTTCGTTACCAGCCTCCGCTCTTGCTGCCAGTGCCGGCTCCTGCCCTGTGCACATGTGGCTGCAGTACACATCCGGTAATTAACCCGATGTATACTGTAGCAAGGAGAGCAAGGAGCCAGCGCTAAGCAGTGCGCGCGGCTCCCTGCTCTCGGCACTGTGACATGTAGCTGCAGTACACATCGGGTTAATTAACCCGATGTGTACTGTACTTAGGAGAGCAAGGAGCCAGCGCTAAGCGCAGCTCCCTGCTCTCTGCACATGTAGCACAGCGATGTTATGACAGCTAAGCAGCGATCATAACAGCGACTTACAAGGTCGCTGTTACGTCACAGAAAATGGTGACGTAACAGTGACGTCGTTGTCGCTGTCGCTTAGTGTGAACCCAGCTTTAGACCAACCAACCTGGCAGAGGAGGAAAATAAATGAATAACCAACGCATTTCGCCACATACAGTAAAAATGGATATTCAAGCATAAGTTATGCTTTATATACCTAATGATAGAAGTGACATAAAAACATGAGATAGATAAAATGGGCAGGGTAAAATTTATCAAAAAGAGGAAACCAACCTGGATATATGTTTGAAACAACCATAGTGAAAAATAGCCCACACATATGAAGTGAGCATATGTTGTTACAAAGGGTAAGTCACCTGCCACTAGGACATGCTGCATAGAGTATGTTGGTGCATACGGCAGTTATTTCAGCCATACACAAGAGTATCATAAAATACAAAAGTGCATATCTAGGAATAAAAACGTACAAATGAGCAGGCACTGCTTGAATACATAGAAGTGCATACACAAAAAGATAACAGAAAAGAAACGAGTAAATTGCATTTAAACGTCAGCTGGCTGATAGGTCTGCATGCACCTGAAATCAATAGAAGAAGTGTAAATGCACATATACACTGTGTGCAGAATTATTGGGCAAATGAGTATTTTGATCACATTATACTTTTTATACATGTTGTCCTACTCCAAGCTGTATAGGCTTGAGAGCCAACTACCAATTAAGTAAATCAGGTGATGTGCATCTCTGTAATGAGGAGGGGTGTGGTGTAATGACATCAACACCCTATATAAGGTGTACTTAATCATTAGGCAACTTCCTTTCCTTTGGCAAAATGGGTCAGAAGAAAGATTTGACGGGCTCTGAAATGTCCAAAATTGTGACATGTCTTGCAGAGGGATGCACCAGTCTTGAAATCGCCAAACCTTTGAAGCGTGATTGTCGCGGGCGGAGGGTACGAGCTCGCCACGCTCGGGTCCGGGGCTTCTGCTGCTGCTGCTCGGTGGCTCGAGCGGTGGGCCGGACCCGGGGACTCGAGCAGCGCTCCTCACCCGTGAGTGAAAAGGGGATGGTTGGTTTGGGGAGAGAGTTTGTGACGCCACCCACGGGACGTGGTGATGAGGGCACCACCTCTGCTGGTGACGGGGATCCCGGGAGAGATGGTAGGGAGCAGCTAGGATGTTGTCCCCTCCGTGGGTAGATGTTGGTGATCCCGGGCCCGGTGGTGTAACGGGGAGGCTGGATGGCTGGGGGTGCAGGGTTGCAGGGACAGCGCAGCGCGGTGCCGGACGGCACTGGTGTACTCACTCAGACAGTCAATGACTGAGTCTCTGGTAAACCAAAACGGCCGGATGGATGGGTCCCGCAGCCGGCTGCAGTGTTGTTGTGCTCTCCCCGGACGGCTGATGGTGGCTGTCTGTCCCTGCACCTTGTTAGAATGTTCTGACTCCTGTGGTTGCCCACCGGTAGTCCGCTCCCCGGCGTATAGGTGCCGTAGGAGCCCGTTTTGCCCGCAGGCGCTGGCCCTTGGATCTCTAGCCTGTGGCGGTGGCTGTATATCCTCACGGTGTGGACTGTTGCCTTCTGTCGGGTTCTTGGTTGTTGGGAAACCCCTGGGGTTCCTGTCACACTCGGATTTTACTATTGTCGGCGGCTCCAAGCCTGGTCAGGGTCCGATGGCCCTGCCTGTGTGCTTAGCTTCACTCCGCTCCCCAGTTCGGTACCGGCGGGCCAACGGCCGACCCCGGTCCCTACGGCTCTGCAGAGTTCCACTAACTCTTGCAGATGGCCACCACCGTCTGCCAACCTTGCTGTCAGTGCCTGGGCTCCTACCCAGGCACACGCAGACGTTTTACTCCTCTCACTTTCAGCTCCAAAACTAATCTGTCTGTTTTTCCCGCCTCCAGGCCTGTGAAATCCTCGGTGGGTGGGGCCAACTGCCTAGCTCCGCCCCACCTGGTGTGGACATCAACCCCTGGAGGGAGGCAACAAGGGTTTTTGGTTGACTGGTGTAACTGTCTAGGGTGGGGGGTGTGTATGTTGTTATGTCTGTGACTTCCTGGCTAGTCCAGGGTGTCACATGATCACCGAACAATCAAGCGTTTCATGGCAAATAGCCAACAGGGTCGCAAGAAGCAAAAAAGGCGCAAAATAACTGCCCATGAAATGAGGAAAATAAAGCGTGAAGCTGCCAAGATGCCATTTGCCCCCAGTTTGGCCATATTTCAGAGCTGCAACGTTACTAGAGTATCAAAAAGCACAAGGTGTGCCATACTCAGGGACATGGACAAGGTAAGGAAGGCTGAAAAACGACCACCTTTGAACAAGAAACATAAGATAAAACGTCAAGACTGGGCTAAGAAATATCTTAAGACTGATTTTTCAAAGGTTTTATAAGCTGATGAAATGCGAGTGACCCTTGATGGGCCAGATGTATGGGCCAGAGGCTGGATCAGTAAAAGGCAGAGAGCTCCACTCCGACTCAGATGCCAGCAAGGTGGAGGTGGGGTACTAGTATGGGCTGGTATCATCAAAGATGAACTTGTGGGACCTTTTCGGGTTGAGGATGGAGTGAAGCTCAACTCCCAGACCTACTGCCAGTTTCTAGAAGAAAACTTCTTCAAGCAGTGGTACAGGAAGAAGTCGGTATCGTTAACAAAAAACATGATTTTCATGCAGGACAATGCTTCATCACATGCATCCAACTACTCCACAGCGTGGCTGGCCAGTAAAGGTCTAAATGATGAAAAAATAATAATAACATTGCCCCCTTGTTCACCTGATCTGAACCCCATAGAGAACCTGTGGTCCCTCATAAAATGTAAGATCTACACGGAGGAAAAACAGTTCACCTCTTGGAACAGTGTCTGTGAGGCTGTGGTGGCTGCTGCACGCAATGGTGATCGTAAACAGATCAAGCAACTGACAGAATCTATGGATGGTAGGCTGTTGAGTGTTATCATAAAGAAAGGTGGCTATATTGGTCACTAATATTTTGGGGTTTTGTTTTTGCATGTCAGAAATGTTTATTTCTAAATTTTATGCAGTTATATTGGTTTACCTGGTAAAAATAAACAAGTGAGATGGAAATATATTTGGTTTTTATTAAGTTGCCTAATAATTCTGCACAGTAATAGTTACCTGCACAAACAGATATCCTTCTAAGATAGCCAAATCTAAAAAAAAACCACTCCAACTTCCAAATATATTAAGCTTTGATATTTATGAGTCTTTTGGGTTGATTGAGAACATAGTTGTTGATCAATAATAAAAAAATCCTCTAAAATACAACTTGCCTAATAATTCTGCACACAATGTGCGTCCGGGTAAATGGAGTTGCTTTCAGAGAGCTTTCCTATCACAAACGGAACATGTCAGGGCTGCCCACTTTCCCCCCTCATTTTATTCCTATGCTAGAGCCCCTGCTGTGACCCATTCGGAAAAATCAAGTTATCAGAGGCCCTAAGATCGGGAATACAGCTCATAAAATCGCGGCATACGCAGATGACTTTTTCTTTATTACAAGGTTTCTCTGCCTTGCTTAACGCAGGAATTCCAGCGATGTTCTTCTTTGACAAATTTCAAGATTAACCTAAGCAAGTGTGAGGCCATGAATATCAATCTTCCTTTAGAGCTGATCTCTCGGCTAGGACCTCGTTTGATTTTCATTGGACTGCCCACTCTATGAAATACTTCGGTCTCAAGCTGTCTGCGGATGTCAATTCTTTATTCAAATTAAACTATGTCCCCCTTTGAAAAAATTTGTTTACATGGTTCGGGAGGTACAAAATTCTTAAAATTAACATTATCTCTCGGATGCTATACCTCCTCCAGTCGTTGCCTATTAAAATCCCTTCATACTTTTTTAAAGAAATATCCTCCACGCAAACCTGTTTTTTATGGGCAAACAAGCCAGCAAGACTGGCCCGCTCCCTGTTATGTAAGCTCAATCCAGGGGTGGTTTGGGTCTTCCAGACTTCAAAACCTACTACCTCGCTGCCCATTTGACCAGAGTGATAGATTGGTGTCGTCACTCCTCTACTAAGCCCTGGGTGTTAATTGAGCAAAGTTTCTCTGACATCCCGCTGGCCGCTCTTCCATGGATACGCCATCTCTCAATCTCCGCACTAAGGCAACATCCTACAATTAGCGCTACCTTGTCGTGCTGTTCCAGTTCATAGATACGCTTATAGATACAGTTATTCCTTCCCCTTCCCCCCATTCTCCACTTATCTGCTCCCCAGATTTTAGCCTTGGTGTTGAAGGGGCTTGGCTCATGGTCTTATTCGGTTGCCTGCCCTTTGGGTAACTGGTGGTCTATCCACCTACGTCACTTTCTGTGTACCCTTCCTGAGTATAGGTTCTTTTCCGATCCACCCACCGGATTTGAGAAACTGTATTTACAGGGTGGCCACTTAGACATCCTCTTGCCATAACACACTCCATGCTGGTCAATCCCCTGGACCTTCCATCCCCTGGGTATCTACAACTTTGGGAGAGAGACCTTGGGATTACCCTTTCATCAGAACAGATGGATGGGGTCCTCTCTTTTGCTCACAAGACATCCATCAGCTCTAAACTGCAGGAAGCAAATTACAAGTGTCTGTCTAGATGGTATAGGGTTCCGACTAAGCTTCACAAGATGTACTCTTCTGTGGATCCTAAATGCTGGAGGTGTGGTGGGGGAGAGGGGGACTTCCAGCATACCTCCTGGTCTTGCCCGGCCCTGCAGCATTTCTGGGAAGGAGTGAGGGGCGTTATCAGGTTGGTGACAGGTACCCCACAGCCTTTAAGCCCTGAACTGTTCCTTCTTCAACTCTTTGAGTCCTCTCCTCAGTCTTACAAAAGGTCTCTATTGAGATTTCTGGTAATGGCGGCCAGGGCCTGTGTCCCTCTGACATGGAGGTCCTCTGTCCCTCCAAGTCTGGCTATGTGGGTGAGCAGAGTTAACGACTTCATGCACATGGAGGATCTGACTGCTTCTCTACACAACAGATTTGATGCCTTTTACAAAACTTTGTATTACTGGATTGAGTTCAAGTATTCCAGTATAGTACTCCAGACTGAATAATGGGTCCCGCTGGTCTTTCGGTACGGACAGAATGCTGCTATATGTTTGTTTTGGTCTCTTCCCCTTACCCTTTCCATTGGCTATTCCTGCCCCCTTTCCCCACACCCGGCTGTTAATTTTTCTCTTTTTACCGCTCCCCTCTTTCTCCCCCCTGCTTGTTTAATCTTACCTCTCTCCCTTATTTCTCTCCCTAAAACTTTAAACGTTTTTCGACAAACTTGGTTCAATAGATAGGCTGTCAATAGTGTATGTTTATTTGTTACCTGGTAAACAAATCGCATTGTCTTGGCCATATTGTTTTTGGCTTAACAAGTTGCATTGTCCATGTCTTCTACTTAAATTAAAAAAAAAAAATTACTGTTATTGTGAACAGTTAAGTATGATGAAGATGAATTGATGTCTAAAAGGCATAAATACACGGTAAATATAACACATTTCCTCTGTATTTTAGGCAAAAAAATATGAAAATATGATGATGAAAATCTTTTACATTTCAAAAATTACAAAAATGGGCAAATGCAAAAGTTTGGACATCCTTGAACATTTGTGTGCTCAGATAATTTTGACCAAGGTGTCAGACCTTAATTAGCCCGTTAGGGTTATGGCGTATTTACTATCATTTTCATCTTTTACCATTGAAAATTTACAAAAAAGGAAAATGGGCAGATGCAAAAGTTTGGGCACCCTGCATGGTTAGTACTTAGAAGCACCCCCTTTGGCAAGTATCACAGCTTGTAAACACTTTTTGGAGCCAGCCAAGAGCATTTCAATTCTTGTTTCAGGGATTTTCATCTATTCATTGGAAACGTTTTTCAATTTTGTGAGATTCCTGGGTGATCTTACATTCACAGCTCTTTCGAGGTCTAGCTGCAGATTTTCAATGATTTTCAGATCAGGGAACTGTGAGGGCTAATGCTCGCCGCTAGAGATGGTGAAGCGGTGAGTAGAAGTTGACCCACTGGACCACAGGAGGACGCCAGGCTTACCATTTAGTGGGAGGGGCTTGACTAATCACACACCGCGAGGCGGACACCAGATGCTACTCCCAGGGCACAGACCGGGACTGTGGCAGCTAACCCCAAGGCAAGGGCGGACTCAGGAGTACACAGGCTGAGGCTGGTGGCACGGCCGGGTTGGACAGGCACAGTCTCTGGTATAGCAAGTAAGGAATAACGTTTGGAACACCATTCTAAGTCTGAACTGGGTGCAAAAACCTAAAAAAACATCACTATGGGGAGATAAGGTATGCACACCAGTGACTATGTAAGGGGAATACATGAAATAGCAGAAATTGCTGTGTGAATACTGACTTGAAAAATCCAATAGCTATATGTAAGAGTGAAAATGTGAAAAATGGAATCTGCATTACTGCCATGTACATATGAATCAAGAGAAATTTAGCTACTGAATTGATCAATGCAATAGAGCCCCAACACTACGCCAAAGTATTTCTCTACGTTGGGGTCCCTAGCTTGTGTGTCCTCTCATGCAGTTAAAAAACTTACCATGTATGGGAAGCTGAGACCCAGGCTATTTATGCTCTATTGCATTGATCAATTCAGTAGCTAAGAATGGTGTTCCAAACGTTATTCCTTATTTGTTAGTAGTTTTACGTTTGTGAACCCTCCCCAACCACACCTATTGCCAATCCATATCATACGCATAAATAGCCTGGGTCTCAGCTTCCCATACACGGTAAGTTTTTTAACTGCATGAGAGGACACACACAAGCTAGGGACCCCAACGTAGAGAAATACTTTGGCGTAGTGTTGGGGCTCTATTGCATTGATCAATTCAGTAGCTAAATTTCTCTTGATTCATATGTTCATGGCAGTAATGCAGATTCCATTTTTCACATTTTCTCAGTATTCACACAGCAGTTTCTGCTATTTCATTTATTCCCCTTACATAGTCACTGGTGTGCATACCTTATCTCCCCATAATTCTGGTATAGCAAGGACTACCGGGGTAGCCGAGGCAAGAGGCATGGACATGTTGAATAGGCACAGTGTCTTGTGTACCAAGGACTACCAGGGTAGCTGAGGCTGGACAGGCAAGGAAGTAGTACACTGTTGTAAGATGGTGGTAGAGTTCCTACCCATGAAGACACCAAATATGTTCTTAAATATATATCTGAGATAAAATATAAAGTGATGTTATGTAGGAATGTATAGTGTAAGGTATTGTAATGTATAAGATGTAGCAGAGTTGAGAATATCACTATGTAGAGGTGAAGCAGTAGTGATGATGTAATGTATGTGTTTTGGTATAAGGTGTAATGCTATCTATATATATAATTGCCTTATTCTATCTGTCTGTCTGTCTGTCATGCTCCGAAATTGTGTCCTTACGGTGACACAAAGCTGATTGGCCGCTGGGCTTGCCATGGCCCCGCCCCCCCACACGGATTGGCCTCTCGCCCCGGCTCTCTGCAGGCCCCGCCCCCCTCACGCAATGCACGCTCGCTGTGGCCCAACTGACACGGGGCTCCGATTCCCAGGTGAGTACACACACATCAGATCACACTCACTCTCACACTCACTCTCACACACACCTCACACATCACATCCACACATCACAACATGCTGGGATATCGCTTGCTTCTACACCGGCTCCGTCAGGATCCCGGCAGCGCCAGACATAACCTTGCGATGCTGGGATCTTAACGGAGGCCGTGAAAGCTGGTAACCATTATACACATCGGGTAACTAAGGTCCCTTAGTTACCCGATGTGTATCATAGTTACCAGTGTACACCGGCTCACACTCACTCTCACACACACCTCACACACACATCACATCGCATCCACACATCAAGGTCCTGCAGCTGCGGAACATACATACACATAACAGCACACACACACACACAAATCAGATCACACTCACTCACACACACACATCACATCGCATCCAAATACTCACAACATCCTGGGATATCGCTTGCTTCTCGGCGGCGATATTGTGCTGTGAGCTTCCAGGACCTGACGGAGGATCACATGGCCAGAAGCATGTGATATCCCTGGATGTTGTGAGTATCAGCGCGTATGTGCAATATCGTCAGTGTCTGTGTGTGTGAGTGTATGCGATCGGGTGTGTGTGAGTGGATGCGATCGGTTGTGTGTGTGAGTGGATGCGATCGGTTGTGTGTGTGAGTGGATGCGATCGGTTGTGTGGGTGAGTGGATGCGATCGGTTGTGTGGGTGAGTGGATGCGATCGGGTGTGGGTGAGTGTCGGCAGAGGAGCACGGCGTGCTGGAGGAGGCTGGGAGCAGAGAGGCTGATCTTGGGGAAGGCTGGGAGGGGGAGGCTGATGCTGAGGGAGGCTGGAAGGAGAGAGGCTGAGCAAACGTGCTCCATCCGCCATACTGCGCACTCCCCATCGTGCTGAATCCCCCATGCTGCGCACTCCCAAACGTGCTCCATCCGCCATGCTGCGCACTCCCCATCGTGCTCTATCCACCATGCTGCACACTCCCAAACGTGCTCCATCCGCCATGCTGCGCACTCCCAAACGTGCTCCATCCGCCATACTGCGCACTCCCCATCGTGCTCTATCCGCCATGCTGCACACTCCCAAACGTGCTCCATCCCCCATGCTGCGCACTCCCAAACGTGCTCCATCCGCCATGCTGCGCACTCCCCATCGTGCTCTATCCGCCATGCTGCACACTCCCAAAAGTGCTCCATCCGCCATGCTGCGCACTCCCAAACGTGCTCCATCCGCCATGCTGCGCACCCCCCATCATGCTCCATCCGCCATGCTGCGCACTCCCAAACGTGCTCCATCCGCCATGCTGCGCACTCCCAAACGTGCTCCATCCGCCATGCTGCGCACTCCCAAACGTGGTCCATCCGCCATGCTGCGCACTCCCAAACGTGGTCCATCCGCCATGCTGCGCACTCCCAAACGTGGTCCATCCGCCATGCTGCGCACTCCCAAACGTGCTCCATCCGCCATACTGCGCACTCCCAAACGTGCTCCATCCGCCATACTGCGCACTCCCCATCGTGCACCATCCGGCATGCTGCGCACTCCCAAGCGGATGGAGCATGATGGGGGGTGCGCAGCATGGCGGATGGAGCACGTTTGGGAGTGCGCAGCATGGCGGATGGAGCACGTTTGGGAGTGCGCAGCATGACGGATGGAGCACGTTTGGGAGTGCGCAGCATGACGGATGGAGCACGTTTGGGAGTGCGCAGCATGCCGGATGGTGCACGATGGGGAGTGCGCAGTATGGCGGATGGAGCACGTTTGGGAGTGCGCAGTATGGCGGATGGAGCACGTTTGGGAGTGCGCAGCATGGCGGATGGAGCACGTTTGGGAGTGCGCAGCATGGCGGATGGACCACGTTTGGGAGTGCGCAGCATGGCGGATGGAGCACGTTTGGGAGTGCGCAGCATGGCGGATGGAGCACGTTTGGGAGTGCGCAGCATGGCGGATGGAGCACGTTTGGGAGTGCGCAGCATGGCGGATGGAGCACATTTGGGAGTGCGCAGCATGGCGGATGGAGCACTTTTGGAAGTGCGCAGCATGCCGGATGGTGCACGATGGGGAGTGCGCAGTATGGCGGATGGAGCACGTTTGGGAGTGCGCAGCATGGCGGATGGAGCACGTTTGGGAGTGCGCAGCATGGCGGATGGACCACGTTTGGGAGTGCGCAGCATGGCGGATGAAGCACGTTTGGGAGTGCGCAGCATGGCGGATGGAGCACGTTTGGGAGTGCGCAGCATGGCGGATGGAGCACGTTTGGGAGTGCGCAGCATGGCGGATGGAGCATGATAGGGGGTGCGCAGCATGGCGGATGGAGCACGTTTGGGAGTGTGCAGCATGGCGGATAGAGCACGATGGGGAGTGCGCAGCATGGCGGGTGGAGCACGTTTGGGAGTGCGCAGCATGGGGGATGCAGCACGATGGGGAGTGCGCAGCATGGCGGATGGACCACGTTTGGGAGTGCGCAGCATGGCGGATGGAGCACGTTTGGGAGTGCGCAGCATGGGGGATGCAGCACGATGGGGGGTGCGCAGCATGGGGGATGGAGCACGATGGGAGGTGCACACCTCCCCCCAACACACACGCGCACTGCACAACACACACACACTAGGAATCACAAACAACGCCCTACACAGACACCCACACACACAGACAACGCTGCACACACAAATATACGCACATACTGCACAACACACACATTGCTCAAAACATACCTCCCCCCAAAACACACCACACCCACACAAACCGCACAACACACACACACACACAATGCTACAGACACACAGCGCTCCACAAACAACGCAACACACGCAACACACATACAACACCGCTCTCACCCCCCGCGACACTCAGAACATGTACAGCGCCCTACACAAACACTTGGTAACTACACACAACAACATCTATATATATATATATATATATATATATAACAAAAATCATACATGAACTACACAATACGTAAATTCTAGAATACCCGATGCGTAGAATCGGGCCACCTTCTAGTGTAGTATATAATATAGGAGGCTTAAAATGGTATTATAGGTCTGCAGCTGAAAGGTTAAATCTGCCCGGCAACAGACAGTTGACAGTTGGGATCTTGGGATTAGCCTATAGGGGAGGAGCTAGTGATGAGGGAGAGAAACGGTTGCTGTGGTAACGTCAGTTAGGACCCAGCCTATGACAGAAACAGACCTCAGGTCTGAGGAGCAGCAGAGCCACATGACATGGGTGTCTGAAGAGAGGGAGACCATTACATAGAATAGTGTGACCGAGGACAAGGAACGATGTGAATGTCTTAAGTGAGTGTCCCTGACGTGTCTTCGGTAGCTTATAGCTCAGCCCAGCCATATTGGCAAAATCTCTCTAAGAGGGAAAAGAAGTGGAACTGTTTGAAGAGGAGAATGTCTTCCTAGGACTGTGATGTCATACTAAGCGGGTAGTGTTGGAAAGAAAAGGACTTGTGGAGGTTGGAACAACTGAACTGAAAATTGTGCTTAATTACCCTCTGTGACACTGAAACATGTAAGAAGATTAGTGTCCGCTATCTAATGTACATTGGTGTTGACAAGTTTATGTTCAGTAAAACGCGTTTTTTATGAATTTGTGGTCTCCCTCAATGAACTGTGTACCATCTGGTCCTGGCTGGCCAAAACCATCGACAACATGCAGCCTGCAAAGAAGTATCGCCTCCAGAGTGAAACACTACACACCCAGCCAGGACCTCCATTTTTATGTAGCATGCCAGGGTGCAGCAGACGATTACCTCGCCCACGACTACCACTCTGTGCCACGTTACACTGTAACAAAAGCAGAGCGGACGGGGGCGTGTCCTAGACATGGTGGCGTGAGGAAGCTTACCTCCAGAGCTCCTGCGCCCACAGCTTAAGTTTACTGATTTCCGCGGTCCCCTCGCACCCAGGATGCCCCCCAAGAGAAGACCGGGCGCTGCCCCCGCCTCCGCGTCCCCTGTGGCGGGCCAGAAGTCTCAGGGGAACCTTTCCAGATTCCTGGCGGTGCCGGGCCGGGAGTCCCTGCCGGCGGCCCGGGACAAGATGGCACCGGCGTCTCAGCAGCGTTCTCCGGCTGGGGATTTCCCTGATGCAGCCCGGCGCCTGCCCACAGCCTCTACAGCAGCCCGGGTGTCCTGTGAAGGAGAGAAACGGGCAAACACCACAGCGGGGAGACCGATGGCGGCAAACCCAGGTACAGGAGCAGGGAGGAGGGGGGGACCTGCAGGCCCGGCCACACAGCATGATACTGGGGAGGCAGAGGAGGCCTCAGCATCCGGGGGAGCGCCTGAACTGGGTGTCCCCGCGATCCTCTGCACCCCAGGGACCCCTCCTCCCCTGGGGCAAGCAGAATGCCCTTTAATGGCTGGTGACCAGCCCTCCGGCCCCCATCGGGATGACCTGCAGGCTCTGAGAGAGCTTATCCTGGCCCTCCCCAGCAAAAAAGATCTGGAGGATGTGGTGGCCAGTATAGAATCCTCCCAGCAGATGGTGCTGGCTACCCTGAGGGAGGAAATGGTGGTGCTGGAAGATAGATTAGAGGCTACAGAACAAGCACAGGAGTCCCTGTAGGGTAGAATGGAGAGGATTGAACGGGACTGCGAGAATTCTAATGCCCGCATTATGGAGCTTGCCCTGCTATTGGACGATCAAGAAAACAGGGGCAGGAGAAACAATATCAGGCTGAAGGGCATACCGGAGGACTGGCCCCAAGAACTGCTGCGCACTAAAGTCTTATCCATATTCAACCAAGTCACTGATCGCCCTCCTGAGGCCACCTATCTTTTTGACAGAATTCATAGGGTCACAAGGCCAGGCTCCAGATCTGCTTCCTATTCCAGAGACGTATTATGTCGCTTGCATTATTATGGGGACAGAGAGAGGATTCTTCAGGGAGCCTGGTCGCATGGCTCTGTGGATGTGGATGGGGCTGTGGTGAAGTTATTCCCGGATGTCTCCAGCCGCACACTATATATGAGACGGCTGCTTCACCCCCTCTTGCTCAAAATCAAGGAGGCGAGTGCCTCGTACAGATGGGGCCACCCCTTTCATTTGATTGTCCGCAAGGGGGACTCCGTGTTCCCATTGAGGAGGAACTCGGAGCTTTCAAAACTGTATGACTTTCTTGGAATACCAGACTGCTCCATCCCGGACTGGATGGAATGGGAACCGCAGGCCCCAACGGGACAACGAAGGAGGAAGGAGGGCATCCAATCCTCCCAATGTGATGATCCTTGAGGGACTTGGCATCTCGCGGGTGTGGATAGGTTGGAGAAGCGACCAAAGTGGAGGATGACTGATCGGGAGAGGAGTATGGTTGGGGGTTGCCGGGGGGTGTCCTTTGACCTCCTCGTTCCGATGGCAAGAGTCCTGGCCGTACTGCTAGCCCAACAGGCCACAGCGCACTGATTTACGTTCATGGCAACCTTATCTGTCGACGTTGGGACGTTCGGGGGGGGGTCTTGCATTTCCATCTTGGGTGGGGGGGTCCGCGGGAGGTTAATTTGACAGACCCTCCCCGGCGGTTTGGGGTTTGGGTCACCAAGTATGTATATGTGAGGCGCGGGTTGGAGCTCTGGCCACATGTCAGTTCTTGTTCCTAACTATCCCTAAGCAGTTTCTGGGCTAGTCCCTGGTACTGCGAGCGGCAGTACAGCTGCTTTTCCACTCTCTGTCTTTCTACTTTCTGCTCTTTCTCCTACATCTCTTCCTCTTTCCCCAGCTAAGGGGTTTCTGTTCTCATTTGTCTTCACTCTCCCCACCCCCCCTCTTCCATTCATTCGCTTCCCCCTCCTCTCCTCCCCCCCTCTTATTTCCCTTTTTTTTTTGTGTGTAATAGGTTGTCTGTCCCTCCAGAGGTCAGTGACGGAGGATGATGAAGCAGAGACAGGCCGAGCTTCGGGTGGGCTCACTGAATGTTAAGGGACTTCACAGCCCGGAGAAAAGGTCTATCCTTCTGAACCTACTATGGAAAAACCGAATTCAGGTCGCCTTCCTCCAAGAAACACACTACTGTGAGGCAAAACCATACAGACTAGCCGACAGAAGGTTCCCTGTAGTGCACCACTCACCCTCCCCTGACTCTAGATCTAGGGGCACTAGCATCTTAATGTCCGGCACGCTCCCATGGGACCTGTTGGACTCTCGATCGGATGACCAGGGAAGGCTTCTGATGCTCAAGGGACGCATTGCTACTCAGACTTTCACTTTTGTGGTGGTCTACTTGCCTAACTCTGGTCAATGCCCCATATTGCTGCGTTACCTTGAGCAGATAGAGGAATTCTCTGAGGGTACTCTGGTCCTCGGGGGGGACTTTAATGTGTTGGAGCCGCCGAGGGATAGCTCTAAAGGGGTGTCCAGTCTGCCACATATGGCACTACGTCGCTTGCGACGGGGATTACATGACCATCAACTAATAGACACATGGCGATTGATGCACCCATCAGACAAAGATTTCTCATTTTACTCGGCCGTACATGACTGCTACTCCAGGTTAGACCTCTTTTTCCTTAAACGTAGGGATCTACATTCTCTGGTGGCTTCCTCAATCGAGTGCATATCATTCTCTGATCATGCCCTGATCACAATAACTCTATCCCTCGGTTGCCCATTGGGAGGCAGAGTCAGTGGACCCTGAACACCTCGCTACTCGACGAACCAGTGACAATGCAGGAAATAAGGGAGGCCTTGAGGGAATATTTCAGCTGTAGTGGGGGGGGGGGGGGGGGTGAGGTGTCCCCGGGCATAGTCTGGGAGGTGCACAAATGTGTTGTGAGGGGACTGTTCATCAAACATGGGGCTCGTCTGAAGAGAGAACGGGAAGCTAAGGTTACATCTATTCTGGCAGACATTAGAGAGCTGGAGGCAATACACAAGGGGTCTCTGGGAGGGGACGTGGGAGCCACTTTGGTCAAGAAGAGGGAGGAGCTGCGGTCCCTGCTATATTATAAGGCTAGGGGAACATTGGCTAAGTGTAGACGGCATTTCTACGAATTTGGCAATAAGAGTGGCAGGACCCTGGCTAGAGCTCTGAGGACACAGAGAGCGAGAGGATACGTCTCTAAGGTGCATACCTCGGGAGACAGGTGGGCTACTTTGCCGAAAGACATTGCCTCCGCTTTTAAAGATTTCTATTCCACCCTCTATGCAATTGATGAGGGGCGGTCTGAGAGGGCCAGGACGGAATTGCGTAGCTGTATACGGAGGTACATCGCGGACTCTGGCTTGAGACATCTCAAGCCAGAGGCTGCGGCCGATCTGGAAAGGCCCATATCGGAGGAGGAATACTGGTCCGCAATTAAAAAATCCCCCACAGGTAAGGCCCCTGGCCCGGATGGTTTCCCTCTGCTCTATTACAAAAAACTGGATTCCATTTTGATTTCCCCATTTCTCTCAGCATTCAACCGTGTTCCACATTCTGAAGCTGCCCCCTTGCCAAGGGACACCCTAGCTGCTAATATAGTAGTCATCCCTAAAGAGGGCAAGGACCCTACTTCGTGCTCTAGTTACCGACCCATTTCCCTCCTCAATACGGATTTGAAGCTCTTCACTAGGATTCTTTCGGATAGACTATCTCCATTGCTGGGGGAGATTGTTCACCCGGACCAGGCTGGGTTCATGACGGGTAGGGAAGCAAGGGACAACTTGACTAAGGCTTTGAACTTAATACACAAGGCAAAATCCAATGGGCTGCCTTTGATGCTTCTGTCGACCGACGCAGAAAAAGCGTTCGACAGAGTGAACTGGATTTTTATGGAGGAGGTTTTGCAGGCGGTGGGGTTGGGGAGCATGATGCTTGCTTGGATTTGTTCCTTGTACAGCAGCCCTTCGGCAGCAGTCAGAGTGAACGGGCTCCTTTCAGAGAGATTCCCCATTCGCAATGGAACAAGACAGGGTTGTCCTCTTTCGCCCCTGATTTTTATTTTGACTTTGGAACCCCTGCTCAGTCGGATTAGAGGCAACATTAACATATAGGGCCCTAACGTCTCAGGTACTACTTATAAAATTGCGGCTTATGCGGACGACTTGCTTTTCTTCATTACCGATCCTCGGGTTTCCCTCCCTAATCTTCTGAGAGAGTTGGAAACATACTCCTCTCTATCCAACTTTAGAATTAATATGTCAAAATCGGAGGCCCTAAATATATCTCTCCCCCCAGAGCAAGTCACATCGTTACAATCCGCATTCGAGTTTAGTTTAGGTGGGTTAGCCAGTCTTTGAAGTATTTGGGCGTCCAGTTGTCTGCGGACTCTGGCCAAATCTATAAGTTGAATTATCTCCCGCTCCTGCAATCTATTAGAAAAGATTGCGCTAACTGGGGGAAGGGCTACTTCACATGGTTTGGGAGATGTGCAATATTGAAGATGAATATCCTGCCACGTTTCTTATACCTCTTTCAATCCCTGCCGATTAGGATCCCTAACTCTTTCGTCAAGGAACTGGCCTCTTTACATATTAAATTTATCTGGGCCAACAAACCGGCGAGACTGTCCCGGTCCCTCTTGTGCAGACCTAAGAGTAGGGGAGCCCTGGGTATCCCAGACCTTAAAAAGTACTATTTGGCCACGCATATGGTTAGGGTATTGGACTGGTGCCGCCATTCCAGAACAAAGCCGTGGGTGGCCCTAGAACAGAGTTTCTCGGAAATACACCTCCCGGCCATCCCCTGGCTTTTGAACCTCTCCCTGCCTGCTCTGAGATCCCATCCCACCATTGGCGCCACTCTGGAATGCTGTTCGAGAGGGGAGGTCAGACGTCTCCTCTTGCCAGTGCCTTCCCCCATGTCACCCATACTAGGTGACCCGGAATTCCGTCCTGGTCTTTCGGACCCGGTCTTTAGAAATTGGGTTCTGGGGGGCAAATTCAGAGCTTGCCATCTGGGTAGAGAGGGGGAATGGCCTTCACTTGCGGATATCTGGGGCCTCTTGCCTTCGGGTCCCCTGGGGGAATGGAGGGCTATGCAGTTGAGGCACTTCATGCACTCCCTCCCTCGTTTCAGTCGGTATGCCGGACCTCCTACGGGATTCGAGAAGTTGTGCCTAGGAGAGGGAGTGCTTCGACATTCACTATCCCTGGTATACAATATGTTAACAGATCCGGGAGATTTGCCCCCCCCCGGCCTACCTACTGCAGTGGGAGAGGGACCTGGGGATCAGTTTATCCAACTCACAAAGAAACAACATCCTCCAGTTGGCACATAGAACTTCGATCAGTTCCAGACTGTTGGAAGCTAATTACAAACTGTTGGCTAGGTGGTACAGGGTCCCGACCAGACTCCATAGAATGTTTCCCTCGGCTGACCCTGCTTGTTGGAGATGCGGTCTGGGGGAGGGTGATTTTGTGCACATTTTTTGGTCTTGTAAATATAGGAGATCGTTGCTTAGATTCCTGGTCATGTCTGCCAGGTCTTGCATTCCGCTTGGCTGGAAGTCTACTACCCCCCCCACGCTGACACAGTGGGTTTCTCGGATTAACGATCTGATGCATATGGAGGATTTGACATCCTCTATTAATGACCGTCAGGAAGACTTTTATAGGACATGGTTTCCATGGTTGGAGTTCACCTACTCGGCAGAGTACGCGGACTTGTTCTCTGTTCCTCAGGAGTCGTGATCCCCCCCCTTCCTTCCCCTTTTTTTTTTCTCTCTCTCTCTCTTCCTCTCCCCCCCTTCCCTCCCTTCCCTTTTTCCTACTCCACTCTCTGGCCCCCCTCCTGCTTTCCCCTCCCTCCCCTTCCTTTTCATCTCTCTCTCTCTATAGACCTTCAACCTTCTTTAGGCTTTGATCTCTTTTTCTTTGCTCTTCTCCCTACTATCATTAAGCTGGGTCGGCTTACAAAAAGAGTAAACTGGGCCAGACTCGAGTAGTAGTGGGGATGGGAACTGTAGATGTGTGCTAACTATTTGTATATACACTATGTCATTTCTGTAATAATACCTGCGTCCCTGCGGGGAGCAGGGGATGTTTTGTCTAGTTAACGAGTTTGGCTTTAAAATAAAGAATTTAAAAAAAAAAAAAGCAGAGCGGACAAAGGGACTGACAACTAGCTGGCTAGGACACTGAAACACTAGCTAACTTAACACGTTGATCAGGCACCTCCCTTAGTGGGAGAGAGCCTTATGTACCCAGTGCTTCTCAGTGATAGGTTGAGAGGCACTTCATGGGAGTGATGCACCTGCCCTTTAAGAACAGGGCAGCGGCGCGTGAGCGTGCACCCCAGGAACACTCCCAGAGGACCTGTGCCACATTCACAAGCCCAGGGAGGACAAAGCAGAGAGCACACATATGGGAGAGTGAGGAGACGCCAGGGCAAATAGTGAGGGATGGCCGCAGTGGTGAGTTAGCACACGTCCCTGCAGGGAGGAGAGCATAGAGCGCAGAGATGCCAGAGCTACAGTATACCCCCTTACGCCCCCTCTTCACCAAGGCAAATGGAACTTTCTTCTCTGAGAAGATGTCCTCATGATCAATTGAAGAAGAGACAGCTGGTAGAAGGGATAGGTTGGCTAGTCTTTGTTTGGGAGATTTCTTCCTAGACATGGAATCGGTAACCTGAACCGTCATCACAGAGGGGTCCAGAATACTTAAAAAATCCTCTCTCCCCTTCACAAAGTCACTGATAGACAGGCAGGGAGGAGAGTGGAGAACGCAGGAAAGCCAGCAGTACCGATGGCCATTGTGGATTTTGACATGTGTTTAGGATCATTAATCCATTTGTAGACTTCAGATTTTTACAGATGGTTTTATGTTTCAATAAAAAATTTGTTGAAATTTCATTGTATCCATTCTGTCCTCCTCCCTTGAAATATTCCCTGTGTCATTGGCTGCAACACAACCCCAAAGCATGATTGATCCACCCCCATGCTTAATGGTTGGTGAGATATTCTTTTCCTGAAATTCTCTGCCCTTTTTTCTCCACACTTTGATCATTGTGGCAAAAGAGTTCTATTTTAACCGCATCGGTCCACAGGACTTGTGTCCAAAATGCGTCAGCTTGTTGAGATGTTTTTGCATTCTTCTTACGCTGAACTTTATGGTAAAGATGCAGGAAAGGTTCTCTTTTGCTGACTCTTTCATGAAGGCCATATTTGTGTAAATGTCTCTGCACAGTAGAACAATGTACCACAACTGAAGAGTCTGCTAAATCTTCATGAAGGATTTTTGCAAACAAGCTAATGTTCTGATTTCTGTAGCGCCGGCACTTCCATCTCTTTATTCATTAGCCTTCTGGTGTTTACCTGCAACTATGCTCCTAACTTATAGTAAGTAGAAAAAGCAGCAATGGCCCCGGGCATAAAATCCAAGAAGCTGTATTCAATTAGGGAAATACAAAGACAGATAAAAATTACGTAGGTACGAAGCATTACTATGACCAAAAGCAGTGATTAAGGACCACACAGGTCAGAAACGCATTGCCTTTGCTCATATCCATGCTCTGTACCTACAAAATTTTTATCTTTATTTGTATTTTAAGGTCTAAGGGGAGAACGTTTCTCCTTGTGGAGACTGACAAACCAATCTGGCTGTCAGTGGTGTAGAGTTTTATAGCTGCAATGCTCCTCAGGGATATTGTATTTTAACTAATTGAATAAATCTTATTAGATTTTTGAGGCCTACAAATATAAGAACACAGTACCTATAGTCAAATATGGTGGAGGCTCAAAGATGTTTTGGGGTTGTTTTGATGCCTCTGCCACTGGGCGCTTTGACTGTGTGCAAGACATCATAAAATCTGAAATCTGATTACCAAGGAATTTTGGGTTGCAATGTAGTGCCCAGTGTAAGAAAGTTGGGTTTGCATCCTAGGCCATGAGTCTTCAAGCAGGACAATGACCCCAAACATACATCAAAAATCACTCAGAAATGGATGTAAACTGTCATGCAGTGACTACTGGGGTCCTGCCAAGTTTAGATGGGACTCGCAGTGAGTGAAGCAACACACAGGCTACACTGGTGAATCGATACAATGGAGGGCCCTGGGTCTAGGAAGAATGGAGCGGGGTCACCTCCTAACAACTCACCTGAGGCTGATCCCTGCATTCCCTAACATCCCTAGATGGGCCTTTCCCTCATGTACCGATCATGTGCCTAGACCCTGGCTGGTCCTGAAGTCACCCTGCAATAAGATAAACAGACAAACAGTTGGAAAAAGACAAACAATGAGTTCTCCAAGGTTTCTTCAGCAGGAGGTTTGCTGCTGCATCTGTAACAACACCACAGCTCTAAAGAGACAAGCTCCTTCAGCATGGACAGCTAAGGTTTGAGCTATAGCCAACATAGGGAGGAGTGAGGAGAGAATATTTATAGCAGGAGGGAGTGGCTGCAGGTTTGATTACAACAACCTGTTATATCTCTGCAGGATAGAAATGCACCTTAACCCCTTCAGTACCGAATCGAATTAAATGCGCTCCAATTCAGGGTAAATGACAAGCAGGCACTAAAGCGGATCTGTGATCAACAATACATTGTGACCTTCTGATTCCAGATCCCCCCGAGATCACATCAGTCCATGACATACTCCTGACAGATACAAAGAAGAGTGATCCAAATTTCCAGTTGAGTGGTGTAAGAAGCTTGTTGATGGTTATAGGATGCGATTGATTGCAGTTATTTATTCCAAAGGGTGTGCAAACAAATATTAAGTTTAGGGTGTCAACAATTTTTTCCATCTCCATTTTTGGGAATTTATGTGAAATTATGTCAAATTTGCTTTTCTTTCTCTATTTTTTTGTGTTGTTCTAATACACACAGAGGAAATAAAGGTGTATAACAAAAAGTATGTAATTGCAATAATTTTCTGGAACAATTTCAAGGGGGCCTACACTTTCAGCCATGACTGTTTATGTATAATGTGCATTCGCTGCTTGTTCAGATCGATATCTAACACAAAGTAACAATAGTTTTTTAAAAAGGCAAGTATATGTAAAGTGATTGATACACCGCATACCAGGCAATCAGAAATCAGTTGAACTAACCAAATTGAGCAACTAAATTAAAAAAACTACAACACAATTTAAAGGGTAAAAAGTGAATAGTGAACAAAGCAATAAAAAAAAAGTAAATATGAAAATAAGATTAAATGTAAAGGTAAAATAGAAAGAGCTTTATATGGATCAGTGGACAGATAATTTAAACAGAGTTATGTAATCACAAGTGAGTAGGGAAGAAAGGGAAAAGAGGGAGAAAAAGGTAGGGGAAGAGTGGGGAACATAGGTAACCATGCATACAATTAAATATCTAAATAAGTAACATGTAGAATACTTAAGGCCGCTTTACACGCTACGATATCGCTCAAACGATCTCGTTGGGGTCACGGAATGTGTGACGCACATCCGGCCGCGCTAGCGATGTCGCTGCGTGTGACACCTATGAGCAATTTTGAATCGTCGCAAAAACGTTCAAAATCGCTAATCGGTGACATGCTCCCCTATTCCCAATTATCGCTGCTGCATGTACGATATAGTTCGTCATTCCTGTGGCAGCACACATCGCTATGTGTGACACTGCAGGAACGAGGAACCTCAGCATACCTGCGGCCGCCGGCAATGAGGAAGGAAGGAGGTGGGTGGGATGTTACCTCCCGCTCATCTCCGCCCCTCCGCTTCTATTGGCCGGCCGCTTAGTGACGTCGCAGTGACTCCGAACGCACCTCCCCCTTGAGGGAGGGATTGTTCGGCGGTCACAGTGATGTCGCAGACCAGGTATGTGCGTGTGACGCTGCCGTAGCGATAACGTTCGCTACAGCAGCGATCACCACATATCGGCCGTACGACGGGAGCGGGTGCTATCGCGCTCAACATCGCCAGAAAATGCTAGCGATGTCACAGCGTGTAAAGCGGCCCTGAATGTGTGCAATAATGCTCGGATATATCTCACTTAAGGAAGGATCAGAAAGTGCTAAAATGGTATCAGAGATAAGCTGTCTGTCAATAATAAATCCAAGCATCACGTATTAAACATTGATAGTACAATGTCAAAAGGTGATAATATAATAATTTTTATTCATAATAGATGCCAGGATGAAAGGGGATAATGCCGTTCAATAACCTGAAACATGTAAAACAAAATGGTATGGTTTTAAAAAAAATCCAAATAAGGAAATATCAAGCTGCAGATATTGAAGATCCAAATAATGGGTATTAAGAAGGAATTGGAGGAGGAAGAGGATTCAAATGGACACAAGAAGGAAAAACTTGTGTAATGGAGGAAGAGACAATAAATGTGACAAGCAAGTAAGAGCGATAGAAAAAAAGAAATTAAGTATACAACAATATATAAAACATTATTAAAAATTGCAGAAAAAAAGGTGCAACAACTTACTTTTTGTAGAAGCCTATGAAGGGAAGATCTTCATTGATGCCCAGGGAAGACACTGCTTGTAATTCAAAGCTCCATCTAGAATCTTTCTGTAATAACGAAGGGGTCAGACTCTGGGAATGCTTCTTTAATAATCATTATGGTGGTATTATCTCTAGTGTCTATACTGGTGTTATTTGTCTGTTATATTGCACTATTATTATTATTATTAATAATAATATTAATCATTATCTTCATCATCATTTTAAATAATCTTAATAAATCATCATAATAAATCTTTTATTGGAAATATAGCTAGTAGTAAATCTTGATTTCCTGCAAGCAGGGTCATTTAAGTACGTTTTCTTCTAAATGGAAAATAATGCACAGAATATAGAAAAACTACTACTAAAGTAAGGGCACATGGTGTCATTTTCAGGCGGATGCTGCCCAGAATGCTCTTGAAAAAACGCCCCATGAAATGAACATAGTACACAGCAATGTAAAAATGATATTGCTGTGCACATGCTCGACCTTATGTCACTTCTTTTAACCCCCTCACAACATTTGACGTACCCAATGTCATAGACAGGCAGGGGTTCTCAAACTTTGACACATGGGTTTGTCACCGGGATCGTGTGCGGAACACGATGGTAGCGCAGCTTACATGACAGCTGAGCCCTGGCTCTCACAGCCAGGAGAGGCGTCTACACCAGCCCAGGCTGTTTACCCCTAAATACTTATTCCTACATTTAGAAGGCTGTGAAAGGAAGTGGATTACCACTCCCATCCAATCAGTGCCCTTGTGACGTCATCGCGAGGGTCAGATTGTTGCCATGGCAGTCTGAGGTCATCATGGTGATCTTGAGATTAGCTAGCTACAGTACCTGTTAGATCATGCCAGGAGATGTAGAAAAATTATTTTTCTGCCTACAGCAGAAAAATAACAAAGTTATAGGTCTCAGAATATAGCAATCCAAAACCAATACTTTTTTCTATAAAATAGTTTTTAAAATCAGCAAAACAACAAATCAATATAAATGTGGTATAGCTGTAATTGTACTGACCTGAAGAATAAGGCTGTCTTAGCACATTTACCACACGTGCAACATCATAAAAACAAAAAAAAACAACAATTCCTGAATTGCTGGGTTTTGTTCATTCTGCCTACTAAAAATCTAAATAGAAAGCTCTAAAAAAGTGTCCGAAAATGATAGCAATAAAAACATCAATTCGTTCTGCAAAAAACAAGCCCCCACATGACTCTTTTGGCAGAATTCAAGAAAATTATATCTCTCAATATGTGGCAAAGCAAAAGTTATTTTATTTTTTTTATATATATATAAAAAGGCATTTCTCGGTGTGTGTGTGTGTGTGTGTGTGCGAAAGCCCACCACTACTGATTAGACATAGTTGTCTAATCACTAGTGCTTTGCCAGTGAGCTTGGCACTGCTCAGTACTTACTTGATCAAGGATAGCTAGAGACTTTCGATACTCGATTGAGTATTCTGGTGCCATGCTCGAGTTTCCGCCTCACATGTTTCGCAGCTTTTATTCGGCCACTAAAAATGTGAGGATTGCCTGCGAATCATGGTAATGCGTAGCCATATTGGCTACTGGCATTACTGTGACTGGTTAGCCGTGTAGCGTCATCTGGTCTATATAAGATCCAGTAACGTCATGCTTGTCTCTCTCTACCTGGAAATAGCATAGGGAGAGTTTCTACTGGAAAAGGTGTTATAGGTGGGCAATGCCCCATGATATAAATTTGTTGTGTTTTATGTGTGTGCCATTGAATAACATAATGAATGTGTCTATATTTAAATTTAAATGTTTTAGAGAAGAATAGGTTCTAGATGCAGCAGTGATAGGATTGTCTATCAGGTTGCCAAATGCTGTCATCTAGTTGTCGATTTCAGTCAGTGGTAAAGCAAATTTAGAAGGTGTGTTAGATTAGAAAGGGTTAAAGAAGTAAACAAAGAAGTTTCAGGTGACAGGGCAAATGGCTAAGTGAGGAGGGCTCCAGAAGAAGTCAGTGAAAAGAGTGGGATCAAAGAATAAGAAAGGTCATGTCTGCCATAACGGTGTGGAGGATAAAAGTCAACAAACACTAGTTGACCAAGTGGACTCTGATGTTGCGTGTCTTACTATCTGACAGCATTGATGATTGGCAGCAGGGGTGATATGTACCAGCTGGAAGCAGTAAGTGTCATGCACCCCGCTCAAAGCCATGTCCGCATACGGAATCTCCTTGATGAAGGAGAGTGGCACCTAAATGGCCAGGGGCTGGCTGATTCCTTCAAGTGGCGTTGCAAGCAGAGTTGTTTCCTGCACAACCTTTGAAAGCACCACCTGTGATCGCAGGTAACCTGACCTCAGGCAACTTCATTGAACTAAGTGATCTCACCTCTGAGGTCACTCAGTTCAATTAGGTCACCTGAGGTCAGGTTGCTTGTGATCACAGGTGGAGGACCCTGGGATCCTCCAGCTGTGACATGACGGCAAATAAACTGAGTGATGTCACTGGTCATCGCGCGGCTCAGTCTCTGCCTGAAGTTCACAGCAGGCGGTCATATTCTATGCCCACGCACTGTCACTTCAGATGTAGCAGGGCCAGAATTGTCATGGGACCTCATGTGGATTACGTCGGACCTGGGTGTTTTTGGGGTTAATAAACGTGTGAAAGAGAGTGTGTTTTTTGTATTTTATTTCAAATACAGGATTTTTTCGGTGTTTGTGTTTATTACTTTTCACTTACAGAGTAGTAATGGGGGAGTCTCATAGATACATCCCATTACTAATCTAGGTCTTAGTGGCAGCTGTGAGCTGTTATTAACCTTTTATTACCACAATTTCCACCAGGGCGATCGGGATGAGCTGGGTAAAGTTCTGTCGGCAGCGGTCTGCTATTTTTAGGCTGGGGGGGCCCAATAACCAAGGGCTCCCCAACCTGAGAATACCAGCTCCCAGCTGTCGGCTTTATCATGGCTGGATATCAGAATTGGTAGCAGAACCGCACGCAGTTTTTTAAAATAAAAGCCGCATGCGATTCTTCTTACTTTGATATGTCGCGGGCGGAGGAGGGGACGCTGCGCTCTCCCACTGCTCGGGTCCGGCTGCTGCTGCCGCTGCTCGGTGGTGGCTCGAGCGGTGGGCCGGATCCCGGGGACTCGAGCGGCGTTCCTCGCTCGTGAGTGAAAAGGGTGGGGATTGATTGTGGGGATTGGATATTGTTCGTGACGCCACCCACGGTTCTGGTGATATTGGTGACACCACCGCTGCTCTGTACGGGGATCCCGGGAGCGATGACAGGGAGCAGCCTGGATGTTAGTTCTCCCCTCCGTGGGTAGGGAGGGTTGGTTGTCCCGGGGCCCGGTGATGGGGGTAGGGGTGAATGGCAGGCGGCTTACGGGGCCTGGTGAGGTGCAGGGTCACAGGGGCAGCGCTGTGCCGCACGTTACTGTGGTACTCACTCAGCCAATGATGAGGACACAGTTCTCGGTAAAAAACACATGGCTGGATGGACGGGTCCCACAGACGGCTGCGGTGTTTCTCCTCCCGGCAGGTTGATGGTGACTGCCTTTCCCTGCACCTGTGTAACGTGTACGGTTCCAATGGGTTCCCACCGGTAACCCGCTCCCCCAGCTTGGATGGGTGCGGAAGGAGCCCTTTTTGCCCGCAGGCTCTGGCCCTGGGAACTTAAGCCTTGGCGGTGACTGTGTTTCCCTCTCTCGGTTGGACTGTTGCCTTCTGTCGGGACTTGGCTGCTGGGAAACCCAGGAGGTTCCCTTCGCTAACGGATTTGGCAAATTCACGGCGACTCCTAGCCTTGCCGGGGTCCGTAAGCCCCTGCCGGATGGTGCTGGCTTCTCTTTGCGTACCGGTCCGGTACCGCCGGGCCACCGCCCGTCCACGGTCCTTACGGCTGGGTCCAATAGGCCTCTCCTGCAGACGGTCACCACCGTCTGCCAACCTTGCTGATCCGTCCGGGCCACACACCCGGACCAACTTCAGGCTTCTCTACTGCCACTTCCCTCCTTCCACTTTCACTTCCAAAACTAATCTCCTTACTTTTCCCGCCTCCAGGACTGTGAACTCCAGGACTGTGGGGCCAACAGCCTGGCCCACCCCCTGGTGTGGACATCAGCCCCTGGAGGGAGGCAACAAGGGTTTTTGTCTGACTTAAGTGTGCCTGACCGGCAGTGTGGGGTGTGTTGGTGTTGTGCTTGTGACGTCCTGGCTTGTCCAGGGCGCCACAGATACACAGCCAATATAACAATGGGTGCCGCAGCCTATAGCCGTATGCTTTACCATGGCTGGGTATCAAAATATGGGTTGACCCTACGCCAATTTTATTTAGTTATTTATTTTTATACCACGATTTAGATGCAGACAGCGACTCTGACTGAAAGCAGTCAGACATGCTGTTACACAGGCTGGGTGCGTTGTCTGCCTGCAACTAATCAGAGATGCAGGGACTGCTAGTGGGCAGGGGAAGCAGTGCATATGCATAGAGATAATGAGCGGCCCTGTAAGTAGAGTAAGCGGCCCCGGAAGCAGTGTATAGCCACGCGGCGACTGGTAAGTATGAAATACTTGCTATATTCTCATTTTCTTTCTTTTTTCTTTGTTTTATTTTGGTTTTTATTACCCGGGTGGCCAGACCAAAATCATTACCTGAAGTTCTCTGAGGACATCAGGCCCGAGGTCGGGTTCTTTTGAACCCGCGTGGATCTGAACTTTTACAATTCGAGTCCGCCCATCACTAGTGTTTAGCAATAAGTTAAACCCTTTAGCTGAAAAACTGGACTCCTAAACACAAGTTGATCTAGAGGTATCGCCAGCAAGGAAGTATTAACATATAAAATCCCACCCAGAATTGTGATAGGGCAGAATAAAATGGGAAAATGAGAAACACCTGGAGAGGAGCAAACCAAGAAGGGAGAACAAAGACAATTAGAACCATCAGCATTTGGACAGGGAAGAAAAGGCAATACCCCAGCAAACAGAGGAATTAACCATACAGTAATGGGTCACTGGATCGAATCCCTAAATTGAGTAATGACACGTTTAACATGTTTTCCTCCAAGAAATACTCTGTATTTAGCTCAATCCATCTTCCCATCAACTCTGACCAGCTTTCCTGTCCGTGCAGAAGAAAAGCATCCCCACAGTATGATGCTGCCATCACCATGTTTTCAGCGTGAAGTGTTACTTTTCCATCACACAGAATTTTGCATTTAGCTCAAAAAGGTATATTTTGGTCTCATCTGACCAGAGTACATGGTAGCTGTTTCCTCTACAAAACCTTTTGCAAAGTGTAGAAAGGACTTCTTATGGCTTGCTTTATGCCATTTAAAAATGGCTTTCTTCTTGCCATGCTTCCAAAAAAGCAAGATTTGTGGAGTATATGGCTATGTGCGCACGCTGCGTTTTTTGCTGCTTATTTGCGTGTTTTTTGGGTGCAGTTTTGGTCTCAAAGCTGCATGAATTTCCTTCCCCAGCAAAGTCTAAGAGATTTTATTTTGGCTGTCCGCACAGTGCAGATTTATTTGGCTGCGTCTTTGTGGTGACCACAAAGATGCAGCATGTCAATTTTAGCGTTTTTCAGTGTTTTTCGCCCATTGAATGCATTGGACAAAAACGCAGCCAAAAAACGCATTAAAAAATGCACAAACATGTGCAAAAACGCATGCATTTTTTTATGCATTTTTCCTGTGGGTGCGTTTTTGTGCGTTTTTTTGGGGCCAAAAACGCTGCATCTTTGTGGTCAGAAAAAAACACAGCGTGCACACATAGCCTATGACTAATAGTTGTGCTGTGGAAAGATTCTCACACCTAAGCTGTGAATCTCGGCAGCTCCACCAAAGTGTCCATGGGCTGCTTGGCTGCTTCTCTAAGGCTATGTTCGCACGTTGCTTTTTACCTGCTTTTTACCTGCTTTTTTGCTGCTTTTTCAACTGCAGCGTTTAATGCCAAAATGGTTGTGTTCTGCTTTTCAAGCAAAGTCTATGGGAATTTGGGTTCCTTGTCCGCACTATGCTGTTCAAACTGCAGCCTTTTTGTGGCAGAACTTTGGTCAAAAACTCAGCTTTGCAGGGCAAAACCCAAATGGCAAAAACAATTCACATGTTGCTTCTTTGAAAAGCTGAGTTTTTGACCAAAGTTCTGCCACAAAAAGGCAGCATTTTGAACAACATAGTGTGAACAAGAAACCCAAATTCCCATAGACTTTGCTTGAATAGAAGAACACATCCATTTTGGCATTAAACAGCGCAGAAGAAAAAGCAGCAAAAAAGCAGGTAAAAAGCAGGTAAAAAGCAGGTAAAAAGCAACGTGCGCACATACCCTCAGAGTTATCACACTACAGCGGCCTGAATACAAACACACATCACAATTTTCAGATGTATATTTTTTAAATATTTACAAAATGTTACGCCACCGCCGGAGTCTGCTCCAGCAACCTCTGCTCCGATCGCCAGGCGACACAGTGTTCCTGCCGTGGATGGTGCTGGTGATGGGAGAGGAGTCAATGCCAGCAGCACCGGTGGGCGCAGGCTCCGATCATCCACTGGGCTGGGTTATCTTGGGATCTGCAGTACCGCTGGCTGACTGTGGGTGGCATGTGTCTTCCAGCTGAAGTTGCCAGCGTTCAGCTACAGCCAATGGGAAGACACCACACCCTTCTTATTCCCCCTCCTGTCACATGACCACTGCCAGAGATAGTTCTGATTTTCCTGGCTCCTGTTACGTCCTATTCTGTATGGTTATTCCTGTGTGCTGACTTCTGCGTGTTTTCTAACTACCCTCCTGCCTACTGTTTTTGTACCTTGCTGCCCGATCCGGATTTGACCTCTGCTACGTTTTCTGACTACGTCATTGCCTGCCGATTCTGTCCCTGTTCCGCAATTCCTGGTTTGACCCTGCCTGACTACTACTCTCATCGGACTGCAGCCTTCCCCAGGTAGTGATCACCAGGGCCCTGTGTAATTCCAAATCCCTGTATAGGGGTTAAAGGGTTTCAGGGTTCTGGGGGTCCTGCTTAGTGAGTGGCTTCCCTCTAGCCTCCCCATTACAGCCCATCTGAGTCTGTGGATCCAGGCAGGCGTTGCACAAAACCATTTATCATTTCCTTTCTGTCGCGGGCGGGGAGGAGGGTGTCAGCAATGCGCTCACCCCTCTGCTCGGGTCCGGCTGCTGCTGCTCAGTGGTGGCTCGAGCGGTGGGCCGGATCCCGGCCGTGAGTGAAAGGGGATTGGGTTTTGGGATATAGTCTATTGTCCGTGACACCACCCACGGTTGTGGTGATTTGTTAGCACCACCGCTGCTCGGTGTGGGGATCCCGGGAGTGATGGTGTGAAGCAGCAAGTTGTTGTGTTGCCCCTCCATGGGTAGGGGTTGGTGATCCCGGGGCCCAGTGATGAGGTGGGAGATGCAGGGCTTGGTGGGCGCAGGGACGCGGGGGCAGCGCTGTGCCTTGCGGCACTGTGGTACTCACTCAGCCTGAGACGTTGACACAGTTCTCGGTAAAACACACGGCTGGAAAGACGGTTCCCACGGACGGCTGCACTTGCTTTCCCCAGTAGGTGACGGTGATGTCCCTTTGTCCTGCACCTATGTTGTTGATGGTTTCGATGGGTTCCCACCGGTAACCCGCTCCCCGGCTTCAAGCTGGACCGGAGGAGCTCTACTCTTTGCCCGCAGGCGCTGGCCCTCAGAAACTGGTGCCCTGGCGGTGGCGGTGTCTCTGTTTTAATGGTTGGGCTGTTGCCTTCAATCGGGACTTGGTTGTTGGGAGACAGCCGTCCCCTTCACTGACGGATTTGGCAAATTATGGCGACTCCTAGCCTTGCCGGGGTCCGAGAGGCCCCTGCCCCGGTGCTGACTGTCCTTTGTACACTGCTCCAGACCGCTGGGCCACCACCCGTCCGCGGTCCTTCCAGGAACTTCCAAACAGTCATCCCTCCGGACAATCACCGCCGTTGCTGACCTTGCTGACTCTGTCCTGCACACAGCTGGACCAGCTTCAGGCTTTCTTACTCTCACTTTTACTCCTTTTCTCCAGTTTTCTCCTTTGCTCCTCTACCACTTCACTTCCTTCCACTTCCTCCTCCTTTCCCTAACTTTTCTTAACTTTGCTCCACACTCAAGCTCTCCCTTAGCTAACTGCCTGGTTCCTCCTGCCTCCAAGGCTGTGTACTCCTCGGTGGGCGGAGCCAACCGCCTGGCCCACCCCCTGGTGTGAACATCAGCCCCTGGAGGAAGGCAACAAGGATTTTGGTTAGCTTTGGTGTTCCTAACTGGGGTGTAGGGTGTGGTGGTGTGATGACCTGTGACCCCTGGCTTGCCCAGGGCGTCACACTTTCCATTTCACAAATACTTAATACTTTGTGTAAATGTGTATCACATAAAATTCCAATAAAATACATTTAAGATGGTGGGCATAACTAGGGATGAGCAAACCCGAACTGTAAAATTCAGGGTTCATGCCAGACTTCTCACAAAAGTCAGTGTCTGAGTTTGGAGCCCAGGTGCTGTTCAAATGCTGAATAAAGCTTGATGAAATTCTGTGGCGCAGCCAATCAACAAGCTTTTCGGCATGCGGAAGATGCCTGGATGCTTCTGGGAACAAAATAAAAGATAAAAACCTTTTTTTGCCTGGTTATCAAAAATAGAGACAACCCCATGCCATGTTTTAAAATTATTGTATTAAATAAATGTAAAAAATGGTGTGGGAGTCCCCCTATTTTTGATAACCAGCCAAGGTAAAGCAAACAGCTGGGGGTGGTTTTATCAGGCTGGCTAGGACCTTTTTTGGCCCTTCCAAGCCTTAAAATAGCAGCCTGCAGCTGCCCCAGAAGTGGCACATCTATTAGATGCGCCAATTCTGGCACTTTGCCTAGCTCTTCCCGAGTGTCCTGGTGCCGTGACACTCAGGGTAATACTTTTGGGGTTGATGTCAACCGTGAATTGACAGCTGGCATCAAGCACCAGGGGTGTCAGGTTTCCGGGTTTTCCAGTCCTCTTTTGAAAGAGCTTGCCCTCGGTTAACATGGAGTTTTATGTTCTGTTGCCCTACTTCCTGTCCAGCTGCTTAAAAGGCCGCCTCTAAGCCTAGTCCAGTGCCTGAGTATACTGCTTGCTGTGTGCTCCTGCTTTGCTGCTGCTGCTACTTGATTACCTTTGGATCCTCCTGAAAATCTACCGACCGACTCTGGACCACACCCGGTTTCTTCAAACTGTGCCCGGACTCCGTCTGCCGTCTTTGGTCAGCACGTCTGCCCGGTTTCTTCCGGTTCATAACCATTCTGGACTTTCATCCCGTACGGACACTTCTGGACTTTACCGCTTGCCCCTTGTGTCCCGGCTGCGGCGCATTTAGGCCTTCCGGGGTTTATTGCCGGACAGTCCCTGTATAGGGGTTCGCTCTGGTGGTCTCCCTGGGGGAGTCCGGTGCGTGGCCCCGGGAATCCCCTTCGCTCCGTTTCGGAAAGGTATTTTCATGTGTTTGTTATACTGTGTATTTCTGTTGTGTATCTACCGTGGTTACATATCATAAACATCTTGTACCACAAACTCGTCTCTGGCTGTCATTGCCCTAACGCTATCGAAATCCTCAAAACATACAATAGTATTACATTATACTCAGGCCATAAGAGGATTTCGCTGGGGCAATGACTGAGACACGAGGAGTAGATCAGCTCTTTTCTATGATTAACTCCTTGCAGCAGGAGATGGAGGTGGTGCAGATTAAACTTAGAGATGTGGAGGCACAGCTGGGCCATGATCACCAGGTACTGGGTCCGGCTATACAGGACTTGCAAGTCAGAGTGGAGGCTCAGGAAGCCGGCCCCACTACGTCCGTATCAGCTGCCGGTATGCCTAGGTTACCCCCATTCCGTTTCAATGGTGACCGTAGTCAGTTTCGTGGATTTGTGAACCAATGTATACTGTTTTTTGATGCACATGCCGATTATTACCGTTCTGACCGGTCCAAAGTGTTATGTATAATTATGTTATTAACCTCACGAGCACTGGCTTGGGCTAATCCTATGATAGAGAACCGGGACATCCGTTTAAATCACCTAGATGATTTTCTGACCGCAATGGCGCAGATGTTTGATGATCCGAATCGCCGTGCTACCGCTGAATCGGCTCTCCTTTCCTTACGTCAGGGAAAGCGTTCTGTCGTTGAATACGTCACTGAATTTAAGAGGTTAGTGGTAGACACCGACTGGGGAAACAATGCATTATTGTCTGTTTTCAGAAAGGGGTTGTCCGGTACCATCAAGGACGAGTTAGCTCGTTCTGAATCTCCAGGGGATTTTGAACTGTTTCTCCAGCACTGTGTGCGTATTGATACCCGCTTGACGGAACGTAGACAGGAAAAATGGGCAGCTGTAAACCGTGTAAACAACTTTGCATTTCCTTCCAGAGAACCCGCTTTCAGGACGCCACGGGAGGCCGAGGACGTTCCTATGCAAGTGGACTCTCTGCAAAAGCGAGAGACCAATGAACGTCGCGAACACCGGCTCCGTGAGCGTTTGTGTTTCTATTGCGGTCAATCGGACCATTTCTTGATCGACTGCCCGAAACGTCCGAATCGCCCAAATAAGGTATTGGCAGCCATGGCAGAGTGTGACAACACGGACGCAGAGTCCGATATCTCTGAGGCAAGTGGACACTTGGATGCGGTATTTCCCTTGACTGTAATGTCAACCTCACCGAAGGACTCGGAAGGGGAATATACCCATTGCTCGCTCCCCATTCAGATCCGGTGGGAGGGACAGCTAATACCTACCTCTGCAATGATAGATTCTGGGGCAGGGGGAAATTTCATGGACTCCTCTTTTGCCAGGAAACACGGTATCCGGACTCAGCAAAGAGCCTCACCGGTTACCATGGAGACGGTAGACGGATCTCCGTTAATCTCTGGACCAGTTGATCGGGAAACCGTACCGCTAGAATGCGTCATGAAGCCAGGTCAGCAGGAGACCCTTGTTTTCATGCTAATTTCCTCTCCTCATTTTCCGATTATTTTAGGTATTCCGTGGCTACGGTCTACAAATCCGGTCATCGATTGGGAAACTAAGGAAATATCCTTCCCACCGCAGAGTATTCCGACCATTAGTCCAACTGTTCCGGTTCCAGTAACACCGAATGCGGAGGGCACTGTACAGGTACCTGTTCTACCCCCGGTGTATAACGACTTTGCGGACATATGCGACAAAAGAAAAGCCGATCGGCTTCCCCCGCATAGACCGTATGATTGCCCCATAGACTTACTCCCAGGGGCGGAGATCCCGTTTGGTCATGTCTACCCGTTACCCGGCACCTGAGCTAGAAGCACTAAAAAACTACATTGATGAAAGTCTAGCTAAGGGATTTATTCGTCCGTCTACCTCACCAGCAGGGGCACCCATCTTTTTTGTGAAAAAGAAAGAGGGGACTCTAAGACCCTGTATTGACTACCGGGAACTGAATAAAATAACCATCCGGAACCGGTATCCGTTACCATTGATTCCTGAGCTATTGGAGAGGGTCCAACAGGCAAAAATATTCACCAAATTGGACCTCCGTGGGGCATACAATCTACTCCGCATACGTCCCGGAGACGAGTGGAAGACCGCGTTCCGATGTCGGTATGGACATTTTGAGTACCTAGTGATGCCTTTTGGACTTTGTAACGCTCCCGCGGCTTTCCAACATCTAGTTAACGATATTTTTAGGGATATCATGGACCAATTCATGGTGATTTATCTGGACGATATCCTAATCTTTTCTGATTCCCTACAGGAACACCAGGAGCACGTCAAGACCGTACTTACCCGGCTGAGGGAAAACCACCTGTACATCAAACTGGAGAAATGCGAATTCCATTGCTCACAGATACAATTCTTAGGTTATGTCATCTCTCCTCAGGGACTGAACATGGAGTCTGGCAAAATACAAGCAATTCTAGACTGGCCGGAACCGGGAAACATCAAAGAGGTACAACGCTTTGTCGGTTTTGCCAACTTTTACCGACGTTTTATCCGTAATTTTTCAGAGATCGTTCGTCCCATCACTCTGTTAACCAAGAAAGGACAGAAGTTTGTGTGGTCCGCCCAGGCCCAGGAAGCCTTCCATCGTCTCAAGGTTTGTTTTACCTCAGCGCCTATATTGGTACATCCGAATCCCGCACTTCCCTTTATCGTGGAAGTCGACGCTTCCGACTACGCATTAGGGGCCATCCTTTCTCAAAGGACTGGGGACAAGAGTCTCTTACATCCGTGTGCTTTCTTTTCCCGCCGGTTGTCCCCTGCAGAAAGGAACTATGACATTGCGGACAAAGAATTGTTAGCGATTATTTCCGCTTTCAAGGAATGGAGACACCACTTACAGGGAGCCGCGCAGCAAGTGATAGTACTCACAGATCATCGTAATCTGGAATTTCTTAAGTCTGCCAGGTGCCTGTCTCCACGGCAAGCCCGTTGGAGCCTATTCCTTAACCAGTTCAATTTTGTCGTTACATACCGTCCAGGTTCACGTAATGGGAAAGCCGATGCCTTGTCCCGAATCCACGCCGTGGACTCCGTGCCTGGAACCCCGTCTCAGACCGTGTTATCGGATGCCAATTTCGTTGGAGTAATCCAGGACCAGGACTTGTGGAAGGACATCAAGCTGGCCTATGATGGTGACGTATTTCTTGCTGCCCCCCCGAATGATGTAACTCTTGTTCTTCGGAATGGTGTGTGGTTGAGAGAGCGACGCATTTATGTCCCGGAGGCCGTAAGACTTCGGGTTCTCAAGTTGGTCCATGACTCCGTGTTGGCTGGTCATAGGGGGGTACAGAAGACGCAGGAATTTCTGAACCGTTTTTTCTGGTGGCCTACCTGTTTAAAGGACTATGTCCACTCATGTGTGGTTTGTGCCCGGTGCAAGGTCCCTCGTGTGGCTCCTACAGGACTCCTCCAACCGTTACCCGTGCCATCTCGCCCTTGGGGGTCTATCTCAATGGATTTTATTGTGGAGTTGTCCGTCTCAGACGGTCACAATACCATTTTAGTGGTGGTGGATCGGTTGACTAAAGCTGCTCACTTTATTCCGTGTGCCGGTCTTCCCTCAGCCGCAGAGACAGTGGATCTGGTTATCCAGAACGTATTCCGATTGCATGGGGTTCCAGACGAGATCATCTCTGACCGGGGCGTGCAGTTCACGTCTAGGTTCTGGAAGGGGTTTTGTACGGCACTCCAGATTGATGTCTGTTTGTCTTCTGCATACCATCCTCAGACAAATGGGCAAACCGAACGGACCAATCAAACCCTGGAACAATACCTTCGCTGTTATGTCAGCCATCTGCAGGACGATTGGTTGAAGATGCTTCCGTTGGCAGAGTTCTCGTATAACAACACTCAGAGCAGCTCCACTAAGGTAACGCCCTTCTTTGCTAACTTGGGTTACCATCCGACTATTTTGCCTAGGTCACCGGTTGCGGTCTCAGTGCCTGCGGTGGAGGACAGATTGACAGAGCTACGACAAAATCTGGAGGTTCTGAAGGACACTGTGGCTACAGCTCAGGAGCGTTACAAGAGGTCGGCAGACGCTCACCGGAAACCGGCACCCATGTATAAGGTAGGGGACTCTGTATGGTTATCCACCAAGAACCTGAGATTGGGTGTCCCTTCGCAGAAGCTGGGACAAAAATTCATCGGTCCGTTCAAGATCACCGGGATCGTGAGCCCTGTGGCCTGTCGGCTGCGGTTACCGCACCATCTAAAGGTACACCCGGTCTTTCATGTTTCTCTCCTCAAATCTGTCTCTCCCAATACGTTTCATGGTCGTGTCGTGCCTCCTCCTCCGCCTGTGATGGTCGACGGCGAGGAGCAGTTCGTGGTTGAGGACATTATTGACTCCCGGCTCCATCGTCGTCGGCTTCAGTATCTGGTACGTTGGCAGGGGTACGCCCCCGAGGACGATTCCTGGGAACCGGTGGGTAACATTCGAGCACCCCGGAAGATCGCTCAGTTTCATCGACGGTACCCGGACAAGCCGGGCCCTGACCCGTCCTGAGGCCGTTTCTGGGGGGGGAGTAATGTCAGGTTTCCGGGTTTTCCAGTCCTCTTTTGAAAGAGCTTGCCCTCGGTTAACATGGAGTTTTATGTTCTGTTGCCCTACTTCCTGTCCAGCTGCTTAAAAGGCCGCCTCTAAGCCTAGTCCAGTGCCTGAGTATACTGCTTGCTGTGTGCTCCTGCTTTGCTGCTGCTGCTACTTGATTACCTTTGGATCCTCCTGAAAATCTACCGACCGACTCTGGACCACACCCGGTTTCTTCAAACTGTGCCCGGACTCCGTCTGCCGTCTTTGGTCAGCACGTCTGCCCGGTTTCTTCCGGTTCATAACCATTCTGGACTTTCATCCCGTACGGACACTTCTGGACTTTACCGCTTGCCCCTTGTGTCCCGGCTGCGGCGCATTTAGGCCTTCCGGGGTTGATTGCCGGACAGTCCCTGTATAGGGGTTCGCTCTGGTGGTCTCCCTGGGGGAGTCTGGTGCGTGGCCCCGGGAATCCCCTTCGCTCCGTTTCGGAAAGGTATTTTCATGTGTTTGTTATACTGTGTATTTCTGTTGTGTATCTACCGTGGTTACATATCATAAACATCTTGTACCACAAACTCGTCTCTGGCTGTCATTGCCCTAACGCTATCGAAATCCTCAAAACATACAATAGTATTACAAGGGGTTAGTAATAAAGCGATATCTATCAGACACCCCTTTACTAATTTAGTGAGTGTAGAATTACAAAATATATACACAAAGGAAAAAAATAGCTTATTTTGATAAAGATTCCCCTACACTCCTTTGTTCATTAATTTATTAATGAAAAAGAAATCCTTGAAGTTCCAATATAATCTAATGGTGTAATGTCCCACGATGTCCATTCAAACCTATAGAGCCTTGTTCTCAGAAAGAGTCTCCATAGGTGACTCACAGTAAGCGCCAGACAAGGAATTTCTCACTGTCACGGTCATCTACCTGTTTCTGGAGACTAGTGGCAGCTTGAGGACTGGAGAACCTTATTTCTATCTGGGACTCTACATATAAATGTCGTTTCGTTTCCTTTGCCACTTAAGTAGTTACACGTCTTTTTTTCTGCCAAGAACTATGCTGCAGTTTAAGGTCAGCTGCAGCTGCTCTGTAAACACACCCCCTTGTGCTTAAATAGCAAGGTGTCCCAGCAAGCTTTGCTGACTATACAAAGCCATTTGTGTACTAGCCCCCATTGGTGAAGGAGCTGCTAAGGAATCATGCTGAAGTTGGATCTTCTCCATTCTCTGCTAAGGATTCATCCTGAAGTTTGATCTCCATTTTGTGTTATATTCCACTGTTTGTCACACTTACCCTCTTGCTGTATTAGTGCAGTGGTGGGTCTAGTGTGCCTTATTGCCCCACTCCTCAGCTAGGAATACAGTAGGGATTTTTTAGGGCTTCAGGTATTCTTGCTTGGTGACAGGTGTGGAGCCTGTATAGGGTCTGGCAAGGAGTGCAGGGTACAGCGCCAGGTGAAGGCAGAAGGTGTCCATCTATCCTCTTACTTGTCATAGGGCCCTCCATTGTTATTGTGTTTCTGGTGTTTTCCCTTGTTTGTGGTGTTTTTAGGTGTGTTTTTTGTTGTGTGTCAGACCTCGGTTGGTTGGAATAGTCACCAATGTGAGAAATTCCGGGTCTGCCGCTGACTGCGAAAGACTGATAGAGACCTGTTCTGAGAATATTTTATAAATAGATTATTTTAAAAAATGTCGTGGGATCCCTTCTATTTTTGAGAACCAGCCAAGGTGAAGCAGACACCTGAGTGCTGCAGCCAACAGCTGTCTGCTTTACCTTAGCTGGTTTTCAAAAATAGGGGGGACCTTGGATAATTTTTTATTTATTTCCTATCCACATTTGTTTGGAGGGAAATTGTTTTGCTCTTACCCCCAATTTGCTTCCTTTTGCAGCCCCCTATCCCTTTCTATGACAATTTTACAGCCATTTTACAGCACCAAAGTTCAGGTCACTATTGATTTATAAGGGGTTCGGGGACTGGGAAATTAAAAGAAAATGAAATGAATATTGTAAATAAAGGAATATTGCAATGAAAGTGTATAGACAAGATTGCAAATTAACAATAAGGAATAACGTTTGGAACACCATTCTAAGTCTGAACTGGGTGCAAAAAACCTAAAAAAACATCACTATGGGGAGATAAGGTATGCACACCAGTGACTATGTAAGGGGAATACATGGAATAGCAGAAACTGCTGTGTGAATACTGACTTGAAAAAGCCAATAGCTATATGATTCATATGTTCATGGCAGTTTCGTTTGTGAACCCTCCCCAACCACACCTATTGCCAATCCATATCATACGCATATATATATGGAATCTGCATTACTGCCATGAACAAATGAATCAAGAGAAATTTAGCTACTGAATTGATCAATGCAATAGAGCCCCAACACTACGCCAAAGTATTTCTCTACGTTGGGGTCCCTAGCTTGTGTGTGTCCTTTCATGCAGTTAAAAAACTTACCGTGTATGGTCTCAGCTTCCCATACACGGTAAGTTTTTTAACTGCATGAGAGGACACACACAAGCTAGGGACCCCAACGTAGAGAAATACTTTGGCGTAGTGTTGGGGCTCTATTGCATTGATCAATTCAGTAGCTAAATTTCTCTTGATTCATATGTTCATGGCAGTAATGCAGATTCCATTTTTCACATTTTCACTCTTACATATAGCTATTGGATTTTTCAAGTCAGTATTCACACAGCAGTTTCTGCTATTCCATGTATTCCCCTTACATAGTCACTGGTGTGCATACCTTATCTCCCCATAGTGATGTTTTTTTAGGTTTTTTGCACCCAGTTCAGACTTGAAATGGTGTTCCAAACGTTATTCCTTATTGTTAGTAGTTTTTCGTTTGTGAACACTCCCCAACCACACCTATTGCCAATCCATATCATACGCATAAATAGCCTGGGTCTCAGCTTCCCATACACGGTAAGTTTTTTAACTGCATGAGAGGTCACACACAAGCTAGGGACCCCAACGTAGAGAAATACTTTGGTGTAGTGTTGGGGCTCTATTGCATTGATCAATTCAGTAGCTAAATTTCTCTTGATTCATATGTTCATGGCAGTAATGCAGATTCCATTTTCACATTTTCACTCTTACATATAGCTATTGGATTTTTCAAGTCAGTATTCACACAGCAGTTTCTGCTATTCCATGTATTCCCCTTACATAGTCACTGGTGTGCATACCTTATCTCCCCATAGTGATGTTTTTTTAGGTTTTTTGCACCCAGTTCAGACTTGAAATGGTGTTCCAAACGTTATTCCTTATTGTTAGTAGTTTTTCGTTTGTGAACCCTCCCCAACCACACCTATTGCCAATCCATATCATACGCATAAATAGCCTGGGTCTCAGCTTCCCATACACGGTAAGTGTTTTAACTGCATGAGAGGACACACACAAGCTAGGGACCCCAACGTAGAGAAATACTTTGGCGTAGTGTTGGGGCTCTATTGCATTGATCAATTCAGTAGCTAAATTTCTCTTGATTCATATGTTCATGGCAGTAATGCAGATTCCATTTTTCACATTTTCACTCTTACATATAGCTATTGGATTTTTCAAGTCAGTATTCACACAGCAGTTTCTGCTATTCCATGTATTCCCCTTACATAGTCACTGGTGTGCATACCTTATCTCCCCATAGTGATGTTTTTTTAGGTTTTTTGCACCCAGTTCAGACTTGAAATGGTGTTCCAAACGTTATTCCTTATTGTTAGTAGTTTTTCGTTTGTGAACCCTCCCCAACCACACCTATTGCCAATCCATATCATACGCATAAATAGCCTGGGTCTCATCTACCCATACACGGTAAGTTTTTTAACTGCATGAGAGGACACACACAAGCTAGGGACCCCAACGTAGAGAAATACTTTGGCGTAGTGTTGGGGCTCTATTGCATTGATCAATTCAGTAGCTAAATTTCTCTTGATTCATATGTTCATGGCAGTAATGCAGATTCCATTTTTCACATTTTCACTCTTACATATAGCTATTGGATTTTTCAAGTCAGTATTCACACAGCAGTTTCTGCTATTCCATGTATTCCCCTTACATAGTCACTGGTGTGCATACCTTATCTTCCCATAAAGATTGCAAATTAGACCTGTCTCCATGCTGTGGATATTTAAATAGAATATTATGTAACTTTAAATGTCACATTATATCGACCAATATATTTTTTGAAAATAGACAATTTACACATTATAGAAAACCACCCATATTCTGCAAATTCATATTGTACTGGTAATCCACCTTGTTTATTGGGGGAGGCCATGACTCAGGCTATTGGTATGGATCATAGAATTCAGGAAAGACATGATGAATGACAGGGGGTCTCAGTCATTTTTCCAGGATCAATCCACTTAACTGATGCGGAACCTACTGTATGGAGGTGGGAACTGACAGCTCAAGGGCCATTGAGAAAAGACAACAATGTGATCTTGAACTCTGCCTCTATTGAGGTTGCGCTAGACATTTCCTCAAGGACTGCTTGGCATGCTTTCAAGCAAGCAGGTCATTGGGAAAACGCTGGGTGATTATTCAGGAGGTCACTCAGAGTTCCAGGTCTGTCTGGAACTTCTTTTGCAAAATCAGTCTTTACCAGCATTTGCTTTCATTAACTGTGGGTCTGCAGCCAACTTCATTGATTCAGGACTGGTTTTGAGACTAAAGTGGGCTTTACACGCTACGATATCGTTAATGAATTATCGTCGGGGTCACGTTGTTTGTGACGCACATCTGGCGTCATTAACAATATCGCAGTGTGTAAAACTTAAGAGCGATCTGAAACGATCGCAAAAGAGGGCAAAATCATTTGTCGCGAAGAGGTCGTCCTGAAATAAAAAATCGTTTTCTGCTTTTTAGCAATGTTGTTTGTCGTTCCTGCGGCAGCACACATCGCTATATGTGACACCGCAGGAGCGACGAACATCTCCTTACCTGCCTCCACCGGCAATGCGGAAGGAAGGAGGTGGGTGGGATGTTTACGTCCTGCTCATCTCCGCCCCTCCGCTTCTATTGGACGGCTGCCGTGTGACGTCACACGGCCCGCCCCCTTAGAAAGGAGGCGGTTCGCCGGCCAGAGCGACGTCGCAGAAAAGGTATGTGCATGTGACGCTTCCGTAGTGATAATGTTCGCTACGGCAGCGATCACCACATATCGGCCGTGCGACGGGGGCGGGTGTTATCGCGCTCGTCATCGCTAGCCATTGCTAGCAATGTCGCAGCGTGTAAAGCCTGCTTAAAATTAGGTAGAGTTACGTTGGTAGGATGTATTAAAATTGTTGCCATTGATGGGACACCATTACTCCAGAACCTTGTCCAGCCGGTAATAGTAGAATTCACACTTAGAGTGGGAACACTGTACTCTGAATCCATCTCCTGTTATGCATTGGGTAAATTACCTGAAGGGGTGGTGTTGGCCATTAGATGGCTGCATATTCACAATGCTGAGATTGATTGGTGTCAGAAGGGTATTGTTAAGTGGAGTGCCTATTTTCATAAGAAATGTCTTAATTCTGTACAGATTTTCTGCGCTAGTTTTGAGGGTTCTGCCAGGGTGCCTAAAGGACTTTGGAGATGTGTTCTTGGAAAAAAAGGCAAAGATATTACCTCCGCATCATTCTAATGACTGTGCTACCAATCTTATTCATAATGCCAAAGTACCAAAAGTTTGCCTGCATCTATCAGGTCTTGAATGGACCGCCATGAAAGAATAAGTAAACAAAAGTTTACGGAAGGGTCATGTCTGTCCTTCTTCCTTGACTGTAGCTGCTTTTTTTTCTTTGTTAAAAAGAAAGATGGGGGGTTTTATCCTTGCCTCTATTTCTGTGAATTAAACAAAATTACAGTTAAGAATACTTACCCACTTCTAAATATCCCTTAACCAATATAAGCAGCTTGAAGGGGCTAAATGGTTTTCCAAACTTGATCTTAAGGGCTTATAATTTGATATGCATTCGGAATGGTAATGAGTGGAAGATGGCGTTTTTAACATCTGAGGGTCTACTTGAAAATCTTGTCATGCTTTTTTAATGCACCAACAGTTTTTCAAACTTTATTAATTAGATTTTTTTTTCTGATTGTATTGGAAAGTTTATTGTAGTCTGGACGATATTCTAATTTTTTCTCCTGATCTGGAATCACACTTTGAACATGTCTGTTTTGTCTTACAAAAGCTTCGAGATAATTTTAAGTTGGAGAAATGTACATTTTCTGTGCAAGGAATTTCGTTTTTGAGATTTATTGTTTCTGCTGATGGGTTTAAGATGGATTCTGGGATGGTACAAGCCATATTAATTGGACCTTGGACCTTAATACATTGCAATGGTTTCTAGGATTTGCTAATTATTACAGAAAATTTATTATGGGTTTTTCTCAGATCATCAAACTTTTTACTCATCTCTCATGTATGGTGGCGGATCCTAGGGTTTGGTTGCCGTATGCTGTTGAGGCTTTTAATAAATTTAAAAAGTGTTTTAGGCCAAAAACACACTTCCGCATAGAAAACATACGTGTGACATGGTCCGTTTTTCGGGTCCGTGTTCCGTTTTTTTTGGGCGTTTCTCCGGTACGTATGACATCCGTGTGATGGCGTATGCTATCCGTGTGTGCGTGTGGAATGTCCGTGTGTGCGTGTGGAATGTCGATGTATGTGTACGTGCAATGTCCGTGTGTAACGTCCATGTGTGGTAAAATGTCGTTGATACATGTCGGCAGACAGCAGACAGAGTTGCGCGATGAGAATGAACTCGGGTGAACTTCACCCGACTTCATCCTCATACCGCGGCTCTGTCTGTGTCGCATACTGATTAGCAGTCACCCGTGAAGGACTCACCGGTGACCGCTAATCCCCTGAGTGACTGAAGTGAGCAGCGCGATTAGTGCTGCCGTCACTCAGGCTACCCGTGGCTATCTGGATCCTCCACCCGAGACTGCAACTCACATGTGACTTCATCGCTGTCACTCGGGTGACTTGCTGTCACAGTTAGAGGATCCAGCGGTGGCGGCGAGTAACCTGAGTGACAGCTCAGCTGATCACGCAGCTCACCTCATTTGCTGCGTGGAGGTGACAGGAGCGGCGGTGTTCTTCTGCAGCTCCTGTCACCTTCATGTAGCAGAGCTGGAAGCGATGCTGGACCTTCGTGGATTACGCCGGACATGGATGGGTATTTGGGGCATAATAAACTGGTGAACGAGGGTATTTGTTATTGTTTATTAGTTCAAATAAAGGATTTTTTCACTGTGTGTTTATTAACTTTAACTTGCAGGTTAATCATTGGGGGTGTCTCATAGACGCCTGCAATGATTAATCTAGGACTTATTGGCAGCTATGGGCTGCCATTAACTCCTTATTACACCGATTGCCAACGCACCAGGGCAAATCGGGAAGAGCCGGGTAGAGTCCTAGAACTGTCGCATCTATTGTATACGGCAATTCTGGGCGGCTGCTGGCTGATATTGTTGTGCTGGGGGGCTCCCCATAACGTGGGGCTCCCCATCCTGAGAATACCAGCCTTCAGCCGTATGGCTTTATCTTGACTGGAATCAAAATGGGGGGGACCGCATGCCGTTTTTTTAAATTAATTATTCATTTATTTCACTGCACAGTATATACCCGCCCACGGCGGCTGTGATTGGGTGCAGTGAGACAGCTGTCACTCAGCATGGGGGCGTGTTTGACTGCAACCAATCATAGGCGCCGGTGGGCGGGGGAAGCAGGGAATACGAGATTGATTAATGAGCGGCCGGCATTTTCAAATGAATTGATGCCGCGTATTTTCAGCACAGCTGTTCCTCTCCGCGCTGGTGATCGGGGATTGGTAAGTATGAGCCAGGGGAAGAAAAAGACCGAGCGCCAATGTAAGTATGACTGAGAACAGCAGAAAAAAAGGTAAGTAGACTGACTGCAATAAAAAGAAAAAAAAAAAAAGCTCACTCGTTTAAAAACGCACACGGACGAAACGTGCTGAACACGGACATGCTCCATGTGCCGTCCATGCAGGCACGGACCCATTGACTTTAGCGGGTCTGTGCCTGCGTGCTTACCGCCAAAAACGGACATGTTGTCCATGCGGGAAAACGCACACACGTACTTATCACACGGACACACGTTCCGTGTGATTTTACACGTGTGTGCCATCACCCATAGAATAACATGGGTCTCCGTGTCTCCGGTACGTGCAAAAATGTACCAAACACGTACCAGAGGCACGGATGTGTGTTGCGGGCCTTATGTGTAGTCCAGTTCTTATCCAATCAGATCTCCAGAAACTGTTCATTGTGGAGGTGGATGCTTCTGATATCGGGATATGAGCTGTATTTCCCCGAGGTCCCAAAACGTTGACCAACTTGTGGCCATGTGCTTTTTTTCCTCTATGAAATTTTTGTCTACTGAGAACAATTATGATGTTGAGAAGCGTGAATTGCTCGCTGTCAAATTAGCTTTTAAAGAATAACCATATTTTTGGAGAGCGCTATTCATCAAATCATGGTTGTAACAGATCAGGAAAATGTAGCTTATTTTAAATTTGCCAATGGGATGACCTCAAGGCAGGCCAGATGGTCCTTATTTTTCTCTATATTCAATTTTCCTATCACCTTTAGGCCGGCGACTAAGAATGTGAGGGGTGACGCTTTGTCACGTAGCCTTGATTCTATTTCTCCTCTAGAACCTTCACTTTCCATTCTTCCTCAGAGTATTTTGGTTTGTATGGTATCCTCAGAGTTGGAAGCTGAGATCCATGAAGCTCAGTAAGGCTATGTGTCCACGGTAGAATGTACCTGCGGATTTTTCTGCATGAAAATCCGCGACTTTCGCGGTAAATCCGCACCCGCGGATTTGCCGCGGATTTGCCGTGGATTTACCGCGGATTTACCGCGGATTTTGATGCGGATTTTTTTTTTTTTCCCCATTCTATACCCAAAATCCGCACCAAATCTGCAACAAACAATTGACATGCTGCAGATTTTTCCGGATCAAAATCCGCGGCAAATCCGCAGCGGAAAAATCCGCAGCATGGACACAGCATTTCCAAAATGCCATTGAAATGGCTTGGAAGTGCCGCTGCTGCAGATTTTCGGGAAATCCGCGGCAAATCCGCGGCAAAATCCGCGGTAAATCCGCAGCGTGGGCACATAGCCTAATTAGCTCCTTCCACTACCCCAGGTTCTAAATTGTTCCTGTGTACCTGAGATTATGTCTGTTGCAGGAATTCCATGACTTTGTTTTGAGTGGTTACACGGTGGGTCACATCTATCCCAAAAGGTATTGTTAGATTATTTTCCTGGTTATCCATGCATAACAATATTCATGAATTAATGATCTTGTATCCATTTGTAAATCTTGCGCATGAGCTAAAGTCTATTGTAGCCAGCTGCCTCCATTACCATCTCCAGAAAGACCGGGGATTAATTTGTCCATGGATTTCATTACTCATTTGCCTTTCGGGTGGAAAAACTGTGATTTGGGTAGACGTTGACTGATTCAGTAAACAAGCTTACTTTGCTCCATTATCTGGATTACCTAAAATACTGAAACACTCTCCAAGTTGTTTATCAATCATGTGGTAAGATTGCATGGAATCTCTCTGAACATTGTATCTGATAAAGGGGTGCAATTTGTCTACGAATTTTGCATAGCGTTTGGTCAAAAATTGGGTATTGATTTGACGTTTTCCTCTGCTTATCACCCATAAACCAATAGTCAAGCTGAGAGCACATATCAGTCGTTAGCGCAAATTTAATGATGTTTCCTTGTTGCTCAGCAGAGAACAATAGAGAAGGGGTTTTATGCCGCGCTGTTCATCAGGAAGGAGGACAAAGAGATGGTCAATGTTCCTTCATTGTAGCTTGTTGTCTACGCGTTTCAGGAGCTCTGCTCCCTTCATCAGGACATCAGGACATCTCTATGAGATATGTTTTTTTTGTACTGTATGTCCTGATGAAGGGAGCAGAGCTCCTGAAACGCGTAGACAACAAGCTACAATAAAGGAACATTGACCATCTCTTTGTCCTCCTTCCTGATGAACAGCGCGGCATAAAACCCCTTCTCTATTGTTCTCTGTTATCAACCACGGGGGCTGCAGCAGACTTCATCTCTACAAAATAAGCTTTTATAGTAGTTGTGACTGTCACAACTACTGAAGGTGAGTGCATTCCCTTTAATTTTTTCCCGGATATATACCGGGTAAGACCCTATTGCGCTTTTTCTTTCCACAGTTTATTTCGCTTGTTGCTCAGCAGGAAGACTAGTCCTCATATTTACCTCTTGTTGAGTTTGCCTTTAACAGTCGGGTCAATCAGTCCACTGATACTTTTCCTTTCTTTTTGGTTTCTATCCTCATATGGCAAATTTTCTAGGATGAGTTCTGGGTGTCCTAGAATATATATCACCATACAAAAACTTGGGGATGTATGGAGGAAGGTTCAAAAGAATAGCGAGGTGGCTCAACTTCGTAAAAAACAGAAGACCGATGCAAAGCGTTTGGCAGGTGCTGTCTTCAAAGATAGACATAAAGTGTAGTTAAATATAATAAAAATATTTAACTGAAGGTGCCATTGACGAAGTTGGGTCCTATGTATTGGCTAGTATGAGATTCTGGAGGTAGCCAATCTTGTTGCTTTTAGATTAAAACTTTGTCAGTCTTTTCAGATCCCTAATGTTTTTCACAGATCCTTGTTAAAGCAATATGTCCCTCCAGTGTTGATGCCCGCGTCTCCACCTCCTCCTGTTTAGGTTTAGAATATGAGGTTCAGAGGATTGAGGATTCTTGGAAGGTCTGGAATTCCCTCCAGTGCTTCGAGCAAGGATCTTGGGTTCCAGCTTGATCTATTAAGGCAGGTCGTTTGATCAGGGCATCCCATAGGAAGTTTCCTGGGAAACATGGGGGTTTGTAGCCCCCCTTAGAAGAGGAGGAAAAGTCAAGATCCTGTTGCTTTGTGTTCAGGGCTTGCTGGGTTGTCAGTTGGGTCACAGGGAGTTGATCTTTTTTGTGCCTGTCTGCTTCATCTAATAGTGGTGCCAAGAGAAGTGAGGGGTCCGCTTCTCATGACATGAAAAAGAAATCTGCAAATGGTTTTGGATTGACTTTTGGAATTTCCTGATATTTACTCTGAGAACATACAGTTAGGTCCAGAAGTATTTGGACAGTGACATAAGTTTTGGAATTTTAGCTATTTACCAAAACATATTAAAAATACAATTATATAATCAAGTCTCTCAGCTTTAATTTGAGGATGTTTCTATCCTAATTGGAGTAAGGGATTTGGAATTACAGCTCTTTAATATGGAGTTGACTCTTTTTCAAGGGAACAAAACTAATTTGACAGTTATCTCAAAAGCTCTTTAACGGACTGCATGGTCTATTCCCTCATTAATGTATCATCAATTAAGAAGGTAAAAGGTCTGGAGCTGATTCCAGGTGTGACATTTGCATTTGGAAGGTGTTGTTGTGAACCCACAACTTGCAGTCAAAGGAGATCTTAATGGACGAGAAACAGACCATCATTAGGCTGAAATAAAGAAGAAATCCACCAGAGAGATGGCAGAAATATTAGGAGTTGCCAAATCAACAGTTTGGTACTTTCTGCAAAAAAGAGAAACAAAACATTGGTGAGCTTGGATATTCAAAAAGGCATGGAAATCCATGGATGACAACAATGTTGAATGATCACAGAATTCTTTCCATGGTGAAGAAAACCTCTTCACAACATCCACAAAAGTTAATAACACTCTCCAGGAAGTAGATGTTTCAGTATCTACAGTCTACCATAAAATGTAGATTTCATGAGAGTAAATGGAAAAGGTTCATCATAAGGTGCAAATCTTTAACGGGGTTGTCCACTATTAGCACAAGCCCTTCTCATTTCCCATCTTTGCTCCCAGTAAAATAAAAACATTTATACTCATCTCTGCTGCCATTGCTGTTTCAGTTGTGCCATCACTCACCCTATTGGGGCTCAGAGACATTGTTAGCCAAGCCCAATCAAGGTCAGCTTCACTGTCCCTGCCTTCGGACATATGACTGTGACGCCCTGGACTAGTCAGGTCGTCACAGGGTTCTGCACAATCTTTCTCTCCCCGTGCAGGGCTCAAACCCCCATGGTTGTGGGAACCTAACCTGCAGTACTGCCTCCACCAGCATTCACAAATCCTAGATACACCTTGCACCACACCCTGTCAGGCACATCAGTGGGCTGCTTAAGCTGGAATAGGGCCACCGACCTAGGGGTCTGGCAGGGAGGTGGGAGTTGTCAAGTCAGTTCAGTGGTAGCCCTCGAGCTGTGAGGAGCTCGGAGGAAGCTGGGAGTTGTAGCTCCCAGGGGAGAAGCAGACTAGGTCGCAGACGGTGATCTGGACCTAGAGGAGTCGGACCCCCGGTCGCAGGGGATTGAGGCTAGGTGCCTGGAACCTGTCTTGGAGGACGGTCACGACGACGGGGTACACGAACCCTGGGTCGAGGAAAAGCTTCAGGCAACCCGGCAATTAACCTGCGGAGGAAAGGACCTCTATGGACTATTCCCACAAAGCTCAGAGATCGGGGGCACTAGCGCAACGAGGGGGATAGGGCTTTCCAAACAAGCAGCCCACTGAAATCCCAAGCTCCTGAGAGCAAGCTCTTCTACTTAGCCACAAGGGGAGCAGGGCCCGGAAAGCTCCAAGCTGACGGGACACAAAGGACACTTTAAAACTACTGTGCCAGGAGGCAGGTCACGGACCACCAGGCAGTGCTGCAGGGAACGGGACCCGGACGAGCTCCCCCAAGAGGGCAGTGGCACCCAGAGACTTGGTTTACCCTGTTGTCAGCGTCTGCTTCATTGCACTCCATCACCCCGGGTACTCCCAACGGCAGCGGCGTCACTCCCAATTACCGTACACCACGGGTGGCGTCACGAACTATATCTCCCCTGTAAATAATAATAATAATAATTTTATTCATTTATATAGCGCTATTAATTCCACAGCGCTTTACATACATTGGCATATATATGGCATACCCCCTTTTCTTCATTCGGGTGTGACCCTTAGCCCCCGGGTCCGGAGACCCTCGAGCCACGAACAGTGACATCCGGATCTGAGCGGTTCGACCACTGTCGGGACTTTACAAATAAACAACAGGAAATGAGCAGCTAGCTGCAGCTCCTACTTCTTCTTGACTACTTATACCTCTAAAGACGGAGTCAGTGAAGCTGGTGGTGGTTGAGCACAGGGCTCGCTTGACGTAACAACCTCACAATAGCCTTGGGAGAGCAACGGCAGCAGAGGTGAGGGTAAACCTTTTGTATTTTACAGATTGCTAACATTGGGAATGAGAAAGAGTTCTCATAGTAGTGAACAACCTCTTTAGTAATCCTTAAAAATAGAGAGGCCAGATTTTGCAAAAAAAGGAGGGCATTGTTGAGCTTTGAAACTCAAATAGGCCTGTACATCCATGAAAGACAACAGTGATAGGTGCACAAGGTGCAAACCATTAATTAGCCTTAAAATAGAAAGGCCAGAGTAGGTTTTGTCAAGAAACATTTAAAACCCAGTTCCGGAAAAGCATCCTTTGAACAGATGAAACTTAGATCAACCTGTGTCAGAATGATTGGCAGAAGAAGAAAGTATGGTGAAAGCTTAGAACGGCTCATGATCCAACGCATACCACATCCTCCTTAAAACATGCTGGAGGCAGTGTGATGGCTGTGTGCATGCATGGCTTCCAATGGCACTGGGTCACTAGTGTTTATTGATGATATGACTGAAGACAGAAATATCCAGTTGAATTCTGCAATGTACAGGGCTATACTTTCTGCTTAGATTCAACCAAATGCAGCAAGGTTGATTGAACAACGCTCCACAGTACAGGTGGACAATGACCCACAACATACAACGAAAGCAACCCAGGAGTTTTTTAAACCAAAGAAGTGTAATATTCTGGTAAAAATTTGAAAATTTCACAATTTTTAAACTTTGAATTTGTATGTCCTTTAAAACAGTTTTACCACATAAAATAGTTAATAAATAACATTTGCCCCATGTCTCCTTTACATGAACACCATTTTGAAAAATATTTTTTGGCCTAATATTTTTTTTCCCCTTGGCAAACTCCAGTCAACAGTGGGGTTATGTAATGCAATCCAGGGGAACCCTAACACAATTTGTGCAGTAAGGTCCTTAAGCACATAACAAGTTATGAACTCCAAATGGAGTACCCCTATAATGAGTTCCAGCACCTGTACACACTCAACTAAACCCCCCCAGATACAGAGGTGAGGAATCAATGGAAAAAATCTGTACTGGATTAGGTAACTCCTTCACCTCTAATAAGCCAGAAGAACAATAAAACTGTTTATAATGTTTGCCCTAAAACCACTATCCAGAAAGACAAATAGGGACATCTAGCCCACAACCTTAACCTTTGTGGGTAATAAACATTGAGACACCATAGTGGAGGAAATATGTAGACCCAGGTTGAAATCCCCCAACCGACCTGGGTCGAAAAGTTTTCCGACTTTTTTTCCTTGGGTGCTGAGGAGCAGCTACTAACAAAATGTCACTTTATTTATCTTTTTGCGCTTGTTGCTGTACCGCCCCCTTTAATTCAGCCACCTGCAGAGACAAGGTCTGCATTTGCCTTGATAGCACATCAAATGGGTTCATGCTGGAATATAAAGTTGGGCCAGTTATAATGTCATGATGAGTTTGCGTTAGTGGGAAACCAAGGCGCCTAAGCTGTCCCTCAAGCTAGGGGGCCCTATGCGATCCCTTTAATATGGGATACTTCTAAGGCTGTCTCCGCACTTTGCGTCGTCCTACTTGCAGTTCATAACGCACCCTCTGGCAGTAATTGATTTTGCCAAAGTTGCTTTTGCCCACAAAATAGCACTAAAAACGCATGCGTATTTACCGCGTTTTAGCAGCGGTTTTTGCGATTTTTACATGCTTTTCCATTGCGTTTGGAAAGATGCGTTTTGAACATAAAGACACTGCTAAATAAAGTTTAAATAGTCAAACCCAATGAAAAAAGGGGAAAAAAAAGGAACACATAAATATTGAAATGATAAAGAAAATAGTTATATTTCATAGAATTATAGCGGTTTTTTACTATTTAGCGGTAAAATAGCATTAAATTTATATTTTTCATTAATTTAATTGTCGGACTATGTGTGTGTAAAGGGACATATTATTCCATTATTTTGAAGTCAGAAAAGCATGTGTTTTGGAAGTCCAAAACGCCTTGTTTCTGCAGCAAAAAAGCAGGTAAAACGCTATAATTTTAATATTTCTTGCTTTTTGCTACTTCTCATTGACTTCAATGTTAGCAAAATGCAGCCCAAATGGCAAAAACAATTAACATGCTGCTTCTTTGAACGCATGGTTTTTGCCACAAAATATGCAAATTAAACGCTGCGTTTGGAAACGCAAAGTGCGGACTAGAAATCCCCATTTTCCATAGACTTTGCTGGAAAATCAAAAAGCATGCATTTTGGCATGAAAACGCTGCAGTTCAAAACGGACCTAAAAAGCAGCTGAAACGCAGGTTAAAACGGAAAGTGCAGACAGCCTAATAGTTGAGAGGCCCTACTCCTGACCAATCCTGATCTAATTAACCCTCCCCTAGTGAGAGATGGAACAAGAGTGTGTTGAAACCACAGAAAAAGACCGACAAGGGAAAAAACAAAACTCTGTTAGGCCTCTTTCACACGTCCGTGAAAAACCACGCACGTTTTTCACAGACGTGTCAAAGGTGCGTTTTGCCCTCCGTGAGCCGTGTTTATGGCACACGTGTGTTCTCCGTGTGTTTTCCGTGACAACACACGGAGAACGGGAACTTTCTACTCACCTGTCCCTGGCTTCGCTGTCCGTGGTGCTGATCTTCGGTCTCCGGTCCTGCCGACTACCCGCTGCTGCTGCTTCCGGCCGCAGTGAAGGGAATATGCAATGAGCATAATTAGCGGCGGTCGGAAGCAAGTGACAGCAACGGCAGAGACAGCAGTGCTGGAGAAGGTGAGTAAAGTTTTTTTATTATTTTCTCAGACACGTGTGTTTTTTCCGGCACACGGAACACCTCTGTGTGGTCCGTTTGCATTCCATGTGACACGCGTGATGCCGTAGAAAAACGGACATGTCTACGTTTGGAGCACATGGGCACATGTATGCTCCACACGTACACACGGTCCATGGCAGAATACACACGTGAGCGCAGACCCATTGATTTAAATGGGTCTACGTGTGCCCATGTCTCCGGTACGTGAGGAAATGGACCAAACACGTGCCAGAGACACGGACATGTGAAAGAGGCCTTACACAGCATGCACATTCAGGATATGACAATAAGATATTCAGGAAGATACAGAAAGAGCAGGAAGGAAGTACAAAACAACAGGGATACATTCCACAACCGCACCAAGCAAAAAGCACTACTAAATACAACTTTCACCAGAGAGAGTCTGGGACACCACACCTTACAGAGCATTGCAGAATTAACTATAGCTGGCATGGGTAGAAGGATTACAACACTATAAATAGGAGGAGAGCAGATATGATAAGTCTACCAAAAATATGTGATTAAAGAAGCAAGCAGACTAGCAGAGATTAACTCTTGCTAGCTGGCCTATGAGAGCTGTGTGTGTCTATATCTACATGATGAGGGAGAAAGTGGTTCCTCTGCGCTGCTGTGTAACTAAATGATGAGTCAGATGAAGTTGACAGAATATTTATCTACGCATTTCAAGGCGATCTGGCCTTTGCTTCCGGATAAAATCATCGTACATGTAATCGGTCGTGAAAGGTTTAAAATTGGTACTAATGACCCCTCTACTCTACTTTACACCAAAATGGAAGTTTATAGTTGTTGGTTGTTGTAGTTAGGAATCTAGTAACAGAAATAATTTCTAAAAGTCTAAACTTGAGCTGTACCATTCTTTTTTTTTAGATTAGAAAGCATTTTGTGGTGAAAAAAGCCATTAAAGTCTAGAGTATGTATGTGTTGGAATGTATAACAGCCATGCACTAGCACATTCAGCATTATCAGAAATAACCAATAAAACTTTGCATATTCCACCAAGCACATAGTGATATACCAGATGTGCAGTCTTAGCTCCATATGTATGAAGCGACCGGAGGTAAGGCCGCGGGTGTGTGTGTATGCTCTATTCCAACAAAATTCCCATACTCAGATTTTACCGGTAGTAACATTTCTTTACTAGGAAACATATTTATAATACAATCAACTGAACTATCTGCACACATGGGTATAGGAAGCCCCTGGACTTTCACTCCTTCCGGGTATGCAGCAAGAAAAACACAGAAGGGAAAACAACAACAAAAAAATGGCGGCAACTTTCCCTAACTTTCCCTACAAACACGTACCAGTCTATCCCGGAAGAAGATGCCGCTCCCACGTCGCAGGCCTGGAGTCTCACGGTGATGGGTCCTGGTGCAGCGCTGGAGAGATGAAGCTCCTCGGTCTTTTCCTTCTTTTTCTCCTTCCCCCGCAGGTGACGGATTCTAAGTAGTCTTTTGGTTCCGGAGCACGCCGGGCAGAAGAAAGCAGGTCACAGTCCTTGCAATTACCCTCAGATGGCGGTGCTCGGCAGTCCGATTAACTCCCTGAAGAAAACAAAGTTCTGCAAACCGGGAGTGACAGAAACTGTTTCCACCGGGTGATTTCTTCCTGACTTTTGCGGCAAAACGAGCCCTCTCTTCAGGGAGACCTCACGCAGGTCTCTCCTCACTGAGCTCCGGAGCTGAACAACCACTTCCCGCGTCTTTTCTTCCTGGCTTTCATACACTAGTTCCTGTGGGGAATTTCCCAACTCTGTGTTTGTCGTTGTACAGTCTGACGCTGCCCCCTTGTGGGCAATTGCTGGAACAGTATTCAAAGCCATTTCTACAGAAAGGATGCAGTCGGACTTGCTGACCCCATTACATACCCCCCCACTTAAAGGTTGGCAGTCCCTGTCAACTACCGTCGGTTCCCAGGCAGCGATGACTGCAGACGTTACAGGGGTTGGTTGAGAAGTGGGCCATACATACTGGTCCCTGTAAGACCGCCCGGGCGGGATCCCAGCAGTGGTGCGGTCAGTGCGTCTCAAGGGTCGGTTGTTCCCCACCCTGTCACTGTCTCTACACCCCACTCCAGTCAACGCTCCGGGGAAAGAACTGGGTTGTGTAGGGGGGTCACTGATCTCAGAGTCAAGGTGATCACTATGCCGGGAAACGTCTGTGACGTCAGTCGTGTTGGTAGTGTCACCCCCTCCGGGTACTGTGGTAGGGGAGTCAGGCTGGGATCGGCAGGGCCGCAACATATTTCGGTGCACAGTGCGGATGCTGTGATTGTCTTCACCCCGCACTCGGTATACATGCCCGTTGGGGTAGGGGCGTTCGATTACCCGGTAAATCTCAGTCTCCCACTTGGCTCGAAGTTTCCCTTGGGGCTTCTTGATACGGAGCAGGACCAGCTGTCCCAACTTCAAGGGTTGCTCTTGCACGGGGAGTGGATCAGCATGTATCTGGTCCCGGATTTGTTTGCTCACCAGTCGGTGCACCGTCTCCATCTTCTGTCGGTGAGCATTTAGCCAGGAGGGGTAGTTATGGCAGACGTCAACTCCAGGGCGAAATAGGTTCAGGTCATGGACCCCTTTTCCGGGGCGACCAAAGAGAAGGGTGTGTGGGGTGTAGCCAGTCACAGAGTGGACCTGGTTGTTGTAGGCCCATACTAAATCAGGAAGGAATTGAGGCCATTGGTCTCTCTTATCATCGGCCAAGGTGCGAATCAGCTGGAGTAGGGTCCGGTTGAAGCGTTCACATGCACCGTTCCCTTGTGGGTGGTAAGGAGTGGTCCTCGACTTCTGGATCCCATACATCTGGTGCAGCTCTTCGATGACTCGGCCCTCGAAACAAGCCCCCTGGTCGGAGTGCAACCTCTCCGGGCACCCGTAGACATGGATGAACTGTCGACAGATGGCCCGAGCAGCCGATTCAGCCGTCTGGTCTTTGGTAGCGACAGCGACAGCGAATTTTGTGAAGTGATCCACCATGACTAGACAATACTGATAGCCACTGCTCGCCGTCCCAACCAGCAGATAATCCACCATCAACAGCTCAAGGGGTCTGGATGTCCTAATTGTCTGAACAGGTGCACGCTGCTCGGAGGACTTGTGTAGTTCACAGGTGCGACAGGTCTGGCAGACGTCTTCAACCAGCTTGCGGAGCCCCGGACAATAGATAGACTGTTGAACCCACCGAAAGGTCTTGTCCATTCCGAAGTGTCCATTCCTAATGTGGGCCTGAGCCACCATCTCACGGGCCAATTGTTCAGGCACTACAACTTGTGTACATTCTTCCAGCATGTGTGACAAGAGAACCTTCCGGTATAGCACTCCTTCTCTCAGAATCAGCCGGTCCCACTGGCTGAGCAGGGTCAAGGTCCCAGTAGACAGTCGTGCCCGTATATCGGCGGGAGGCTTCTGCTGCCGTTTCACCCATTGTTTGAGTAGAGCCCAATCAGGGTTCTGGTCCTGAATCCTGCACCACTCCTGAGGTGGCAAGGCGACTCCCACCGGAGTTCCAGCTTCGCCCACAACGAACTGGCGATGATCCACCATCTGTTGGGCGAGCTTTGCAAAGTCAGGTGTCTCGTCCCCTTCTAATTCTTCATCCCGGTCTCGGTTGAGTAAGGGGTATGACACCCTAGACAGGCTGTCCGCATTTTGATTCTCAGCTCCAGCCCGATACTTGATCTTGTAATTGAACTTGGAGAGCCGAGCCATCCAACGCTGCTCCATGACTCCGAGCTTCGCATTTTCTAGATGGGCCAACGGGTTGTTATCGGTCAGGACTAGTACTTCGGTCCCCGTGAGGTACCCTGCAAATTTCTCCGCCATAGCCCACGTTAGGGCCAACAGCTCCAGCCGGAACGAGCTATAATTGGTGGGGTTCTTCTCGCCCTCATGTAGGGACCGACTGGCATAGGCTATGACCCGTTCCTTGCCGTCTTGGACCTGTGAAAGTACTGCCCCTAGACCCTGTAAACTGGCATCGGTGTGTAGTTGAAAGGGCAGGTTGTAGTCCGCATATGCCAGGATGGGGGGAGACGTTAAGGCACCCTTTAGGGCTTGGAAGGATTCTTCCTGACTGGGCCCCCAGCTGATGGGTCGTCCTCTGGGACTGTGGGTGGTCCCTCGAAGCAGATCATGCAAGGGTGCAGCAAGCTGGGCGAAGTTTTTGACGAACCGGCGGTAGTAGCCGGCCAACCCCAGGAAAGCCCTGACCTCTTTGACGTTTGTGGGCTGCGGCCAATCCCGTACGGCGGCTATCTTCTCTGAAGATGGCTGGACGCCTTCGGCTGAGATCCGGTGGCCCAGGTAATTAATCTCGGGCTGCAGGAGACGGCACTTGTTGGGTTTCAACTTCAGGCCATGTTCCCTCAACCTACTGAACACACGGCCCAGCTGCTGCAGGTGTTCTTCAAATGTGGCCGAATAGACTACAATGTCGTCCAGGTAGATGAGGGTGAAGTCGAAGTTGAAGTCTCCCAAGCAGCGCTCCATCAGCCGCTGGAAAGTCCCCGGCGCGTTGTTCAGACCAAAGGGCATCCGGTCAAACTCGTACAGGCCCATGGGTAAGATGAAAGCAGTCTTCTCTCTATCTTTCTCATGCATAGGTACCTGCCAATATCCGCTGGCCAGATCCAACGAGGAGAAGTATTTGGCTTTCTTCAGGGCTGTCAGGGATTCTTCGATCCTTGGCAGAGGGTACGAGTCCCGGATGGTGCAAGCATTCAAACGGCGGTAGTCCACACAGAATCTCAGGGATCCGTCCTTCTTCTTGACTAACACTACCGGCGCCGCCCAGGGGCTCTGGCTTTCCCGTACCACTCCCGCGTGTAGCATGGAATTCAGGAGATTTTTCACTTCTTGGTATTGCTGGGGAGGAATTTGGCGGTACCTTTCACGGATAGGAGCAGTGTCACCGGTGGGGATCTCGTGCTTGATACTGGTGGTGCACCCAAAGTCGGTGTCGTGCCGGGCAAAGGACGCCTGATGCTCTTGGAGTAGCTCTTCCACCTGAGACACCTCCCGTTTGGAGTATTGGGATACGTCCAACTGACACTTCTCTCGGAGTTCTCGCCCTACGTTGGTGTCACCCGCGACAGCGGCCATGGTAGAGACCGTCACTGTCCAATCTCCCTCTGTAGACGGTACAAACTGGAGGGGGCTCATAGGGTTCACCTCTTCGGTTAGAGCGTAGACTTGGCCGAGCTGTGTCCCGGCTTTTAGGTCAACGCTCACATTAGCCGTGTTGCCCAGCCTGACAGGAATTCTTCCCTTTCTCACTACTGCTAGAGTTCGAGCGACTAGTGGGTTCAGTTTCCCCTCCCTCGGGGAGCGCGGCTCAATCAGCACCTCCACGCCTTCAAACTGCCTCATGGTGCCAAGGGGTAGTGAGATAACTGTCTCTTTTCCAGCTGGTAAGGTGATCCTAGTATGGCGGGGTACGGTGACCGTGGCCAGCGGCAGCTGTTCTTCGGTCATTCGTTGGAGGTTGCAGGTCCGGACCACTTGTTGAAAGGCACGGCGGGTGGCCTTATGTGCGGTCACTCCTTGCCAGTACTTGGGCCCCTTCTTGGTAAACAACACCAGATTCAGGTCTTTCAAGATGTTCATCCCAATAATCATGGGCGTTTCTGGTTCAAAGCCTTCCCTGACCACGATTATCCCTCTCTTCCCGAGATCTTGGCCACAGATTTGGGTGTTCATCCAGGCAACTCCCGACACCGGAATGGGTAAATTATTGGCTGCTTTGATCTTGATGGCGGTATCAGGGTCATAGGCAACTCGCGGCTTTAGACATTCTTCGTAGAACTGCTCGGAGATAGTGGATACCTGAGACCCAGTATCCATTAACCCTTGTACGGCGATCCCTTCCAGTAATACTTCCAGGGTGGGGCTATTTGATGCAAGTTTGTTCCGTGGCTGGCTCTGTTTTCCTACACCCCTCTCTTTGGCATCCCCTGTCGAGTGAGCCTCTTTGACAGGGGCGTCTAGTTTAAAGGCGGCCTCTGTTGTGGGACCTGACTTGCTGGTCCTGGTAGATCGGACTGTGGAGGAGCTTGAGAGTTCTGGGGGCAACGGTTGGCTTTGTGGCGGGGATCGCCGCATGTCCAGCATCTTCCCATCGGCCGGCTGGGTTGTTGTCTCGCTTGCCGGCCCGCCTGTTGATCTAAGGTGAGCTGTAGCACCTGTTTCTGCAACTCTGCCACCATCTGTTTCAGTTCCTCCGTGTTGCTGTTCGGCGTCCCGATACCAGATATGGACCTGCAAGCCGCGGTATATGTCTGTGTCTCCACGACAGGTCCCCTTGAACGTTCTATAGCTTCTTGTTTGGCCTCAGCGAACGTAAAGGCCGGATTTATCCGGAGTAGATCTTGCAATGAGCGGTTAAGGTACGGGTCTCTCAATCCGGTCACAAACTGATCTCTCAATACCAGGTCACGGGTACCCGTACTAGCTATCTGTTCTTCTTTTCTACAGGCTTGTTCTAGTAGCACTTGAAGGGCATTGGCATATTGAGGGATGTCCTCCGACTCGAGTTGCGTCCGCCGGAAAAACATATAGCGCAATGTTCCCGCATATGTGGTCGGTCCATAGGTGTTCTCCAGCACCCGCACTAAGTCATCCAACGTACGCTGGCCCCTAACCGTCTCCAGCCTGACTGTCGTCCACGCTTCCCCCTCTAATGTTAGCATGGCCATTTCTGCTAAGGTCTTAGGATCAGTGTTATACATTTCCCCCACTATCTTAAGTTGTTCAGTCCATTCAGTTACAGGATAGTTCCGTCCGTCAAACTTCCTCACCTGATTGACAATAGATGGCGGGGGAGCTGTCCGGTTATAAGTTACTACCGGGGGATGATTTTGTTGGTCACACATCCTGCCGACTACGCCACATGAAGCGACCGGAGGTAAGGCCGCGGGTGTGTGTGTATGCTCTATTCCAACAAAATTCCCATACTCAGATTTTACCGGTAGTAACATTTCTTTACTAGGAAACATATTTATAATACAATCAACTGAACTATCTGCACACATGGGTATAGGAAGCCCCTGGACTTTCACTCCTTCCGGGTATGCAGCAAGAAAAACACAGAAGGGAAAACAACAACAAAAAAATGGCGGCAACTTTCCCTAACTTTCCCTACAAACACGTACCAGTCTATCCCGGAAGAAGATGCCGCTCCCACGTCGCAGGCCTGGAGTCTCACGGTGATGGGTCCTGGTGCAGCGCTGGAGAGATGAAGCTCCTCGGTCTTTTCCTTCTTTTTCTCCTTCCCCCGCAGGTGACGGATTCTAAGTAGTCTTTTGGTTCCGGAGCACGCCGGGCAGAAGAAAGCAGGTCACAGTCCTTGCAATTACCCTCAGATGGCGGTGCTCGGCAGTCCGATTAACTCCCTGAAGAAAACAAAGTTCTGCAAACCGGGAGTGACAGAAACTGTTTCCACCGGGTGATTTCTTCCTGACTTTTGCGGCAAAACGAGCCCTCTCTTCAGGGAGACCTCACGCAGGTCTCTCCTCACTGAGCTCCGGAGCTGAACAACCACTTCCCGCGTCTTTTCTTCCTGGCTTTCATACACTAGTTCCTGTGGGGAATTTCCCAACTCTGTGTTTGTCGTTGTACAGTCTGACGCTGCCCCCTTGTGGGCAATTGCTGGAACAGTATTCAAAGCCATTTCTACAGAAAGGATGCAGTCGGACTTGCTGACCCCATTACATGTATATGTTTTCTTTGTCTCTTGAGATGATTACAACTTTGGGGCATTTTACACTATATATGTTTAGCTTCCAAGAAAGGAATTAGCACATGGCTGACTTTCCCACATTGTGCTGTTATATTGTAAACCTTACATAACCCTATGAATATTTGGAGAAATATTTTTGAAGTAAAAAAGAACACAAAGAAATACCGAGCCAGGGGTGGACACTAGCAGCGAAGGGCCCTAGTGTAGGTCTTTTGACTGGGCCACACCCAATCCATCAGTCTCCGCCAATGTAAAAACACATGTATTTACATGTATTATTTACATTGAGAATAATTTAATCACATATGTACATGCTAATACATAATACACCCTCTGTCACGTCCAGGTCAGTGTTTGTCACCTCTGTTTCTGACTCGCCCCAAGAGCTATCGGGTCCCGGACAGTATACTACTGGGATGTGTCACTGGGTGGCCATTGCCCGGTTCCGTGACCCCGGGGGTCGCTTTAAAAGGGGTTATATACAGGGGAATATTTAATAAAGTTTATGTCGTGACGCCACTTGCGTGTTGCGGTTATGGAGATAGAACCGCCACTGCACAGTCTCTCCGCTGTGGCTGATGTTAACGGCAGCCTGGATGTTGGGCTCAGGGGGTAGGTGATGGAGTTAGGCATGGAAAGAAGGTAGGCCACACAAGGGATTGCAGTGTAACTGGTTCTTTTTACTCACAGCAGTTGGATGGCTGATACCCGGAGGAAGGCTGGTCCTCACCACTGGTCCCCTTAGTCCCAGTGCCGGTTTAGTGACCTGGTGGCTTCTTTCCCCTGTACCTTTCTCAAGTTGGTGGGTCCCCATGGCTTGGAGCCTCTGGACGTCCCCTCCTAGTAGTCTCTCAGCCTCTGGTCCATACGGAGAAAAGCGTGAACCCTGTAGGGTCGGTGTTCCGTTCCTTCCCTGGTTCTCTCATTACTGCTGGTGCCCCTGGACTTCTAAGGTCAGTGAGGTCCTGGATTGTCCCCTCATTGTGCAGATTTTATCAGGTCTGCCTGGAGCGTTTGCCTGACCTAGGGCTCTGTACGCCATCGGTGCTATGGTTCCGAGAGTACTCCACAATACTCCTTTGGCACCCACATGCCTGCGCCTGACAGGTCACTGTTACAAACTCCCATCACTACAGGCAGAGGTGGGATTCAGCCGGTTCTGTCCGGTTCGGTAGAACCGGTTGTTAAAATAGCAGTCGATTCCCCGAACCGGCAAGAAACAGCTCCGGCAATCCGGTTCCTCCCTGTATTCATTTGTGTTAGTGTCTCTTTAAGAGTCTAACACAAATGAATCCCCGCACCTCCGTGCCGCACTTCCGGGTTGAGTGATGCCTGTCTGCTCCCTGACCCGGCGTGCAGCGACGCGCTGACGCTGCAAAGGTCACGGCAGTGTGAGGAGGTAGCTCCTCCTACTGCCGTCTGTCAGCGTGCCTGCAGAGTGCCGCGGAGGAGGACGGAAGACAGAGGAGAAGCCGCCGGTGCTTGGAGCAGGTAAGCGCTCAGTGAGCCGAACATGCAGGGAGAGGAAACAACATAACATGACAGCTATATGGGGAGAGGGGCCACATAAGATGGGAGCTATATGTGGCTATATGGGGAGAGGAGGCCATATAAGATGGGAGCTATATGTGGCTATATGGGGAGAGGAGGCCATATAAGATGGGAGCTATATGTGGCTATATGGGGGGAGGGGCCACATAAGATGGGAGCTATATATGGCTATATGGGGAGAGGAGACCATATAAGATGGGAGCTATATGTGGCTATATGGGGAGAGGGGCCACATAAGATGGGAGTTATATGTGGCTATATGGCGAGAGGAGGCCATATAAGATAGGAGCTATATGTGGCTATATGGGGAGAGGGGCCACATAAGATGGGAGCTATATGTGGCTATATGGGGAGAGGGGCCACATAAGATGGGAGCTATATGTGGCTATATAGGGAGAGGAGGCCATTTAAGATGGGAGCTATATGTGGCTATATGGGGAGAGGAAGCCATATAAGATGGGAGCTATATTTGGCTATATGGGGAGAGGAGGCCATATAAGATGAGAGCTATATGTGGCTATATGGGGAGAGGCAGCTATATGGAGAAAGGAGACCACATAAGATGGCAGCTATATGGGAAAAGGAGCCATATGGGACAGGATCTGCAGGGGAAAAGGAGCACATGGGATGAGATCTGCTGGGGAAAGAGGCCATAATAGGATGGTATCTGCAGGGGGAAAGGGGCCATAATGGGATGGGATCTGCAGGGGGAAAGGGGCCATAATGGGATGGTATCTGCAGGGGGAAAGGGGCCATAATGGGATGGTATCTGCATAATATTAAATAATATTAAATAATAATTTAAAAAAATGCGTGGGCTCCCACCATATTTTTACAACCAGTGTGGGTAAAACAAAACAACTTCTGGCTGCAACCCCCAGCAGTCTGCTTTACCATGGCTGGTTATGTTAAGGAGAAATTCCATGGTTTCGGGAAAGAAATCTCCTTCTTCCAGTGAATGTCTGCTGAAATCTCAAATTGAAGGTCACTGACAGCCGGCGGAGAAATTCAGACCACACAAGATAGCTGGTATAAATTACTTTCTCAGTAATGTGCACATGTGACATGCTTTATTGTTACAAGCCTTTTTATAGCGCAATAATGGGTTAATCTTTTAGCAAAATTATTCAGTATGCCATTGGTTATATTAAGAGCATGTGCAGAAAGCCTGTGATGTTTGTCCATACAGTTAGGTCCAGAAATATTTGGACAGTGACACAAGTTTTGTTATTTTAGCTGTTTACAAAAACATGTTCAGAAATACAATTATATATATAATATGGGCTGAAAGTACACACTCCCAGCTGCAATATGAGAGTTTTCACATCCAAATCGGAGAAAGGGTTTAGGAATCATAGCTCTGTAATGCATAGCCTCCTCTTTTTCAAGGGACCAAAAGTAATTGGACAAGGGACTCCCTCGTTAACCTGTAATCAATGAAGTAGTTAAAAGGTCTGGGGTTGATTACAGGTGTGTGGTTTTGCATTTGGAAGCTGTTGCTGTGACCAGACAACATGCGGTCTAAGGAACTCTCAATTGAGGTGAAGCAGAACATCCTGAGGCTGAAAAAAAAGAAAAAATCCATCAGAGAGATAGCAGACATGCTTGGAGTAGCAAAATTAACAGTCGGGTACATCCTGAGAAAAAAGGAATTGACTGGTGAGCTTGGGAACTCAAAAAGGCCTGGGCGTCCACGGATGACAACAGTGGTGGATGATCGCCGCATACTTTCTTTGGTGAAGAAGAACCCGTTCACAACATCAACTGAAGTCCAGAACACTCTCAGTGAAGTAGGTGTATCTGTCTCTAAGTCAACAGTAAAGAGAAGACTCCATGAAAGTAAATACAAAGGGTTCACATCTAGATGCAAACCATTCATCAATTCCAAAAATAGACAGGCCAGAGTTAAATTTGCTGAAAAACACCTCATGAAGCCAGCTCAGTTCTGGAAAAGTATTCTATGGACAGATGAGACAAAGATCAACCTGTACCAGAATGATGGGAAGAAAAAAGTTTGGAGAAGAAAGGGAACGGCACATGATCCAAGGCACACCACATCCTCTGTAAAACATGGTGGAGGCAACGTGATGGCATGGGCATGCATGGCTTTCAATGGCACTGGGTCACTTGTGTTTATTGATGACATAACAGCAGACAAGAGTAGCCGGATGAATTCTGAAGTGTACCGGGATATACTTTCAGCCCAGATTCAGCCAAATGCCGCAAAGTTGATCGGACGGCGCTTCATAGTACAGATGGACAATGACCCCAAGCATACAGCCAAAGCTACCGAGGAGTTCATGAGTGCAAAAAAGTGGAACATTCTGCAATGGCCAAGTCAATCACCAGATCTTAACCCAATTGAGCATGCATTTCACTTGCTCAAATCCAGACTTAAGACGGAAAGACCCACAAACAAGCAAGACCTGAAGGCTGCGGCTGTAAAGGCCTGGCAAAGCATTAAGAAGGAGGAAACCCAGCGTTTGGTGATGTCCATGGGTTCCAGACTTAAGGCAGTGATTGCCTCCAAAGGATTCGCAACAAAATATTGAAAATAAAAATATTTTGTTTGGGTTTGGTTTATTTGTCCAATTACTTTTGACCTCCTAAAATGTGGAGTGTTTGTAAAGAAATGTGTACAATTCCTACAATTTCTATCAGATATTTTTGTTCAAACCTTCAAATTAAACGTTACAATCTGCACTTGAATTCTGTTGTAGAGGTTTCATTTCAAATCCAATGTGGTGGCATGCAGAGCCCAACTCGCGAAAATTGTGTCACTGTCCAAATATTTCTGGACCTAACTGTATTTGGAATTTCCTCTCCAGCCATAGCTCGCAAAGTCCTTATCACGTAGCCCACTAGGGACAGATCCAAACTTACACAGATGTGGACAATTACCATTATCAACATTTTCATTCTGTTACCTTGTATTAGACATCAGCGGCAGGCTCCATCTTGTTAATAGAGAGGAGTGGTGTTCGAATTGAACCGTTCATCAATTTCAAATTCAAGTTGTTTTGAGCAATGTTCGAGTCGTTCGACTAACTCGAACGATTTGCTTCATGTTTGACAGTTCGAGTTAATGTTCGAAAACGGTTCGATCACCAAAAGCGTGGCTTTTCACAGTAAAGCTATATGCGCACGTTGCATATTTGCATGTGTCCTGCATCCCCAGCACAATCCCTCTCTCTTTCCTACTCACCGATCAGCTGCACGGCTGTCACAAAGCTCCGGCGGCTTTTCCTCTTTTGAAAATGGCTGCCGCTCATTATTCAATCTCGTATTCCCTGCTTTCCCCGCTCACCAATGACTAGAGATGAGCGAACCGGCCGTGGTTCGGCTCGAGTTCGGTTCGTCGAACGGAGGTCTCGTTCGAGTTCAGTTCGGCGAACGTTCGACGAACCGAACTCGAACCGCATAGGAAACAATGGCAGGCAATCACAAACACATAAAAACACCTAGAAAACACCCTCAAAGGTGTCCAAAAGGTGACAAACAACTCACAACACAAACACATGGGAAAGTGACAAGGACATATACTCATGCGAAAACAAAGGAGCTGGACAAGGAAAAAGAGGAGGAGACACAGATATGAGTATATGCAAGGGAACGTCAATGCCATTACTGTGCAACTTGAGCCCTGCTCATTTTAGGATTCCAATCTAGATAAATTGCCTGAGCTCACCACGTACGCCTTGGGGATCTTGTTGTGTCCCGCAGCCAGCGTTTTCTCGGAACGTGTCCTCAGTGCTGCTGGGGGTGTGCTGACAGCTAAGCACACGCATCTGTCCACTGACAATGTGGACAGACTAATGTTCACCAAGATGAACAAGTCATGGCTCTCAGAGGACTTTTCTTCCCCTGGCTCAGCCAGGGGAGGCGAAAGGCACGTGTATTTTTGAGAGTGCTTCATGCAAAGCATCTTTTTCATCTTGAAAATGGGGGTCAACTGATGCCACTCAAGTGGGGTGTGTGTGGCCCAATTAGTGGAAACGAGGGAGACTGTGGTTGGAGTCCCCTCGCTTTTGAAAAAAGAACCAAGATGAACAAGTCATGGCTCTCAGAGGACTTTTCTATCCCTGGGTCATCCAGGGGAGGTGAAAGGCATGCGTATTTTTGAGAGTGCTTCATGCAAAGCATCTTTTTCATTTTGAAAAGGGGGGTCAACTGATGCCAGGCAAGTGGGGTGTGTGTGGCCCAATTAGTGGAAACGAGGGAGACCGTGGTTGGAGTCCCCTCGCTGTGTTTGTAAAAGAACCAAGATGAATAAGTCATGGCTCTCAGAGGACTTTTCTTCCCCTGGCTCAGCCAGGAAAGGCGAAAGGCACGTGTATTTTTGAGAGTGCTTCATGCAAAGCATCTTTTTCATCTTGAAAATGGGGTCAACTGATGCCAGTCAAGTGGGGTGTGTGTGGCCCAAATAGTGGAAACAAGGGAGACTGTGGTTGGAGTCCCCTTGCTGTGTTTTACATGCTTTTAGAAGGGCATGACATGGCTTAGAGGTTGACTTTCAGCATCTGCAAACTGTTGGCTACCAAAATGCTTCCTTTCCAACCTTTTTAACCGAGGATTTTCGAGACCTTATGCCCATCGCAGTGCCCCAAGAGCCGATGCCCAGGCGCCACTCCTTCTCCAAAAAAAGGCGTGCACGCGCTACACCAGCATGTCGCACCAAACATCACCGCTTCTTTGAGAAACTGTGTGACAGGGTGCATTTCACCACAGATACTTGGCCCAGTAAGCATGGACAGGGGCATTACATGTCGCTGACTGGGCAATGGGTTACTATGGGGAGAGATGGAGAAGGGTCTGCTGTACAAGTCTTGCTGTCCCCACGAGTTGTATCAATCCTTCCTCTGTATGTAGAAGTTAATACACTGCTTCTGCCTCCTCAACCTCGTGTGGGTCCTTCACCTCGGCCCAAACCCTGTATGGTCAGGGCACCCTTCCTTGTAACTGCGCACAAGGAATACCACACACCTCCTTGCTATGCTGGCAGCAGAGCTCAATGCCATCATGCGGTCAAATGTTTACTTTGAAGTGTATGGGAAATGTGAGTCACACCGCTGTGAAGTTGTGGACAGTTAGCTCTGGAGACCAAGTTTCATCAATGGTTGTCTCCACTCAACCAGCAGCCATGGAAGGCCGGGTGTGACAATGATGCAAACATGGGTGCGGCCCTTCGCCGTGACAATGTGACACACGTGCCTTGTGTGGCTCACATGTTGAACCTGGTTGTCCAGCAATTTTTAAAGCACTATCCTGGCCTACATGGCCTTTTGCAGAAGGCACGATGTAACGCCTTCCTTAATCCACACACTCAGATGGGCTGTAAAGGATAGGCTAGAGGGAAGCCACTCACGAAGCAGGACCTCCAGAACCCTGAAACCCTTTAACCCCTATACAGGGATTAGGAATTACACAGGGCCCAAGGTGATCAATACCTGTGGAAGGCTGCAGTTCCAGAGAATAGTAGTCAGGCAGGGACAAAACATTAATTGAGAAACAGGAACAGAATGGGACGGCCAGGACTTAATCAGAAAACAAGCAGAGGTGAAATGCGGATTGGCCAACAAGGTACATAAACAGCAAGCAGGAAAAGTAGTCAGGTAACAAGCACACAAAATCATAAAACTGAACTGGGGGTAAAAGTAACCAGAGGTTCATAGCTATGTCTGGCAGTGGTCTGCAGACAGGATGGGCATAAAAAAGGGTGTGGTGTCTTCCCATTGGTTGTAGTTGAATGATGGTACTTCATCTGTGAGATACCCACCAGCTACATTCAGCCAGAGATTCTGCATCTGTCAAGGTAATGCAGCCCAGTGGGTGAGCATAACCTGCGTCCACCTGCGCCGCTGGCATCAACTTCTCTCCCATCATCAGCACTATGCATGAAAGAAACACGTTCTCACCTGGCTACCGGAGTACAAATTGACGGAGCATACTCCGTTGATGACTTAACCGCAGTGTGCGGCAATGATGCAAACCTGGCTGCGGGCCATCGTCAGGGCAATGTGACACACGTGCTTTGTATGGCTCACGTGTTGAATCTAATTCTCCAGCAATTTTTAAAACACCATCCCGGCCTACATGGCCTTGTGCAGCGGGCACGCTCGCTATGTGCTCACTTCCATCGTTCGCACACAGCAGCTCAACAACTTTCGTCGCTCCAGAAGTCTTTAGGTCTGGTGGTTAAACGCCTGAAATGCGATGTGTCGACACGCAGGAATTTGAATCTGCACATGTTGCAGCGTTTGTGGCAGCACAGCCGAACCCTGCTGCAATACGTTATGACATATAGCCTGGCCTAACTTGATCCAGAGGTGGTGCAGATCACGCTGCTGGAGTGGTGTCAGATCAAGGACCTATGCACCCTTCTACACATTTTACAAATGTCGACGAAGATGTTTAGCACTGGAAATGCCATTCTCAGCGTGACAATTCTGGTCATCTACATGATGGAGCACACTGTAAGCATTATTCGGAGTCAGGTGTTGGGACAAGAGGAAGGGGAGGAAGTACAGGAGGTGTCATATGCGGAAGGGATAACAAGATCTACGAGGTCCAGATGGTCAGCGGCACCTAGGCGGCAGTCATGGTGGGGGAGAGGGATTAACAAGGGCGCATAGTATCAGCAAAAAGTGTTGAGGAACGTGCAGGAGCCCATGAAGAAATGGAGGACGAACTGGCGATGGGCATGGAAGACTCAGCAGATGAGTGAGAGCTTGCTCACATTTTGGTTGTGCGAGGTTGGGGGGAGAGGGCAGAGGAAGGAGGCACGATTCTCACCTCTCTGCCACCAACACACCAAGGACTTGGTCCTCCTGGATACACAAGACACATGAGCGCCTTCTTGCTGCACTACCTACAACATGACCCTATGATTGTACGAATTCGAAGTAATGCTAACTACTGGGTTGCCACACTGTTAGATCCCCGGTACAAGACAAAATTTGGCAAAATAATTCCTGCCATAGAAAGGGACGCACGTATACAGGAGTATCTGCAGAAGGTGGTACGCAATCTTAGATCTGCTTTTCCACTAAACACCAGTGCTGCACAGAGTGAATCTCAATGCTTTGTCATGGATAGGAGGAAATGGTCTTTTACTTGTCCACATCTGAGGGACCGAGGGCTGGCTGCTGTGCTGAGATGGCATTGAGTACGGTGTCCCTGCAGAGTTGCACTTTTGGTCATATACAAAATGAGTTGAAAAAGGACAGATGCTGGTGGAAAGGGGAACAGGTGTGTTGGAAAGGGGAAAAAAGTTTTTGTCCGTGGGTTTGGTGGTTAAGCAAAAGTAACATTTGCTGAAGAAACACCATCTGTTACGGTGGGACTGGCAGATTTGGATAAGGTGGTATATACTATGTTACCGCTATATAACGAAAATTAATAAGAAAAGAAAGAGAAAGGTATATATCCCCATCAGCAGTCAATGTCCACCGTGCTCCCAGATGGAAAAGGAGAGGTTGGCAACTGGAAGGTTAGGTGGAGGATACAGAGCTGTGTGGCTATGAAACTAATAGTAGCCTGAACCGAGTTAGACGCCACTCGGATCTGGAGACTGGGAGCCCTGTTAGCGTCACAGGGTCCACACGCCCACCCAGCCTAGGAACTCCCTGTTAACATCACAGGGGCCATTGAGTATGCTGACCGTGTACATTGGGGCCACACCTGTGGACAGCAGGCGCATCAGCAGCAGCATGCCTGTTAATGCCACTGGGCTGCACAAGCAGGACTTGTAGGACAGGAGCTGGTCTTAACCGTTCTGCGTTACCAACTGTGGTGGCGGCCTGCATCGACACCCTATCTCTGCCTACCTCTGGCCTAAAGCCGCAATGGGTTCAACACATGGAGGTGTGCTCTTTCGGAGCATAATAGAAGACTGTGCACCTCCTTGTTGGCTCCAGCCCGTTTTATAACCTGGGTCCGCCCCAAACCAGGGTGGACCACAATGCACCTCCTGGAGACAAAAGCAGAGTGACACGTCATGAGTGGCATAACTAGCGTCCTATTTGGAACCGCAACTTCAATAATGACCTCATGGCTGCCACGACACAAACACCTCACCAGTCATCGTCTGACCATCAATAATGAGGTGACAAGTCATAGGGGCGGGCCTCTGCAAGCCATTTGGGAGTGGCCTGGCCACATCGTCAGGACACCTGATGCCCTGTGGTCTATATGGGCCCCCCACATCAGGGTCAGGGCCAAAGAGTTCATTACCGGACCTAGTCTCTGATGCAGTAAGTGCCTGAGCATGCTCAGTAGCATGAAATACAGTCTCTGAAAAAAGACTATCAGCTTTAGCATGGTGTCTAGGCACAAAACAGGACTTAGACCCGGCACGGAATGCAAGTACCTGTGCAAAGAGGCTTTTCGCACTAAGTGTGGGAGCATGCGCTGTATCCCGAAATGAAGACTTAGCCTCAGGAATGGCACAGTCAGGCTGAGCATACTCACTAGGCGAAACACTGTAGTTAGGCTGCGGCTGGGGTAAATCGGCACACGCATGCGCACTAGCTGCCTCTCCACACTTAGACGTGGAGGAGAAATTGCTCTTCGGATGTGGACTTGGAGATGCTGTCTATGAACAGAAGGAAAAGATAAAGGTGTGTGTTACAGCAGGGAGCCACTGCGGAAACACTTTGTTCAATTGTGAGGGGAGTCATTTTGTAGTTTGGCGAGGAGTACCGTAATGCCAGTGAGCAGCATCCTGTGCCACAGACCAACATTCTTACGGTGCTGTCTATACTGCTTACCATGAGAGGAGCGTAAAGTCTGTATTTTTTTGCAACTGGACATCACAGTACCCGGGTACGGTAGGCTGTGCCCAGACAATAATGCGGGCACGCAACACTTTGTTTTATTAGCAAAACACATATCTGTTCTGGGTAGGCCGACTATTTATAGACAATAAGACTTGCTGCCTCTGCACTGTCAAATTGTCACGTACAGTTTAAATCATAGAGGGACAGCGACACATGTTTTCATTGACTGTTGATTTTCAAGATTTCCATGACTGTGTTGCAGAGCTGTGTGGTTTGCATTCACACTGTTATCATCTGCCTTATCTGTGAGGCTTCAGCTAACAAGGGTATTCAGGGGGGTAATGTGTTTTGTCTATGTTTACGTAGATAACTGGGAAGCTCTTGTGATGCGCCACTGGTAAGTCGTGTTCGCACACACACACACACGCACAAACACACAATTACTGCTACGCAGGGTTTAAATTGTATGCATGGTTCTTATTGTTTGTTTTGGTAAAGTTAAACAATCATTTATCAACCCAACTGACTAGAGTCCTTTTCCTGTTGCCTGGTTTTGCTGCATACTGGGGAGCCCACCCTGTACACGATTTAAAATGAAGCATAAGTCGCAATGTGAATTTCACTTTGCTACAATGCGGCCTAGCGTGCCTGTGCAACCACCGCCTGCCCCATCAAGTGCATCAAGTGCTCTTCATCCTCTGTGACTGTGGGGACAGCAGTCTTACATGGTTTTTCACACTGAACTTCCACCCCTTTACACGCAACAGGGAGTGTGATTGGCAGGTCATCACTTGTTTTGGAAGTGGAAACAGATGGTATTGTTGAGCTGTCAGACATCGAGAAAACCAACATTGGATGCAGGCTACATTATATCCACACCTGCACCTTCGTCACAGATTGGCTGGACTACCTGCATTTAATAATTGCATTCCAGAAATGGAAAGGAGTGTAGAATGCACATGTGTTGTACCTTGCTTGGCAGCAAAGGAACACTAACTTAGTATTACAGACAATTTTAGGAAGGCAGAAAAAGAGTCAGCTCTTTGGGCAAATTAAATAGCATGGCAAAAGTGGACAGGTGGGTACAGTGGCCGTGTTCTGTGGGTACCAGGACAGAAAAGGAAGCCTCACTTTCTATCCCTCCGAATGATCAAGTGCAGCAAGGAGTTCCCTGAGTTTGCTATAAAATTAGCGTAGCAAAATGTGCATGAGGGTGTCATGCAGAGGTGCTGCAAATAGATTTGCACCAGTGGGACACTAATGGAAGTCCAACAGTCACTTCTTGTATGCCACTAAATGGCAGCATTTTTTGCTATTATTATAGCTTATTAAAAACAGAGCAGGAGGGTGTCATGCAGAGGTGCTGCACATAGCTTGGCACCAGTGGGACAATAATGGAGTACAACAGCCAGTTCTTGTATGCCACTAAATGGCAGCATTTTTTGCTATCGTTATAGCTTATTAAAAACAGAGCAGGAGGGTGTCATGCAGAGGTGCTGCACATAGATTTGCACCAGTGGGGCACTAATGGAGTACAACAGCCACTTCTTGTATGCCACTAAATGGCAGCATTTTTTGCTATCATTATAGCTTATTAAAAACAGAGCAGGAGGGTGTCATGCAGAGGTGCTAGAAATAGCTTGGCACCAGTGGGGCACAAATGGAAGTCCAACAGCCACTTTTAGGATGCCACTAAGTTTCCTCAGTGTTTGCTAGTATAATGGTTTAGTAACAATGAGTTTGAGTGTGCAATGCAGGCAGACGTGCTGCAAATATCTTTGCACTAGTGGGACAATAATGAAGTCCAACAGCCACTTTTAGGATGCCACTAAATGGCAGCATTTTTTGCTATCATTATAGCTTATTAAAAACAGAGCAGGAGGGTGTCATGCAGAGGTGCTGCACATAGATTTGCACCAGTGGGGCACTAATGGAGTACAACAGCCACTTCTTGTATGCCACTAAATGGCAGCATTTTTTGCTATCATTATAGCTTATTAAAAACAGAGCAGGAGGGTGTCATGCAGAGGTGCTAGAAATACGTTTCCTCAGTGTTTGCTAGTATAATGGCTTAGTAACAATAAGTTTGAGTGTGCAAAAGGCAGGAGGGTACAGTGGCAGGGTTGTGGGTCTGGGTACAGGAAAGGAAACCTCCCTTTCTATCCCTCCTAATGGGGAAATGCAGCGAGGAAATCCCTGACCTTAGCTACACAGACGCTGTCATCTTGTGTAGCTGTTAAAATCTGTTTTCACGGCCCTGACTGTCACCTATGGCTCTGACCCTGCCGGTATTAGCCCTTAAAAGGACTAATAGAAACTTCTATCCCTATTCTGTATAGCGCTGTGTGTAGAGTGTACACAGCAGTATCGGAGACAGGAGCTACGCCAGCGGTGACTGACACCCAGACGCAGAAGAGATAATGGCATCCGGACGGGCAGATACTCGTTTTTATAATGCAGGGACATGGACATCCTATCACACATGCCGTTGCTTCTCTGGCTAAAAGTCCACTTAGCTGTGTGTGTGTCTGGGATTGGCTGACATGCTGGCCCGCCCCACTACACGTGCGCGCTTAGGGAAGGAAGACAAGGAAAAAAAAATGGCGATCGCCATTATCCAAACAGCAGTGATCTGAATGCGCTGTTCCCGCACACTATACACTGAAATTTCATAATAGTGTGAGTCACAGAGTGACTTACACTATTACAGCGGAAAGCCAGCTAGTAATTAGCTTGTCTTTTTGCTGCTAGAACCATTCTCGAACGTATCTAGAACTATCGAGCTTTAGCAAAAAGCTCGAGTTCTAGTTCGATCTAGAACAGCCCCCAAAATCACTCGAGCCGCGAACTGGAGAACCTCGAACCGCGAACCGCGCTCAACTCTACCGACGACCATGATTGGTTGCAGTCAGACACGCCCCCACACTGAGTGACAGCTGTCTCAGTGCAACCAATTACAGCCGCAAGTGGGCGGATCTATAAAATTGTACCTGGGTCCCCCCCTTCTATGGCGGCATAATATATATAAATATATATATATATATATATGTATATACATACAGTGCCTACAACTAGTATTCAACCCCCTGCAGATTTCGCAGGTTTGATAAGATGCAAATAAGTTAGAGCCTGCAAACTTCAAACAAGAGCAGGATTTATTAACAGATGCATACATCTTACAAACCAACAAGTTATGTTGCTCAGTTAAATTTTAATAAATTTTCAACATAAAAGTGTGGGTCAATTATTACTCAACCCCTGAGTTTAATATTTTGTGGAATAACCCTTGTTTGCAATTACAGCTAATAATCGTCTTTTATAAGACCTGATCAGGCCGGCACAGGTCTCTGGAGTTATCTTGGCCCACTCCTCCATGCAGATCTTCTCCAAGTTATCTAGGTTCTTTGGGTGTCTCATGTGGACTTTATTCTTGAGCTCCTTCCACAAGTTTTCAATTGGGTTAAGGTCAGGAGACTGACTAGGCCACTGCAACACCTTGATTTTTTCCCTCTTGAACCAGGACTTGGTTTTCTTGGCTGTGTGCTTTGGGTCGTTGTCTTGTTGGAAGATGAAATGACGACCCATCTTAAGATCCTTGATGGAGGAGCGGAGGTTCTTGGCCAAAATCTCCAGGTAGGCCATACTATCCATCTTCCCACGGATGCGGACCAGATGGCTAGGCCCCTTGGCTGAGAAACAGCCCCACAGCATGATGCTGCCACCACCATGCTTGACTGTAGGGATGGTATTCTTGGGGTCGTATGCAGTGCCATCCAGTCTCCAAACGTCACGTGTGTGGTTGGCACCAAAGATCTCGATCTTGGTCTCATCAGACCAGAGAACCTTGAACCAGTCTGTCTCAGAGTCCTCCAAGTGATCATGAGCAAACTGTAGATGAGCCTTGACATGACGCTTTGAAAGTAAAGGTACCTTACGGGCTCGTCTGGAACGGAGACCATTGCGGTGGAGTACGTTACTTATGGTATTGACAGAAACCAATGTCCCCACTGCCATGAGATCTTCCCGGAGCTCCTTCCTTGATGTCCTTGGGTTAGCCTTGACTCTTCGGACAAGCCTGGCCTCGGCACGGGTGGAAACTTTCAAAGGCTGTCCAGGCCGTGGAAGGCTAACAGTAGTTCCATAAGCCTTCCACTTCCGGATGATGCTCCCAACAGTGGAGACAGGTAGGCCCAACTCCTTGGAAAGGGTTTTGTACCTCTTGCCAGCCTTGTGACCCTCTACGATCTTGTCTCTGATGGCCTTGGAATGCTCCTTTGTCTTTCCCATGTTGACCAAGTATGAGTGCTGTTCACAAGTTTGGGGAGGGTCTTAATTAGTCAGAAAAGGCTGGAAAAAGAGATAATTAATCCAAACATGTGAAGCTCATTGTTCTTTGTGCCTGAAATACTTCTTAATACTTTAGGGGAACCAAACAGAATTCTTGTGGTTTGAGGGGTTGAATAATAAATTACATTCTGAATAAACTTTTCACAATTTAAAAAAACAAAAAACAAAAAAAAAAAACCAACATTCTTTTTTGCTGCAGTGCATTTCACACTTCCAGGCTGATCTACAGTCCAAATGTCACAATGCCAAGTTAATTCTGAATGTGTAAACCTGCTAAATCTGCAGGGGGTTGAATACTACTTGTAGGCACTGTGTGTATATATATACAGGGGGTTTACTCGCTTGCAGCGATGCAGGGTAGCTTAGGCATACACAGGCAACGCAGTCTCTCAAAAATGCAGCAGTTTATTGGTACAACATAAACTGCCCTTCCAAATGTAACAAAGCCTCTCCTGGCTTAAAGGAAAATATAACATCCACATACCGTGGGCTTCCAGTCCAATTAAATGTCCATAGTGGATTCTCCACACTCTGGCTCCAGCCAGCGAACACAAGTCACTGTGGTGCTTCCTGCAGCCTCCAGCCCTCTCCAGCCAGGCTGCAGTATTTTTCCCCAGTCATCACCGGGACTGATTTCCAGGAGTCTCTCTTCAGTCTTCACACAGACTGAGATCTCCAGCACACATCCTCCATGTGCAGCACTCTCAGGCTTCTCTCCAGCACACATCCTCCATGTGCAGAACTCTCAGGCTCCTTCCTGTTTCTAAAACTAACAGTCTCTTAAAACCCAACCGGATACACCCACAGGTGGAGGTATGTGATTCTCCACCTCTGTCCATCACACTGGTCACAGTTTAAAGGGAACCTAACCCTTAATTACAACCCAAGTTCTGTGGAACTACAAGTCCCACAGTCACACCTTCAGTTCAATATCACAGGGGGATCCTTCTCCACTGCGACCATCCACAACATTGGTGGTCGCTACCTCACATATCCCCCCCCTCTGTTCACACTTGTAGGGTTGAACATTTGATAACCCACAGGGGCCCTGAGACAGGGCATTAGTGTCACCTTGCCCTACAAGTCGAGAGGGCCCTCTCTGATAAATTCGAGCTTTAGCTCCTGACAGAAAGTCGGTCATTGCCACCAGACTCGTCTCAGTCAACCTCCTTGTCAGGTACGCCCCCCGGTCAGACCTATCTCTCCATGACTGTCTCCAACGGCTAGTATAGTAGCGAAAGTCTCTTCCAGTCGAAACTACTGTCTGGTCTGACTCCGAGCTATCTAATCCACTAGAAGGGCTACTGTCTGGGCACCTCAGCACCGAGCGGATAGACAATCTGCTATATCTAGACCGTCTGCATTCTCTTTTTGCAGATTTACTATGGCTTGTTCTGCCATGGCGTCTTCGGTTGTCATCGCTCTGTTTGTGTGTTCTCTCAAGACCATCCTTCGCTGTAGATACATCACTCCCTTCATCCATTCCTTTGGAGTTTAGAGTAGAGGACTTGGACCATTCAGAGTCTATGCTATAGCCCAAAGTGTAGTTAGGTGTTCCATGACCTTGGTTCCTTTCATTATAGGACCTACTTTCTGTGCCAACTGAAGCAACACCTTTATCAGGTGGGCAACCCTTCTCCTGGCCCCAGCCTGAAAGCGGTCTCCACCTCATACCCACTTGATGGAGTTGTTCTGAAATATTCTGCCTGTTTAGGTTCAACTGCCTTAGTTCTTCCAGGTAACCCAGGCGGTACTCTAGTAGGACTCGTACATTTCCAACACACTCCTTTGTTCCCACAATGACACATGGGACCATACCGACTTCACAGAGTATCTTGGCTTCATTATGAATATCAATTCTTACTCTCGTCACACCGGACTTGTCAACCATCTGCTGCATGACTCTTCCATTTCTTCCAATCAGCTTCTTAACCAGTTCTCTGGGCACTTGTGTGACCTCCTCCACAAACTCCAACAACCTTCGAGCTGTCTTGACTGCTCCTGCAGTTTTCCCATAGATTCGGAATGTTCCACTGGTTTTTTCCACTTCAATAGCTGTAATACCTGGAACCTTCCTGGCTTGCTGAATGTTACTTCTCAGCGCTCTTATTGCAAGCCCAATTAATGGTTTCTTCACAACCACCACTTCCTGAAACGCTGCGGCGAGCCGCTTCATATGCTCCAATCGTCTGGTGTCTTCTTCCATCTTTGTAGAGATGAGCCACTTCGTGTGAAGACACTGTAGGTGCATGCCACTCAGGATAGCCACCCGCTTCTTTGTGACATCACTTACAGAGCACACCACCAACCGACAAGACTCTGGGGCAAAGTACACTTTATAGGCTCCTACGGCCGTCTTGAATTTTTCATGTACCGCCTCACTGGCACAGGCTTTTCTCAAGTCTGCAGGGACTTCTACCATGCACGTAAAGACTGGCCGAATTTCTTTACCTGTAAGGCCATCGGACCGTTCCTTGGGTCTTCCATATCCATCCTCTTTTCTTATCACAGGCTCCACCTTTGGAGTTGCATTCTCCTCAGGTTTTTCCATAGCCTCAGAGCCTTTGAATTTTTCCTCATCTTTGGGCTCAAGATTCTCAATCTTCTGTACCAAGTCCATCTTTATGGCCTCCATCTTGGTCTTACCAGTAAGTTCAGTTAAGCTCTCAGCTGCTGATGGGACTTCTGGGCTAAATTTCCCTACTTTAAGGGTTCTCTCAATTTCTGCAGCTTCAGCCATCTCTTGGGACTCTGCAGAATCTCCCTCAATTTCCTCTTGATTCTCTGCAACTTCAGAGGCTTTCTTGCACTCCATACCTTCAACCTCAGATTCTCTGGGGTCTACAACAGCTTTTGTGCCGTTTGCACTATTATTCACGCCAGCACTGGTTGGATCACTGGTCTGCTCACCATGACCTTTGTGGATTTTTCCTCCACCAACAGCCTCCAGGATTTCTTCTCCTATAGGGTTTTCACTCAACAGACCATCAGCCTCACACCAGGAAATCATAGGGGACATCACCACTACTGTTTTGGTCGACTCCTTTTCTGCACTTTCACCCTGCTGATTTCTGCCGTTACAATGTGTCAGTTCCAGCTCAGACTCATCTTCCTTTTGCATGATTTTGCTGTCCAACACTACATTAGCGGTTGCTATTGGCAACGTGCCTTTCTCAACCTTCTCTGCACACTCAGATTCTGGAAGGGAATCCACCCTTTTGGCAGAACTACATGACACTGTCTCTACCTGGACCATATTTTCAGAGGTTGTAGCTCGCTCCGCCTCTCTACGCCTGTTGCGCCTTCGGCGACGGGAGGAGGTTTTCCCCTGTTCGCTCATCAGTACTTCACTGTACTCGTTTGTCACTTTAGTAGAGTTAGTGTATTTACTGGAGTCATCGTCACTCGCCCTGGTGTCCTGGACTAACATGTTCCCACCTAACCAGGTGTTGGCTCCCTTTTCTGGAGCTCCCCTGTCACTAACAGTCATATTGTCATTTATTTTCTTACACATCATGTCACTAAGTTGGGCATGTCCACCTTTTTCTTTGCTCCCCACTAACTTAGGACAGTCACCTTTAGGGGGTGCTATCTTCACCTTACCACACACAGCCACCCCACAAGGACTCTTTTTAATCTCCCACTGTGGTGGAGCTTCCTTTGGACTTTTACGGCTCTTACAAAAGCACCCGGACACTTCCCCCTGCTTCCACAAGTCCACAAATAATTTGGAGTCCCAACCTATAATAATTGGGTGCTGTAAATCTGAAACTACACCAACATCATGAGAACCAATGTCCGTTTTTGTCTTAATGACCACACTGGTCATTGGGTATTCTTTATCATTATTGTGGGTGCAGTTGGCGTGGAACTTCTTTCCAGGAATCAGGTAGACATCAGATGTGGCCCTCACCAGGGTCACCAAACTCCTTAAGTCTACAAGTCCAGTTACAGATTCCCCATCCACTTCCACGGTACACAGACGTGGCTTCTCGTCAGATGGGTGGTCTATACTGCAGACAGGACACTTGCAGCATGAACACCTTTGTGCTTGACTACTGTCCATCTGCGCCACTGCGCCCTTGTCTATGGGATGCTCCATCCCCTTTTAGGCAACCACCCCTTCATGGGATTCCACCCCCTTTTGGGCAACCCAGTCCCCAGAGGGTACATTCCATAGCCTTTTCATGGAAACCGCATGTCTCAAACCACACAGTACCTCTGTGCCCCAGGTATCCTTCTGGGAACCCTGTGTGTGCACTGGCCCCACAAGAGACTGAACCCACTTGTCCAACGCCACCAAGTACAGACGCTCTGCCAGCGACTCCCGTCGCCGCTGCAGCCCATTCTGCTCTACCTCCTGGCGGCCAGTGTCCTGCAGTTGCTCACCGACCCGCACCAGGTACTTTAACAGTATCTCATCCACACAAGCTGCTCCAGTCATGGTCACTCAGCTCCCACGGACCTTCGTGGACCCGCCGATCCACCGCAAGCCGCTTGAGTGCGCTGTGAACTTTCGTGGACCCGCCGATCCACTGCAAACCGCTTCAAAAAATGTTTTCGTGGACCCGCCGATCCACAGGCAACACTTCCTTGCAGTGTGTAGACAGCAGAGAAAAAAAAAAACCTTCGTGGACCCGGCTGATCCACAGGAACAACACCTCTGCAGTTGTTAGACGTGCTGCCTGGATTGCTGCCCGCATTCTCCACCATATGTGAACGTTGCTTACCGCAACCCAGGGGGTTTACTCGCTTGCAGCGATGCAGGGTAGCTTAGGCATACACAGGCAACGCAGTCTCTCAAAAATGCAGCAGTTTATTAGTACAACATAAACTGCCCTTCCAAATGTAACAAAGCCTCTCCTGGCTTAAAGGAAAATATAACATCCACATACCGTGGGCTTCCAGTCCAATTAAATGTCCATAGTGGATTCTCCACACTCTGGCTCCAGCCAGCGAACACAAGTCACTGTGGTGCTTCCTGCAGCCTCCAGCCCTCTCCAGCCAGGCTGCAGTATTTTTCCCCAGTCATCACCGGGACTGATTTCCAGGAGTCTCTCTTCAGTCTTCACACAGACTGAGATCTCCAGCACACATCCTCCATGTGCAGCACTCTCAGGCTTCTCTCCAGCACACATCCTCCATGTGCAGAACTCTCAGGCTCCTTCCTGTTTCTAAAACTAACAGTCTCTTAAAACCCAACCGGATACACCCACAGGTGGAGGTATGTGATTCTCCACCTCTGTCCATCACACTGGTCACAGTTTAAAGGGAACCTAACCCTTAATTACAACCTAAGTTCTGTGGAACTACAAGTGCCACAGTCACACCTTCAGTTCAATATCACAGGGGGATCCTTCTCCACTGCGACCATCCACAACATTGATGGCCGCTACCTAACAATATATAATATATACATAGTATATATATGTATGTTATACAGACCAAAAGTTTGGACACACCTTCTCATTTAGTGAGTTTTCTTTATTTTCATGATTCTGAAAATTGTAGATTCACATTGAAGATTAGTTCAGTTATTCCAAATATACAAATTTTTATTAGAATGTAAGAAAATACACCACCAACGTGCAAATAGGTACAGGTAAAATGACCAAACCGGTCGCTTACATATGGAAAAAAAGACACACATGTACAATAAACATATACACTTGTCCAAAGAGAGGGTTCACATCAAAGGGATAAAGTTGGAGCCCAAACTTATCTTTGGGACCACAAATAATGGTTCAGGCAGCGCCACATAGTATGGAGGGAAGATTTCAGTCCATATACATCCAAAGAGAAATGTAGAGGTGCTCTCCAAATAATCCCTTATTATTGATGATAGTGAGCCGTCAACTTCATTGATAAAGAGATTATCTCCACCCCAACGCGTTTCCCCATACAAAAAACGTATGGTTCATCAGGAGGCTAAAAGATAAATACACTATATCAGCAACCAAATGATTTGCAAACAGTTTAAAAAAAAGCACCACATGTGGTATGAGAGCATAACAATAATAAACAAAAAGTACTTGCCCATAGAGATATTGTAACGGATATTCAGGTCCATGGCGTCATCAGCAGGGATCCATAGCAGGCAGACAATGCTGTAGGTTTGCTGCCACAGTCCAGAGTGAGGCGTCATGGAGCTGCATATCACAATGGGTTTAAATAGGACAGACCAGCTGGGTATAATCAAATTAGTCATGCAAATGTAATCCTCCCTGCAGATAGTTGCACACGCCCGATATACTAAGGGCAGTATGTGAGAACGGGGTCCGGCCGCACCAGCAAACAAGGCGGTCCTACAAGGACACCGCCATTAGAATCGCAGGCGCGCATGTCCAGGATCTCCTAGGCAACATGCACGCCTAAACGGAGGCCCGGCGGCGCCACAATTAGACGGCAAGTGTGCATACCCAGGATCACCCAGGCAACGCACATATACAGAAAGCTGTCCGGCGGCTATTAAGCCAAAGTGCGCATGCCCAGGATCTCCTAGGCAACGCGCACATATGAACAGGGGACTGGCGGCGCCATATTCAGCCGGCTATGCCGCAAGAGCGCATGCCCGATATCTCCTGGGCAACGCACATACACAAATGGCAGCACAGTGGTGAACATTATGTCAAATAGCGCATGCACAGGACCCTGGATGTCAAAGCACCGTAATTAGATAGAATAAGTCATATAATCCTGCTGAGGAATTACCACACGTACATAATAATATGCAGGGGACACTCTATCTCAGTCCTCCCTGCTTATCACTATATTATCACCTGTAATAAGCATTTTCAAAACAGCGTTCTCAGCTAGATTGATACTGGGCACTAATAGAATCATAGATAGTCATAGATAGGGATGAAAATACGCCCACTCTATTGACATACCCCTGTATTACTACTCAGAACTTAAAAATTAATTTTAGGATACTGGTGCCATGACAATTGGGGGTCCCCGCTTACAACGCTAGGCATATAGATAAATATTCTTAATACAGTGACAGTGTGATGTGGTATAAACATAGCATATTTATATATACAATATACCCAACATTAACAAGCTATTACTAATAGAAGGACAATTCAATAGACAAGTTATCTCAACCCCCCAAAAAATACCAAATTTTGCAACCAGATATAACCCCCCCCCATGTTCCCATTGGGAAAGTATATCGGAAGCAAGAATCCCGAGGGCAACAAAAAGATTCTATAAATATTGGCCATCAATGTGGCTCCATCCCTCTAAAGAGAAGAGTCATCCAAAGTAAGACATGAGGACTATCAAAACAATTCAGGACTACACCCAACACTACGTGGGAAGGAAGCAAGAGAAGGAGAGCTGTTCGTTAAGCCCTCTTGGAGCCAGTGAACCCATTTTGAAGATCCACGCTGATTCCTTTTGCAATAATATCCTATCAATATCGCCTCCCCTAGGGCTAGGTCTAACCACCTCCAAGACAGAAAACCGGACATGAGTTAGATCACCACTATGAGCCGTATTAATGTGACGAGAAATTGGCGTATCTCGTGCATTTCGGATATCCGATAGATGTTCACCCACCCGCCTCCGGAGTTCTCTCAGGGTCTTACCCACGTAGTCCATAGGACACGTACAGGTAGCCCTATAGACAACTCCGGAGGTTTTACAGTTGCTGAAATCACGCAGAAAAAAATTCTTTCCTGTAGCTGCACTAGTCACCCTTTTACATTGCTCCATGGAACCACAGTACTTACAATTGCCACAGCGGAACATTCCGCAAGGACATCTATCCAGCCAGGTCCCTGGCAACTTTGGCCCTTGGTACATGCTGTGAACAAGTCTATCACCTAGGGTACGACCCCATCTGTAGGTAATACTCGGAGATTTTGTGATGTATTTTGCCAAGTCAGGGTCAGCCCTCAGGATATTCCAGTGTTCTTTTATTACCGAGAATACCCTTTCAGACTGCACATCAAATGTGCCAATGACTCGCGTAACTTTGGAATCATCCTTACGGATCCTAGGGGCCATAAGATTATGTCTATCAATATTCCTAGCATAGGCATATGATTGTTGTAAAATCCCTCTTGGATATCCACGGTCCAAAAAGCGACCAAAGAGGTCCGAAGCTTGGGCCTTAAAATCATTCTCCCTTGAGCAATTTCTGCGAATCCGCAGAAATTGCCCCTTTGGGATACCCTTCCTAAGTGGGAGAGGATGATGGCTATCCCACTTAAGAAGGGAATTAGTCGCTGTTGGTTTACGATGAGTGAGGGTATGAATTTTACCCCCCTCATCTTTAAATATTACCAAATCCAGAAAGGTGATAGAGTTCCGATCGCATGTATGTGTGAACTTTAAGCCAACAGAGTTCCTATTGAGGCCTTCAACAAACTGTTCAAACTCAAAAATAGACCCCGTCCAGAGGATGAGGATGTCATCAATGTACCGGACCCATAGTCCGATACATTGATGAGATTCCCCATCCTCCCCCTCAAAAACTACCGTTTCCTCCCACCAGCCCAGGTACAGGTTTGCATAGCTGGGGGCACATGGGCTCCCCGTAGCTGTACCCCTGAGCTGGTGGAAGTACTGGGCATTAAATAAAAAATAGTTATGGTGCAGGGTAAATGATAAGAGTTCCTCAACAAATCTGCTGTGCCTCGAACACTCGACGGCCCTAGATCTCAAAAAAAATGTTACTGCCATAATACCTAAATCGTGGCGGATAGAGCTATAAAGTGCCTCGACGTCAATGGAGGCCAGAATAGTGTCAGGACCAACATTGACGTCCTCTAGGATTTGCAAAAGATGTGGAGTGTCCCTAACATAAGAGGGTAGAGAGGTAACAAGTGGGCGTAAAACTCTGTCTATATAAATGCCAACATTCTGTGACAGAGAATTAATACCAGCCACAATAGGCCTACCCCTCAAGGGCACTAAGCCCTTATGCACTTTCGGAAGAGCGTAAAAAACAGGAGTTACTGAGCAGTGTGGTCTTAAAAACTCATGTTCATTCATCGATGTCAGGTTACTCTGTCTGGCTCCATCAAGTATCGGAAGAAGAATATCAGCGTAGATCAAATTAGGGTCATGAGGCAACCATTCATATGTATCACCATCATTGAGTAAAGCGTGACACATGTCAAGATACTGTGAATGACTCAGGATTACAAGATTTCCGCCCTTATCAGACTGTTTAATGATAAATTCATCATTCTTTGATAAACGATCCAATGCCTGAAACTCATCATTGGTCAGATTAGATTCCAGACCACATAATGATTGAGGAATTTTTTGGAGATCGCCCTGTACAAGTTTTAAAAAAATATCAATGCTTGTACAACTTTGAATTGGTGGAGATTTTTTACTTGGTCTCTTCAGATTATGAAGGGACCATCACCTCTCCCTCTAGTATTGTCCCTAAGAAGGTCAGTAAGGGACTGAAAACAGTCATAATCCTCCTCTAGGATGCCCAATGCCCTACATTGTTCCTGAGTATTATGCTCAAAAAATAATTTCCACTTTAATTTTCTGCCAGAGTTCCAGGTCTTTTATCCACCCAAAACAGTCAAACCGGTTTGAGGGGATAAAGCCCAACCCCTTAGAAAGAACCGCATAGTCGTTGCATGAAAGGGGGATATCAGATAAATTTAATATCCTCCCCTGGCCTGATGTGCTCTCGCATGGGGGTAGTAATCCCCCATGCGTCTTTGCTCCAAAAAAGAAGAGCCAGGAGAACCAGAGGACACATATGAGGGCCCACGATAACCATAATGACCCTCCCTCCTTTTTTTTTATTTTTTCGGACCAACCCATGGGTGTGGATTGCGATTAATCAATTCAGGGGGATTAACACTAGTCCTCGGTCTTTCAGAATCAGATGTGTCCACATCAGAGGAGGACACAACTGAAGGTTGTCTACTAGGGGGTTGAAAAGCCTTGTCCTCCCTGAATTTAGCAAGATCCCTAACAAATTGAGAATGTTTTCTCTCTTAGAGGTTACTTTGAAATCGTTCTATGGAGGTCTGCAGCAACCCCTCCCTTCTATTAAAATCCGGATCACTCTTGAACCGTAATATTTTATCAATTCCAGTATTTAGTGTAATAGTAGATTCCGCAAATAATTTTTTCTCCTCCTCAAGCAATAAGTTCATTCATCTCAGAGAAGAGGTTACAGATTCCTTACGCCAAAGAACAAGAAAACTATCTGAGGCAGTTCTAGGGGATGGGTGGATATTAATCCTCAGTCCCCTCTGGACGATTTGATGTTTAAGATAGTTTTCCAACCCCTTAATTTCCCACCAGGAGCGTACATTATTTTTATAATTACCCAACAATTCTTTAAAGGAGTCTTTCAGGGTGGAGCCTGTATTTCCTGCAGAAAACTCTCCAGTGGAGACACTTGACTGGCTTCCTCAGCCCAAGACTCAGTGTTAACAGGTCCTGTTAGGAATCCTGCCATACTTTGGAATAATTGTACCAGTAAAGTAATTGGGCCAAAGGTCCCAGGAATATTATCAATCAATAATTAGTTCAGTTATTCCAAATATACAAATTTTTATTAGAATGTAAGAAAATACACCACCAACGTGCAAATAGGTACAGGTAAAATGACCAAACCGGTCGCTTACATATAGAAAAAAAGACACACATGTACAATAAACATATACACTTGTCCAAAGAGAGGGTTCACATCAAAGGGATAAAGTAGGAGCCCAAACTTATCTTTGGGACCACAAAAAATGGTTCAGGCAGCGCCACATAGTATGGAGGGAAGATTTCAGTCCATATACATCCAAAGAGAAATGTAGAGGTGCTCTCCAAATAATCCCTTATTATTGATGATAGTGAGCCGTCAACTTCATTGATAAAGAGATTATCTCCACTCCAATGCGTTTCCCCATACAAAAAACGTATGGTTCATCAGGAGGCTAAAAGATAAATACACTATATCAGCAAACAAATGATTTGCAAACAATTTAAAAAAAGCACCACATGTGGTATGAGAGCATAACAATAATAAACAAAAAGTACTTGCCCATAGAGATATTGTAACGGGTATGCAGGTCCATGGCGTCATCAGCAGGGATCCATAGCAGGCAGACAATGCTGTAGGTTTGCTGCCACAGTCCAGAGTGAGGCGTCATGGAGCTGCATATCACAATGGGTTTAAATAGGACAGACCAGCTGGGTATAATCAAATTAGTCATGCAAATGTAATCCTCCCTGCAGATGCACACGCCCGATATACTAAGGGCAGTATGTGAGAACGGGGTCCGGCCGCAGCAGCAAACAAGGCGGTCCTACAAGGACACCACCATTAGAATCGCAGGCGCGTATGTCCAGGATCTCCTAGGCAACATGCACGCCTAAACGGAGGCCCGGCGGCGCCACAATTAGACCGCAAGTGCGCATGCCCAGGATCACCCAGGCAACGCACATATACAGAAAGCGGTCCGGCGGCCATTAAGCCAAAGTGCGCATGCCCAGGATCTCCTAGGCAACGCGCACATATAAACAGGGGACTGGCGGTGCCATATTCAGCCAGCTATGCCGCAAGAGTGCATGCCCGATATCTCCTGGGCAACGCACATACACAAATGGTGGCACAGTGGTGAACATTATGTCAAATAGCGCATGCACAGGACCCTGGATGTCAAAGCACCGTAATTAGATAGAATAAGTCATATAATCCTGCTGAGGAATTACCACACGTACATAATAATATGCAGGGGACACTCTATCTCAGTCCTCCCTGCTTATCACTATATTATTACCTGTAATAAGCATTTTCAAAACAGCGTTCTCAGCTAGATTGATACTGGGCACTAATAGAATCATAGATAGTCATAGATAGGGATGAAAATACGCCCACTCTATTGACATACCCCTGTATTACTACTCAGAACTTAAAAATTAATTTTAGGATACCTCAATCATTATGTGGTCTGGAATCTAATCTGACCAATGATGAGTTTCAGGCATTGGATCGTTTATCAAAGAATGATGAATTTATCATTAAACAGTCCGATAAGGGCGGAAATCTTGTAATCCTGAGTCATCCACAGTATCTTGAAATATCAAAAAACTGACCCGCACATCCAACAAATGTGAACAGGTGCTAACTGAAAAAACATAGTAACTATAAATGCAAACAGTTGCACACTGAAAAAAGCCAAACATTTACCAGGGAAAATATGGCACTGCATTACTGCAAAAGAGAGATATTTAGTTTATGTATTGGCCAATGCATGTAAGACCGGAGACCAACGGCAAGGTATATCTCTGTAATCCGGGAACCTAACTTAAATGCCACTATCTAGGTTAAAAATATCCTTATCTGGACAAAATGCCACTATTTGGACTACAAACCTCCATGTATGGGCAGCTAGGCTATTGCTACAATGGTTATGAACACAGCCAGGTCTTAGGGCGGAGTGCTCAGTCAGAAAAAGACTCACTAGAAATATCAAAAAACTGACCCGCACATCCAACAAATGGGAACAGGTGCTAACTGAAAAAACATAGTAACTATAAATGCAAACAGTTGCACACTGAAAAAAGCCAAACATTTACCAGGGAAAATATGGCACTGCATTACTGCAAAAGAGAGATATTTAGTTTATGTATTGGCCAATGCATGTAAGACCGGAGACCAACGGCAAGGTATATCTCTGTAATCCGGGAACCTAACTTAAATACCACTATCTAGGTTAAAAATATCCTTATCTGGACAAAATGTCACTATTTGGACTACAAACCTCCATGTATGGGCAGCTAGGCTCCTGCTACAATGGTTATGAACACAGCCAGGTCTTAGGGCGGAGTGCTCAGTCAGAAAAAGACTCACTAGAAATATAAAAAAACTGACCCGCACATCCAACAAATGGGAACAGGTGCTAACTGAAAAAACATAGTAACTATAAATGCAAACAGTTGCACACTGAAAAAAGCCAAACATTTACCAGGGAAAATATAGCACTGCATTACTGCAAAAGAGAGATATTTAGTTTATGTATTGGCCAATGCATGTAAGCCCGGAGACCAACGGCAAGGTATATCTCTGTAATCCGGGAACCTAACTTAAATGCCACTATCTAGGTTAAAAACATCCTAAGACCTGGCTGTGTTCATAACCATTGTAGCAGGAGCCTAGCTGCCCATACATGGAGGTTTGTAGTCCAAATAGTGGCATTTTGCCCAGATAAGGATGTTTTTAACCTAGATAGTGGCATTTAAGTTAGGTTCCCGGATTACAGAGATATACCTTGCCGTTGGTCTCCGGGCTTACATGCATTGGCCAATACATAAACTAAATATCTCTCTTTTGCAGTAATGCAGTGCCATATTTTCCCTGGTAAATGTTTGGCTTTTTTCAGTGTGCAACTGTTTGCATTTATAGTTATTATGTTTTTTCAGTTAGCACCTGTTCACATTTGTTGGATGTGCGGGTCAGTTTTTTGATATTTCTAGTGAGTCTTTTTCTGACTGAGCACTCCGCCCTAAGACCTGGCTGTGTTCATAACCATTGTAGCAGGAGCCTAGCTGCCCATACATGGAGGTTTGTAGTCTAAATAGTGGCATTTTGCCCAGATAAGGATGTTTTAACCTAGATAGTGGCATTTAAGTTAGGTTCCCGGATTACAGAGATATACCTTGCCGTTGGTCTCCGGGCTTACATGCATTGGCCAATACATAAACTAAATATCTCTCTTTTGCAGTAATGCAGTGCCATATTTTCCCTGGTAAATGTTTGGCTTTTTTCAGTGTGCAACTGTTTGCATTTATAGTTACTATGTTTTTTCAGTTAGCACCTGTTCACATTTGTTGGATGTGCGGGTCAGTTTTTTGATATTTCTAGTGAGTCTTTTTCTGACTAAGCACTCTGCCCTAAGACCTGGCTGTGTTCATAACCATTGTAGCAGGAGCCTAGCTGCCCATACATGGAGGTTTGTAGTCCAAATAGTGGCATTTTGCCCAGATAAGGATGTTTTTAACCTAGATAGTGGCATTTAAGTTAGGTTCCCGGATTACAGAGATATGCCTTGCCGTTGGTCTCCGGGCTTACATGCATTAGCCAATACATAAACTAAATATCTCTCTTTTGCAGTAATGCAGTGCCATATTTTCCCTGGTAAATGTTTGGTTTTTTCAGTGTGCAACTGTTTGCATTTATAGTTACTATGTTTTTTCAGTTAGCACCTGTTCACATTTGTTGGATGTGTGGGTCAGTTTTTTGATATTTCTAGTGAGTCTTTTTCTGACTGAGCACTCCGCCCTAAGACCTGGCTGTGTTCATAACCATTGTAGCAGGAGCCTAGCTGCCCATACATGGAGGTTTGTAGTCCAAATAGTGGCATTTTGCCCAGATAAGGATGTTTTTAACCTAGATAGTGGCATTTAAGTTAGGTTCCCGGATTACAGAGATATACCTTGCCGTTGGTCTCCGGGCTTACATGCATTGGCCAATACATAAACTAAATATCTCTCTTTTGCAGTAATGCAGTGCCATATTTTCCCTGGTAAATGTTTGGCTTCTTTCAGTGTGCAACTGTTTGCATTTATAGTTACTATGTTTTTTTAGTTAGCACCTGTTCACATTTGTTGGATGTGCGGGTCAGTTTTTTGATATTTCTAGTGAGTCTTTTTCTGACTGAGCACTCCGCCCTAAGACCTGGCTGTTTTCATAACCATTGTAGCAGGAGCCTAGCTGCCCATACATGGAGGTTTGTAGTCCAAATAGTGGCATTTTGCCCAGATAAGGATGTTTTTAACCTAGATAGTGGCATTTACGTTAGGTTCCCGGATTACAGAGATATACCTTGCCGTTGGTGTCCGGGCTTACATGCATTGGCCAATACATAAACTAAATATCTCTCTTTTGCAGTAATGCAGTGCCATATTTTCCCTGGTAAATGTTTGGCTTTTTTCAGTGTGCAACTGTTTGCATCCACAGTATCTTGACATGTGTCACGCTTTACTCAATGATAGTGATACATATGAACGGTTGCCTCATGACCCTACTTTGATCTACGCTGATATTCTTCTTCCGTTACTTGATGGAGCCAGACAGAGTAACCTGACATCGATGAATGAACATGAGTTTTTAAGACCACACTGCCCAGTAACTCCTGTTTTTTACGCTCTTCCGAAAGTGCACAAGGGCTTAGTGCCCTTGAGGGGTAGGCCTATTGTGGCTGGTATTAATTCTCTGTCACAGAATGTTGGCATTTATATAGACAGAGTTTTACGCCCATTTGTTACCTCTCTACCCTCTTATGTTAGGGACACTCCACATCTTTTGCAAATCCTAGAGGACGTCAATGTTGGTCCTGACACTATTCTGGCCTCCATTGACGTCGAGGCACTTTATAGCTCTATCCCCCACGATTTAGGTATTATGGCAGTAAATTTTTTTTTGAGATCTAGGGCCGTCGAGTGTACGAGGCACAGCAGATTTGTTGAGGAAGTCTTATCATTTACCCTGCACCATAACTATTTTTTGTTTAATGCCCAGTACTTCCACCAGCTCAGGGGTACAGCTATGGGGAGTCCATGTTTCCCCAGCTATGCAAACCTGTACCTGGGCTGGTGGGAGGAAACGGTAGTTTTTGGGGGGGAGGATGGGGAATCTCATCAATGTATCGGACTATGGGTCCGGTACATTGATGACATCCTCATCCTCTGGACTGGGTCTATTTTTGAGTTTGAACAGTTTGTTGAAGGCCTCAATAGGAACTCTGTTGGGTTAAAGTTCACACATACATGCGATCGGAACTCTATCACCTTTCTGGATTTGGTAATATTTAAAGATGAAGGGGGTAAAATTCATACCCTCACTCATCGTAAACCAACAGCGACTAATTCCCTTCTTAAGTGGGATAGCCATCATCCTCTCCCACTTAGGAAGGGTATGATATTCTGCTGGGTATTCCTTGGTTGAAGCGGCATTCCCCACATATCGACTGGTCGTCTGGGGTGATTACGCGGTGGAGCGAGTCTTGTAGCTCCCACTGCATGTCTCCATCTTCCGCCCGTCGCTCAGTGGTATCCGTGGCGACTATAGACCATTCGAGTGGGAGGGCCGCTAGAGGGGGGGGTACTGTTACGAACCGGCGCCGCCATAGCCGCAAGCAGCCTGCTGCGGTTCCTGTTGCGCCCAGGCGCCGGCTGCCATTCTTGGCCGTGCCTCGAGTCATCCAGTTGGCTGTTCCTTCCACCACGTCTAAGTGTGGAGAGGCGGCTAGTGCGCATGCGTGCGCCGATTTACCCCAGCCAGAGTCTAAGCCCGGTGTTTTGCCTAGTGAGCATGCTCAGCCTGTTTGTGTTATGTCTGAGACTAAGTCCTCAGTTCAGGCTACTGAGCATGCTCCCACAATTAACCCTAACAGCCTCTTTGCACAGGTACTTGGACTTCGTGCTGTGTCTAAGTTCTGGGATGTGCCTACTGAGCATGCTCAAACTGATAGTCTGCTTTCTAAGCCTGTGGCTCAGGCTACTGAGCATGCTCAGGCACTTAGTGCATCAGAGGCTAGGTCCGGTAAGGACCTCACTGAGCATGTCCGTGAGGTGGCAGGCCCTGATAGGGCAGAGGGTGTCAGGTGTCCTGATGACGTGGCAACTCCGGACTGGCTCACAGAGGCCCGCCCCTATGATCTGGCACCTCAGTATTGGTCGTCAGACGATGACTGGTGAAGTGTTTGGGGCGTGGCTGCCATGAGGTCATCAATGACGTGGCGGTTCCGGATAGGTCGCATGTGACGTCACTGATGACATGGCACTCTGCTATTGGACCTTGGTGGTTCCACCCTGGGTTTGGGGCGGACCCAGGTTATAAAAGGGGCTGGAGACAACATGGAGGTGCGCAGTCTTCACTTTTGCTCAGTTAGAGCACACCTCCATGTTAGAGCCTCATTGCGGCATAAGCCTATGTTGAGAAGCGGTAGGTAGGGTTAGGCGAACGGTGCCTGTCACGCCAAGATTCGTGGCTCGGCACATCAGGGTCAGGCGCCGTGCTTCCCTCCTGCCGTTCCAGTCTTGCTATAGCAGCCCAGTGGCGTTAACTGGGCTGCGGCTGCTGTGCTTCCTGTCCGATTGTGCCCCCTACGCACACGGACAACGCACCTGCTGCGCCACCTGTCCGATTGTGCCTCCTACGCACACGGACAACGCACCTGCTGCGCCACCTGTCCGATTGTGCCCCCTACGCGCACGGACAGCATACCCCAAGACCCCTGTGGAGTTAACAGGGTGTTCCTTATCCTCCTCGGCTTCCCGGTCAACGCTACTGGTGTACCCATCTGGCCTGACGTGTCCTACACACACGTGGCCAGTCGAGAGGTGGCCAGAAACGCTAATCGGAGGACCGCTCGGCCTGACGTGTCCTACACATGTGGCCGACAGGGCGCTTTCGTGGCGGTCTTCCGGTCAACACTACCTGGTTACCACCCGGCCTGACGTGTTTCCTGCACACGTGGTTGGTGTAGCGCTAGGTGCACCAAAACGCTAATCGGGTTGTCGTCCGGTCTGACGTGTCCCAACACACGTGACCGGTTCCCAGAGTCCCTGGGTTATCTCAGAGCCATCCAGCTCTATAGTCTCCGCCTAACCCTCAGGTGCCAGCAGCTCCTTTGTCATCTGGAGCACGGTGGGCCCCGACTGGCGATTAGGATATATACCCCCTGGTCCTAATCTGCCGGTTCCCCCGTAACAGTAAGACTGCGCCAGGGTCTGGCTGGCATGGCGGAGATGGAGCAGCTACGTCACTTCATGCTGCAGCTTGATGCCAGAGTGAGGTCTCTGGAGAAGTCTGCTCTTGCTGCTGATATGGATGATGTGGTGGCTCAAGCGGCTGCAATGGTGTCCGTCACCAAGCCTACTCCTACCCTCCCTCACCTCTCGCTGCCCAACAAGTTTACGGGGAACAGCAAGGCATGTAGGGGATTCGTGAACCAGTGCTCAGTCCATCTAGAGCTGTTGGCTGCATGGTTTCTTACAGAGAGGTCGAAGGTGGGGTTTATCATCTCCTTGCTCTCTGATAGAGCACTGGAGTGGGCTACACCATTGTGGGAGAGGAATGACCCCGTAGTACAGGACTCTAAGGAGTTTTTGGAGTCCTTGCGACAAGTGTTCCTGGGGCCTCAGGTCACTCACGACTCGGCCCTACAGCTACTGACTTTGGAGCAGGGGCGTACTTCCTCAAGTCAAGATGCTGTGAGTTTCCGGACACTTGCTGCAGAACTGGGGTGGTCAGAGAGGACTCTCATTCCACTGTTCTGGAGGGGATTAGCCTCGCACGTGAAGGACGCATTAGCGTCGCGTGAGGTACCAACTACCCTTGAGGGCCTCATGACTCTGGCTACACGCATTGACCTGCGGACCTCCGAACGTCAGCTGGAGCGCAGGTCAGAGGGTCGTTCAGCCACTGTAGTGGTCTCTCCTACTGCACCTCCCTTAGAGGACATCTCTGTCCCTATGGACATCTCTAGGGTTGGTGTTGCTAGGTCTTCGAGTCGCAAGGGCATTTCCTGTTTCGCTTGTGGGCAGTATGGTCATTATGCCAACCGTTGCCCAAAGCATCAGGATAAGTGACCACGATTGGTGACCATAGCTGGAGGTAGACTGGACTCTGCGTCATCCATTAGGGTGACGTTTCCCGCGTCCATTTCCTTTAAGGGGTCAACATGGTCCACAAGGGCAAGTGTGGACACAGGTGCTGGGGATAGTTTCATCTCCTCCTCTTTTGCCCGGCGGCATGCCATCCCGCTGGTGCAAATGCCAAGGCCAGTGAGAGTCCGTGTGGTGGATGGGTCCTTGTTGCCCAAGGTAATTCACCAGCGGACAATGCCCATTACCCTTGCCATGTCATCTGGGCATAGGGAGACCATTTCATTTCTGGTTCTCCCTAAGGGTGCAGATGATATTCTGCTGGGTATTCCTTGGTTGAAGCGGCATTCCCCACATATCGACTGGTCGTCTGGGGTGATTACGCGGTGGAGCGAGTCTTGTAGCTCCCACTGCATGTCTCCATCTTCCGCCCGTCGCTCAGTGGTATCTGTGGCAACTATAGACCATTCGAGTGGGAGGGCCACTAGAGGGGGGGGGTACTGTTACGAACCGGCGCCGCCATAGCCGCAAGCAGCCTGCTGCGCCCCGGCGCCGGCTGCCGTTCTTGGCCGTGCCTCGAGTCGTCCAGTTGGCTGTTCCTTCCACCACGTCTAAGTGTGGAGAGGCGGCTAGTGCGCATGCGTGCGCCGATTTACCCCAGCCAGAGTCTAAGCCCGGTGTTTTGCCTAGTGAGCATGCTCAGCCTGTTTGTGTTATGTCTGAGACTAAGTCCTCAGTTCAGGCTACTGAGCATGCTCCCACAATTAACCCTAACAGCCTCTTTGCACAGGTACTTGGACTTCGTGCTGTGTCTAAGTTCTGGGATGTGCCTACTGAGCATGCTCAAACTGATAGTCTGCTTTCTAAGCCTGTGGCTCAGGCTACTGAGCATGCTCAGGCACTTAGTGCATCAGAGGCTAGGTCCGGTAAGGACCTCACTGAGCATGCCCGTGCGGTGGCAGGCCCTGATAGGGCAGAGGGTGTCAGGTGTCCTGATGACGTGGCAACTCCGGACTGGCTCGCAGAGGCCCGCCCCTATGATCTGGCACCTCAGTATTGGTCGTCAGACGATGACTGGTGAAGTGTTTGGGGCGTGGCTGCCATGAGGTCATCAATGACGTGGCGGTTCCGGATAGGTCGCATGTGACGTCACTGATGACATGGCACTCTGCTATTGGACCTTGGTGGTTCCACCCTGGGTTTGGGGCGGACCCAGGTTATAAAAGGGGCTGGAGACAACATGGAGGTGCGCAGTCTTCACTTTTGCTCAGTCAGAGCACACCTCCATGTTAGAGCCTCATTGCGGCATAAGCCTATGTTGGGAAGCGGTAGGTAGGGTTAGGCGAACGGTGCCTGTCACGCCAAGATTCGTGGCTCGGCACATCAGGGTCAGGCGCCGTGCTTCCCTCCTGCCGTTCCAGTCTTGCTATAGCAGCCCAGTGGCGTTAACTGGGCTGCGGCTGCTGTGCTTCCTGTCCGATTGTGCCCCCTACGCACACGGACAACGCACCTGCTGCGCCACCTGTCCGATTGTGCCTCCTACGCACACGGACAACGCACCTGCTGCGCCACCTGTCCGATTGTGCCCCCTACGCACACGGACAACGCACCTGCTGCGCCACCTGTCCGGTTGTGCCCCCTACGCGCACGGACAGCGTACCCCAGGACCCCTGTGGAGTTAACAGGGTGTTCCTTATCCTCCTCGGCTTCCCGGTCAACGCTACTGGTGTACCCATCTGGCCTGACGTGTCCTACACACACGTGGCCAGTCGAGAGGTGGGCAGAAACGCTAATCGGAGGACCGCTCGGCCTGACGTGTCCTACACACGTGGCCGACAGGGCGCTTTCGTGGCGGTCTTCCGGTCAACGCTACCTGGTTACCACCCGGCCTGACGTGTTTCCTGCACACGTGGTTGGTGTAGCGCTAGGTGCACCAAAACGCTAATCGGGTTGTCGTCCGGTCTGACATGTCCCAACACACGTGACCGGTTCCCAGAGTCCCTGGGTTATCTCAGAGCCATCCAGCTCTATAGTCTCCGCCTAACCCTCAGGTGCCAGCAGCTCCTTTGTCATCTGGAGCACGGTGGGCCCCGACTGGCGATTAGGATATATACCCCCTGGTCCTAATCTGCCGGTTCCCCTGTAACACTCTCCTTCTCTTGCTTCCTTTCCACGTAGTGTTGGGTGTAGTCCTGAATTGTTTTGATAGTCCTCATGTCTTACTTTGGATGACTCTTCTCTTTAGAGGGATGGAGCCACATTGATGGAAAATATTTATAGAATCTTTTTGTTGCCCTCGGGATTCTTACTTCCGATATACTTTCTCAATGGGAACATGGGGGGGGGGGGTTATATCTGGTTGCAAAATTTGGGTTTTTTTTTGGGGTTGAGATAACTTGTCTATTGAATTGTCATTCTATTAGTAATAGCTTGTTAATGTTGGGTATAATGTATATATAAATATGCTCTGTTTATACCACATCACACTGTACTACATATCACTGTATTAAGAATATTTATCTATATGCCTAGCGTTGTAAGCGGGGACCCCCAATTGTCATGGCACCTGTATCCTAAAATTAATTTTTAAGTTCTGAGTAGTAATACAGGGGTATGTCAATAGAGTGGGCGTATTTTCATCCCTATCTATGACTATCTATGATTCTATTAGTGCCGAGTATCAATCTAGCTGAGAACGCTGTTTTGAAAATGCTTATTACAGGTGATAATATAGTGATAAGCAGGGAGGACTGAGATAGAGTGTCCCCTGCATATTATTATGTACGTGTGGTAATTCCTCAGCAGGATTATATGACTTATTCTATCTAATTACGGTGCTTTGACATCCGGGGTCCTGTGCATGCGCTATTTGACATAATGTTCACCACTGTGCCGCCATTTGTGTATGTGCGTTGCCCAGGAAATATCGGGCATGCGCTCTTGCGGCATAGCTGGCTGAATATGGCGCCGCCAGTCCCCTGTTTATATGTGCGCGTTGCCTGGACTGTGGCAGCAAACCTACAGCATTGTCTGCCTGCTATGGATCCCTGCTGATGACGCCATGGACCTGCATATCCGTTACAATATCTCTATGGGCAAGTACTTTTTGTTTATTATTGTTATGCCCTCATACCACATGTGGTGCTTTTTTGAAACTGTTTGCAAATCATTTGTTTGCTGATATAGTGTATTTATCTTTTAGCCTCCTGATGAACCATACATTTTTTGTATGGGGAAATGCGTTTGGGTGGAGATAATCTCTTTATCAATGAAGTTGACGGCTCACTATCATCAATAATAAGGGATTATTTGGAGAGCACCTCTACATTTCTCTTTGGATGTATATGGACTGAAATCTTCCCTCCATACTATGTGGCGCTGCCTGAACCATTATTTGTGGTCCCAAAGATAAGTTTGGGCTCCTACTTTATCCCTTTGATGTGAACCCTCTCTTTGGACAAGTGTATATGTTTATTGTACATGTGTGTCTTTTTTTCTATATGTAAGCGACCGGTTTGGTCATTTTACCTGTACCTATTTGCACGTTGGTGGTGTATTTTCTTACATTTTAATAAAAATTTGTATATTTGGAATAACTGAACTAATTATTGATTGATAATATTCCTGGGACCTTGGGCTCAATTACTTTACAGATTCACATTGAAGGCATCAAAACTATGAATTAAAACATGTGGAATGAAATACTTAAAGTGTGAAACAACTGAAAATATGTCTTACATTCTAGGTTCTTCAAAGTAGCCACCTTTTGCTTTGATTACTACTTTGCACATTCTTTGCATTTTCTTGATGAGCTGCAAGAGGCAGTCACCGGAAATGGTTTTCCAACAGTCTTGAAGGAATTCCCAGAGATGCTTACCACTTGTTGGCCCTTTTGCCTTCACTCTGCTATCCACCTCACCCCAAACCATCTCGATTGGGTTCAGGTCTGGTGACTGTGGAGACCAGGTCATCTGGCGTAGCATCCCATCACTCTCCTTTTTAGTCAAATAGCCCTTACACAGCCTGGAGGTGTGTTTGAGATCATTGTCCTGTTGAAAAATAAATGATGGTCCAACTAAGCGCAAACCGGATGGAATAGCATGCCGCTGCAAGATGCTGTGGTAGGCATGCTGGTTTTGTATGCCTTCAATTTTGAATAAATCCCCAACAGTGTCACTAGCAAAGCACCCCCACACCATCACACCTCCTCCTCCATGCTTCACGGTGGGAACCAGCCATGTAGAGTCCATCCGTTCACCTTTTCTACAAAGACACGGTGGTTGGATCCAAAGATCTCAAATTTGGACTCATCAGACCAAAGCACAGATTTCCACTGGTCTAATGTCTATTCCTTGTGTTCTTTAGCCCTCACAAGTCTCTTCTGCTTGTTGCCTGTCCTTAGCAGTGGTTTCCTAGCAGCTATTTTACCATGAAGGCCTGCTGCACAAATTCTCCTCTTAACAGTTGTTCTAGAGTTGAGAAGATGTGTCCAAACTTTTGGTCTGTACTGTATATATATATATATATATATATATATATCACTAAATCCTCATATACTACACCCCCCATATATTACACCTGTAATATACTACACCTGTAAGATACTACATCCCCATATACTACATCACTACACCCCCCACATACTACACCTGTAATATACTACATCACTACACCCCATGTACTACACCTGTAATATACTACATTACTACACCCCATATGCTACACCTGTAACAAACTACACCACTACACACCCATACACTGCACCCCTATATACATCACTACACCCCCCATATATTACACCCCTATATACTACACTTGTAATAAACTACATCACTACACCCCCCATATATTACACCTGTAACAAACTACACCCCTATATACTACATCACTACACTACCCATATACTACACCTGTAATAAACTACATCACTACACCCCTATATACTACATCACTATATACTACAGCTGTCATAAACTACATCACTATACCCCTGTATACTACACTTGTAATAAACTACATCACTACACCCCTAAATACTACACCACTATACAGTATACTACAGCTGTCATAAACTACATGACTACCCCCTCATATACTACACCACTATATACTACACTTGTAATATACATCACTACACCTCCATATACTACATCTGTAATAAACTATATCACTACTCCCTCATATACTACACCACTATATACTACGCCCCCATATATTACACCCTCATATACTACACCCCCATATACTACACTACTTTATACTTCACCACTATATACTACACCCCATATACTACACCACTATATACTACAGCTGTAGTAAACTACATCACTACACCCCCCATATACTACACCCCAAATATTACACCACTATATACTACTCCCCCATATATTACACCCCTATATACTACACCCCCATATACTACATCACTATATACTACACCACTGTATACTACACCCCCATATACTACACCGCTATATGCTAGACTTGTAATATATATCACTACACCCCCATATACTAGACCTGTAATATACATCACTACACCCCCCCCATATACTAGACCTGTAATAAACTATATCATTACACCCCATATACTAAACCACTATATACTACACCCCCATATACTACACCACTATATACTACACACCCATATACTACCCCCCTTACACTATACTACTATATACTACACCACTATATACTACACTCCCATATACTACACCATATATACTACACCCCCCATATACTACCCCACTATATACTACACCTGTAGTAAACTACATCACTACACCCCTGCATACTACACCACTATATACTACACCCCCATATATTACACCACTATATACTACACCCCCATATACTACATCACAATATACTACACCCCCTTATACTACACCACTATATACTACACCTCTATATACTAAAATCCCATATACAACTGTAATAAACTACATCACTACACCCCAATATATTACACCCCTATATACTACACGCCCATATACTTCACCCCATATACTTCACACCACTATATACTACACCCCCATATATTACACCCCTATATACTACACCACTATATACTACACCCCCATATATTACACCACTATATACTACACCCCCATATACTACACCCCTATATACTACACCACTATATACTACACCCCCATATATACTACACCACTATATACTACACCCCCATATACTACACCACTATATACTACACTACTATATACTACACCCCCCAAAACTACACCACTATATACTACACCACTATATACACCCCCATATACTACACCACCATATACTACAACACTATATACTACAACTGTAATAAACTACGCCACTACACCCCTATATACTACACCTGTAAACTACAACTGTAATAAATTACATCACTACACCCCTATATACTACACCCCTATATACTACACCCCCATATACTATACCCCCATATACTACACACCACTATATACTACACCCCCATATATTACACCACTATATACTACACCACTATATACTACACCCCCATATATTACACCACTATATACTATACCCCCATATACTACACCCCCATATACTACACCCCCATATACTACACCCCATATATACTACACCCCTATATACTACACCACTATATACTACACCCCCATATACTACACCACTATGTACTACACCCTATATACTACACTACTATATACTACACCCCCAAATACTACACCACTATATACTACACCACTATATACACCCCCACATACTACACCACCATATACTACAACACTATATACTACACTACTATATACTACACCTGTAATAAACTACACCACTACACTCCTATATACTACACCTGTAAAACGACATCACTACACCCCATATACATCACTACACCCCCCAATATTAGTCACCAGCAACCCTCCCCTCAGGTTATTAGTCACCACTCACCTCTCCCTCCTCAGGCACCTCCGTACGGGCCCCCCGCAAAGCTGCTTCTCCTCTTGTATGGTCCCTGGCTTTGCCGATGCTGTTCTCCTAGGGGCCCTCGCCGCTGCTTCGCTCTGTGAAGGCCCAGGCTGTGCCGCTTCTTCTCCTGCCAGGTGGGAGCTTTTGAAATGACACACACGCCGTACTGACAACATCAGGGAATATGCGTGTGTCACACAGAAAGTGCCGGGCAGGGAACAGAGGACAGCTTCCTTCGTTCCGCTGATTGTGAGGACCCGGCACGCAGTGTGTGATGAGGGTGATCTGACCAGGGCCCCCCGGAGCCTGGAGTTCCGGACAACAGGTCAGATTGCCCTCATTACTGACCAGCGCACAGTACACATCAGGTTAATTACCCGATGTGTACTCTGCTACGTGTGCAGGCAACAGGGAGCCGGCTTCTGCGGACGCTGGTAACCACGGTAAACATCGGGTAACCAAGAAGCCCTTACCTTGGTTACCCGATATTTACCTTCGTTACCAGCTTCCGCCGCTCTCACACTGCCAGTGCCGGCTCCCTGTTCCCTGCACTCGTAGCCACAGTACACATCGGGTTAATTACCCGATGTGTACTCCGGCTACGTGTGCAGAGAGCAGGGAGCCGTCACTGACAGTGTGAGAGCGGCGGACGCTGGTAACAAAGGTAAATATCGGGTAACCAAGGTAAGGGCTTCTTGGTTACCCGATGTTTACCGTGGTTACCAGCGTCTGCAGAAGCTCTTCCATCCCTCCATCTGGGTGGCCCTATTCCCCTCAGGCTACCCAATGGGTGATTGGTGGGTGTGGTGCAGAGTGTTCCTCAGGATTTTGATACACCTGTTGGTAGCAACACCAAATTGGCAGGACCCGTAACCAAGGAGGAGCAGGTACCATGCAGAAGGACAGATTGCACGGCACCCTTGTGACGACCTGATAGGCCAGGGCGTCACATTCCCCTTGGTTTAACGTAGCTCGTCCGCGAGCTACAGAACACCAAGCATTTATTTATTTATTTTTTTTTTTTTTAAGGAAAGAAAAGGGTTAAGAAACATATTTTGAACAGGTTCATCCCACATTAGGGAGGTGCTTTCTTAAACTGTTACCAACATTTTTACTTTTGAGTTTGTCTGCCACAGGGGACGCCACCGGTTTTGATGGCAGCGGGGACCCAACCTTTCACGTTGTGGTTCCTCTCTACGAGAGTTGAGTCCCAACGTCCCGGGTCCCAACAACCCCCCCCCCCACCCAAACAACCTGGTTCCCCTGGAAACCTAAATCGGTCCTTGGGCCGGGTTAAGGTCCCGGGGTAGGTCAGACGACTCTGTTAGGCACAATGGGTGCAGTTTTTTTACAAGACACAAGTTTGTGTTGGTCACGCCAGTCCTGTGACCGTGGTCCATTTTTAATCAACTATAAAAACGTTGAAGTCTTTGTAAAACTTTTACAAAAGTCCCTGTATCATAGTACAACTGTTGTCAATCTAGAGAAAATCAGGTTAATTTCCCATTCAATTAGCTTTTCATTAATTATTTCATTGTCTAACATTTTCTATTTGGAAAATAACAAACTGTGGAAAATAACAAACGGAAAACACAGATACCTAACAATTTTACGGTACCATATTTTTACTTATATCAACATTCCTCTCTGTACCTCTGTGGAGGCTGCCCAAAGTTAATATGAGTGGGCCTTCTTAACCCTGGATTCTCATCCCCTTCTGTCGACACCGCTACCTCCCCTATATCTTCCTCACTTCCTATGCTGGGTGTTGCAGGCAAGACCCTACGTGTGCGTTTTCAAGGGAATAGGTGTCACCCTAGGTGTTGGAGTGGGTGCAGTGTTAGTAAGCCCTTACTGTTCTGTTTTTTCCACAGGTTGTGTGAATGTTAACACAGGGACTATTACTGCTCCATTCTGCATAGGCCAGTCTTCCGGAAAGTCACCTAGAATGGTTCGAATCACCTTCTTCCTTCTTTCCACCACTGGCGGTTGGGGTTGAGGCTCTTCTGCTAGCCTGAGCGGCTCTGGGCACTTCTTTAGATGGTCCCGGGACACCGTGGCCGTAGTCTTCCCATGCTCCTTGCTGATCAAGCAGGTTTTGTGATTATCGAAGTTGGATGGCTCTATCACAAACGGCTCCTTTTCCCATTGGTCATCTAACTTGTGCTGCTTCCGTTTTCTTTTTAGCAATACCTCGCCGGGGGCAAAGGGAGCTGCTTTACCTTGTTTATTGAAGTTCCTTTTCTGCCGCTCCCGGGAATGATTCAGATTCTCTTCAACACACCGCTGGATTTGCTTATACTGGGCCTGGCGACGGGTGTCCCAATCTTCCCCAGGTGCGTATGTCTCTGGTAGTTCAACCCCCATCTCCAAATCTATTGGGAGTCTTCCGAGCCTAGCCCTCATCAGGTACGCCGGGGTGCACTTCGTGGATCCGACTGGAATATGGTTATACATATCCACCAAGTCCGGTAGCTTCTCAGGCAACAGATTCCGTTCTTTCCAAGGGAAGGGTGTTCAGCAAGTTAATCACCAGGTGATTCATCTTCTCGCACATCCCATTTGTTTGAGCATGGTAAGGGGTAGTGCGAATCTTCTTGCACCCATATAGACTACAAAACTCCTGGAAGATTTTGGCTTCAAAAGCGGGGCCTTGATCTGTCCAGACTCGTTCAGGGTACCCATGTGGTCTGCAGAAGTGGGCCTGGAATGCCTTGGCTGCGGTGCTGGCTGTCAAGTCTTTAACGGGTACTACCACCAGGAACCGTGAATAGTGGTCAACCATGGTGAGTGCATACGCGTATTGCGACTGAGAGTCAGCTTCACATGGTCCAGTGCCACAATCTCCAAGGGCTGCCGGGTGATGATCAGTTGAAGTGGTGCTCACAAATAGGAATAACGTTTGGAACACCATTCTAAGTCCGAACTGGGTGCAAAAACCTAAAAAAACATCACTATGGGGAGATAAGGTATGCACACCAGTGACTATGTAAGGGGAATACATGAAATAGCAGAAACTGCTGTGTGAATACTGACTTGAAAAATCCAATAGCTATATGCAAGAGTGAAAATGTGAAAAAATGGAATCTGCATTACTGCCATGAACAAATGAATCAAGAGAAATTTAGCTACTGAATTGATCAATGCAATAGAGCCCCAACACTACGCCAAAGTATTTCTCTACGTTGGGGTCCCGAGCTTGTGTCTGTCCTCTCATGCAGTTAAAAAACTTACCGTGTATGGGAAGCTGAGACCCAGGCTATTTATGCGTATGATATGGATTGGCAATAGGTGTGGTTGGGGAGGGTTCACAAACGAAACTGCCATGAACATATGAATCATATAGCTATTGGATTTTTCAAGTCAGTATTCACACAGCAGTTTCTGCTATTTCATGTATTCCCCCTTACATAGTCACTGGTGTGCATACCTTATCTCCCCATAGTGATGTTTTTTTAGGTTTTTGCACCCAGTTCGGACTTAGAATGGTGTTCCAAACGTTATTCCTATTTGTTAGTATTTTTTCGTTTGTGAACCCTCCCCAACCACACCTATTGCCAATCCATATCATACGCATAAATAGCCTGGGTCTCAGCTTCCCATACACGGTAAGTTTTTTAACTGCATGAGAGGACACACACAAGCTAGGGACCCCAACGTAGAGAAATACTTTGGTGTAGTGTTGGGGCTCTATTGCATTGATCAATTCAGTAGCTACATTTCTCTTGATTCATATGTTCATGGCAGTAATGCAGATTCCATTTTTCACATTTTCACTCTTGCATATAGCTATTGGATTTTTCAAGTCAGTATTCACACAGCAGTTTCTGCTATTTCATGTATTCCCCTTACATAGTCACTGGTGTGCATACCTTATCTCCCCGAAGTGGTGCTCACAGACTGGTGCCATCTTGCCTCCTCAAGGCACAGGAGTCGCAATTCCTGCACCAGGCCTTGATGGAATCTCTCATTCCCAATCCAATAAAAACGACTCCTTAGTAGCATCTCCAGTTTCTTCCATCCAAAGTGCCAAGTATCGTCATGGTAGGCCTCCAGCACAACTGGGACATGCGATTTGGGACCACTATCTGGCAGATCCTCTCATGAGTCTTGGGGTTGGTCAGATTCTGACACAGCTTGCCTTGGTGTAAATAAAGCTGGCTTCTATCTTGCCACAGCTTTCTGGCTTCCTCCAGGGCATTTGGTCCCAAACGGGCATCAGCTCTGGACAGCAGCAACTTGACTAGCTTGATTTCAGGATCCTGGTCCTGAACTTCTTGCCAGCTGTGGTGAGGCAGGGGGTCGCACGTTATCTCCTGCTGGGGGACACTTGTTCAGGGTCACTCTTCCGCAGAGGGTTGGGGGAAAGCGGGTAGCTCAACCTCTTCTAGGCCGTCTTCATCCCCTTCTTCATCCAGCAGGTGGAGCATTCTGGACAGCGCATCTGCATTGGTGTTCTTGCGGCCAGCCCTGTATTTGATAATGAAATCATAGTTAGCTAATCGTGCCACCCATCGCTGCTCCAGGGCTCCCAGCTTCGGCGTATCCAAGTGGGTCAGCAGGTTGTTGTCCGTGTACCCAGTGAATTTGGCAGCAGCAAGGTAGTGCTTGAACCTCTCTGTCACAGCCCATACGAGTGCCAAGAATCCCAGCTTAAAGGAGATATAGTTCTCAGAGTTTCTTTCCGTTGGCCTCAGCTTCCGGCTGGCATAGGCAATCACCTTCTCTTTGCCCTTCTGTACTTGGGATAGGACAGCTCCTAGTCCCACATTACTGGCATCTGTGTACAACACGAACGGGAGGCCATAATCGGGATAAGCCAGAATCTCGTCTCCAGTTAGGACAGACTTCATCTGAACAAAAGATTTCTCTTGTTCTGGGCCCCATGGGAGTGGCAGTCTTGAGGGTGCCCATGTGTGGTCTGACCCACCAGGAGATCTTGCAAGGGGGCTGCCATCTGGGTATAGCCCTTGATAAACCTCCGGTAATACCCAATAAGGCCCAAAAATTACCGCACTTCCTTGACAGTGGTAGGCCGCGGCCAGCTCTGGATGGCAGTGATCTTTTCAGGGTCTGGCGCCACGCCCTCGGCACTTACCACATGCCCAAGGTACTGGACCTTGGGTTTGAGGAGATGGCATTTGGACGGCTTGAGCTTCATCCTGTATTTGTATAGGGCATCAAACACTTTGGCCAGATGTTCCAAATGGGCCTCGTACGTCTTAGAGTAGACGATGACGTCATCCAAATACAACAGAATTGTCTCGAAGTTACAGTGGCCCAAGCAGCACTCCATCAGCCTCTGGAACGCCCCCGGTGCGTTGCACAGCCCGAATGGCATACTGTTAAATTCGCACAATCAAATCGGGGTCGCAAATGCGGTCTTCTCTCTGTCATCTTCAGCGACCGCCACCTGCCAGTAACCGCTGGTGAGATCAAGAGTGGAGAAATAAGTAGCAGACTTCAAAGCAGCTAATGACTCCTCAATTCGGGGCAGAGGATAGGTGTCCTTATGGGTGATTTTATTTATCTGCCGGTAGTCCACACACATCCGCATGGTCCCATCTTTCTTCTTCACAAGGACCAGTGGGGCCACCCAGGAGCTGCAGCTATCTCTGATCACTCCTGCTTCCTCCATGCTTCGGAGCATATCTTTAGCACATTGGTAATGGGCAGGTGGTATGGGCCTGTACCTCTCCTTAATGGGGGGGAGTGTGCCTGTGGGTATGTGATGTTGTACCAGTTTAATCCGACCAAAATCCCCTTGTTTGTGATGTGCAGGTGTAGTGTCAGTGCCCACATGTAGTTCCTGACACCATTTTTCTTCTGGGTCCTTGGAATTGACCTGGGGGGGCCTGATGGGGACTCCCCTGTGAGCTGGCTGCATGAATGTCACTTGGGATCACTGTAAACAGCTTAGCTATGGTGGCTTACCGGGGCAATGTGACCTCCTCTTCCCGACAGTTAAGTACTCGCACAGGTGTAAGGGGTGGACGGACCCCTAGTGTGGAGAAGACGTTTTTCCCCCCCTGAAGACGCCACAGGAGTATGGTGGCACATTGTACAATGTTGTGTGTTATGTACGGTTCTCCCCCCCTAGGTGCCAGTGTAGTGAGTGGTTCCCCTGGTAACAGTGACAGGGAAGGAAGGGGCAGGGCAGCCTAGGTGGGGTTGGGCTCTGAATGCAGGGCAGTGTGCAGTGAGATGTGAGAGGCAAGCAAGCTCAGTCTGAAGTGCCGGGGCAGAGTGCAGGAGTGGGTGCTGTGGCAGTGGAGCGAAGAAGTTGGAGCTAATCCGGAGCCGGTAGTGAGTACTGGAGCCGTCCCCTAGTTCAATATAAATCCCTGGGAAAGGGCTGGACTAAAATCGGGATAGGAGTACCACTGCTAGGGGGATAACAATTGGCCCCTGCAGGCAAAGGAAAGTGCCCGTAGAGAAAAAGGAAACCGTTTTTATAGAAAAGGACTTGTAACTTGTAACGTACTAAAGTAAGCCTGCTGCAAACAAAAAGATGGAAGCTTTGTTTAATAAAACGGTGTTTGGTTTATCTGCTGCCTGCAATTGTCTCTTTCCTGAAAGTGAAGAAGGAGCTGGAGAGCACAAAAAGAACGCTGTCATGAATGGGCCCCATGCATCCACACTCTGCCTCAACAACACACCTGTTTTGCAAGTGACGGCCGGGCCGGGGTTTAGCCTGCGGCCCACAAGGCGAGGGGACTCGACTACACCCCCTGAGGCGCCCCCTGCCCCCGTTACACAGGCACCCTCCCCCTTTTGGACATTGACTACCCCTCTGGCAGTAAACACCGTGGGCCCAATGCTCTGAGGGCTGTGGCTCCACCACTGCCTGGTTATCTTGTCCCCGAGAACCTACAGCTGCCCTGCACCAAATTAACATTTCACTTCTTGGGGGGTACCACTAGAGGGGCTGCATCCATTACCCGCACACCACCTATCTCCCCTCCAGAAAGATTTACCTGTTGCCACTGCAGGAGGGCTCGGATCTCACGTTGCAGGACCCTCTGTTGCCCTGCTCCTGTAGTCTCTGATAGAGTTGAGCAATGTTCGAGTCGAACGGTTTGCCAATTTCATGTTCGAGTGATTTTGGGCGGTGTTCGAGTCGTTCGACGGACTCAAACGATTTGCTTAAAGTTCGGAAGTTCGTTACGTTCGAGACGGTTCGATCACCAAAAGCGGGGCTTTTCACAGTAAGTATGTGCGCACGTTGCGTATCTGCATGCGTCCTGCGTCCCCAGCACAATCCCTCTCTCTTTCCTACTCACCGATCACGGGTGTCTCGCTGCACGGCTGTCACAAATCACCGGCGGATTTTTCCTCTTTTGAAAATGGCTGCCGCTTCATTATTCAATCAGGTATTCCGTGCCTTCCCCACCCACTGGCGCCCATGATTGGTTGCAGACAGACACGCCCCCACTATTAGTGACAGCTGTCTCACTGCAACCATTCACAGCCGCTGGTGGGCGGGTCTATATCGTGCAGTAAAATAAATAAATAAATAATTAAAAAAAAAAAATGCGGTTCTCCCCCAATTTTGATACCAGCCAGGATAAAGCCACACGGCTGGAGGCTGGTATTGTCAGGATAGAGAGTGCCACATTATAGGGGAGCCCACCACCCTAATAATATCAGCAGGCAGCCACCCAGACTTGCCGCATCCATTAGATGCGGCAGTCCCGGGACTCTACCCAGCTCATCCCGAATTGCCCTGGTGCAGTGGCAATCGGGGTAATAACGGGGGTTAATCATGACAAGCGTCTCCATGAGACACCTTCCATGATTAACCTGTAAATGAAAGTAAAGAAACATACAGAACGAAAAATCCTTTATTTTGAATAAAAGACAAAAAACACCTAATTTGCCTCTTTATTAATCCCCAAACAACAATCCAGGTCCGAAGTAATCCACATGACACTGTCAGCTCTGCTACATGAAGATGACAGGAAGCACTGTAGAACACGAGCGCTTTGTGTCCTCTCCACGCAGCACCTGAAGTGAGCCGCGCTGTCACCGGAGACTTCAATCTGCATTGCAGAGGTCAGGATAACCAAATCTTCCTATGTTTCTCGTTAGAGGCAGTGGCTCAATGGTTACAGCAACTGCCTAGGGAGCATTACTTCACGAGTTCAAGTCCCCGGCTGCCCTGGTAAAGAATTTAATTTATTTTTAATTTAAAATTATAATTATTATTTATTTAGAATTATAATTTAATTTAATTATGCACTGAGGGGAGGAGCCGGACATCAGCTGTGAGCTGCGAGCCACACCTCTAAAATCGGAGCAGTTCACGGAATGAGGCTGCATTGCTCTCTCTGCTCTCTCTTCTCTCTCTTCTCTCTCTCTCCTCTCTCTTCTTTCTCTCTTCTCTCTCTCTCCTCTCTCTCTTCTCTCTCTCTTCTCTCTCTCTTCTCTCTCTCTTTTCTCTCTCCTCTCTCTCTCTTCTCTCTCTCTTCTCTCTCTCCTCTCTCTCTCTTCTCTCTCTCTTCTCTCTCTCTCATATCTCTCTCTTTTCTCTCTCTCTTCTCTCTCTCATATCTCTCTCTCTGTCTCTCTTTTTCTCTCTCTCTTTTTCTTGCTTTTTCTCTTTTTCTCTCTCTCTCTTTTTCTCTCTTTTCTCTCCCTCTCTCTTTTTCTCTCATTTTTTCTCTGTCTCTTTTTCTCTCTTTTTCTCTCTTTTTCTCTCTCTTTTTCTCTCTTTCTCTCTCTTTTTTTTCTCTTTTTTTCCCTCTCTCTCCTCTCTCTCTTCTCTCTCTTCTCTCTCTCATTCTTCTCTCTTTCCTCTCTCTCTCTTCTCTCTCTCCTTTCTCTCTCCTCTTCTCTCTCTCTTTTCTCTCCTCTCTCTCTCCTCTCTCTCTTCTCTCTCTCCTCTCTCTCTCTATCATCTCTCTTTTCTCTCTCTCTTCTCTCCTCTCCTCTTCTCTCCTCTTCTCTCTCTCTCTCATCTCTCTCCTCTCTCTCTTCTCTCTCTCCCCTCTCTCTCCTCTCTCTTTCTCTCTCTCCTCTCTCTCCTCTCTCCCCTCTCTCTTCTCTCCTCTTCTTTCCTCTTCTCTCTCTCCTCTCTCTCTTCTCTCTCTTCTCTCTCTCTCCCTCTCTCTCCCTCTCTCTCCTCTCTCTCTTCTGTCTCTATTCTCTCTTCTCTCTCCCTCCCTCCTCTTCTCTCCTCTTCTCTCCTCTTCCCTCCTCTTCTTTTTCTCTTCTCTCTATCTTCTCTCTCTTCTCTCTCTCTCTCTCTCCTCTTCTCTCTCTCTCTTCTCTCTCTCTTCTCTCTCTTCTCTCTCTCTTCTCTCCTCTGCTCCTCTCTCTCTCCTCTCTCTCTGCTCTCTCTCTCCTCTCTCTCCTCTCTCTTCTCTCTCTTCTCTCTCTTCTCTTTTTCTTTCCTCTCTCTCCTCTCTCCCTCCTCTCCTTTTCTCTCCTCTTCTCTCCTCTTCTCTCTCTCCTCTCTTCTCTCTCTCTCTCCCTTTCTCTTCTCTCTTCTCTCCTCTTCTCTCCTCTTCTCTCTTCTCTCTCTCTTCTCTCTCTCTCTTCTCTCTCTCTCTTCTCTCAAATTCAAATTCAAATATGCTTTATTGGCAGGACCAAAATACAATTAGTGTTGCCAAAGCAAGAGAAATACAGTAAGTGTGGTGGGAGGGGATCAGGGTTATGGGGAGTTGAGGGCACAATTTGGGCTCTGAAAGTCCATTTAGGGGCCTTATGTTCCCCTCAGCTTATGACATGTGGTGACATATTGGGCGGCAATCTCCACCATTGATTCCTTTTCCCCCAGTAGGAAGCGGAGTTTCATGTCCTCGTCCATGGATGGAAAGTCCGGGGTACGGGTGGTAAATTTCTGGAAGTGGGAGGCCCTCACAGTTGTCACAGTGCAGCAGGAAGTGCCCCTCGTCTTCCAGAGCCCCCTGCTGGCAGTGCTGGCACAGTCTGTTCTCTCGCGGCTTGTATGTCTGTCGGTGCCAACCCTGTTTACACCTCTAGGCTGTGGGCACTCAGTCTGTACAGGCTCAGGGTCTGCCTGTCTTTGGGGTGGCGTAACCTTTCCAGATATGGGGCCAGAGTGTAGTCCCTCCGCAGTGACCGGTAGATGGTGAGTTTCTGGGAGTTCTCTAATTCACTCTTCCAGTCCTCTATGTATTGCATCTTGCAGCTCTCTGAGATCTCTTTTATTTGGGCTTTTGTCAGGGTGTGTTGCTGACTTTGGCTGGACTGGCTGTCGGGGTTCCTGGCTTTCTCTGGACTTTGGCTCAGCAGGGCTTTATGATGGTAGGAGCTGGGGTTGCTGTTCTGTATGTGCGCCTGGTGTGATAGCGCCCTCTTGTGTATACTGGACCATAAGGGGAATCGGCCCAGCTTTGCCTGACAGGCTATGTTTGAGGTGCTGTGATGGACTTGGAGGAGATATTTACAGAACTCCATGTGTAAGACTTCGGTTGGGCTGGAATCCCACTTTGTGTGGTCTGGGTAGGTCACTGGGCCCCATACCTCGCTGCCATATAGCAGTATAGGCATACCTCCCAACTTTTAAAGAAGGAAAAGAGGAAAAAGTTTGCTGCGTGCTTAGCGCTCCGCGGCAAATTTTTAGGCCACGCCCCCTAACCACACCCATTTCACAGTCACACCCATATCCACTCCCCATCCACACCCATTCAGCATGGACACGCAGGCAGCCGGCGGGCCTCCAGCAGGGACGCGCAGGCAGCCGGCGGGCCTCCAGCACGGACGCGCAGGCAGCCGGCGGGCCTCCAGCACGGACGCGCAGGCAGCCGGCGGGCCTCCAGCACGGACACGCAGGCAGCCGGCGGACCTCCAGCACGGAGTCGCAGGCAGCCGGCGGGCCTCCAGCACGGACTCGCAGGCAGCCGGCGGGCCTCCAGCACGGACACGCAGGCAGCCGGCGGGCCTCCAGCACGGACACGCAGGCAGCCGGCGGGCCTCCAGCACGGACACGCAGGCAGCCGGCTGGCCTTCAGCACGGACACGCAGGCAGCCGGCGGGCCTCCAGCACGGACACGCAGGCAGCCGGCGGGCCTCCAGCATGGAGATGCAGGCAGCCACAGTGAGGCGGCCGGTCGCCCGCACAGTGAGGCGGCCGGTCGCCTTCACAGACAGGCGGCGGGCCGCCCGCACAGACAGGCGGCGGGCCGCCGCACAGAGAGGCGGCCAGCCGCCCGCACAGAGAGGTGGCCGGCCGCCCACACAATGAGGCGGCGGGCCGCCCGCACAGACAGGCGGCGGGGGGCGCCCGCACAAACAGGCGGCGGGGGCGCCCGTACAGACAGGCGGCGGGCCGCCCGCACAGAGAGGCGGCCGTCCACTGCAGAGACAGGCGGCCGTCCGCCCGCACAGAGAGGCGGCGGGTGGCGCCCGCACAGACAGGCGGCGGGCCACCGCACAGAGAGGCGCGGGCCGACCGCACAAAGAGGCGGCCCGAACAGAGAGGCGGCCGGTCGCCTTCACAGACAGGCGGCCGGCCACCCGCCTTCACAGATAGGCGGCCGGCCGCCCACCTTCACAGACAGCCGGCCGCCCGCAGAGACAGGCGGCCGCCCGCACAGACAGGCGACCGCCCACACAGACAGGCGGTGGGGGGCGCCCGCACAGACAGGCGGCGGGGGGCACCCGCACAGACAGGCGGCGGGGGGCGCCCGCACAGACAGGTGGCGGGGGGCGCCCACACAGAGAGGCGGCCGGCTGACCGCAGAGACAGGCGGCCGTCCGCCCGCAGAGACAGGCGGACGGCCGACCGCACAGACAGGCGCCCGGCCGACCGCACAGAGAGGCGGACGGCCGCACGCACAGAGAGGCGGCCCTCCGCACAGTGAGACGGCGGGCCGACCGCACAGAGAGGCGGCCGTCCGCCCGCAGAGACAGGCGGCTGTCCGCCCGCAGAGACAGGCGGCCGGCCGCCCGCAGAGACAGGCGGCCGGCCGACCGCACAGACAGGCGCCCGGCCGACCGCACAGAGAGGCGGACGGCCGCACGCACAGAGAGGCGGCCCTCCGCACAGTGAGACGGCGGGCCGACCGCACAGAGAGGCGGCCGTCCGCCCGCAGAGACAGGCGGCCGTCCGCCCGCAGAGACAGGCGGCCGTCCGCCCGCAGAGACAGGCGGCCAGCTGACTGCACAGAGAGGCGGCCGGCCGACCGCACAGAGAGGCGGCCGGCCGCACGCACAGAGAGGCGGCCGGCCGCACGCACAGAGAGGCAGCCGGCCAGCCGCACAGTGAGACAGCGGGCCGCCCGCCCGCAGAGACAGGCGGCCGGCCGACCGCACAGACAGGCGGCCGGCCGACCGCACAGAGAGGCGGCCGGCTGACCGCACAGAGAGGCGGCCGTCCGCCCGCAGAGACAGGCGGCCATCCGCCCGCAGAGACAGGCGGCCATCCGCCCGCAGAGACAGGCGGCCGTCCGCCCTCACAGACAGGCGGCCACCCGCCCGCACAGACAGGCGGCCGGCCGACCGCACAGAGAGGCGGCCGGCCGACCGCACAGAGAGGCGGCCGGCCGACCGCACAGAGAGGCTCCGGCCAGGAGGGGAGGAGAGGGGAGGGGAATCAGCGCTGGGGAGATTCTACATACCTTAGCAGCAGCACAGAGACAGAGACTAGTTTCGGGCAGCGCGCTCCTCTCTGTTATGCCACGTCACGTGTTAGGATGGTAGTGGTAAAAGCAGGGAGGCGGGGAGAGAGTGGGTGGGCGGAGCCCGGGAGACGGCCGTCCCGCCCGTGGCAACGGGACAAACAATGCAAAGCGTGATAGTCCCGCTGTATCCGGGACGGTTGGGAGGTATGGTATAGGGGTGATGACGCTGTCAAATCTCTTGAGCCAGACTCTCACAAATGGTTTGAGGTGGTACAGTTGTCTTCTGATAGCGTAGAAGGCTCTGCACGCTTTTCCTTTCAGGGCTTCTGCTGCTTGCTTGAGGCTCCCGTTATTGCTTAGCTCCAGACCGAGGTAGGTATAGCTGCCGGTTTTATCCAGCGTGGATTATTTAATGTGTAGGAGGGAGAGTTTATTTTATTCTGGTTCCTCTTCTGAAACACCATGACTTTGGTCTTCTTTTGGTTGATGGGAAGCGCCCATATGGTGCTGAACGTTTCCAGTACTGTCAGGCTATATTGGAGGCCTTTCTCAGTTGGGGAGAGTAGCAGGAGGTTGTCTGCGTACAGCAGGAACTTCAGCTCTCGGTCATGCAGACTGAGGCCTGGAATGGGGGAGGACTCTAGAGCTGTTGCTAGTCCATTTATATAGATGTTGAATAGAGTTGGGCTCAGGCTGCAGCCCTGTCTGACCCCACGGCCCTGTCGGAAGAAAGCCGTCCTCTTGCCGTTCACCTTCACGGTGCACCAGTTCTCAGTGTATGAGCTCTTGATCACATCGTAGGTTCTGCCACCTATTCCGCTCTCCAGAAGTTTCAGGAACAGGCCAGGATGCCAAACTGAGTCAAAAGTCTTGATGAGGCTTTGCACGGTGTTAATGTGGTCCGTGGTGCGGTGGTTTGGCATTAACCCAGCTTGGCTTCTGCTGAGGATGTCACCCTGGGTGAGGAAGGCGATAATCCTTTTATTAATGATACTGTTAAACAGTTTTTCCAGAATGCTGTCCACACAGATCCCTTTGTAGTGTGCTGGATCGTATCAGTCTCCATTCTTGTAGATGTGCATTATGAGACCTTGATTCCAGTTTTGAGGGAAGTATCCGGCACTCAGGACATGGGTGAATAGTTTTGCCAGTGCTGCATGAATGTCTGGGGAACTGTATTTGATCATCTCTGGCAGGATGCCGTCACTGCCCGCGGCCGTCTTACATTTTAGCAGTTTGATTCTGTCTTTTATTTCCAGCACACTGATTGGTATGTCCAGAGGATTTTGAAAGTCCTTGATTGTCTCCTCCATGTCTCTAAGTTTAGTCATTATATGCTCTTGTTCTGGGGTTAGGTCGTCTTCTGGGATATTCTTGTAGAGCCCCTTGAAGTAGCTGTGCCAGATGTTGCCATTTTGAATGTGGAGGGTGCTTTGCTTGGGATTTATACCAATATGGCTCCATGTCTCCCAGAATGAGTTGTCCTGGAGGGAGTCTTCGAGCTGCTGCAGTTTGTGGGAGATGTGCTTTTGTTTTTTCTCCTTGAGGGTTCGCTTGTATTGCGTCTGTAGGGTGTCATGGACCACTCTTAGCTCCTTGTTGTCCGGGTCTCTGTGTTTTTGATTTGAGGCTATCCTTAGGGAGTTGCGCAGTGCCTTGCATTCTTTGTCAAACCATTTTTGGCCTTGTTTATTTGTAGGTCTCTTGGAGTTGGTCCTTCTGAGGTCTGCTAGCTCTGCCATGGTATATAGGATGTTATTAAAGTCGTTTACTACCAGGTTGACCCCTTGCTGGTTTCATGTATAGGATTTTGTGTGAAAGTTTACAAGCAGCTCTTTAATCTCTGTTCTGTTGGTCATGTTGGTGTATTCAATGGCTAACTGTTTGGGCCACTTGAAGGATGGTGGCAGTTGTGGAGACAGCTAAAATGGGGCTTTTGTGTGGGTGACTTGTCCGTGGATCTCAAGTACAGCAGTGTCTGGTTGTGGTCTGACATGTGGGTGTCGGGGGTGACTATGAACGGAAAATAGTAAAGTCTGGCTCATTATAAGAAATAAATAAGGTACTCGGAAAATAAAAGTCCAGAAAATAGAATGAATCCGGCACACTAATAAGATAGATGACACTAATATATTTTTTGAGGATTTTTATTGTGTTTTTTTCTTTTGTTGTGAGGATGTCACAAAAAAGAAATGTATTTTTTCAGTCCAACGTTTCGGCCACAACCTTGGCCTATTTCAAGGATATGATAGGAATGATAGTATTTACCAATCGGTCCTGAGAAAATGAGATTTGTGGAACCACCTGGGTCTTTTTTTCTCCTGGATAGGACTGAGGCTATAATTATGTGGCGCCCTGGACAAGCCAGGACGTCACAGGAACTGCAACAACACACCCCACACCCCGGTTAGGAACATCTAAGTCAGACACAAATCCTTGTTGCCTCCCTCCAGGGGCTGATGTCCACACCAGGTGGGGCAGAGCCAGGCAGTTGGCCCCACCCACCGAGGAGTTCACAGTCCTGGAGGTGGGAAAAAAGGCAGTTGAGTTTGGAGTTCAAAGTGAGAGTCAGGGAAGTAGTAGTGGAAGAACTGACTGGCCGTGTCCGGGTACGTGGCCCGGGCACCTGACAGCAAGGTTGGCAGACAGTGGTGACCGTCTGTAGGAGAGGCCGATTGACGCACAACCGTAAGGACTGGGGACGGGCGGTGGCCCGCCGGTACCGGATCAGGGAGCGAAGAGAAGCCAGCACCATCCGGCAGGGCCTACGGACCCAGACCAGGCTTGGAGTCGCCGTTAAACCAGTCAAATCCGTCAGCGACGGGAACCTCCGGGGTTTCCCAGCAGTAAAGACCCGACTGAAGGCAACCGTCCAAACCGTGAGGGAGAGAAAGCTACCGCCAGAGCAGAGCTCCCAGGGCCAGAGCCTGCAGGCAAACAGGGGCTCCCTTAGCCAACCTACCGCTGGGGAGCGGGTTACCGGTGGGAAGCAATCGGGGCCGAGAACATAACACCGGTGCAGGGAGAGACATTTACCGCTAACCTACCGGGAGTGACCGTCGCAGCCGTCTGTGGGACTCGTCCATCCAGCTGTTTGTTTTACCAGAGACTCCGTGTGCGTTACTGGCTGAGTAAGTACCACCGTGCCGTCTGGCACTGCGCTGCCCCGCGACCCTGCACCTGGCCAGGCCCCGCAATCCACCAAACAGACAACAACTCCGGGCCCCGGGACTACCAAAATCCCCCTACCCACGGAGGGGAGGAAAACATCCCAGCTGCTCCCTGTCATCGCTCCCGGGATGCCCGTACAGAGCAGCGGGTAACTAGATTACCTGCCACAGATTATGTTTCTATTGCGTGCGGGGTTTTCCTTCTGCGCATGCGCCGCCGGGATACCCGGCGGCGCATGCGCGAGATGCATTCCTTGCTACGCTGTGACTTGTCACATCCCTCACCATGGGCTGAGTGTGGGCTGCCTGCAGCGCATGCGCTGCCTGGGGGCCGGGCATCACTCGGACACTACAGGACATGGTTACGGCCTTCTGCGCATGCGCCGCCTGGGTTTCCGGCAGCGCATGCGTGTGATGCGTTCCACGTCTCTGATCGGATCTAAGCGTCTCACAGCCAGGACGCAGATTTTTGGGTGCGACGCCCACACACTATTTAAATGAGACATGGCTCACTACACATGTCACTCCCAGGCACCACCAGATCCCCACACCAAGACGACCACCCACTAAGGTATGTGTTTTACAAGGATCACATAACGTTATTGAATATCGCTAGACTCCTGACCTTCTACTTAATTCCACAACTCAGGTCACAGAGACTACAATAGAGGGTATCTCCTGCTGTTTGCTCCCAAGGGGTAAGCAACACCCCACATTTTCCCACTTGAATTTATAAAGTTGAATGCTTTTTTCACCACATAACAGACACTTTCCACTATCGTGTTTCTCTATTCCTATAATTAGGTGTTGATTTTACATACCTTTCTGGGACTGCTTTTCCATAAACCAGACAAGTAATCCCCTGCTTTGAAATAGGTGATAAATACAAGCCGGTACTCATTTATCAGTTGGTAATATGGCACTTGATCAGTCTAATGTCCTAATTGTATATATTGTTATATTGTATATTATAGACTGTAAACTGTACAGACTGGAGGCAACAGGTCACTTATTACCTAGGGCGTAATTATAGCCTCAGTCCTATCCAGGAGAAAAAAAGACCCAGGTGGTTCCACAAATCTCATTTTCTCAGGACCGATTGGTAAATACTATCATTTAGATATTACACTATATAATATCACCGACTCATGTTCTTTTTTAGTTCTTAAATATGACATTATATGTCATTTGTCATACAATTCTGGAATAGAGTGGATAAGAGGATCATTCAAATCCTATATAGACATACGAGGATGTTAAGGTATCTATATCTGACAGTTAATGTCACACTATCCCACTCAGCCAGTAGTCACGAAATTACTCTTCACCTGAGTTTTTACTCCATGTATGTTACTTATCATTTTCTATCATCCTTTGACCCCAGGCTCCTTAGGAGTGGTGAATTTTAATTTAACCAAAAAGACCGGTTTCATGTGATATACGCTTTTCTACAAACTCATTGAGGTTTGTGTTTCACATATTTATGTTTTGTTATATTAATGACTCCTCCCTGATGGTCATAAATACATAGCTTTAATTTTTGTAAAACATGTTGTGTATATCTTCCTATTGTTTTTACACAATTTCCACTAATATTGTGTTTACTTGTGTAGAAAACTTTGTGTAATCCCTGTTTTTTCTCCACTATTAGTGGTACTGTATTACCATTATGATTGTATAATACACATTGTTTACTTATTGTAACCTTTTCTTTATACTGTTTTTGTACTTTATAGTCTTTGAAATAGACCAAGGCCAAGGTTGTGGCCGAAACGTTGGACTGAAAAAATACATTTATTTTTTGTGACATCCTCACAACAAAAGAAAAAACCACAATAAAAATCCTCAAAAAATATATTAGTGTCATCTATCTTATTAGTGTGGCGGATTCATTCTATTTTTTGGGGGTGACTATGAAGGCATTTATGTTTGCTTGGTCTATGTCTGTTATGGCATAATCCACTACACTGCTGCCCATGTGGGAGTTAAGTGTAAATCTCCCAAATGAGTCACCCCTGGTGCGCCCGTTCAGTATATGCAGCCCCAAGCTCCGGCACAAGTTCAGCAGTGTTTTGCCACTTTTATTCACCACTCTGTCGTAGCTGTTTCTTGCTGTCTGTACTGAGTCTCTGTAGAAGGGCTTATCTCCCAGGACGCATGTGTTTCCGTCAGGTTACAGGTAGTCCTTCTCTTTACCTGTCCTGGCGTTCAGGTCTCCACAGATGAGCACCTTACCTTTGGACTGGAATTGGGCAGCATCCCTCTGAAGTTCCTCGTAGATGTCCAACTTAAAGTATGGGGATTCTGATGGAGGGATGTAGGCTGCGCAGAGGTAGATGTCCTGCTGAGAGGTGAGGATGGAGCTACTTATCCTCATCCAGATATGGCTTTCTCCTCTTTTTATTGCCTTGATATGTTCTTGGATCTCCTCCTTGTACCATATTAGTATGCCCCCTGAGCAGCGGCTGTGTTTGGTGTTCTTGTTTTTCTGGGCGGAGACAGAAAATTCCTTGTATCCCATGGGTGCGAGAGATTCCTCCTCTGCCCGGGCCCATATCTCCAGGAAGATCTGGATGTCAATTTTCTTTAGCCTTTGTTTGAAGTCTGGGTCATTTGTCTTGGACCCAAAAGCTGAGGCATCTGAATGCCTCAGCTTTTGGGTCCAAGACAAATGACCCAGACTTCAAACAAAGGCTAGAGAAAATTGACATCCAGATCTTCCTGGAGATATGGGCTGGACTGATCCTTGAATGTTCCAGCTAAATGCTCTCTCTCTTCTCTCTCTCTCTCTCTTCTCTCTCTATTCTCTCTCTTCTCTCTCTATCCTCTCTCTTCTCCTCTCTCTTCTCTCTCCCCTCTCTCTTCTCTCTCTCCTCTCTCTCTTCTCTCCCTTCTCTCTCTCCTCTCTCCCTTCTCTCCTCTTCTCTCCTCTTCTCTCTCCTCTCTTTCTCTCTCTCTTCTCTCTCTCTTATCTCTCTCCTCTCTCCTTTCTCTCTTTCCTCTCTCTTTCCTCTCTCTCTCCTCTCTCTCCTCTCTCTCTCCCCTCTCTCTCCTCTCTTTCTTCTCTCCTCTTCTCTCTCTCCTCTTTCTCTTCTCTTTCTCTTCTCTCTCTCTCTCTCTCCCTCTCTCTTCTCTCTTCTCTCCTCTTCTCTCCTCTTCTCTCTCTTCTCTCTCTCTTCTCTCTCTCTCTCCTCTCTCTCTCTTCTCTCTCTCTTCTCACTCTCTCTTCTCTCTCTCCTCTCTCTTCTCTCTCTCTTCTCTCTCTCTCTTCTCTCTCTCCCCCTTCTCTCTCTTCTCTCTCTCCTCGCTCTGTCTCTCCTCTCTCTCTCCTCTCTCTCCTCTCTCTCTCTTCTCTCCTCTCTCCCTCTTCTCTCCTCTCCCTCTCTCTCCTCTCCCTCTCTCATTTCTCTCTCTCTTCTCTCTTCTCTCCCTCTCTCTCTTCTCTTTTCTCTCTCTCAGACCTGGGGATGATCAGCTGATGCGGTCACCTGACGCAATCAGCTGACACTAAAGGTCGAGCGGTGAAGCCGGCTTTTTACCGCCCGGCCGGCTAAACTATCAGCTGCTGTTGTCGGACAGGAGTCTGCACAGAAGTGTGTAGTTTGTTTTGTTTTGTTTTTTTTTGCACTGATGCATCAGCTGATTGTTTAAAAGCCGCTTATACAATCAGCTGCTGTGTCATGTGATTCAGGCCCTTGAACCTGACACATCATCTGATTGCTTTGCCTTCCAGCAAACCGATCAGCTGATATTGCATCCGGATTGGACGGCGCAGGACCCTTGACCCAGGATTACTGTGGAGGGGGGTTCTTTATTTCAATAAAGATGGAGTCACTAATTGTGTTGTGTTTTATTTCTAATAAAAATATTTTTCTGTGTGTTGTGTATTTTTTTTATCTGTACTAGAAATTCATGGTGGCCATGTCTAATATTGGCGTGAGACCATGAATTGCGGGCTTAGGGCCAGTTGAAAATATACAGCTAGTCCTAACCCCATTATTGCCCAGTGAGCCACCCATCACCAGGGCAGTTGGAAGAGTTGGATACAGCGCCAGAAGATGGCGCTTCTATGAAATCGCCATTTTTTGGGGCGGCTGCAGACTGCAATTCGCAGCAGGGGTGCCCAGAAAGCTTGGGCACCTTTCTCTCGGATTCCAATCCCCAGCTGCCTAGTTGTACCTGGCTGGACACAAAAATTGGGCGAAGCCCACGCTATTTTTTTTAAAAAATTATTTCATGAAATTCATGAAATAATTAAAAAAAAAGGGCTTCCCTATATTTTTGGTTCCCAGTACAAATAGGCAGTTGGGGGTTGGGGGCAGCCCGTAGCTGCCTGCTGTACCGGACTATCATACAAAAACATGGCGAAGCCCACGTTATTTTTTGGGGGGCAAAAAACTCATACAGTCCTGGATGGAGTATGCTGAGCCGTGTGTTATGATCCGGAACCATGGAAGACCACCACAAATCATTGGCAAAAAAGGTGACAAGAGCATTGGCAACTAATCTGGCCACCATCCCCTTACTAACCAACACAACTAGAAGTAGCCGAGGGGTGAACTAACATCCTGTGCACCGCGAACCCAGCCAGAGAACTAGCTATCCTAAAGGTAGGAAAGATGAATAACTCTCTGCCTCAGAAAATAGACAAGAATAGCAAGCCCCCCACATTCAAAGACTGCGGTGATATAGGAAAAACACAATACACAGGTAGATGACAGGATTAGCAAAAGGTGAGGCCCCCGCTGACTAAAATAGGAAAGTACAGGAAAGGAACTGATGGTAGCCAGAGAAAAACCCTACAAAATACCAACTTCCTGATAGTACAAAAAGGCCCTCAGATCGCTTGATCTGAACTCCGTCCTATACCAGGTGCCCTTGTCATACCAATGAACAGAAAACAAGAATTATAACAAATTCAACAAGCCATAAACACATGGACCCAAAGGAGCTAAACTCCACACAGAACTGCAGGGAGTTCCTCAACAATCCCCTGAGGGGGAAAATCCCTGGAAGGAAATAAGCTGAAACCAACCACAACAAATGACAAACCCAGATAAACAAAAGAACCAGACAATAAATAAAGAGCAAGCACTTATCTGGGGAAGATGTGGTGTAGAGCAGGATTAAGCAGGCTGAAAATACAAAGTACAACTGACATCCGGCAACAGCCTGCAATCAGACCAGGACTTAAATAAGCAGAGAATTAGGAAAGGAAACACCCACTGCACAACCCACCTGGTCTCTGTCCAAACCCTTCCTGGCCACCAGAGGGAGCCTCCCAGCAGCCAAGACATAACTAACATTCACAACAGTACCCCCCCCTTGAGGAGGGGTCACCGAACCCTCACCCACGCCACCGGGTCGCTCGGGATGAGCATGATGGAAGGCGCGAACCAACCTGTCCGCATGAATGTCAGAAGCCACAACCCAAGAGTTATCCTCCTGCCCATAACCCTTCCATTTCACAAGGTACTGAAGCTAACGCCTACTGCGACGGGAATCCAGAATTTTTTCGACCTCATACTCCAGTTCCCCTTGTACCAAAACAGGGTCAGGAGGCGCTGCTGCAGGAACTGCCGGCTCCACATGTTTCTTCAACAAGGACTTATGGAAGACATTGTGAATCTTAAATGACGCAGGAAGAGTCAAACGGAAAGATACAGGATTAATAATCTCCGAAATCTTATAAGGTCCAATAAATCTGGGCTTAAATTTAGGAGACGGAACTCTCATAGGAATATAGAACATAGAGGACAACCACACCATGTCCCCTACTTTAAACCGGGGACCAACAGTCCGACGCCGGTTGGCAAACTTTTGGGCAGTTTCTTGGGACTGAAACAATTTATCCACTACCTGCCCCCAAATCTGCTGCATTCTGTCGACCACCGAATCCACCCCCGGACAGTCAGACGCCTCAAGCTGCCCTGAGAGGAACCTAGGGTGATACCCAAAATTGCAGAAAAAGGGGGACACCAACGTGGTAGAGCTAGCTCTATTGTTAAGGGCAAATTCAGCCAAAGGCAAAAACGAAACCCAGTCATCCTGATCCGCAGAAACAAAACACCGTAAATAGGTCTCCAGGGTCTGGTTAGCCCTTTCAGTCTGACCGTTTGTCTGGGGATGAAACGCCGAGGAGAAAGACAGCTGAACACCCAATTTGGAGCAAAAAATCCTCCAAAACCTGGATACAAACTGCACCCCTCTGTCAGAAACAATGTTTTCGGGAATACCATGCAAACGGACAACATGTTGCAAAAACAAAGGCACCAACTCTGATGAAGACGGCAACTTAGATAGGGGAACCAAGTGGACCATCTTGGAGAATCTGTCACAGATCACCCAAATCACAGTCATTTTCTGAGAGACGGGAAGCTCTGAAATAAAATCCATAGAGATGTGCGTCCAAGGTTTCTTAGGTACAGGCAAAGGCAATAATTGCCCACTAGAACGTGAACAACAGGTCTTGGACCTAGAACAAACTCCACACGACTGCACAAAACGACGGACATCTCGGGACAGGGAAGGCCACCAAAAAGAGCGTCTCACAAGATCCCGAGTACCAAAAATGCCTGGATGACCCGCCAAAACAGAGCAATGAACCTCAGAGACAACTTGGTCTCTCCATTGGTCTGGGACAAACAGTTTCCCTGTAGGACATCTCTCAGGTTTATCCCCCTGAAATTCCGCCAGTGCCAACCGCAGATCAGGCGAAATAGCCGACAAAAATTACACCATCATTCAGGATAGTAGACGGTTCGACAACCTCCAAAGAGTCAGTGCAGAAACTCCTGGAAAGGGCATCGGCCTTAACATTCTTGGTGCCCGGCAAAAAAGAGACCACAAAATTAAACCGGGTAAAAAACAAAGCCCACCTGGCCTGCCGAGGATTCATCCTCTTGGCCGATTCCAGATAGATGAGATTCTTGTGGTCCGTAAGCACCACCACTTGATGCCTAGCCCCCTCCAACCAATGCCTCCACTCTTCAAATGCCCACTTCATAGCCAATAATTCCCGATTCCCCACATCATAATTCCATTCAGAAGGAGCAAACTTCCGAGAGAAAAAGGCACAGGGCTTAAGTTTACCCGAAGTAGCGTCTCGTTGAGACAGAACAGCACCTGCTCCGATCTCTGAGGCATCGATCTCAACTTGAAATGGGCGAGACACATCAGGTTGCTGCAGAACTGGGGCAGAAGTGAATCGCCTTTTAAGCTCCTGGAAGGCCACAATAGCCTCAGGGGTCCAATGCTCAGCATCAGCTCCCTTCTTTGTCAAATCTGTCAAAGGTTTGACAATGGCAGAAAAATTGGCTATAAATTTACGGTAAAAATTAGCAAACCCCAAAAACCGCTGCAGGGATTTTAGAGAAATCGGTTGCACCCAGTCGTAAATAGCCTGAACCTTAACCGGGTCCATTTCAATAGCGGAGGGAGACAGGATGAAGCCCAAAAAGGAAATCCTTTGCACCCCAAAGAGGCACTTTGACCCCTTAACGTACAGTGCATTATCCTTAAGTATCTGAAAAACCTCCCGTACTTGCCCCACATGAGAGTCCCAATCATCAGAAAAAATCAAGATGTCATCCAAATACACAATCAAAAATTTACCAATAAGGTCCCGAAAAATATCATTCATGAAGGCCTGGAAGACGGAGGGTGCATTAGTGAGCCCAAAAGGCATCACTAGGTACTCAAAATGCCCCTCAGGAGTATTAAAAGCCGTCTTCCATTCATCACCCTCTTTAATACGGATGAGATTATACGCACCCTTGAGATCCAGTTTCGTAAACCATTTGGCACTCTGCACTCTAGAGAACAGATCAGACATCAGAGGCAAAGGGTACTGATATTTGACTGTAATTTTATTAAGAAGACGGTAATCAATACAAGGCCTCAACGAACCATCTTTCTTAGCAACAAAGAAGAAGCCAGCACCCAAAGGAGAAGATGAGGGCCGAATGTGCTCCTTCTCCAATGATTCTCTGATGTATGACCGCATGGCATCATGTTCGGGCACAGACAAGTTGAAAATCCGCCCCTTGGGAAATTTACAACCGGGCACCAACTCAATGGCACAGTCACAGTCCCGGTGTGGGGGCAGAGAATCAGATTCCTGGTCATTAAATACATCACGGAAATCAGACAAGAAAGCTGGAACATCAACTGCCTGAGCAGATGTGGACGACACGGAAAGGTCCTGATGCAAACCTTGACAACCCCAACTAACTACCGATAAGGATCTGACTCGCCCACCCCAGGGCTATGGGACACCCGGTGCCGGGCCGGACTAGTCCGGGGGTAGTCAGTGGTGGCGGGGCCCCACTCCGTGGCCCTGGTGGGTGTCAGTAGAATATGTGGCTTGAATTAAAGTTTGTGTTCGTGACGCCACCTGTGGTCTGCGGCCATTAAGCCGCCGCTGCTGTGTGAGGCCTCCGGGGTGATGTTATGGCAGCAATGGTGGTACTGCTCCCCACAGGTGGAGCGGAGCCCCGGGGACACTGTTAGTGCTCGTGAAAGTCTATGGTGTTGTGTGGCTAACATGGTGCAGGGCCGACAGGCAATGAAAGAACCAGGCACAAACAACAGTCTCTTTACCTTTTCCTCTTTTACTTTGGGAACAGTCCAGTCCTGGGAGACCGTTACAGGTGGTGATGGGGATCCGGTCGGCCTGGAAGTACTTGGGGTGATCTTTCTGGCCAGCTGAGTATGAGGCCTACTCCTGTGCTTTTCTTTGTTATGATAGGACCCTGCTTCTCTGAATCCAGCAATGGCCCTCTTTGCTGCTGGGACCGATGGTACGTCCCTTTCCCTCTGTAGTAGGCTGCGCAGGCCCTCTCTGGTGCTTCTCTGCTGGAGTCCACACCGGGCCCTGATGCTGCAGCTGTACCTTCGGGCTGTTGATGGGCCAGGTGCTTGCAGCTCTCCTGCCCTTCGGATTCGGCTACCAGGGAGTATTTTAAGCCCTGGTGGCCACAGACTCCGATGTCCGAGTCTCTTCGCTGCCTCTCTGCTACTCCTGCTTCCCTGGGCCAAGCTGCTCTAGCTCTGGGCCCTAGATCCACAGGACAGCACACTCTGCGTCTGCTCACTATCACTTCTCTCTACAGACTGAACACTACTTCCTCCCTCAGGTCAGACTTAAGGAATGCTCCCTGGAATTCCAGGTTCAGAGCTCCCCCTGCTGGCCGGAGGGAGAACTGCGTTGGATGTTAAACTTGCTGGCCAATGGACCTACCCATTACCTCCAGGCTCAGCATTAACCCTTTGGAAGGGCAATGCTGTTGTGGCGACCAGGTCCTGGGGCGCCACACTCCCCCTTAGTTAAATTCAGTACTCCCGGACTGTAGAAAACAAAACAAGACATACATGTTACAACCTTAAACAACTATAAGAGTCCAGTGTGGCTCCCTGCCGGGTGTCCATTACACTGCTCCATGGGGGACCCGCCGCGATAAAACCCCCAACGTAGGCTCTGGGCGTGCGTCAGAGCATTGATGACCCCACTCTATGCACGCCGGACGGGTTTTTCTTCAGGGGTTGCTGAGCACACTGGTGCTAACTATGTACAGCTAGGTGTTGGCCACCCATAGTCCAGTGGCCCAATTGTCCATTTTCTCAACCAAAAAAAAAAACATTTTATACACAACATTACAGACATTTCACCTAACTATTTACATTCTAATAAGTACTCTTTCTTTTTACTCTCTATACCTTGGAGGGGGCTGTCCCCGAGTGCTGCGTTGGGACCTGCGTAGCTCTGGTGTCTGCCCCTGACTACTTGGTGTGTCTTCTACCTCAGCACTACAGGTAGGCCTAACCCTGATAGGTATGCGTGATGATTGCCTATGTGGTCTAAGAGTCGCCAAGGGTATGACAGGTTCACCACTGACAGGGGGTTGATTCTCCTGTTCCACTGCTGGCGTGTCATCTCGTGTTGGATCGGACGGTTCTTTAGGTGGATCTGGAACCTCTTCTGTTTCTGGCTCGACCAACTGCGGGAACGTCAACACTGGTACCACTATGGCATTGTTTATTCGGGTCCAAGTTTTGGGGAATTTCCCAAGGATTGTTTGGATCATCTCTCCCTCTTTTTCTTGACTTTGGGGACTTCCTTGTACTTCTTCTACTTCTTTTTGGGTTCTGCACCATTCGGGGCACGCTTTCAGGCGGTCTCGAGAAACTGCTTGATAGGTCTTGCCTTCATCTTTGCTTATGAGGCATACCTTACTAGTGTCAAAGTTGGAGGGAATAATGGTGTAGGGTTCATTCTCCCACTGATCATCTAATTTATGCGCCCTCCGCTTTTTCTTGAGGACCTGTTCTCCAGGTGCTAAGGGAGTTGCTGGAGCTGTTTGATTGTAATGCTGCTCTTGTCTCATTCTTGCTTGGGACAGGCTCCTATCTACGCATTCCTGGACCTTGCGGTACTGCTGTTGTCGCTCTGTATCCCAATCTTCTATCTCCTGAACCGCTTCAGGTGACACAGTCCCCATCTCAAAGTCTACATGTAACTTGCCAGGTCTTGCTCGCATCAGGTAAGCAGGGCTGCAGTTGGTCGAATTTACTGGGATATGGTTGTACAGGTCTACCAGATCTGGTAACTTCTCCGGCCATTGATTTCTTTCTTCCAGAGGTAGAGTCTTGAGCATATCAATGACCACATGGTTCATCTTCTCGCACAATCCATTGGTTTGGGGGTGGTACGGTGTTGTTCTGATTTTCTTACAACCGTACATGCTACAGAACTCTTGGAACACTTCTGCCTCGAATGCAGGACCTTGATCAGTCAGTACCCTCTCAGGGTAACCATGAGGTCGACAAAAGTAGGCCTGAAATGCTCTAGCTGCTGTTCTGGCTGTCTGGTCCTTCACAGGCACTACTACCAGGAAACGAGAGTAATGGTCCACAATGGTGAGGGCGTACACATAGCCTGACCGGCTTGGTGTTAACTTCACGTGGTCCAGGGCCACCAACTCCAGGGGCTGCTTCGTGACAATTGGCTGTAGGGGAGACCTCTGGCTGGCATCATCTTTCCGCCTCAGGTTACACGGACCACAGTCTCGGCACCACTTCTCGACTGTCCTTCTCATGTGCACCCAGTAGAACCGATCGCGGAGTAGGGTCTCCAACTTCTTCCACCCGAAGTGTCCTGCGTTATCATGGTAAGCTGCTAGGACCATTGGAGCATCCCTCTGTGGGACCACTATCTGCCAGACGAGTTCATTCGTTCGCCAGTTGACATATCTCTTGCAGAGCTTGCCTTGGTACGTGAACAGTCGTCCCCGCTCCTTCCACAGCTGCTGAGCTTCTTCTGGAGCATCTGGGCCAAGATGGGTCTCAGCTTGTGCTAGCTTTTCTTTGACCAATCGCACGGCCGGGTCACCGTTCTGTGTCTCTTCCCAATTATGGTGGAGTAATGGGTTGACCGAGACCTCGTGCTGGCTCGAGCGCTTCACTCCTACAGCATGCTCACACTGGGAAACACCTTGGTGATGGAAAGCCGGTAACTCTATCTCTTCGAGTTCATCCAGGTCTTCTCCAGACTCGGGTAAATGAGGCATTCTGGACAGCGCATCAGCATTGTTATTCTTCTTGCCAGCCCGGTACTTGATGGTAAAGTCAAAGTTAGACAGCCGGGCCATCCATCGCTGTTCCAACGCACCTAACTTGGCTGTTGCCAGATGTGTCAACGGATTGTTGTCCGCGAAGATGGTGAACTTGGCCGATGCCAGATAGTGCTTGAAGCGTTCAGTAACTGCCCAAACAATAGCGAGGAACTCCAACTTGAAGGAACTGTAGTTTTCTGGATTCCTTTCTGTGGGCTGAAGCTTCCTACTGGCGTAAGCTATCACCTTCTCTCTGCCTCCCTGCACCTGGGACAGAACTGCTCCCAGTCCCACGTTGCTGGTGTCTGTATACAGTACAACGGCTGGCTGTAGTCAGGGTAGGCCAGAATTTCTTCTCCCGTGAGAGCCCCTTTCAGCCGGACAAAGCATGTTTCCAGTTGGCTGCTCCATTCAAATGGAGGGCTCAGCTTCTTAGTGTGCTTTGGCTGGTCCACCAGGAGATCTTGAAGGGGCGCTGCTATCTTTGTGAAACCATCAATGAACCTTTGGTAGTAGCCCACCAGCCCAAGGAACTGCCGCACCTTCTTTACCGTGGTGGGTCTTGGCCAGTCCTTGATTACGGTGACTTTCTCCGGATCAGGTGCCACACCTTCTGCGCTGACCACATGACCCAGGTACTGTACCTTTGGCTTCAAGAGGTGACATTTGGACGGCTTTATCTTCAGGCCATATTTCGACAAGGACTCAAACACTTCTGCTAAGTGCCTCAGGTGGTCTTCATAAGTCTTGGAGTAGACTATGACGTCATCCAGGTACAACAGCACGGTTTCAAAGTTTTGGTGGCCCAAGCAGCACTCCATCAACCTTTGGATTGTCCCGGGGGCGTTGCAGAGCCCGAATGGCATACAGTTGAACTCGCAGAGGCCCATTGGTGTTGTGAATGCAGTCTTCTCCTTGTCCGCCTCTGCCACTGGAACCTGCCAATACCCACTGGTGAGATCCAAGGTGGAGAAATAGTTAGCTGACTTTAAGGCTGTTAGTGACTCCTCTATTCTGGGTAGTGGATAAGCATCTTTATGTGTAATGCGGTTAATTTGCCTGTAATCTACGCACATTCTCATTGTACCATCTCTTTTCTTTACGAGCACTAGTGGAGCTGCCCAGGGGCTACAACTATCTCTGATAACCCCAGCCTCCTTCATTTCCCGTAACATTTCTTTGGCACGCTGATACTGTGCGGGGGGTACAGGGCGGTATCTCTCTTTAATGGGATGATGATCACCCGTGGGGATTTGATGTTTAACCCCTTTCACCTGCCCAAAATCTAGGGGGTGTTTGCTGAAGACCCGCTCGTACTCCTGTACCACCCGGTAAACCCCGTGTTTTTGGTGTGAGGGGGTGGAGTCGGTGCCCACATGTAATTTTTGGCACCAGTCTTCCAGCTGCCCCTTGGAGCCATTGTCTTCCGCCTTGTCGGACGGGATCAAGGGTTCCACTGCTTTGATGGTATTGTTACTGACAGTGTACAGTTTTGCTACAGTGGCGTACCGGGGCAATTTGGCTTCCTCCTCCCCACAATTCAGGACACGGACGGGCACTCTCCCCTTGCGAACGTCTGCTACCCCTCTGGCTATCAGGACTCCAGGCCTACTGTCTGAATACACCGGTTCTACCAAGGCATGGTAATCCTGACCCTTGAGGCCTATTGCTGCCCGACACCATATCAACATTTCACTACTTGGGGGTATTGCAATGGGGAGGGAGTCACTTACCCTCACACTGCCAATTTCTCCTCCGGCCAGCTCTACCTGCTGCCTCCTCATCAGGGCTCTGATCTCCCTCTGTAGGGCACGCTGCTGCCCGGAGCTGGCAGTTTCAGACGCCTGTTGCAACAAAATTATCACTTCGGCAATACTATTTTCTATCACATTTGTACCAATGGTTAGCAGTGGGTCAGATTCTTTGCGATCAATATCTACAATTATCATCCCCTGACATGGCAATTCTACCCGCCCCACTTTAATGGTTACTTCTTTATCCCCAATTTGAGGCAAGGGCTGACGATTACTGGCCACAATTGTTAAATCATCATCTGGGCCATGGTCAATGTCTGAATCAGCCCAATATCTTTTGTACAGTTTATAAGGGATGGTTGTTACATGGGACCCCGTATCCAGGAGGGCATTCAAAGGGATCCCATCCAGCACAATAGGAAGGACCGGGCATCCTCCCACATACTTGCTGCGACTGGGGGTTGAGCCGGGCTTCCTTACACCTGGGGGTTGGCTCCTGGCCCCAGGCTCGGCCCATTTAAAGGACAGTGTCTTGCAATATGGCCCGCCTGGCTGCAGCGGCGGCAGATCGGTTGTCCCATTGAATCATACCGGTCTGTGTCTTTTCCTCGGGTCGGCGGAATCCTCCTCTGTCGCATCCATGGGACGTCATCTGGGCTGGAGGCCAACTCGATTCTTGCAGGCGATGGGGTCACTTGTAGAGACTGCACGGTCTTGGCAAGGGCAGCTACAGTCTTGGTCAGCTCCTGGACCTGCTGTCTGAGCTCTGCAGTGGGATCCTTATCCAGGGACTGCGCCTCAGCCCCTGCAGCGGCTCGTGTTGCAGGCACCACCCCGGGGTACGTGATAGCAAGAGGCCGGAGGGGTACTGGGTCATTCGGTGTAGATTCTCTCAGTACCCGGATGGCCTGGTCCTTAAACTTTGCAAAGTCCAGAGCAGGGTTCTGCAGGACCATGATACGCAGCTGGGTCCTGTGGTCATCTGACAGGAGCCCCTCTATGAACTGCTCAGTTAGGAGTTTGGCTTCTTCACGTACACTCTCTGGGTCCACCTGTTTAACTGCTTTCAGGGCCTCCTGCAAGTTTAAGGCATAGTCCCTTATGCTGTCTGTGGCCCGTTGTTTGCACCCAAAGAATCTCATCTTTATTTCTGCTGCGGTGCGGGTATCAAAAGTACTCTTTAGCTTGGCCAGTATCTGGGTTGCTGTCCCTTTATCTGTATCAGGCCAGGACTTCACTTCACGCTGGGCCGCGCCGGCTAGCTGCCCCATTAATATGCCCATCTTCTGGCTCTCAGTCAGCGGATACACCCGGAACAAGCTGTGCAGACTTTCTCTGAAGTCGCTCAAGGTATGGGACTCCCCGGAGTACTGCGGCAGCCATTCTGCTCCCGGGATGTACGGCATTGTGATCGGCATTACCGGCGCTACAGCGGGGGCTGGGGCGACGGCGACTGGGATTGCTTCGGCTGGTGCCGCGGCGTCTCGGGCTATGGCAGCCACCTGCCCTCCCTCCGAGTCGGACATCTTCCTCCCCCTTGGTGAAGCTCACCAGGCTCCGTTCACTTTTCAAATTCCCTTCTGGGTCGCGCGGGGTTAACGGCGCTCTGCTCTGATGGCGCGCTCCCTTCGCGCTCTTTGTCAGGCACGCCCCCCTTCTTCCTGCGCTCGGCGAGGCTAATGGCGGCGGCAGTTTGCAAACAGTAACACAGTCTTTTAAGCACAGTTTCTGCAGGCGCACAGTACCCGGTGGGACCGGGCACAAAATCCTGTTCGTGACGCCAAAAGTTGACTCGCCCACCCCAGGGCTATGGGACACCCGGTGCCAGGTCGGACTAGTCCGGGGGTAGTCAGTGGTGGCGGGGCCCGACTCCGTGGCCCTGGTGGGTGTCAGTAGAATATGTGGCTTGAATTAAAGTTTGTGTTCGTGACGCCACCTGTGGTCTGCGGCCATTAAGCCGCCGCTGCTGTGTGAGGCCTCCGGGGTGATGTTATGGCAGCAATGGTGGTACTGCTCCCCACAGGTGGAGCGGAGCCCCGGGGACACTGTTAGTGCTCGTGAAAGTCTATGGTGTTGTGTGGCTAACATGGTGCAGGGCCGACAGGCAATGAAAGAACCAGGCACAAACAACAGTCTCTTTACCTTTTCCTCTTTTACTTTGGGAACAGTCCAGTCCTGGGAGACCGTTACAGGTGGTGATGGGGATCCGGTCGGCCTGGAAGTACTTGGGGTGATCTTTCTGGCCAGCTGAGTATGAGGCCTACTCCTGTGCTTTTCTTTGTTATGATAGGACCCTGCTTCTCTGAATCCAGCAATGGCCCTCTTTGCTGCTGGGACCGATGGTACGTCCCTTTCCCTCTGTAGTAGGCTGCGCAGGCCCTCTCTGGTGCTTCTCTGCTGGAGTCCACACCGGGCCCTGATGCTGCAGCTGTACCTTCGGGCTGTTGATGGGCCAGGTGCTTGCAGCTCTCCTGCCCTTCGGATTCGGCTACCAGGGAGTATTTTAAGCCCTGGTGGCCACAGACTCCGATGTCCGAGTCTCTTCGCTGCCTCTCTGCTACTCCTGCTTCCCTGGGCCAAGCTGCTCTAGCTCTAGGCCCCAGATCCACAGGACAGCACACTCTGCGTCTGCTCACTATCACTTCTCTCTACAGACTGAACACTACTTCCTCCCTCAGGTCAGACTTAAGGAATGCTCCCTGGAATTCCAGGTTCAGAGCTCCCCCTGCTGGCCGGAGGGAGAACTGCGTTGGATGTTAAACTTGCTGGCCAATGGACCTCCCCATTACCTCCAGGCTCAGCATTAACCCTTTGGAAGGGCAATGCTGTTGTGGCGACCAGGTCCTGGGGCACCACAGATCTCCAGTCAAGAACTGGATTATGGGTCTGCAACCACGGAAATCCCAGTACCAAGGTATCCTGTAGATTATGCAATACTAAAAATGTACAAGTCTCCTGATGCGCTGGTGCAACTCTCATAGGCACCTGGGTCCAAAATTGGGGTTTATGTTCTGCCAAAGGGGTAGCATCAATGCCCCTTAAAGGAATAGGAGTTTGCAAAGGAACCATGGGAAAACCACAATCCCTAGCAAACCCAAAATCCATCAAATTGAGGGCTGCCCCTGAGTCCACAAAGGCAAATGCAGAAAAGGAAGACAAAGAGCAAATCAATGTGACAGACAAAAGAAACTTTGGTTGCAAAGAACCCACAGTAACAGAAGTAGCCAATCTCCTTTCACGTTTAGGGCAGACAGAGATGTTATTAGAAGCGTCTCCACAATAGAAGCACAGTCTATTCTTCCGTCTGAACCCCTGCCGACTAGCATTAGAAAGGACCCTATCACACTCCATAGGCTCCAAAGGCTGTTCCACAGGCACAAAACCAGCAGGTATCTTCCTGCGCTCACGTAAACGCCTATCAATCTGAATGGCCAAGGTCATAGAGGCATCAAGACCAGAAGGGACGGGAAATCCTACCATTACATCCTTCACAGCATCCGCAATACCCTTGCGAAAAAGAGCCGCAAGCGCATCATCATTCCATTTGGTAAGGACCGCCCACTTACGAAATGTCTGACAAAACGTTTCCGCAGAATCCAAACCCTGAGTTAAGGACAACAAGACCTTTTCTGCTTGGTCCACAATATTGGGTTCGTCATATAATAATCCCAAGGCCTGAAAAAAGGAGTCCACATCATTGAGAATCGGATCATCAGACGCTAAAGAGAAGGCCCAGTCCTGAGGGTCACCACGCAGCAAGGAGATGACAATCTTAACCTGCTGTACGGGATTCCCTGAGGACTTAGGGCGCAGGTCAAAAAATAATTTACAATTATTTTTGAAGCTCAAAAATCTCGATCTATCTCCCGAAAAAAATTCAGGAACAGGAATCTTAGGCTCTGCAAGGGGAGTCTGTGCAAGATAAGACTCTATACGACGAACCTTAGCATCAAGACGAGCAACACGCTCACCCAATTCATCCATGCTAGAGAAAAGGAATCTTCCACAGAACCCAAAGAAGAAGAGGAAAAACACCAAAAAAAAAAAATTCTCAGCAGCTTTTTTTCTTTTTTTTTTCTTTCCTTCTTAAGAGTACCCTTTAAATTTGTAGGCCGGATGTACTGTTATGATCCGGAACCATGGAAGACCACCACAAATCATTGTCAAAAAGGTGACAAGAGCATTGGCAACTAATCTGGCCGCCATCCCCTTACTAACCAACACAACTAGAAGTAGCCGAGGGGTGAACTAACATCCTGTGCACCGCGAACCCAGCCGGAGAACTAGCTATCCTAAAGGTAGGAAAGATGAATAACTCTCTGCCTCAGAAAATAGACAAGAATAGCAAGCCCCCCACATTCAAAGACTGCGGTGATATAGGAAAAACACAATACACAGGTAGATGACAGGATTAGCAAAAGGTGAGGCCCCCGCTGACTAAAATAGGAAAGTACAGGAAAGGAACTGATGGTAGCCAGAGAAAAACCCTACAAAATACCAACTTCCTGATAGTACAAAAAGGCCCTCAGATCGCTTGATCTGAACTCCGTCCTATACCAGGTGCCCATGTCACCAATGAACAGAAAACAAGAATTATAACAAATTCAACAAGCCATAAACACATGGACCCAAAGGAGCTAAACTCCACACAGAACTGCAGGGAGTTCCTCAACAATCCCCTGAGGGGGAAAATCCCTGGAAGGAAATAAACTGAAACCAACCACAACAAATGACAAACCCAGATAAACAAAAGAACCAGACAATAAATAAAGAGCAAGCACTTATCTGGGGAAGATGTGGTGTAGAGCAGGATTAAGCAGGCTGAAAATACAAAGTACAACTGACATCCGGCAACAGCCTGCAATCAGACCAGGACTTAAATAAGCAGAGAATTAGGAAAGGAAACACCCACTGCACAACTCACCTGGTCTCTGTCCAAACCCTTCCTGGCCACCACAGGGAGCCTCCCAGCAGCCAAGACATAACTAACATTCACAACAGCCGTGTAGTTCTGCAGCTGCTGTCTGTCTGTATGGCGGAGAGCAGACAGCAGCTGCAGAACTACAAGGCTCAGCATTCTGCATCCAGGACTCTATGCTGGAGGGAGAGACAGGGGGAGCAGAATTACAAGGCTTAGCATGCTCTATTCACTAGTGTATGCAGGAGAGCAGATAGCAGCTGCAGAACTAGAAGGCTCAGCATCCTCCATCCAGGACTGTATGCAGGAGTTTTTTGCCCCCCCAAAAAATGACGTGAGCTTTGCCATATTTTTGTATGCTAGCCAGGTACAGCAGGCAGGTACGGCTGCCCCCAACCCCCAGCTGCCTATTTGTACCCGGCTGGGAACCAAAAATATAGGGAAGCCCATTTTTTTTTAATTATTCCATGAATTTCATGAAATAATTTAAAAAAAAAATGACGTGGGCTTCGCCCAATTTTTGTGTCCCGCTTGGTACAACTAGGCAGCTGGGAATTGGAATCCGCAGCACAGGTTGGCCCGAGCTTTCTGGACCCCTCTGCTGCGAATTGCAGTCCGCAACCGCCCCAGAAAATTGTGCTTTCATAGAAGCGCCATCATCTGGCGCTGTATCCAACTCTACCAGCAGCCCTGAAGCCGGGTGGCTTGCTGGGTAATAATGGGTTAATAGTATACTAGCTTTGTTTTACTAGCTAGTATTAATCCAGAGATTCTTAATGTCAGGCAAGTTTGACTCAGCTATTAAGAATCTCCAATAAAGGGTTAAAAAAAAAGATACCACACAGAGAAAAAATACTTTAATAGAAATAAATACACAGACACACTTAGTGACTCCGTGTTTATTACTCCCTCTCAACCCTCCACGATCCTGGTCTTCTGTCTTCTTTCTCCTTCAACCCATGCAGCTCTGCTACATCAGACAGCACTGCATGGGAGGAAGATGCTGCTGTTCCCCGTGCAGTCTAGTCACTCAGTGAGAGTGAGCAGAGGCTACGGGCTGTAAGCGGTGATGTCACTGCTGCCACCGTTACTATAGCAACAGCAATCTCTGATCACGTGATTCCCGGTGCCGCTATTTACCGGCTGTGGCAGCCAGTTTCCGCATGTGGGTTGACTCTGTAAAGAGCGCCCACATGCAGGAACGGGGAAGCCGACCTTGTGCCAGAGCATCTCGCCAGTACACGGAGATGCTGGAACGAGCACCGCGTACCGGAGAGATGCACTGACAGGACCTAGCATGACGTCTAGCCATGTGACCAGTCTGTAGCCAATGAGATAATAGACATGTGACTGGTCACATGCTATTTTGACGTCACAGAAGGTCCTATCATCAGTGCTGGTTACCGGGAGGACGCAGCGATTATCGGAAGGAAAAGCGGCGGGAGACAGAGTGCAAGACGCATCACAGGGACCTGTAAGGGTAATGGCAATGTTTATTAACTGTATGTGTACATGTATAATGTGTTTTTATGTGTTTGTGTTTGCCTGCCATTGTTTTCAATGGGGTTCGAATTTGGTTTCCCGAACGTTCGTCAAATGTTCGACGAACTTGTCCTCCGTTCGACGAACTGAACCGAACTCGAACTCTAGGGGGGTGGCTCATCTCTAGTCTCTGACAGCTGTTGAAGCAAAATCAACACTTCATTCATGCAATTTTCTATCACATTTGTTCCTAATGCCTGCTTTACACGCTTCAATAAATCTTTCAATCCGTCGTCGGGGTCAAGTTGTAAGTGACGCACATCCTGCATCGTTCGTGACGTATTTGCGTGTGACATCTACGTGCGATCAAGACTGAACGAAAATACGGTGATCGCATACACGTCGTTTATTTCTCATACATTGGACGTTTTGTTGTATGAACCTAGTCAATTGTAACGTGTGACATCCCTCATACGATTTTGGTGTCTGAGGCTATGTGCACAGGTGTGCGCTCTGCACCGCAGCTTAAAAAAGGTCTGCTTCAGAGCGCAGCTGAAAAGCTGCGTTCTGAAGCGCCTCACAATGTCTGTCATTCACTAATTTCTGTCAGTCGGTCACTATTTCTGTCCCTCTCTGTCCATGTCAGTCTATCCTTCTTACCCCCTCTCTCATACTCACCGATCCCCGATCCCCGATCCCCGGCGCGGCGCTGCACGGCATTCACACTGCTCCGGCGGCTTTTACTGTTTTGAAAAAGCCGGCCGCCCATTAAACAATCTCGTATTCCGTGCTATCCCCGCCCACCGGCGCCTATGATTGGTTGCAGTGAGACACGCCCCCACGCTGAGTGACAGGTGTCACACTGCACCCAATCACAGCAGCCGGTGGGCGTGTCTATACTGTGCAGTGAAATAAATAATTAAATAATTAAACAAAACGGCGTGCGGTCCCCCCCAATTTTAAAACCAGCCAGATAAAGCCATACGGCTGAAGGCTGGTATTCTCAGGATGGGGAGCTCCACGTTATGGGGAGCCCCCCAGCCTAACAATATCAGTCAGCAGCCGCCCAGAATTGCCGCATACATTATATGCGACAGTTCTGGGACTGTACCCAGCTCTTCCCGATTTGCCCTGGTGCGTTGGCAAATCGGGGTAATAAGGAGTTATTGGCAGCCCATAGCTGCCAATAAGTCCTAGATTAATCATGTCAGGCGTCTATGAGACACCTTCCATGATTAATCTGTAAATTACAGTAAATAAACACACACACGCCCGAAAAATCCTTTATTAGAAATAAAAAACACACACATATACCCTGGTTCACCACTTTAATCAGCCCCAAAAAGCCCTCCATGTCCGGCAAACTCCAGGATGGTCCAGCGTCGCATCCAGCGCTGCTGCATGGAGGTGACCGGAGCTGCAGCAGACACAGCCGCTCCGGTCACCTCCACACAGCAAATGAAGACAGCCGCGCGATCAGCTGAGCTGTCACTGAGGTTACCAGCTGTCACTGGATCCAGCGGTGGATGCAGCGGTGGCCGCGGGTAACCTCAGTGATAGCTCAGCTGATCGCGCTACTCACCTCAGTTGCTGCGTGGAGGTGAGAGGAGCAGCGGTGAGTAGCGCGATCAGCTGAGCTGTCACTGAGGTTACCCGCGGCCACCGCTGCATCCACCGCATTATAAAAGTTTTATTAATATTTTTTCCAAAAAGAATTATTTCAGCAAGATAATAGATCATTTTACAGTAGTATAAATAATTCACATTAGGTTTAAACAAGAGGGGGATCCTGACATGAAACACTAAGGTCCAATACCAATCATGGGAGAGTTACAATATCCTATGACACTCACGAGGAGAGAAACTCACATAGATTACCATCATTCAAGACATTGTTACCATGTGGGTTTTCAGAGTGTCAATAGGAATTAGAATACATGCTGCTATGGAGGCAGGGGAGACAGGGGAATATCAACATATGTTACAATAACAGAGTATAAAATGCAATCCCCTTAGTTATCACCTAACACAAAAAGCAGCAATGCAACATCAAACATATTTTACCCATATTTGGGTGGATGCCAGCGTGGAGAACGTGCCGTTTCGTTAGCTTCCTCGGGGGGCCGTGGTGTTATCTTGCTGAAATAATTCTTTTTGGAAAAAATATTAATAAAACTTTTATAATGCAAGATTCTAACTTTGACGTATTTTATATATGTAGACTATGATTCCCAGTCTTCCTCTGGTCTAAGATGACCAATTATTTTAGCCGCTTTCTCACAGTTGTGAAAGTCATGCATTTTTATTTTTTACATAAGCTTCACTACATTGGGTCTTGTTCTTGTGAGATGCTGTGCTTGTTTGTTTTTTTACGCTTTAAGGACCGAGCCACTTTGTACGTCAATAACCAAGCCTCATTTTTTAAATCTTACCAATGACACTTTATGAGGCAATAACACTAAATATAATAATGTGTTTTCAGCTAGCACGTGTTCTCACCTGTTAGATGTGCAGGTCAGTCTTTTTGATATATATGTTGTACTTAATGTTAGTGATAAATTTTAGTCAATATTATTTGGATTTATTTATGGAAAGATCAAAATTTGGGAAAAAAAATTGAAAATTTCACAACTTTCAAACTTTACATTTTTATGCTATTAAACCAGAGTTATACCACACAAAATAGTTACTAAATAACATTTCCTACATGTCTACTTTACATCAGCACCATTTTTGATACATTTTTGTTGTTGTTAAGAAGTTAGTAAGGTTCAAAGTTCAACAGCAATTTTTAATTTTTCCAGCAAAATTTGCAAAACCACTTTAGGGACCACATCACATTTGAAGAGATTTTGAGGGCCTTTGTGATAGAAAATACCCCAAAGGGACACCATTCTAAAAACTGCACCCCTCACACTGCTCAAAACCACATTCAAGAAGTTTATTAACCCATGAGGTGCTTTACAGCATCTAAAGCGATGTTTAAAAAAAATGTGACATTACATTTGCAGGCACAACAGCATGTATTGGCTCATTTGTGCCAGGCTTCCCGAGTCAACAACGCGCTGACGAGCTGTCCTCAGACGAAGGTATGTGGACTAACTCCTCTGCCTTAGCTTTGTACTTGCAAGCCTGTTTTGGACTGGAAATATGGAGAGGTGCTCCATTGGGGGCAGAATTGTCACAAGAGAAGTCTCGTTAGTACTCTTTCATCCAGGTCTTCTAAGGTACCACTTTGCCATATGGTGCTGCTTCCTGCATACTGGTCTGATGCTGTTGACTTCAACAAGAGGAGACAGGAATCCCATTGTGTTTCTGAATCTTCTGACATGCCTACTCTATTCACCAGTTCTGTCTGCCATTCAGAGGCTAAGATGAAGCAACAGTCATCCAGCCTACCCCTTCCACCGGCCATTTCTACAGCTATCAACTCTGAAGACATCTTTCTGAAGAAGAATCTTCCTTAAGGTATGGTGAAGAGGGGGCGTAAGGGGGGGGGGTACTGTAATGTAGGTATCCCTGCAACTATGTTGCCTCTCCCCTGCAGCAGGGATGCCAACATACCACCACGGCTGGACTGCGCCATCCTCCGCTTCTCCACGTCCAGTCATGTACTCTCCTTTTGCATCCTTTTCCCGGGGCCTGCTTAGGGTGCACACCCTCCGTGCTTTTAAAGGGCCTGCGCATCATTGCTTGTAAGTACCTCTCAGCCTATGGCTGAGTGGCACAAGGTACTTACGACATCCTTCCCTTAGGAGCTTAGTTAAGCCCACCCACATCTGCGTAAGCTTGGGTCCCCTCTGTGGTTCAGTGGGTACACTTCTGCTCGCCTTCGTAGTGAGCGTAACAGTGGGTTTGTTTTGAAGCAGTGAGTGTGGACTAGAAATTGGTGACAGACTGTAAGCGATAAAGTGCTCGTTGGAATGGGATCTCTTCCATTTCTGCTCAGCAACTGTGGAAACCTGTCTCAGTTCTTTAGTTAGACCAGGGTTTCCTGTTGATTGTGTGAGTTTTGGTATGCGTTAGGGGGCAGCCGATCTGCGAGCTGCAGCTATTTGGCTTCTGGGGTGGGGATTGTCCACTTGGAAAGGAGTGGGAAGAGAACGTAAGTAGATTGTAGTCAGGCAGGGGAGAAGTGAGTTTGAGAGGTTAGATAGGAAACAGAGGCTGGTTAAGATTCATCAGTGTGTGGCCATCTTTGTGGGTGGCTGCGGAGGACCATTGAGTGAAGCCGAAGGAGGGAGAGAATGTTAGACGTTTAGAGACAGCTGAATGGGAAGTATCAATGGGGATGTTGAAGTTACCCATGATGATAGTGGTGATGTCAGCAGAAAGGAAATGAAATAGCCAGGTGGGGAAATGGTCAAAAAAGGTGATGGCTGGCTCTGGGTGCCAGTAAATGACAGCCACTTGAAGGTTAGAAAAGGAGTAGATGCGGAAAGAGTGCACTTCAAAAGAAGGAAGGCTAATGGAGAATGGAAATGACATTGGGGGAAGGAGCAATTATTGGAGAAAAGAAAACCAACTCCTCCACCTTGCTTGTTGCTGTGGCAGGGTGTGTGAGAAAGATGGAATCCACCTTAAGAAAGTGCAGCTGGTGAGGCTGTGTCAGAGGAGGTGAGCCAGATTTCGGTGATACCGAGGAAGGACATTTTGTTATTGATTAAAAGGTTATTGATGTTTGAAATTTTGTTGAGGCAGAAGATTTTATGAGAATGACCAGGGCCTGACTTTATTTTACACCTGCCCGTGGAAAGAAAATAGATAAGGTGCACAGCACAAAGAAGGTAGGAGGGCATATCTTTGAATATACAAAGTACTAAAACAAAACTAAAAACATGGGCCAGCACACCTGTTGCCATAAGTGTAATATGTAGGTGCACATTCACACCTAGAAATATAGACAAATATAAACCTAGGTAAAAACAATGAATGTATAGCCTGCAGTAAGTAGATATATAGTGGTAATACATGTAAAAAAATAGGGTACTTAGTTTACATATTTTTGATCAAAAAGTATAAACGACAAGGTGCACTCGATCATGGTGTCTAATTGTAGCATTGATTTTTTTGCATTCTAGGTTATATTTATCTCTTAAAGTCCACAATGTGAATTACAATGTGACATTACACTTAAGGGTGCTTTACACGAGACGAGCTATCGTGCGATGCATCGTCGGGGTCACGGTTTTCATGACGCACATCCGGCATCGTTCACGACGTCGTCTCGTGTGACACCTCCGAGCAACGCAGTATCGCTCACAAATCATGAGTCGTGTACTTGTCGTTTACTTTCAAAATATCGTTTATTTTTAATGGCGCCGGTTGTTCATTGTTTCTGTGGCAGCACACGTTGCTCCGTGTGACACCACGGGAACGATGAACACAGCTTACCTGCGTCCCGCGGCACCCGCCAGCTATGTGGAAGGAAGGAGGTGGGAGGGATGTTTACATCCCGCTCATCTCCGCCCCTCCGCCTCTATTGGCCGGCTCCCGTGTGACGTCTCTGTGACGCCGAACGTCCCTCCCACTTCAGGAAGTGGACGTTCGTCGCCCACAGCAAGGTCATCCGGAAGGTAAGTGCATGTGACGGGGGTTAAACGAGTTTGTGCGCCACGGGCAGCGATTTGCCCGTGACGCAAAAACGACGGAGGCGGGTACGATCGCTCGTGCTATCGCACGATAGATTGACTCGTGTAAAGCAGGCATTATACAAAGGTGTGCTGGACAATAGGTGTGCTGGACCATGGTTTGGGTTTAGCATGTAGACTGTGTAGGTGAATGAAGGTAAGGCATCTGTACTCCTTTATCAGGGAGAGTCAGTGTGTGTATGTGTCATGAACGGGGGACGGATCACAACCGGGGGGCCGCTCGAGGCACTCGGATCCGGGCAGTGGCTGTGGCTCGAGTGGCAGCTGGATCCGATGCTCGCTCAGCCGTCCGTCGCCCACGAGTAAAAAGGGGATATTTACAGGGGAGATTGTCTGTGACGCCACAGGTGGGTTGTGGTGATGAATGGTGACACCGCCGCTGCCTAGATATGGGGGTGCCCGAGGCTGATTGAGCAGGGCAGCAAGGTGGGATCCCCTCCACGGGTAGGGGAGGTGTAGTCCCGGGGCCTAGGGTAATGTGAGAGGTTGCAGGGAGCAGTCTTTAGGAGGCAGGAAGTAGAGCACTTACAGTTGGTAGTCATGGTGCTGGATAAGGCTGTATTGATGTGGAGGGTCAGTAAACACAGATCGAAGAAATACTCAGAGTCCAGTACTTAACCAGAAATTGCCGATGTCCGTAGGCCTTTGGTGCGGGGGTGTTCGGATCCCACACCCGGTACAAGAAGCAGGGCCCTCTCTCTCCTGCACTCCAGCTGACAGTCACCTTTTCCTCCTCGGTTTCGGATAGGGGAAGTCCTTTCTCTGCACAAGACCGGGTTCCCATGCACACTACCAGCGGGCCACTACCCTGCCCCGATCCACCACGGGTTCCCCTGAGCCTAGTCTCCACTTCAGCTCCTATGACTCGGCTTTTGCTTTTCTTTACTTCCCCAGCAGCCCAGGAGCTACAACCCCTGTCTGCTCTCCTCTCACTCCCTTCTCCAACTGACTCTCAACTCCTCCCCTCCTGCTCTTTTCAGTTGTTACACTGGGGTGAGGGTGCGGCTGCCTCACTGCACTGATATGGGATCAGGTGGTACCAAGGAGGATTAACTCTTTCTTTGACTACCTGGTGTGCCAGGGCGTCACATTCCCCCTTGGTAAAACACAGCCCGTCCGCGGGCTGTCCGCACACCGACGGTGTATTTTACTCGAAACTGTAACGGGAAAAATGTGAAAGTTTAAAACATACAAAACATAAAACATATCATCCCCCTAAGGGGAGGCACATCACTTTAAACGTTACGAAACACAAAACTGTCCTTCCCGCCAGTCCATAAAACAACATTTTTACAACTGCTGCTGCTCCGAATACAGGGCACGGGTTCCATGCTCCGCCTCCTGCTCAGGAGCCAGGCCCACTCGGATGCCCTTGGCGCCGGCTACAACAGGCCTTGCTAACTGCCGAGAGCCACAACGCTCAGTGGCCTGCTCCTCCTCTCAGCAGGTGCACTCCCGCTGTTCCACAGCCGGGACGGGGCATTTGGGAGTGGCTGGCGCTGCAGCTGGGGGAGATTTCAGGATGGGTGCTGCTGTCGTTGTGGCCGGGCGGACTGCCAGAGCCTACGTCATCTCTGTTGCGGCCGGGCAGACTGCCGGAGCCTACATCATCTCTGTTGTGGCCGGGAGGACTGCCGGGGCCGACATCAACTCTGTTGCGGCCGGGCGGACTGCCGGGGCCGACGTCATCTCTGATGCGGCCGGGCAGACTGCCGGGGCCGGGGATGATGTCATCGGGGTTGCAGCCTGCTTTGACATCTTGTCACTCTTGTGTCCAGGAGCAGAATTTTGCAGAGTCCTGGTGTCCCTGCACTTTACAGTTCTGGTTACATGCCACAGCTTCTCCGCCTGCCCCCCCCTTGGTCTTTTGCGAGCACTCCCTCGTGTGGCTGGCTAGTTTCATTTTCGGCCTCAGGGTGTTACGTCCTTCTGACCGTGTTCACAGGGGGCGGGGCTTCAACTTTGCACCGTTTTCGGGGAAGAAGAAGATGGTGCCGTTGTTTTGGCGCAAAAATTGGCGGGCAAGATGGCGGCAGGTCAAAATTTTCAAACCGTTCACGGATTTGAGAACAAGGCGCACGGCATCTACTGATGGGGTAAGAATCCTGTTCGTGATGCCAAATTGTCGCGGGCGGGGGAGAGATCACAACCAGGGGGCCACTCAAGGCACTCGGATGTGGGCAGTGACTGTGGCTCGAGTGGCAGCTGGATCCGGGGCTCGCGCAGCCGTCCGTCGCCAACGGATTTACAGGGGAGATTGTCTGTGACGCCACCAGTGGGTTGCGGTGATGGATGGTGACACCGACGCTGCCTAGATATGGGGGTGCCGGGGCTGATGGAGCAGGGCAGCAAGGTGGGATCCCCTCCACGGGTAAGGAAGGTGTAGTCCCGGGGCCTAGGGTAATGTGAGAGGTTGCAGGGAGCAGTCTTTTTGAGGCAGGAAGTAGAGCACTTACAGTTGGTAGTCATAGTGCTGAATGAGGCTGTATTGATGTGGAGGGTCAGTAAACACAGATGGAAGAAATACTCCAGTACTTAACCAGAAATTGCCGGTGTCCGTAGGCCTTTTGTGCGGGGGTGTTCGGATCCCACACCCGGTACAAGAAGCACGGCCCTCTCTCTCCTGAACTCCAGCTGACTGTCACCTTTTCCTTCTCGGTTTTGGACGGGGGAAGTCCTTTATTTGCACAAGTCTGGGTTACCGTGTACACTACCGGTGGGCCACTACCCTGCCCCGGTCTACCACGGGTTCCCCTGAGCCTACTCTCCACTTCAGCTCCTAGGACTCAGCTTTCGCTTTTCTTTACTTCCCCAGCAGCCCAGGAGCTACAACCCCTGTCTGCTCTCCTCTCACTCCCTTCTCCGACTGACTCTCAACTCCTCCCCTCCTGCTCTTTTCAGTTGCTACACTGGGGGGAGGGTGTGGCTGCCTCACTGTACCGATGTGGGATCAGGAGGTACCAAGGAGGATTAACTCTTCCTGTGACTACCTGGTGTGCCAGGGCGTCACATATGACTTTGGGCAGGGTGTGCAACACCTACTGGTTTCTTCAGGCTGGTGTTCTTCACCCCTCTGCCGGTCCTGGTCGTAGGCAAAGTAATAAAACACGTGACACCGGAGTTCTCTTGGCAAACCAAACTTGAACAGTTTACTCTTTTCACCATTATGACCGACAAGGCCTCACTCCACATGGTTCAACTGTTACTGTATTTTGGGATACTCTCACTTGACCTACCCCCGCTATATTGGATTTTGTTCACAAGCTGCTGGGCACCTGAGTGTCCATTTCCCCACTGTTCTTATCGCTGTCCACTTCTGGACCCCGATGGCTGTCTACCACGACTTCCCTAGCCCCACTGGAGTGACCCATAGGCTTCGGACCTTAAGACGTTAAATTCCCTGAGCCTTTACTCCTTGTGGTGCCCTTACTCCTTGAACCTTCTGCAGAACTGCCCTTCACAAGGTCTTTCTCTCTAACCAACTCACTGGCCATCTGTCACTCCACCCCACATCTACCCTATCATATCTAACATCTAATACAATGCTGCTCTTTACCCAACCGCTAGGTGGCGCTGGCTGCTACCTAGGAGTAGTGCAACACTTGTGATTGCAGTACTGGTACAAAGAGGGATAGGACCCAGCCCTTACGCTTACAATCTACAGGGCCTATGACAGAAACTGCTGAGTACTGGTCCCTGAAAAGTGGCCTAAAAAAGTGTATCAGTTATTATTAGACATTCATTTGCAAAAGTCTTTGGCAAGTGTGCATAAAATGCTGCAACGTAAGAATGTTTTAAAAAAATGAAGTCTGAATAGTTTATTTTTATCAACTAACAAACTGTAAAGTGAATAAACAAGAGAGGGATCTAAATCAAATCAATAATTGGCATAACCACAGTTTGCCTTCAAATAAGTATCAATTCTCCTAGGCACATTTGGCACAGTTTTTGCAGGAACTCGGCAGGGAGGTTGCTCCAAACATGTTGGAGAACAAGCCACAGTTAGGGTACCTTCACACTTAGCGATGCAGCAGCGATCCGACCAGCGATCTGACCTGGTCAGGATCGCTGCTGCATCGCTACATGGTCGCTGGTGAGCTGTCAAACAGGCAGATCTCACCAGCGACCAGTGAACAGCCCCCAGCCAGCAGCGACGTGCAAGCGACGCTGCGCTTGCACGGAGCCGCCGTCTGGAAGCTGCGGAGACTGGTAACTAAGGTAAACATCGGGTATGGTTACCCGATGTTTACATTAGTTACCAGCGCACACCGCTTAGCTGTGTGTGCAGGGAGCAGGGAGCCGCGCACACTGAGCGCTGGCTCCTTGCTCTCCTAGCTGCTGTACACATCGGGTTAATTAACCCGATGTGTACAGCAGCTACATGTGCAGAGAGCCGGAGCCGGCAGCACAGGCAGCGTGAGAGCTGCAGAGGCTGGTAACTAAGGTAAATATCGGGTAACCACCTTGGTTACCCGATGTTTATCTTGGTTACAAGCTTACCTCAGCTGTCAGACGCCGGCTCCTGCTCCCTGCTCGCTTCATTTGTCGCTCTCTCGCTGTCACACACAGCGATCTGTGTGTCACAGCGGGAGAGCGCCTTTGAAGAAAACGAACCAGGGCTGTGTGTAACGAGCAGCGATCTCGCAGCAGGGGCCAGATCGCTGCTCATTGTCACACACAGCGAGATCGCTAATGAGGTCACTGCTGCGTCACAAAAAGCGTGACTCAGCAGCGATCTCGGCAGTGAGCTCGCTGTGTGTGAAGCACCCCTTAGTGATAATCTGAAGGTAAATAGCGTTTAAATCCTGTTTGATCTTTTTTATATTCTCTCTGCAGCAGCTTGTTGCAGCCATTGTAATGGTGCCTGGAGCAGTTATAGTTATAGTCATTGCTCACTGCAGAGTGAGTGCACGATAAACACTGCCACTGTAACTTGTCTGACAGTCTGCTGTGCACACACACACACACACGCACGCACCCATGCACGCACACACACACACACACACACACACACACACACACACACACACTGCTGCAGGGAGTGTACTGTTATCATTCTCCCTGCACCCTAAGGCTATGTGCGCAGAGTGCGTTTTTCGCGGTGTTTTTGCGCGTTTTTCGGGTGCGTTTTTGGCCTCAAAACTGCATGACTTTGCTTCCCCAGCAAAGTCTATGAGTTTTCATTTTTGCTGTCCACACACAACTGTTTTTTTAAGCTGCGTTTTTGAGCTTAGTGGGCAAAAACGCACAAAAACGCAGCGTCAAAAAAACGCAGTGTGCGAACTTAGCCTAACAGTTACAACCCCCTGTAGACACTGGCTACACTATTGCAGCATTTTATATATTATTCTGAAACACTGTGGCATTTCAGAGTAAACATACTTAGAAGCCATGTATGTGTCTCAGCTTACTAGTCTGAGGCAGGATCCCAACAACTTCTCCCTGCACCATTCCCCTATTGACAGGTCTCTGTGTGCATTGGGAAAGACCTGTAAGTTAAAGGCAATCTGTCAGCAGGTTATTGTCATGTAATCTGAAGACAGCATGCTGTAAGGGTTAACACACGGAATTTAACGATGCCACTCTTATTAAGGTCAATGGTGTTGTTCACTTGCAAGGTTTGTTTTAGCCCCAGGAGCTTAGCATAGCTGTGAATAACTGGCGTGTTGGCACATATCCTATTCTGCCTCCTTATGTGATTAGTATCTCATTATCTGTAGACGTTGTATACACAGAGCTTTTTGTAGGCAGGGGCAGCTCTCTGAGCTCTGCTGTATTGCTAAATCTAAAAAGTTTGGTTGTGTCAGAACCGACTGCCCCCAGTAAATGAAGTGATACATCTTTGAATTCAGGGTCTTTTTGAGGTGGCAAAAATCAGCAAGGGCATGGGGTGGGGAGAAGGTAGATCATGTGTTTTATATTTGCTCTTCTCATTAAGTATTTATTGGTTAATAAACCTAAAATGGAAAGTAAATGGCCTGCACCACTTTGTATCGGATGCTAGCAACACCAACAATCTGTATATCAATCTAAAGTTTAAAAACGTGCCATACATCTTGGAGCACACTAAGGCTACCTTCACACTTTAGCGATGCAGCAGCGATCCGACCAGCGATCTGACCTGGTCAGGATCGCTGCTGCATCGCTACATGGTCGCTGGTGAGCTGTCAAACAGGCAGATCTCACCAGCGACCAGTGACCAGCCCCCAGCCAGCAGCGACGTGCAAGCGACGCTGCGATTGCACGGAGCCAGCGTCTGGAAGCTGCGGACACTGGTAACTAAGGTAAACATCGGGTATGGTTACCCGATGTTTACCTTAGTTACCAGCTCACACCTCTTAAAATAGCGTGTGCAGGGAGCAGGAGCCGGCACTGGCAGCATGAAAGCTGCGGAGGCTGGTAACGAAGGTAAATATCGAGTAAGGGTACCTTCACACTTTAGCGATGCAGAAGCGATCCGACCAGCGATCTGACCTGGTCAGGATCGCTGCTGCATCGCTACATGGTCGCTGGTGAGCTGTCAAACAGGCAGATCTCACCAGCGACCAGTGACCAGCCCCCAGCCAGCAGCGACGTGCAAGCGACGCTGCGCTTGCACGGAGCCGGCGTCTGGAAGCTGCGGACACTGGCAACTAAGGTAAACATCGGGTATGGTTACCCGATGTTTACCTTAGTTACCAGCTCACACCGCTTAACTTAGCGTGTGCAGGGAGCAGGAGCCGGCACTGGCAGCGTGAGAGCTGCGGAGGCTGGTAACGAAGGTAAATATCGGGTAACCACCTTGGTTACCCGATGTTTACCTTGGTTACAGCTTACCGCAGGCTGTCAGACGCCGGCTCCTGCTCCCTGCACATTCAGGATTGTTGCTCTCTCGCTGTCACACACAGCGATGTGTGCTTATCAGCGGGAGAGCAACAATAAAAAAACGAACCAGCACTGTGTGTAACGAGCAGCGATCTCACAGCAGGGGCCAGATCGCTGCTCAGTGTCACACACAGCGAGATCTCTAATGAGGTCACAAAAAACGTGACTCAGCAGGGATCTCAGTAGCGATCTCGCTGTGTGTGAAGTACCCCTAAAAGGCAGAAGATAGCTAACAAAGGAAATAGGTGTTATGATGTTATCTTGCTAGATTTGTTTGGTTAGCAGGAACAGGCTTTGGTGGATGTAGACTGTGTAATAAAAGCCTGGTAAATCATTACAAAGTGCAGCTGTTAGTATATTCATGAAAAAAGGCGTAGATAGTATTTAGCCTACTGTACCATCACCATCTTACAGAATAAAAGCAAATTATGCATCACTGATAGAAAATACAGTACTTACAATGTTGGAATTCAATATCCTAAGATAAGGAAAAACTGCACAATTGCTCCAATGTAAAATTATGTTTTATTAATTAATTACTTAATTAATTAAAAACAAACTACAATTAAAGATACTTCAAAACAAGGGATCCAGAAAACGGGTCTCATAAGCTCCAGATTATCAATAATCAATTAACACTAACACCATAACACTGAATTAACATGCAATTTTCCAATTGTTGGTGACAAGGTTAAGTATAATAGCTTTTTCTATATAATAGTAATTAATTAGCAATTAATAGCAATAAAATGCAATAGTAATAAGGCAGAAATTAGCCAATAAATAATTATTAATGTATCCAATTATTTAAGTTACAACAATAATGAATGCAGTAGGTCTTTTAACAATTAATTAGTAATATATTAAATGTTTCAAACCCAATTAATTTACTATATAATTATGTCACCAGACAGTATACAATATAAGTAGTGATGAGCGAGTACTAAAAAGCTCGGGTGCTCGAGGCTCGGGCTGAGCATCCCAAGATACTCGTGTACTCGGCCCGAGCACCGAGCCCAATGTTATCCTATGGGAGACCCGAGTATTTTTGTGAAATGACCCCCGGCAGCATGTAGAAACCCTAAAAATGTCACAAAAGTCTCAGAAGAGTGCTCAAATGACATGGCAACAGCATGGGGAAGACCCCTTGAAGCATTTATCACTCAAAAGTCACAGCTGTGAACAATTTTGTCCGCGTTTTACGCCATTTTTACGGACTCACCAGAAAACCTTCCAAAATGACACCAAAATGAATTTTCATGGCGGAAATGTTAAGGGCACATACCCAATAGTGAGATAGAGCTGGTGTATGTTACTTTTTGAGATTAATACATGAAAGATTTTACGTAAAACATTGTGTGGCACTCCGATGTCCAAAACGCACGTTTTGTGCTTTTTACTAGCGATGTCGGTCATTTTTTTTTTCATTCTATCTCCCGTCGGTCGGTCTCGCTCTGTCGGTCTCTCTCTGTCTTGTCTGTCCCCCTCTCACAGTCTGTCGGTCATTCTCCCCCCTCTCTCTTACTTACCGTTCCCCGATCACTGCCGCGGCGCTGCACAGCTGTGTTCACTAAACTCCGGTGGCTTTTCCTCTTTTGAAAAAGCCGGAGATTAAACAATCTCGTATTCCCTGCTTTCCTGCTTTTCGGCGCCTATGATTGGTTGCAGTGAGACACGCCCCCATGCTGAGTGACAGGTGTCTCACTGCACCCAAACACAGCAGCCGGTGTGTGTGTGTATACTGTGCAGTGAAATAAATAATTAAATAATTTAAAAAAACGGCGTGCGGTCCCCCCAATTTTAATACCAGCCAGATAAAGCCATATGGCTGAAGGCTGGTATTCTCAGGATGGGGAGCTCCACGTTATGGGGAGCCCCCCAGCCTAACAATATCAGTCAGCAGCCGCCCAGAATTGCCGCATACATTAGATGCGACAGTTCTGGGACTGTACCCGGCTCTTTCCGATTTACCCTAGTGCGTTGGCAAATCGGGGTAATAAGGAGTTAATGGCAGCCCATAGCTGCCACTAAATCCTAGATTAATCATGTCAGGCGTCTCCCCGAGATTCCTTCCATGATTAATCTGTAAATTACAGTTAAAAAACACACACACCCGAAAAATCCTTTATTAGAAATAAAAAACACTAACAAAGTCCCTCATCACCAATTTATTAACCCCGACAAAACCTCCATGTCCGGCGTAATCCACGGACCTCCAGCGTCGCGTCCAGCTGTGCTGCATGAAGGTGACAGGAGCTGCAGAATACACCGCCGCTCCGGTCAGCTTCACACAGCAACTGAGGTGAGTATAGCGATCAGCTGAGCTATCACTGAGGTTACCTGGATCCAGCGGTGGATGCAGCGGTGGCCGCGGGTAACCTCAGTGACAGCTCAGCTGATCGCGCTACTCACCGCCGCTCCGGTCAGCTCCATGCAGCAATTGAGGTGAGTATAGCGATCAGCTGCTGTCACTGAGGTTAATCGCGGCACCGCTGGATCCAGCGGTGGCCGTGAGTTACCTGACTGACAGCAGCTGATCGCGCTACTCACCTCAGTTGCTGTGTGAAGCTGACCGGAGCGGTGGTGTATTCTGCAGCTCCTGTCACCTGAATGTAGCAGAGCTGGATGCGACGCTGGAGGACTGTGGAGTACGCCGGACATGGAGGGTTTGTCGGGGTTAATAAATTGGTGATGAGGGACTTTGTTAGTGTTTTTTATTTCTAATAAAGGATTTTTCGGGTGTGTGTGTTTTTTAACTGTAATTTACAGATTAATCATGGAAGGTATCTCGGGGAGACGCCTGACATGATTAATCTAGGATTTAGTGTTTACATCCTGCTCATCTCCGCCCCTCCGCTTCTATTGGCCGCCTACCGTGTGACGTCGCTCTGACACCGCACAACCCGCCCCCTTAGGAAGGAGGTGGTTCGCCGGCCAGAGCGACGTCGCAGGGCAAGTGAGTACATGTGAAGCTGCCGTAGCGATAATGTTTGCTACGGCAACTATCACAAGATATCGCAGCTGCGACGGGGGCGAGGACTATCGCGCTCGGCATCGCAGCATCGCACCTGCGATGTCGTAGTGTGCAAAGTGCCTTATAGTGTTATTCAATTATTTATAACCTGGAGCTTATGAGACCCCTTTTGTGGATCTCTTGTTTTGAGGTATTTTTAATTGTAGTCTGTTTTTAATTAATAAAAAATAATTTTACATTGGAGCAATTGTACTTTTTCCTTATCTTAGGATATTAAATTCAAACAGTGTAAGTACTGTATATTCTATCAGTGATGAATAATTTGCTTTTATTCTATAAGATGGCGATGATACAGTAGGCTAAATACTATTTACGCCTTTTTTCATGATCGAAGTAACAGTTGCACTTTGTAATGATTTACCAGGCTTTTATTACACAATCTACATCCACCAAAGCCTGGTCCTTCAAATGTTGATATGGTTCTCAACATCTAATATTTTGAATAGTCATATGTAGGGTGTCGCGGGCGGGGAGGAGGGTGTCAGCACACTACGCTCACCCCTTCTGCTCGGGTCCGGCGGCTGCTCCTCAGTGGTGGCTCGAGCTGTGGGCCGGATCCCGGGGGTTCTCGAGCGGCACTCCTCGCCCGTGAGTGAAAGGGGGGTTGTTGGGTGTGGGGATAGTTTATTGTCAGTGACGCCACCCACGGTTGTGGTGATTTCACCACCGCTGCTCAATATGGGGATCCCGGGGATGGTGATGCGGAGCAGCCAGGTGTTGCGTTGCCCCTCCGTGGGTAGGGGTTGGTGATCCCGGGGCCCGGTGATGAGATGGGAGATGCAGGGCCTGGTGGGCGCAGGGACGCGGGGGCAGCGCTGTGCCTTGCGGCACTGTGGTACTCACTCAGCCTGAGACGTTGACACAGTTTTACGGTAAACCACACGGCTGGAAAGACGGTTCCCACGGACGGCTGCACTTGCTCTCCCAGTAGGTGACGGGGATGTCCCTTTTCCTTGCACCTTTGTTTCTGTGTTGGTAGCGATGGGTTCCCACCGGTAACCCGCTCCCCAGTTTCAAGCTGGACCGGAGGAGCTCTACTCTTTGCCCGCAGGCGCTGGCCCTGAGAAACTGGTGCCCTGGCGGTGGCGGTGTTTCTGCTACAATGGTTGGGCTGTTGCCTTCTATCGGGACTTGGTTGTTGGGGGATCTGCGTCCCCTGCACTGACGGATTTGGCAAATTCTGGTGACTCCAAGCCTTGCCGGGGTCCGAGAGGCCCCTGCCCTGGTGCTGACTGTCCTTTGGTACACTGCTCCAGACCGCCGGGCCACTACCCATCCGCGGTCCTTCCAGGAACTTCCAAACGGTCCCCCTCCAGACAGTCAGCGCCGTTGCTGACCTTGCTGACCCTGTCCTGCACTCAGCTGGACTACTTCAGGCTTTTCTCACTCTTTCTTTTCTGTCACCACTCTTGCTTTCCTCCTTTACCACTTTACTTCCTTAGCTTAACTTCTTGTTTACTCCTTCCACTTCCTCCTCCTAAACTGAACTGCCTGGTTCTTCCCACCTCCAGAGCTGTGAACTCCTCGGTGGGCGGAGCCAACCGCCTGGCCCACCCCCTGGTGTGAACATCAGTCTCTGGAGGAAGGCAACAAGGATTTTAGTTTAGCTTTGGTGTTCCTAACTGGGATGTAGGGTGTGTTGGTGCATGACCTGTGACCCCTGGCTTGCCCAGGGCGTCACATAGGGGACTGTAATAATATAGTAATTACATTGTATCTGAAAAACAAGGCAGTTCTGTTATTTCGTATGCATAATAACAAACACATTTCATTGGTGATTCTATAGTATGTAATCATTGATTCCATCAGCCTGGGCATATCCTAAAATGAATAGTACGCTATGCTGTACTTTCTGATGGTGCACCCCCATATGATACAAATGACCACTAGTGATGAGCAAGTACTAAAATGCTCGGGTGCTCATCAGATGAATTGAGGAAATCGGAATGCTTAAATGTTCGTATCGAGTAACGAGTATAATGAAAGTCTATAGGAAACTCTGGCATTTTTCTGCAAAGATGTTTGGGGGGACATGAAAATAGCTCAAACGGATGGAAACAGTGCTCAAATGGAATAGAAACAGCATGGGGAAGATGCCTAGGCGCATCTTTGTCTCCCAGGTTGCTGCTCGGAAAAATGTTGTTAGCGTAGTACACCACTTTTACACACTGACAATAAAACATACAAAACTAGGAATAAAATGGATTTTACAGGAAAAAATGTTAGTAAACAATTTTTTCTGTATAATGAGTTGTATATGGGGCACATTAAAAAAGAGGAAAAACAGTTAAAAAAAGCCTCCTTCACCACTTACGCTATGTTCACACATAACATTTTTGCAGTCTCAGTTGTTATCAATGGTGAAAAAAAACATTTACCGGTAAATGTCATTTTAACATCTTATCTGAGCATGTGGTATGTGTGAAATGGTCAGACACATCCTGATTCATTTCTGAAACTGAAACTCACAAAGCCTATGCAGACAATGCAAGAACTGGCAAAAATTAGAAGAAATAGACATTCTGTACACCCAGTAACTGAGTCACATATGGAAAGTAAGCTAGAGGAGATGTAGGAGGGGATGGGAAAAATGACACTTGGTGGCTGGGAGATGATTTCCTGATGGATATTTTCTATTTTCTCTGTAAAGATCCTCAGCACAAATGTCTGTGATAGGGGCCTGCACTTAGGAGGCAGTGAAAGGTGTTGAGTTTTTTTTGATTGTTGGACAGTCAGGAGATCAGGGTGGTGAAGTAAGTCTGTTTGGTGAGGTGTAGGGCAGAGTTCTAGATTCTTAACATAGATTATAGTGGCTAAAGTTTTTTGGTTTGTGAGTTTTCCTCCATAGGTGTGAACAGGGGAGCAGACACCAAGCTTTTAGAGCTCTGCACTCCCTGTCCAAACAGAACCCGTGTGTGTGATCCTTCCCAGATGGGCGATACAACACTTACGTCAGTCTTCAAGGGAGCATCCACCACCACGTAGCCGGTCACCATCGTAGATGTGGCAGAGCAACACATCACACAGAGAGTCTCCTTACAACACATGGAATGATTTATTTGTTGTTCACCCTTTTTAACGACATGGCCATTCCTATCCCGTTGTGCTGCTGCTGTTCCCTAGGGTACTTTTTCTTGCCTTACCCACTGCTTTAGATCTAGCCTTCCAGCAGCCGAGCCTAATCCTTTACTTAACCCCATTTTTGACTACCCATGTCCAAATGCTGCCTCGGACAGCTTTCCTAGGCCCGTCCCGAGGTGAGTCATAAGCTCCGGACACTTGGAGGATACCACTGGGTTTTTCGATGGACCAAAGTTACCATCCGCTCACCAGGAACCCTACTGCAGAACTGACTTCTCTCAGGCTTGTCTCACCAGCCAACCCCCTGACCCAACCCCCTGACCCTCTGTCACTCCTCAAATCCTTGCTCTCCATGCCCTTGGTAGCCAGGAAGTGTCAGCTACATTGTACATACTAGAACCTTCACTTGCTCTAATCCTCATCTGGCTAACATTCTTACTTGTTAACACAGTACTCACACATAACAGATTATACTTTTCATCACGATAAAATACACATTACAGTAATACGAAATATTCAGTAAAAACACTTTAAACTCTCGTCCACTGATGGCACCAACCGTGGTACTGTTCTGGCTCAGGGACCTTGCCAGACTGTGTTCTCCATCAGCAGCAGCACCTAGGCACTCATTTTTAAAACACAGTTTATTATGATGCACTTGTCGCGGGCGGGGAGGGGACGCTACGCTCACCACGCTCGGGTCCAGCACTGCTGCTGCTTCGCTTGCTGCTCGGTGGCTCGAGCGGTGGGCCGGATCCGGGGACTCGAGCGGCGCTCCTCGCCCGTGAGTGAAAAGTGGAATGGTTTTGGGGATTTATTGTCCGTGACGCCACCCACGGTTGTGGTGAGGTTGGGACACCACCGCTGCTCTGTACGGGGATCCCGGGAACGATGACAGGGAGCAGCTTAGATGTTGTTCTTCCCCTCCGTGGGTAGGGGGTTGGTTGTCCCGGGGCCTGGTGAGGGAGGAATGGCAGGTGGGTTACGTGGCCTGGTGAGGTGCAGGGTCGCGGGGGCAGCGCGGTGCCGCACGGCACACTGGTACTCACTCAGCCAATGATGAATGCAAAGTCTCCGGTAAAACAAACGGCTGGATGGACGGGTCCCACAGACGGCTGTGGTGGTTCTTCTCACGGTAGGTTGGCGGTGACTGCCTTTCCCTGCACCTGTGTTATGTTCTCGGTTCTGGTGGCTTCCCACCGGTAACCCGCTCCCCAGCTTGGATGGATGCTGAGGGAGCCCCTTTTGCCCGCAGGCTCTGGCCCTGGGAACTGTAGCCTTAGTGGTGACTGTATTTCCCTTAACGGTTTGAGCGGTTGCCTTCAATCGGGTCTTGACTGCTGGGAAACCCCGGAGGTTCCCTTCGCTAACGGATTTGACCGGTTTTACGGCAACTCCAAGCCTGGTCAGGGTCCATAGGCCCCGCCGAATGGTGCTGGCTTTTCTTCTCTCCCCGATCCGGTACCGGCGGGCCACCGCCCGTCCCCAGTCCTTACGGTTCACGTCAATCAGCCCCTCCTGCAGACGGTCACCACTGTCTGCCAACCTTGCTGTATGTGCCCGGGCCACGCACCCGGACACGGTCAGTCTGCTGCACTACCACTTCACTCTTCAACTCTCCAACTACACTGCCTTCCTTTTCCTGCCTCCAGGACTGTGAACTCCTCGGTGGGTGGGGCCAACCGCCTGGCTCCACCCCCTGGTGTGGACATCAGCCCCTGGAGGGAGGCAACAAGGATTTTTTTCTGACTTTGATGTGCCTAACCGGGGTGTGGGGTGTGTTGTTGCAGTACCTGTGACGTCCTGGCTTGTCCAGTGCGCCACATTCCCCCTTAGTAAAATGCAGACCATCCGCGGGCTGCCCGTCCATCACCGGTTTTATTTTTGTTAACTGCAAAAGAGTAAAAACAACATTCAAAAACACAAGCATTTTTAGTCAAACTTCCCATAACGGGAGGCACATTCTTAAACGTTGCTAACGGTATATGTTTATTAAACGGTAACGGCTTCTGCTCTCCCCCCGCCCAAACAACCTGGCCCTGATGCTGCCCCTAAGAAGTGGGCAGCACCCCTTGCCCCAGTCCAGAACCAAGTTGCCCGAGCGGGTACGGTCTCTTTCAGGGGACCCGCGTCCATGGGGACCCCTGAACCCCCAGAGGATCGCCACCGGTTACGGTAGTGGCGGGCCTGGGCCATCCTTTTCCTCCAGGCCCATCCTCCAAATCTGCCTCTCCGGAGGCGGTAACGGTTTAAGCCAAATATTTACATCCCACAAGTTTGTGGTTGCTCTGCAAGTTCTCGGTTACAATCAGATAAACTTCTTCGGTTAATTCAATCTGATCATTGAAACTTTTAACGGTACTGGTGGTCCCAACGGGGACAACTGCCGGCAACGGTGGACTGCTGACTCACTTCAAATCCACGGTGTTGGCCGGAGGAGGGGGCTGGGCTGGTACTCGGGCCTCTTGACTGCCCCTCAGCTTAGCGTCCAGAGCACACCATCCCCTCTCCCCGCAATGCCTAGTGTACTGGACCAAATCCCCCGGCATCAGGTTGCGGCCCGGGTGGTCCTCCGGCAGGTGGGCATTGACGTCCCATCAGGCTATAAAGACTTCGGCCTCCAGGCCCGGCTCATATATGAATCCGTACCCCCGACGGACGTCAAACCTCCTCACTTGCCCCTCATAGATCGGGCCCCGTACGCGGAAGGTGGCCTGGTGGAGGCTCTCCTTTTCTCTAATCGTGCGGGCTACCAGCTCCGCCTTCCTCCTCTCCCTCTCTGCGATTTCCTGGCCCAGCGGGGTCTGTTCCCTGTCCCAGTACGGTGGGCCCCTGTGCGCGGATCGGGCCCCGCGAGACCTCCTTCACACTGCCCACTACTAGCGTTCTGGGCGGCAAGTCCCGCGGTGTCATGGCCTGGGGTGCTGCCTTACAGCGGCGACCCGGCGCGGCCTCAGCCGAGGCATGTGGAACGGGTACAGGGGTCCTCTCCCGCTGAGCCTCCGCCTCCTCCTGCACGAGACGGGCTGCCGGAGGCGGTACGGGGCCAGGCACAGTCACAGGTGCCTCCGGTGTATCTCTGCTGACGGGCTCAGCCTTCGGCTTCTTCCATGGAAGCGGTTCAAGGCGGTCATGGGCTTCTGCTGCAGGTCGGTCCGCCGGGGCGGAATTGCAGGGTACCGCTACCGATTGTGGTGGTAACGGACCTAGTGACGGGGCAGCAGCAGCCAACACGGGTAGCGGGGGAGGTAGCAGGGCGAGCGGGTGTAGACCGGGCCCCTCGGCCGCGATGACCGACCCGCTAGGGGTACAGGGGCGTGGGTCACTTACCCGCTCTTCCAGAACTCCCTCCACCTCGCGTCTCCGCATGGCCGCCACCACCTCCGCCATGTCGGCCTCCCACTCCTCCAAGAGGAGCTGCACACGGATCTGCAGCCATTGTTGTAACTGAGCGGTCCGGACCTCAACCCACGCCGCGGTCCCGGACGCGGGGGCTACGGTGCTGCGGGACGGTTGGTGCATCGCTGCGGCGGCCTCTCTCAGGAACCAAAAGATGGCCGCAGGGTCCTGGCGTCCCTACATTTATAGCCGCGGGCTACACGCGGCCAGACGCCATATGCCCCCCTTAGTCTTTTTCCGGCTCCTCCTCTACAGGGGCGGGGTTTCGGCTTTCGCGCCTCCACTGCTTGAGGAGACGCTCGAGCGGGGACTTTTCATGCCCAAAATGGCGGCTTCTCAAAATTTTCGGCCGGACACCTCCGGCGGTCACAAGGCGCACCTGTACCAGAAGGCAGAGCGGTAAGATCCTGTTCGTGATGCCAAGTTGTCGCGGGCGGGGAGGGGACGCTGGGCTCACCACGCTCGGGTCCGGCGCTGCTGCTGCTTCGCTTTCTGCTCGGTGGCTCGAGCGGTGGGCCGGATCCGGGGACTCGAGCGGCGCTCCTCGCCCGTGAGTGAAAAGGGGAATGGTTTTGGGGATTTATTGTCCGTGACGCCACCCACGGTTGTGGTGAGGTTGTGACACCACCGCTGCTCTGGACGGGGATCCCGGGAACGATGACAGGGAGCAGCTTAGATGTTGTTTTTCCCCTCCGTGGGTAGGGGGGTTGGTTGTCCCGGGGGCCCAATGAGGGAGGAATGGCAGGTGGGTTACGTGGCCTGGTGAGGTACAGGGTCGCGGGGGCAGCGCGGTGCCGCACGGCACAGTGGTACTCACTCAGCCAATGATGAATGCAAAGTCTCCAGTAAAACAAACGGCTGGATGGACGGGTCCCACAGACGGCTGCGGTGGATCTTCTCCCGGTAGGTTGGCGGTGACTGCCTTTCCCTGCACCTGTGTTATGTTCTCGGTTCTGGTGGCTTCCCACCGGTAACCCGCTCCCCAGCTTGGATGGATGCTGAGGGAGCCCCTTTTGCCCGCAGGCTCTGGCCCTGGGAACTGTAGCCTTGGCAGTGACTGTATTTCCCTTAACGGTTTGAGCGGTTGCCTTCAATCGGGTCTTGACTGCTGGGAAACCCCGAAGGTTCCCTTCGCTAATGGATTTGACCGGTTTTACGGCGACTCCAAGCCTGGTCGGGGTCCGTAGGCCCTGCCGAATGGTGCTGGCTTCTCTTCGCTCCCCAATCCGGTACCGGCGGGCCACCGCCTGTCCCCGGTCCTTACGGTTCACGTCAATCAGCCCCTCCTGCAGACGGTCACCACCGTCTGCCAACCTTGCTGTATGTTCCCGGGCCACGCACCTGGACACGGTCAGTCTGCTCCACTACCACTTCACTCTTCAACTCTCCAACAACACTGCCTTCCTTTTCCTACCTCCAGGACTGTGAACTCCTCAGTGGGTGGGGCCAACCATCTGGCTTCACCCCCTGGGGTGGACATCAGCCCCTGGAGGGAGGCAACAAGGATTTTTGTCTGACTTTGATGTGCCTAGCCGGGGTGTGGGGTGTGTTGTTGCAGTACCTGTGACATCCTGGCTTGTCCAGGGCGCCACACACTCAATATAAAATACATTGGACTTTAAATAAACACCATAGGAGTGGGGTAATCTGGCCACCTCCTACATGCCTCCCTTCTTAAATGGGGCCATCACCAGCCAGAACTTTCCCCAGGTAACATGCATTTGTTCACTTTACTTTAAAGTCTGGATGGCCATAGGCCAGAGTCCATTTCCTTCATCTGGGTAGCGAACGGGGACACACACGTTCATACACAAGCTGCCCACAGGCAACTGACTCTTATCTGCCGACAACGGCATGTTCAGCACTCCTGCCCATTTTCAGCAGGGGTGCATGACAGTCTCGGACCCACTCCTCAGGGTACAAAAATTCCATTCACTTTCTCGCCTGTCGACGGATGCCAGTATGGGGTAAACAATACTGTCCCAAAAACACTATCGGTACGTAAAGTTCCATAGGAAAAAGTCCTTGGGAAAATGAGAGCAAAGTCTTTGGAACAAAAGGCAATGTCCTCAGGTTAAGGGCAAGGTGGATGTAGCAGCGGCAAACAGGTTTGGCATCTGCCTATCAATTTGGCATTCCAGCAGAGGGGAGAGCAACAAGCGCAACATGAAAGGGAGGGGGAAAAAAACAAACAAAAGTATCTTCAGCCGCTAGGGGGCCAACTCTGGGACGTCTCTTCCGACCAGTCCCATGGAACACAAAACAGTTCCATGCCGAAGTGCAACAGGCATAACTAGGGGAACTCCGGGACCCTACACTTCATTAATGCCACCAGATTTGCGACCAATCTTTTAGTGATCATCCTCTGTATAATGGAAGTGGTAAGTCTCACACTCAGTTGTGAATTCAGCCCACGAAACATGGGCTGCATAGGTGCCCTGTGGACTCAGGAGCGCCACCCAAAGTCCCCCTGAAAAGGTATTACTGCCCCAGAGAAGATGGCTGCGTTGCACTGTGTCAGCCCTGAAAAGAACCCAGTCCTATGTCCTGTCCTCCAAGATGACCCCCACCACTGCACAATGACTTATAGGAGGGCACCTCTCCCAAGAAGGTCGGTTTCTGGTACCTGGCTCTGGGCCTTGGTTCTGTCCAACTCCTGCTGGACCTACTGATAGTCAACCTCTGCAAGGCTCCAGCCTGTCAAGTCATTCAGAAGTTGCTGTTTTCCGGGCGATCTAATCAAGATTTTCATGTAGGTCTGTACATTTCTAGCTGTCTCCTCCATCAACAGCACCTCCGCCATGGTCCAATCGGCTCATTCCAACGTTCATGCTCTTATTGGCGCTGGCTGACTCTGCTGGAGGAGTCTTCCCTTTCCCAACCATGCTCTCCAGGGTGGGGCCTCTTACGGTTCCTCTGCCCGTTTCTTCAGTGCTGCCACACATTCCCCATCAGTGTCACGGGAAGGGCGGAGTCTCCCGAGTGCACCCACCAATGACAGACACTCCTTGACATGGGGCATTTCTTACCTCCCAGCTTCTGGATACACAACGATGCGCTTTACCCCATGGTGAACCTGCCAATTGCATACTACATTGCACATAGGGTACTACTTAATCCCCAGCTTCCGAGCACACCGGATAGCATTTTGTACACTTTTTCTTCAGTTCTGATCACAATGGGCATCGCACACGAGCTGATCACAGTGATGTATTGTCGCCTTTGTATCCATCACCCTAACTTGTTCTTTCCAGGCATCTTCCCCTCAGTCTGTCTTGACAGATTGTGCAAGGAATGACCTTTTTCGCAGTGCCACTTGAAGAGGGGAGCAGACGCGGAGCCAACAAGGCTCTGCACTCCCTCTCCAAACAGAACCCATGTGTGTAATCCTCCCTGGATGGGGGAAGCGACACTTACCTCAGTCTTCAGGGAAACATCCAACACCCCGTCACCGTTGTAGACGTGGCAGATCATCAAATCACACAGAGTGTTTCTTTAAAACACAACATGGAATGATTTATTGGCTCTTCAAAGTTTTCGACAGACATGACCATTCCTATCTTCTGGAGCATCTAGACACAACACAACATGGAATGATTTATTTGTTGTTCAAAGTTTTCAACAGACATGGCCATTCCTATCTCGTTCAGCACCTCGACACTCATTTTATAAAACACAGCTTATGATATGCACACAATATAAAATACATCAAACTTTATATAAACACCATAGTACGGGGGTAATCTTTCCACCTCCTACAGGTGTTTGGCACTCCTAGAACATTACTGGAGAAATCCAGTGTGCGATGTGAACCAGGGCTGGTTTACTCTCTGTTTGGGATTTGGAGGGTGAGGGGTGCTACTTGATCCACGGTGCTTCTTAGGGTGTCATAGTGATTTTTCAGTTAGATCGGGACAAGAAAAGGAGGAGATTGCTGACAGGCATGAGGGTAGAGAGTCTGTAAGTCTATAAGCCTTAATAGCCTGTAGATTTCTGAATATGTGATAGGTATGCGCAGGGCCATATTTGCCACTAGGCATCTGAGGTACGGTGGCTATGGCGGCAGGCTGCGGGAGCTGCACTTTCTGACAGTAATTTTTTTTTCTTTTTTTACCTCCCTTCCTCGTTCTTTAGACAGTCTAATAAATCCGCTGTCTTTTTGGAGGTGGGGCTGTTAAAAACTGGGTTTAAGGCGACAACTGCAAAGCCAGTATATAATGATTGGAGCGAGAATTGGTGCAAAAACATATTATGGATTTATTCAGATTAAGAGTTTGAGGTTACAGTCATTAAAGAAAAATAACTGTCTTGGCTTGAGTTAATAGATGGATAGACAGATAGAAAAAATAACAGTTCATTTGCCTTACATAGCTGTGATGTAGTAAGCCATCTCTCTCTGGATGGTCTGGTCGGGCTTGATGAGTCCGTCTTTCTCCTCCCTCCTTCTGCCTACCCTTTGAAGTGTGGGCTTCTTTTATAACCCAAACCCCTCCTCCTGATTGTCCTTATCTCTTTACATGGTATACAAAAAGTAACTATCCCTATTTTAGTTGAGCATTACATCATGTCACGTGGTACGTTTTACCCGCGAAATAAATGTACTTGCGCAGTAGACTTGTAACAAAACCTACTTCAACTTATTTATAATTCCTTTGAGGCTCGCTGAACTTTGACCTCAGTGTAACAGAAAGAAGTCCCTCATAGCTATTTCAGTTCTTAGCCCAACATTCCAAACAGAATATAGCTCTTCTTTGACAACTTTGATGAACAACTAGCAGATGACTTTGGTTCTACCATTTCAAACTCTTGGTCAGTATTTCCAGCTCACAAACTCACTCTTAAAGGGATGGCGAAATACACATATTTTATGAATACATGTATATTAAAGTTTATGAATCAAATCTCCATAAACTCACTATTTTACAGTCCCCCCTTATATGGAAGTTTGATGAACCCCGGGAAACCCTAACTCAATCGTGTCATCATTCGTATCACATACATTCTTGTTGAAAATTCTAGACCAATATTTGACTTGATAAACCAATCTGCAACTTTCTGTCAAAAAGTCATCTTGCGATTTAACATTCCTCTAAGAATGTTATCTTCCTTTATCATTTCTATTTTTATATTCTTATATATCTTCTGAATTCTACACATCACAAAAACTTGATATATAATACACATCAAAACTAATAAAAATATAATTATGATGGGATTAAATAAAACATTACCAACCGCTGACTGAAAAGATGACTGAGACCAGGAATGTACAGATTTACTAAAACTCTTCCACCAAGTTCTACCTGACATTCCATTCCATTCGTGTTCAATATCACTTAATTCACCTTGTTCATGTCTGAATATAATTTCTGCTTCCTTTAACTGTTTCGTTAATAAATCTAACAAACCCTTATCTTTCTTTATTTCACTTGTCCACATATCCCAAGGAAAATCATTTATTTGTGATAAATTGAATTGTATGGGAAATGCCGTTAAGTTTCTCTTTCCTATAGAAGTGGTATTAAAACTTCCTTCCTTCTTTGAAAGAGACCTCACATGTCCTTCTATACAATACAAACCCATAGGTAGGTTTTCCTTATGTTCACAAGTAGAATAGAAAACAGAAACCTTCTCTGTCTCAGACATGACCTGAAAACAAATCTTATTTGGACTTACTGGAGTCACCAGATCATATAGTGTCTGTACAGTCTCTATTCTCGCATGACAAGAAGAATGATTATGAAAACATGAATGATAGATCACCTTATCCTGTCCAGGTAAACACATCACCTTAGAAACAAAATGCAAACATGAAGAAATGTCTACTTGTTCAGTGTTCACTCCATCAAATGCAAAATCTGTGTACTGCAGTTGATAGAACACTTGTTGTGTGTTACTCACAGGTATACCCAAAACTGTAATAGGAACAATTGTTCCCTCTCTTCCGATCACTGGGATTAGCGATGTGCCAACACAAATGTTTCGTTCACATCCTAACCACTTATTTACCCACAAATCCGTATGATTCAATGCAAAATCATACTCTACAGGTAAATTTCGCAGTATTCCCAGTGGAGTAATTCCACTCTGTAAAGCTTGTGCAATCAACTTCAAATTAGAAGAGTACTCTACCTGTATCTCCAGGCACGCTTTAGCTACTTGTGTTTCGTGTGTGCTTTCCACGAGAGCTAATGTAGCATCCTGTAGATGTGACACGGAAGAGCCTAGTACAGCAGCTGTATTCATTACCATCTTTTCAAGAAGTTGATTCAGACTCTTCTGAACCTTTACACCTTTTCCTCCAATAAAACCAATATTATCCAAATCTGACTTAAGTGTCTGTATATTCATGGCATTAGTCAGACTTCCCACTGTCCCAATTCCTCCCAGAATTCCTTCTAACACTCCTCTCTTACTCCTAGTCTGAGCTGTTCTTTTCCCAAACCATTGTTCTATCCCCATCTCCATGTTTATGAGATGTGATTGACACTGAGGAAACCTGGTAGAGATCTTCCAATGAGACATATTGAAAGTCCACACCATTGTCATAAATTCTCCATCCCTTAATAAGGACTTGGACTGAAATTGATTAATTTGGAAAGGAGTAGATGGCATGAATCTCGTGTCTGTGCATGCACTATCTGCTGCTGACCAAATATTCACACTAACGTCTTTACAATGTCTGTAATGTGTCTTTGTTTCAACGCAACACTGGTAAATTCCAGAGTCCCTGGAAGATGGATTCTCTATGGAAAAAATGAAATTATCATCCATCCATCTGATATTACCAATCTGACCTCTGTGAATGACATTAGTTGGACTGTTTAAAAAACTTCCCAAAAATGATGAATTTTTGGTCCATGTCAACAAAGACTCAGAAGGCAATTTCAATCTTGTGTTACATTTTAACATTATGGGTAATGTATTTACTTTATTATGTACTGTCTGTGGTGAAACCCTTATTTCCGGAACTATAGTGTTAGTAACGGTAAACACTACAGATACCTGAACTTGCACAGGTTCCCGTGTTATCTGGAAATTCCATGTTTTGACCCAATCTTTATCTCCTTCTGAAATGGAGAGTAAAGAAGGATCCAGAATTTTCCCAAAAACCTGAGTTTTTAACAAAATTTCTGTTTTGGATCTTCCAAACTTTCCCTTTGCAATCATGTCATTTGTAATATCACCGGACCATACAGCAGGTTCATCACCTCTGATCTCTATGTTCCAGTATAGTACATCTGTAGGAGAACATTCCCATGTACCCGTTTTATTATTGTGTACATATTCTCCTTGTAATTGTGTGAATCTAGTTTTAGGTCCTGCAATAGCATGTAATATTATGTCTGTGTCGTGTATGAAATGTAATTCAATGCAACATTTTGCTCCATATCCCATGCAGATATTTCCTGTTATCTCCACAGAATCATCCGTGATGTTCTCTGTCAGTAAGTTCCGTGTATCTGATCCTCTTGGTCTTCGTGAATGTTGAATCTCTCTAGTCCGTTCATTCACATCATTGGCGATTGTTCCTTGATGTAACATGTAAACAATGACGGAAATAAAGCAAAGCAGCAGGAAAGTAGATCCCATCACGTAGAAGCTTGTCTTGAGCTTGGGAAGATGTTCTTTCTCCAGAAGGCTTGATGTCATCTTTCCTTCAAAGTCTTTAGGTTCCTTATTCCAGTTCTTATTGGAATCCATTTCTTCCTGGAAAGAAATGCAGTATCATTATTTTGTCACAAATATTTTGCACTGGTCAACGTGAACCCACACTTTTTGTGTTTTCCGGGTCTTTTTTACCACATTTGACACTCGGTGCACAAGAATCATGACTTGTCCCATAGTCTCAAGGACTTCAAAAGGACCTTCCCAATTACACTCCCATGGACCACTCTTGCGAAAGGTTTTGATCATCACTAGAGCACCTTTCATGAATTTGGACTCATAGGGTGGCTCCATTTTCTGCATTCTCGATGCCGCATATGGCAGAATCGCTTTCAGGTTCTCCTGTAGCGATCTCAACCATTGGGACCTTGAGATAGCATCTTTTTGTGGAGTGGATAAAAATGGCTCATGTGGGAACCACAATGGCATTTTTCTTCCCGTCATCAACTCAAACGGAGTGAATTGAGTTGTAGAAGAGATTGAACCTCTTATACTCATCAGTATGAAAGGTACCTTGTCAACCCAAGTGTTGCCTTTGTCCAAAAGCATCTTTGCAATTCTGGACTTGATTGTTCTATTCATTCTTTCCACAATTCCCGCAGATTGTGGATGATAGGGGACATGAAATTGTTGTCGTGCCCCTAGAATAGCACAAGCAGTTTGCATGATTTTACCTGTGAAGTGGCTACCTCGATCGGAGGTAATCATCCTTGGGATCCCCCAAGTACAAAAGACATGTTGTACCAATTCCCTTGCTGTGGACAAAGCATCATCTTTCCTAACAGGTAATATTTCTACCCATTTTGAGAACACATCTACCACAATCAATGCATACCTGAGACCATGTTTACCTGAGGGTAAAGGACCAATATAGTCTATCTGCAGTGTAGACCATGGACCTTCTGCAGGTGCGATTCGTAGAAGTGGTGGCTTCTGTCCTTTAGGTCTTGGATTTATTTGGGCACAAGTGAGACATGATAGTACAACACTTTGAACTGTTTTGTCCATTTTTTCCCAATAAAATTTCTCCTTGAGAATGACTAACAATTTCTGTTGTCCCAAGTGACCTAAACTCTCATGGTTGTATCGAGTGAATTCTACCTGTAGATGTTTTGGTACAACTGGACGCAATTCTTCATTTGAACTGTGACACAAAACCCCATTTTCACAGATGAAAGGAGGCTTTGGATCCTCCAGAGAAGTAACAAGAGAAGGATCTTTTCTCTGTTCTTCTGCAAATGAAGGTATGTATGTGTCTGCTCTTTGAACCGCTGACATCTCAGAAGGTTCAGAGTCAAACACTTCCTCTCCTGTCAGGGCAGCTTCTTTGGCTAGAGCATCTGCGGTTGCATTTCCTACAGATAACTCATCATCAGATCTTTGATGTGCAGCGACTTTCACTATAGCAAATCTATTTGGGGCCCTAGATGCCATCTCAAAAATTGATTCTAGCGTTTCGCGGTGCAGCAAGGCTTTGTTGGATGAGTCCACATAGCCTCTCCTTTCCCAAACAGGCAGGTAATCGGTTAGGGATCTGACAACATAGGAGCTATCACTGTAGATTACCATTGGAGTTTGATCATCAGCTTCATTCAGCTGTAGGACCATTCTTACCGCTTCTATCTCTGCCCTTTGAGCTGAGAAATGACTCGGTAACTTGTGTTTTACCACTTGTCCTCGCTTGGAATAGAAAATTCCATATCCTGTGTGATAGTGTCCTTCCAGAAAAAATCTAGAACCGTCTACAAACACAGGTTCATCTGCGTCTTCCGACTGTCGTCTGAAGAGAGATGGACTTGGTTCATGGAACGTTTCTATGCAATCATGGGTTTGTCCTTCATACTGCATCAATTGAGGAAGAACATACTTGGCCTTATAATCTACCTCAATTTGATTTGGAGACAATGAGAGCAACCAATGGGCAAATCTCTGATTTGACACACCTGGGATGTTTTTCTCAAAGAGAAGTTTCAGTGTGGAATGTGGCGTTTGGAGAATAACCTTTTGGAACCCGATGATGTGTTGAGTGATTTTTATCGCAAAATACACTCCCACCAGGTGTCTTGCGCACACCTCAAACCCCCTCTCAACAGGTGAGAGAAGCTTAGAGAAGTACCCCAAGATTCTCCATTCCCCCCCTTGCAGCTGCAGCATAACCACAGAGATACTTGTCTCTGAAGTGTGTGCTTGAAGCGCAAAAGGTGCGTTCTTTTCCACCATACTTAACGCAGGTGCGTGTTGTAGATCATGTTTCAATTGTGTGAAGGCTTTTTCCTGTTCCACACTCCAGGGACCAAAATAATCATCATTGTCACCTTTTAAAAGATCATACAAAGGTCTGGCTTTGTCAGCAAAATTTTCAATGAAATCCCTTGAGTAATTTACAAGCCCTAAAAAATGTCTTAGTGCCTTGTGTGATGTTGGAATTGGAAGAGATGCAATTGCCTCTATTCTGTCCTGTAGGGGTCGCCGTGTACCTGGATTTAGCAGAACTCCTAAAAACCTGACCTCAGTCTGCATCAGCTTGACCTTTTTGGTATTCAGTTTTAAACCTGCATCATGCAGCAGCTCAAACAATTCTGCAAGCAAGATCACGTGCATCTCCTTGTCCTCCGTACTCAACAAGATATCGTCCACATATTGCAATAAACATTCCGGACGAGAAAATTTCGACAAAACGTTCGCTAGCGCCTGATGAAAAATGCTTGGCGACATACTTGCCCCCTGAGGAAGACGACAGCATACAAATTGCTGATCCAGGTGGTTGAATGCAAATCTATATTGACAACTTTGCTCAATCGGTATACTGAAAAAACCATTACTGATATCCAATACTGAGAAATACCTTGCCTTAGCATCCAATCTCGACATCATGTCGTGTGTATCAGCTACAATCGGTGCAACATTGGGAGTAAACTTATTGAACATCCTCAAGTCCAACAACATCCGATAGCTACCATCGCTTTTCAGAACACACCACAATGGATTGTTACAGACAGAATTTGCCTTACGTATGACACCTTGAGCCAACAATTCCTGTATAATCTTAGACATCGGAGCCACTGACTCCGGAGGCAACTTATACTGACGCTGTGGAGGCGGATCTCGGCCTTCAATTTTGACAACTACATCCTTCATTGTTCCAACCTCATTCCTGTACTGAGCCCATAAAGAAGGAAACCGCTGTACTAACTCAGTCAATACTTCATCACCACCAGTTTCAGGCCACAAATGATCTGCTGACACTACATCGGTCAAACAAATGGTCCCGACATGACTATATTCATTTGGATCAATAACTACCGCCTTACAACCGTTAGAGTCTTTCCAAACTGTTTTGTTACCCAAATCAATAATCCAGCCATGCTTTTCCATAATATCAGTGCCAATTATATTCTCAGTATCCTGACAACACCAAATATCCATTTTCGTTTTCAAAAAACCAGGTATTTCCAAAGAAACATCCTGCGCTAATGTCACCTTTGTTCCATTTTTACCACTGAAACCAACAATTGTACATACAGGGGAATCTGGCTTTAAATGTAAATCAACATTTGTGACACTCAATTGCGCACCTGTATCAAGGAGAAATGTTACTTCCTGACCTTCAAGATTTACCTTTAAAAATGGTCGACCACAGCTATCCATTGAAACTCGAGTAACAAATTCCAGTGGATGCAGCCTGGGCACCGGCTTTGCCAGTCAGGAGGATGGAGAAGGGAGAAGAGCAGCAGGTGTCTTGCCCCTTCCATCCAATCCCTGTATGGTCATTTCCCTTATCTGTCTAGTCAGAGGTGCATATGGTGATTGGTTATTTCTGTTGTCAGTATGAGTGGGCGTATATGGTGATTGGTTATTTCTGTTGTCAGTATGAGTGGGCGCATATGAAGGTGGAGGTGCTGAAGATGGGGGAGGTGCACTGGATGTGTTTGGCATCAGTCCATTTTCCTTACCCAGCCTTTCCTCAGCTCCCGCCCTCAGGAATTTCTTGCATTCCCACTTCAGGTGTCTGGGTAGGCCGCAGAAAAAGCAGTGAATTGTGCTTTTCCTGTTACCCCCCCCCTGAATTCTTGTTTTTAGAATTCAACACCGGTCTTTTGTTGTTTTTGATCTGTTTTTCCTGGGATACTAATGTGTCAGTGGTCCCTTCTATCATGGCTATTTTTGATTTTACCTGATTTTGCTTCATTCGTCTACGTATTCTATCAATAAATGATGTGGCCTCTTGTAGACTTTCCATTCTAGAAGCTATTTCGAATGAAGCAGGGTCCAAATATTTAAACTTTTTAACAAAGGCCTTGATCATGGAAGGCGGTTCTTGATCAGATCCGATTTCCAGTACCATTCTGTAGGCCTGTTCGAATTTCACTAAGAAGACAAATGGATCCTCCTGTATGTGTGTCTTAAGGTTTTCTAACAATTCGACTGTTGGGGTAGACTCTCCTGTGGTAAAGAGAATTAACTGTCTCAGCCTATCTTCCTTTGTGTCATGGATCAGGTCATTGTGTTCGTCAGTCCTAGGTGTTGCTTGTAACCTTTTTGCCATGTGGGAGGGAAGCCATACCCTATAAATCTTGTTTCTCTGATCATTCGTCAGATTATATTTATCGGAATGTGACTCAAAAATGTCCGCATTATGGAAGGCGTCCATTTTATCATCATATTTGGGTATGTCTTTAATGATTTTCATTAATTGGTCATGGATTTTAATGTTAAGACGGGCGGCCTTATCATGTAACTTCTTTTTCCGAAGTTCCTCCTCATTCAGAGTCTCGTCCCCGGCCGTATTCAGCCCGTCCGGTACGTCTGAACCTGAAGCTTCTGTCTTGTTCTGTCTCGTATTAACAGATACATATTTAATATCTTTCCGTAGTTTTGATATTAAATCTGCTCTTGTTTCCAACTGATCCTCCAGATGTTCGATATGTTCTGCTAATATCGAACAATTTGGACAATCTGTTGTCTCTGCATCTGTGACGTGTGTGTCTGTTGTATTGGGCGTGTCTGTTGTTATGGGTGTGTCAGTCACCATGCAGATAGTGTGTGCATATGGCTGTGCCCCACCCACCATGGAGTTGTAAGTGTATACCATACCCAATACATTCTGTATCTTTTTCTGTAACCGATTCACAGTAAAAAACTTCTTATCTAACTTAGTATTCTCAAGTTCACATTGCCGGTACAGATTTGACCATAACTGTGCGTCACTATGTGTATGGTCAAAAGAATACTCTACATGACAGTTACTAGAATAATGATGAATAAAATCCATTTCTCACCAATATGTGATGCTTGTCCTCGGATGGCTCCAACCGTCTTATGGATGGATGGTCCTCAAATGGCTCCAACTGTCTTATGGATGGATGGTCCTCAGATGTCCGTCAAGGCTTTGACACATACGACCTCCGTGCAGCTTTGTCACGTTAAACCTCTCTTAGGTTCTGATGTGGACACAGTGTATCGTCTTTTGCCTGCAGCACTTGGACAGAGAGTTTTACTGCACTGACCCCCCCTTCTCGGACAAAGGGCAGGGAATGACGTGAGAAAAAAAAGAGTCCTAATCGCTGTGAATAGGCAGCGTGAAAAAATCACCTCTCACAGAAAACAGCTGTGCCGCTCAATCATTCAGGCTGATGCTCGCCAATGTTAAAAACTGGGTTTAAGGCGACAACTGCAAAGCCAGTATATAATGATTGGAGCGAGAATTGGTGCAAAAACATATTATGGATTTATTCAGATTAAGAGTTTGAGGTTACAGTCATTAAAGAAAAATAACTGTCTTGGCTTGAGTTAATAGATGGATAGACAGATAGAAAAAATAACAGTTCATTTGCCTTACATAGCTGTGATGTAGTAAGCCGTCTCTCTCTGGATGGTCTGGTCGGGCTTGATGAGTCCGTCTTTCTCCTCCCTCCTTCTGCCTACCCTTTGAAGTGTGGGCTTATTTTATAACCCAAACCCCTCCTCCTGATTGTCCTTATCTCTTTACATGGTATGCAAAAAGTAACTATCCCTATTTTAGTTGAGCATTACATCATGTCACGTGGTACGTTTTACCCGCGAAATAAATGTACTTGCGCAGTAGACTTGTAACAAAACCTACTTCAACTTATTTATAATTCCTTTGAGGCTCGCTGAACTTTGACCTCAGTGTAACAGAAAGAAGTCCCTCATAGCTATTTCAGTTCTTAGCCCAACATTCCAAACAGAATATAGCTCTTCTTTGACAACTTTGATGAACAACTAGCAGATGACTTTGGTTCTACCATTTCAAACTCTTGGTCAGTATTTCCAGCTCACAAACTCACTCTTAAAGGGATGGCGAAATACACATATTTTATGAATACATGTATATTCAAGTTTATGAATCAAATCTCCATAAACTCACTATTTTACAGGGGCGCACCTCCATTTATTTGTATCTGCATCTTTAAAAAAAAAAAAAAAAAAAAAAAGGATCAACAGTCCAAAATCAGACATGCTGGGTACTCATCTCTCTGACAATCAGACTGTAGACTAAACCTGTCTATCTCCGGGTTTGGCCAACTGTAGTCTGTGTACAAGCACTAATTAACTGTGTACAAGCATTAGCTACTATCTAAAGGGTATGTCAACTATTAGGGTAGGTGTGACGCAGCACAGGGCTTTGGGGTACTTGGTCCCGGGCGGTATATTTAATGGGACAGTTCACTGGGTGGCCATTGCCCGATTCTGTGACCCTGGGGGTCGCTTAAAAGGGGTTATTTACAGGGATTATTAATTAATATTATATTATTATATAATTAAGTTTTTGTCCTGACTAGTGATGAGCCACCCCAATAGCGTTCGAGTTCGGTTCGTCGAACAGCAGGTGTGTTCGGCGAACGTTCGACGAACCATTCGACGAACACCTTCGAACCCCATTGAAAACAATGGCAGGGAAACACAAACACATACAAACACATAGAAAACACCTTCTAAGGTGTCCAAAAGGTGACAAACTACTCACAAGACACCACAAACACATGGAAAAGTGACAAGTACATATACTCGTGCGAAAACAAAAGCGCTCGAAGAGTAAAATGAGGAGGAGACACAGATATAGGCATGTCATGCCCTTCTAAAATCATGTAAAACACAGCAAGTGGACTCCAACCAGAGTCTCCCTTTTTTCCAAAACATGGGCCACAGACACACTTAAGTGGGATTAATTGTCCCACAGTTGCAAACTTAACAAGTTGATTAGCATGAAGTACATTCAAAAATCCACAAGCCTTTACTCTCCCCAGGATGACACAGTGGTAGAAAAGTCCTTACAGATCCATGACTTGTTCATCTTGATGAACGTTAGTCTGTCCACATTGTCAGTGGACAGACGCGTGCGCTTATCTGTCAGCACACACCCAGCAGCACTGAAGACACATTCCGAGAAAACGCTGGCTGCGAGACACGACAAGATCTCCAAGGCGTAAGTGACTAGCTCAGGCCATTTTACCAGATTGGAAGCCCAAAATGAGCGAGGCTCCAGTTGCAGAGTCATGGCATCGATATTCACTTGGAGATACTCCTGTATCATCCTCTCCAGGCGTTGACTATGTGTCAGACTTCTTGTGTCTTGTGGTCTTGCAAAGGATGGTCTAAAAAATTCATGAAACGATTGCATAAAATTGCTGTTACCACCAGATACGGTTTTGCTGGTATGGTTTGAGTGATGATTAGAGATGAGCGAACCGGTCCCGGTTCGGCTCGAGGTCGGCTCGCCGAACGGGGGTCCCGTTCGAGTTCGGTTCGTCGAACGTTCGACGAACCGAACTCGAACGTATAGGCTATAATGGGAGGCAATCACAAACACATAAAAATGCATGATAAATGTACACAAACAGTTAATAAACATTGCCATAACACTTACCGGTCCTCGCGATCCCTTCTGCACTCTGTCTCCTGCCGCTATTCCATCCGATGATCGCTGAATCCTCCCGGTGACCTGCACTGCCATCAGAGATGCAGGACCTATCGTGACGTCAAAATAGCCATGTGACCAGTCACGTGGCTATTATCTCATTGGCTACAGACTGGTCACATGACTATGACACGTCATGTAGGACCTGCGAGTGCATCTCTCCGGTACACGGTGCACATATGTGTATCGCCGTGTACCGGCGACATGCTCTAGCACACGGTCGACTCCCCGTTCCGTTAGGGACCGGCTGACACAGCCGGTCATTAACGGAGATCACCGTTGCCATAGCAACGCAATTAGCGGTGACGTCACCGCTAACCGCGGCTCCGAGAGCACCGTTGCTATGGTAACGCGTCTGTCAGCGTTACCGCTAGCAGCCAGCACTGATCACTCACGGAGTGAAGGCTGCACGCTGCTTCCCGATTGTAGTGATGATTGTAGTGAGGATGAGGTTCCCCAGCCCCAAGTGATGAGCTGGTGAATCTCATCCTCACTACAATCGTCACTACTACTACACTAGAAAGAAAGAAGACAGAAGAGCAGGATCGTGGAGGGCTGACAGGGGGTAATAAAGATGGAGTCTCTAATGTGTCTGTGTATTTATTTCTATTAAAGTATTTTTTCTCTGTGTGGTGTTTTTTTTAACCCTTTATTGGAGATTCTTAATGGCCGGGTCAAACGTGCCTGACATTAAGAATCTCTGGCTTAATACTGGCTAGTAAAACAAAGCCAGTATTAACTCATGATTACCCAACAAGCCACCCGGCTCCAGGGCTGTTGGAAGAGTTGGATACAGTGCCAGATGATGGCGCTTCTATGAGAGCGCCATTTTCTGGGACGGCTGCGGACTGAAATCCGCAGCAGAGGCGCCCAGAAACCTCGGGCTAACCTGTGCTGCGGATTCCAATCCCCAGCTGCCTAGTTGTACCCGGCTGGACACAAAAATGGGGCGAAGCCCACGTCATTTGTTTTTTAATTATTTCATGAAATAAGTGAAATAATTAAAAAAAAACGGGCTTCCCTATATTTTTGGTTCCCAGCCGGGTACAAATAGGCAACTGGGGGTTGGAGGCAGCCCGTGGCTGCCTGCTGTACCTGGCTAGCATACAAAAATATGGCGAAGCCCACGTCATTTTTTTGGTGGGCAAAAAAATTCTGCATACAGTCCTGGATGGAGTATGCTGAGCCTTGTAGTTCTGCAGCTGCTGTCTGCTCTTCTCCATACAGACAGACAGCAGCTGCAGAACTACAAGGCTCAGCATACTCCATCCAGGACTGTATGCAGAAGTTTTTTGCCCCCTGAAAAAATTATGTGGGCTTCGCCATATTTTTGTATGCTAGCCAGGTACAGCAGGCAGGTACGGCTGCCCCCAACCCCCAGTTGCCTATTTGTACCCGGCTGGGAACCAAAAATAAAGGGAAGCCCTTTTTTTATTATTTCATGAATTTCATGAAATAATTAGAAAACAAATGACGTAGGCTTCGCCTCATTTTTGTGTCCAGCCAGGTACAACTAGGCAGCTGGGGATTGGAATCCGCACCACAGGTTGGCCTGAGCTTTCTGGGCCCCACTGCTGCGAATTGCAGTCTGCAGCCGCCTTAGAAAATGGCATTTTCATAGAAGCGCCATCTTCTGGCGCTGTATCCAACTCTTCCAGCACCTGCCTGCTATACCTGGCTAGCATACAAAAATATGGCGAAACTCACGTCCTTTTTTTGTAGTTTTTTGGCAAAAAAAATAAAAAATGCTTCCCTGGATTTTCCATTGCCAGTGAAGGTAACACCAAGCAGTGGGGGTTAGCAGCCAGTAGCTGCTTGGATTACCCTTAGCTAGCAATACAAAAAATGCAGCGGGAGCCCATATTTATTTTTTTTAATTATTTATATAAATAACTAAAAATAAAATGGGCTTCCCTGTATTTTGATTGCTGGACATCACAGTGCTGTAAAAATAAATCTTTAAAAAAATGACGTAGCACTCCGCGGTATTTTTGATTCTCAGCGCAGATAAAGCAGACAGCTATGGGTTGCCACCCCCATCTCGCTGCCGTTACCTTGGTTGTCAATCAAAATACAGGGAAGCGCATTCATTTTTTCTATTTAAAAAATAGTTAAAAAAAAAAAAATGACGTTGGGTCCCCCCATTTTTGATAGCCAGCTAGGGTAAAGCAGACGGCTGTAGCCTGAAAACCACAGCTGGCAGCTTTACTGTGGTTGGGGATCCAATGTGGAGGTCCCCTCAGGCTCTTTTTTTATAATTATTTTAAAAAATATTAATAATTACACAAAAAAAGTAGGGTCCCCTCCAAATTGGATCACCAGCCAAGGTAAAGCGGACAGCTGTGGTCTGGTATTCTCAGGGTGGGAAGGTCCATAGTTATTGGGCCTTCACAGCCTAAAAATAGCAGGCCGCAGGCACCCCAGATGTGGCGCATCCACTAGATGCGCCAATCCTGGCACTTCACCCCAGCTCATCCCGTGCCCTGTTGCAGTGGCAAACGGGGTAATAAATCGGGTTGATACTAGCTGTAAAGTCACCTGAGATCAAGCCCAGCAGTTTGTGATGTCATGGCGTCTATTAGATACCCAACATCATAAACTGTCAGTACTAACAAAAACAAAAAATCGACAAAAGAAATTTATTTGAAAAAACAGTCCCCAAAACATTTCTTCTTTCACCAATTTATTGTAAGAAAAAAAATAAAGGGGTCCCACGACGACTCTGGACCGTCTAGAATATGGGGGGGAGACACTCAGGGAACGTGTCCCCCATTTTCTAGGAGTGCGGACCCTTCATGTGAGGAGTGTGGGTGCAATGAATCTGCACTCACTCTCCCCGGGTCCACAGCAGCAGAGTCCATGTTGTAATGGTTGCTACCAAAGCTGCAATGCCCTGCTCATGAGGTAAGGGCATGCCTAATCAGGAGAACTACTGTAGAGGAAGCTCTGCTCACTGGTATATAGGTGCTCAGAGGTAATAATAGATAAAATTAGTGAGTAACCTCGGCACTCTAAATCTCCCAGACTAAGTCAGTAAGTCACAATGGATAGTAATGCAAAATCACTCTTTATTGGTCCGTATTAAGAACATTTTTTTTTTCATAAGCATATATGTTTTTGTCCAAAACAAGTTACAAATGACGTTTCGGCCTGAGCCTTCGTCAGATTGGACTTATCTGCATGTAATCATGAAAAATGACAATAATCAGTATCACATAAGAGTGAGAGAACAATAACATAAACTCGAACAATGTAGAGGTACAATTGGGATGCAGCAAAAAAATTGCAACACAGCAAGAAATGAAACACATGATACAAATGTCATAATACAGTACAAGGACAATATAGTAATGACAAATATGGGGTCAGAGTAGACTTAGACAGCTCTGGTACGAAAGAGATGTCAATTATAAAGTAACATGTGCAGTAGGTGTAGAGCTACAGTATGCATGGCAGAGCTAATGGGTAGACCGACCATAGAAAAAGAACGGAGAAAAAGTGGAGAAAAAGTGGAGAAAACGTGGAGAAAAAGTGGAGAAAAAAATGGAGAAAAAGTGGAGAAAAAGTGGAGAAAAAGTGGAGAAAAAGTGGAGAAAAAAATGGAGAATAAGTGGAGAAAAAGTGGAGAATAAGTGGAGAATAAGTGGAGAAAAAGTGGAGAAAAAGTGGAGAAAAAGTGGAGAAAAAAATGGAGAAAAAGTGTAGAGAAAGTGTAGAAAAAGTGTAGAAAAAGTGTAGAAAAAGTGTAGAAAAAAATGGAGAAAAAGTGGAGAAAAAGTGGAGAAAAAGTGGAGAAAAAGTGGAGAAAAAAATGGAGAAAAAGTGGAGAAAAAGTGGAGAAAAAGTGGAGAAAAAGTGGAGAATAAATGGAGAAAAAGTGGAGAAAAAGTGGAGAATAAATGGAGAAAAAGTGGAGAAAAAGTGGAGAAAAAAATGGAGAAAAAGTGGAGAAAAAGTGGAGAAAAAGTGGAGAATAAGTGGAGAATAAGTGGAGAAAAAGTGGAGAAAAAGTGGAGAAAACGTGGAGAAAAAATGGAGAATAAGTGGAGAATAAGTGGAGAATAAGTGGAGAATAAGTGGAGAAAAAATGGAGAAAAAGTGGAGAAAAAGTGGAGAAAACGTGGAGAAAACGTGGAGAAAACGTGGAGAAAAAGTGGAGAAAAAGTGGAGAAAAAGTGGAGAAAAAGTGGAGAAAAAAATGGAGAAAAAGTGTAGAAAAAGTGTAGAAAAAGTGTAGAAAAAGTGTAGAAAAAGTGTAGAAAAAGTGGAGAAAAAAATGGAGAAAAAGTGGAGAAAAAGTGGAGAAAAAAATGGAGAAAAAGTGGAGAAAAAGTGGAGAAAAAGTGGAGAAAAAGTGGAGAATAAATGGAGAAAAAGTGGAGAAAAAGTGGAGAAAAAGTGGAGAAAAAATGGAGAAAAAGTGGAGAAAAAGTGGAGAATAAATGGAGAAAAAGTGGAGAAAAAGTGGAGAAAAAGTGGAGAAAAAGTGGAGAATAAGTGGAGAATAAGTGGAGAAAAAGTGGAGAAAAAGTGGAGAAAAAGTGGAGAAAAAGTGGAGAAAAAGTGGAGAAAAAGTGGAGAAAAAGTGGAGAAAAAGTGGAGAAAACGTGGAGAAAAAATGGAGAATAAGTGGAGAAAAAGTGGAGAATAAGTGGAGAAAAAGTGGAGAAAACGTGGAGAAAAAATGGAGAATAAGTGGAGAATAAGTGGAGAATAAGTGGTGAATAAGTGGAGAAAAAATGGAGAAAAAGTGGAGAAAAAGTGGAGAAAAAGTGGAGAAAACGTGGAGAAAACGTGGAGAAAAAGTGGAGAAAAAGTGGAGAAAAAGTGGAGAAAAAGTGGAGATAAAAGTGGAGAAAAAGTGGAGAAAACGTGGAGAAAACGTGGAGAAAAAGTGGAGAAAAAGTGGAGAAAAAATGGAGAAAAAGTGGAGAAAAAGTGGAGCACCCTTTGGTGCCTTTCATGTGGCACTAAGGGGTGCTTAGCTTTGTATTTTGCCAAAAAAATGAAAAAAAAAAATGACGTAGGGTTCCCCCTAGTTTTGTAGCCAGCTAGGGTAAAGCAGACGGCTGCAGCCTGCAGACCACAGCTGGCAACCTCACCTTGGCTGGTAATCCAAAACTGAGGGCACCCCACGCTGTTATTTTAAATTAAATAAATAATTTAAAAAAAAAACACGTAGGGGTCCCCCAAACTTGGATCACCAGCCAAGGTAAAGCAGACAGCTGGGGCCTCATATTCTCAGACTAGGGAGGTCCATGGTTATTGGACTCTCCCAAGCCTAAAAATAGCAGGCCGCAGCCGCCCCAGAAGTGGCGCATCCATTAGATGCGTCAATCCTGGTGCTTCGCCCCAGCTCATCCCGCGCCCTGGTGCGGTGGCAAACGGGGTAATATATGGGGTTAATACCAGATGTGTAATGTCACCTGGCATCAAGCCCTGGGGTTGGTGAGGTCAGGCGTCTATCAGATACCCGACATCACCAACCCAGTCAGTAATAAAAAAAAATAGACGACAAACACATTTTTATTTGAAAAAACACTCCCCAAAACATTCCCTCTTTAACCAATTTATTAGAATGAAAAACAAATCCAGGTCTGCTGTAATCCAAGGGGTTGCCATGACGATCCACACTGTCCCAGTCAATGAAGAGCAGGATGTTCCCCATTGGCTGGGAGAGCAGTGCAGTGACCTGAGCTAACATCAATGGGTCAGCCCAGGTCACTGCAGGGGATGACAAGTGCTGCTGTCAGCGAGGTACATTACCTGCGCTGATCTCCAGCACTACCGACAGCCCCTGTCACTGAGTTCAGTGACCGGCGCCTTCACAGCCAAATATCGCGAGAGGTCCGTGACGTCACCGCTAGTCAGTCTCGGGTCGGAAGCGAGAGGTGATGTGACAAGCGGCGGCCATGGAGGACAGTGACAGCGCTGAGGTCGGGATGGCGGGACTTCATCACCGCAGGTAAGCCGAGCGGGGGGGGGGTTTGTGTGTGTGTGTGTGTGTGTACGTGTGTGTGTGTATATGTGTACATGCCGCGGGCAGGAGGGGGCGGAGCGAGCTGAGCGGGAAGTGTGGGCTTCCTGCACGTAACTAAGATAAACATCGGGTTACTAACCAAAGCGCTTTGCTTGGATACCCGATGTTTATCTTGGTTACCAGCTTGTGGCAGGCTGCCAGCGATGGCTCCTGCACACTGTAGCTGTAAAAAGCCCTGCTTTTTGCTGCTAGAACCGTTCTCGAACGTATCTAGAACTATCGAGCTTTTGCAAAAAGCTCGAGTTCTAGTTCGATCTCGAACAGCCCCCAAAATCACTCGAGCCCCGAACTGGAGAACCTCGAACCGCGAACCGCGCTCAACTCTAGTGATGATGACTCGACAGTCCCATGGTTGGCAAGTTAGAACTGTGAGATTCACTCTGTGCACCACTGGTGTTTAGTGGAAAAGTCGAGCTAAGATTGCGTAACAGCTTCTGCTGATACTCCTGCATACGTGCGTCCCTTTCTATGGCAGGAATTATTTCGCCAAATTTTGACTTGTACCGGGGATCTAAGAGTGTGGCAATCCAGTAGTCAGCATTATTTCTAATACTGACAATCCGAGGGTCATGTTGTAGGTAGTGCAGCAAGAAGGCGCTCATGTGTCTTGCGCATCCAGGAGGACCAAGTCCTTGCTGTGTTGGTGGCGGTGAGGTGAGAATCATGCTTCCTTCCTCTGCCCTCTCCCCCCAACCTCGCATAACAGAAATGTGATCAAGGTCTCCCTCATCTGCTGAGTCTTCCATGCCCATCACCAGTTCGTCCTCCATTTCTTCCTGGGCTCCTGCACCTTCCTCTACAGTTTGGCTGCTACCATGCGCCCTTGTTAATTCCTCTCCCCCACCGTCCCATGCCTGCCGTCTGGACCTTGTAGATCTTGGTATCCCTTCCGCATATGAATCCTCCTGTACTTCCTCCCCTTCCTCTTGTCTCACCACCTGACTCCGAATACTGTTTAGAGTGTGCTCCAGCATGTAAATCACTGGAATTGTGATGTTGATAATGGCATTATCAGCGCTAAACATCTTCATCGCCATGTTGAAACTGTGCACAAGGGTGCATAGGTCCTTGATCTGAGACCACTCCAGCAGCGTGATCTGCCCCACCTCTGGATCTCGTTGGCCCAGGCTTTACGTCATAACGTATTGCACAAGGGCTCGGCGGTGCTGCCACAGTCACTGCAACATGTGGAGAGTCGAATTCCAGCGTGTCAGCACATCGCATTTCAGGCGGTGACCTGGCAGGCCGAAAGACTGCTGGAGCGATGCTAGTCGTTCAGCTGTGGCGTGTGAACGGCGGAAGTGAGCACATAGTGACCGTGCCCTGTGCAGAAGCCCATCTAGGCCGGGATAGTGGGTTAAAAATTACTGGACAACAAGGTTCAACACGTGAGCCATATAAGGCACATGTGTCACATTGCCCTGGCGAAGGGCCGCACCCAGGTTTGCAGCAGTGTTGCACACGGCCTTCCCTGGCTGCCAGTTGAGTAGAGACAACCATTGACGAAATTCGGTCTCCAGAGCTGACCACAACTGGGCAGCTGTGTGACTCACGTTTCCCAGACATTTCAACTTAAAGACCGCCTGATGCCGTTGAGCTCTGCTGCCAGCATAGTAAGGAGGTGTTTGGGATTTCTTGTGCGCAGTTACAACGCGGGTGGCCTGACCAGACAGGCTTTGGGCGGAGGTGGAGGACCCAGACGAGGTGGAAGAGGCAGAAGCAGTTGAGGAACTTCTACATACAGAGGATTGATGCACAACTTGTGGGAACAGCAAGACTTGTACAGCAGACCCTTCTCCATCTCTCACCATAGTTACCCAGTGCCCAGTTAGCGACATGTAACGCCCCTGTCCATGCTTACTGGTCCAAGTATCTGTGGTGAAATGCACCCTGTCACACACAGTTTCTCAAGGAAGCGGTGATGTTGTGTGCGATATGCTGGTGTAGCGCAGGCACACCTTTCTTGGAAAAGTAGTGATGACTGGGCATCTGGTACTGAGTAACTGTGATGGACATAAGGTCTCGAAAATCCTTTGTGTCCACCAGGCGGAAAGGCAGCATTTCTGTAGCCAACAGCTTGCAGATGGTGAAAGTCAACCTCTTAGCTTTGTCATGGCTAGGAGGAAATGGTCTTTTACTTGTCCACATCTGAGGGACCGATGGCTGGCTGCTGTGCTGAGACGGCGTTGAGTAGGGTGTCCCTGGAAAACTGCTGGTCTGTGATGAAAGTTCAGGCAGAGACATAATGGTGCCTTCATCCAAAGGTGGTGCTCTCGATGTCTGAGAGAGCTCTACACCAGCAGCTGTTTCCACTTCCAAAACAACTGACGACCTGCCAATCACACTGCCTGTTGCGGTTAAAGAGGTGGAAGGTCTGCGTCGAAAAGCATGTGTGACTGCTGTCCCCACAGTCATAGATGATGAAGAGCGCGCGGATGCACTTGAAGGGGAAGACGGTAGTTGGCCCACTTCGCTAGGCCGCATTATAGCACAGTGAGCTTCCCACTGCGACTTATGCTTCATATCCATGTGACTGTTCATGGACGAAGTAATCAAACTAGTGAGGTTTTAGCCTCTACTTAGAGATTGGTGACAAATCTTACAGATGACATGAGTTGGGAGATCCTTTGCGATGTCAAAAAAGGACCAGGCGGGACTTCCGGATCCTGCGCATGTAGGACACAGGACGCCTGAGCTCTGTCATTCCCTGCAGCTCTGACATATATACCGGACAACCCACCAGCCTCCCCCGCTCCATACCACCGGTGAGTGAAGTTGCTGCATGCAGGGAAGCTCATGGGGAGCCGTGGAGATAATCAGTTGAAACAGAGGCGGCGAACTTCGCTCTCCCCCTCCCTCTCAAGATCTGGCAGCGTGATAAAGATGGCGCCGGAGCCTGCCCTGCACTAAAATCAGATCTGTGCACAGGGAGCAGGACACAGCTGAGGGCTAACCTTGCAGAGATCACTCAGTCCCCCAGCACTAACCAGTTAACCGGCAGCAGAATAATAAATCTCCTGGAGTCCTGATAAGATATCAGCAGCAAACAACGCTACTGACAAGTTCTGCAAAGAGTAGAGTTAAAAAGCAGGGAATCCCTGGGCCCTTCCCCCATCCTGTCCAGACCTGTGCTTAACAAGCAGGGGCTGAATCTCTAGACATACAGACTCAGTGCTACGCTCCTGAAAAAGTGAGGGAAGCTGAAGGAGGGAAGTTTAAACATACATCCCTGCAAAGTTACAGGACAGTGAGAATTCATATAACTCTGGCAGGGGGGAGAAAGGGGTGAAAGTGAGAATAAACAAAAGGGGGAGCAGAATCAAGATTTGTCTGACAACCCACACTAAATCAGTGTCAAAACGTACGTCCCTTCATTCACTACTTGATGGAAAGATACCTGCTGCGCAGCAGCTCCAAAACACAAAATCCTCATACATCCAGCGTACAGTGTGAAAAAAAGATTGTGACTTCCCATACAGAATTAAGTGTCCCTCGATCACCTGAAAATACTCATCAGATGGAGATGGAGGATTCCCCGGGGACCCCGGATGTATTCAAAACAATGGAGGGTATGGATTATAAGCGTCTGGCTGATGAAGTCGCCAATCGTTTGCTACCTGACATTTCCGCTACAATTAAAGCATCAATAGCAACAGCTCTCAGTGCCATACAGAACCAACTTGATGAGACGGTGGAACAGGTTGTGGCTATGGAAACCAGAATGTCGACGTTAGAGGAGGACTTCAGCTCTGACCATACTACAGTCATGCGTCTGGCCAGGGAGAATCTGATCCTGAGGGACCGTGTGGATGATCTGGAGAACCGCTCCAGAAGGAGCAATTTGCGCATTGTCGGCCTCCCTGAAACATACCCGGTTGGTGAGCTACGTACATTGTGTGAATCAACTATTCCTACAACCCTGGGAGTAGCAGGAAGGAGAAAAGTGGAAAGGGTGCACCGCATTGGTCTGCCAAGGAGAGGTGATGAGAGTGAAAATAACAGACGCCCAAGACAAGTCATAATGAAATACTTGGACTTCTCCGATAAACAGGAAATATTACAGGCGTACAAGAAATTGAAACATCCCTTGGAGGTGAAAGGCTCGCGCATCTTGCTCTTCAAGGATTTTTCTGCGGAGGTCACACGGCAGCGGAGGGCATGCTCATACATATGCTCAGCCTTATTTAAGAGAAATATACGCTTCCAGTTAAAGTACCCGGCAACGTTGATTATCAGACATCAGGATGGATCCTACAATTCTTTCTCAAGCCCAAAGGAGGCAGAGGCCTTTATTGAGCGGATCAGCAGTCCTCGTGACCTCAGGAATTCTCCAGGACAAGGGCGCAACGACTCACCGGACCAGAGAGTGACTAAAGGGAGCTCTGTGAAGTTCGCTACAGCTTCCCCGAAGGACCGGAGACAACAAAACAAGGAACTTAAGAGAACCTGAGACAAATAGACAAATGTCGGATGTGTAAAGTTCAAGGTGGGACACCTGTTTGTGATTTAGGTTGGAGAAGCCGCAGTGGAAAAAGTTCAAGAAATCTGGGGAGGAGGAAAGGAAAGAGAACCTTTTTTTTTTTTCCTTCTTCTCTCTCTTTCTTTGTAGGTGGGACACTCCTTTATATTGGTTAAATGCTATACAAGTATAAGGTTGACTGAGCTTGGAAAATGATCAGAAAAAAGTGAAGTCTGAGTATTATGGTATAGTTGGGGGGGGGGGAGGGGAGGGAGATGTTTGAAATGTTTGGGGATTTTGGATTCAAGTGAAGTAGCAAAGATTTTACACAGAGTTATTATTATTACTACTACTCTCGTTATTGCAAGTGAGCACTATGTTCAATTGTCTAATTGGTTGATTTTTTTTTGGCAAGGGAGGGCAGCAAAAACATGGTAAACGAAAGGCAGGATTTCCATTTATTACATGTGCTTTATGAGAATAGTCACCTGGAATGTTAAGGGGTTACGTTCCCCCCAAAAAAGAATTAAGATATTACGCCACCTTAATCGCCTCAAACCGGACATTGCGCTCCTTCAGGAAACTCATCTGGAAGGTTCAGACATGCAGAGGATGGGGAAATTGTGGTTTGGAGTAGTCTACGGGTCATCTTCAGTTAAAAGCAAAGCAGGGGTTATTACATTAGTCAGTAGGAGATTACAACATCAAGTCCTGGAAACATATGCGGACACGGAAGGTAGGGTTCAGATGGTCTCAGTGGAGATCCCTGGAGGAATTTATAAAATCTTTAATATTTATGCCCCGAACGAAAACAACAAATCATTCTTTCAACGACTTGAGGCCAAAATTTTAGAACATGCCCATTTTAATCTAATAATTGGGGGGGATTTCAACTCGGTGGTATCTGTGCTAGAGGACAGGAAAAATGGTAAAGGCCCCCCAAATGTACCACGCGGCCATGATAAAGTTATGCGTCCTCTGTTAAATGCCACGGCCTTATGGGATGCGTGGAGACTATTGCACCCTCAGGATAGGGAATTGACGCACTATTCACATGCTAATAGCTCCTGGTCTCGCATTGACTACATTCTTATTTCAGGGAACCTGGTACGTGCACTCCACTCAGCTACTATCCAGGATTTGGTGATTTCTGACCATGCCCCGGTGGTACTAGACCTAGCAAACATCTATCCCAGAGGAACGGACTATCTGTGGAGATATCCTTCCTTCCTTAAAGATAACGAAGATTTTTCCTTGAAATTAAAGGAATGGTGGACGGAATTTATGGTACATAATGATCAACATAAAGACACACCTATGTTATTATGGGACACGGCGAAGGCAGTATTACAGGGCAGAACGATAGCACATGTTTCCTATTTGAAGAAAAAGGCTCAACTTAAATTTACTGAAACCTCCCATAAATTGAGGGAAGCATATACTTCTTTGCAAAAGCATCCTGATAGGGACCATAGAGATAGATGGGTAATAGCCCAAAGGGCTTTTAATGGGTGGGTGGAAAAACGGGAACAAATGGCTAGGTCAATGCAAGAAGCTACATTATATCGCTTTAGAAATAAAGCAGGGAAAATATTGGCCAACTTAGCGAAAAATAGGATTATAACTCAGGGACCCATGCAAATAAAAAATCAAAAGGGGGAGATACACAAAAACCCTAAGACAATAATTGAGACTTTAGGCACGTATTATAGAAACCTTTATTCGTCGTAAAAGCGAGACAAATTTCCCGATAATAATCTTTTATCTAAAGTGACACTACCTCGACTCACAGAAGAGCATCGCACTTTTCTGAATGCCAAAATTACGGGGGAAGAAGTATTGGGGACAATCAACTCCATGCATAATTATAAAGCCCCTGGCCCTGACGGATTTACGGGAGAATTCTATAAAACAGTAAAGGAAGAGATCTTACCTACATTACAAGAGCTGTATAATAGCATACTAGACGGTAATGCGTCTTTCCAAAATAATAACCGGGCATATATAAAATTGATCCCTAAACAGGGGAAGGACCCGAAGGATCCTGGTTCGTATAGGCCCATATCACTTATCAACCTAGATATGAAGATAATGTCAAAGATTATGGCAAATCGTCTAGCTATAATTCTTCCCCAACTGATTTCCCCAGCACAGGCCGGTTTCATTCAGAAAAGATCAGGGACACTAAATATTAGAAAAGTTCTTCTTGTCCTGGATAGGGTTAACCTTCGGCCTCTGAAAGGAGAATCTCCCGCTTTGCTTACAATAGATGCCGAGAAAGCCTTTGACAATATTGAGTGGTCATGGCTTTATAGAGTTCTAGATGAAATGTGTTTCTCGGGGTCATTTTATACCTACATTAGAGAAATTTACACAAATCCGAAGGCTCAAGTTTACATTCCAGGATATCTGTCAGCCCCTTTTCCGTTACTGAAAGGAACCAGACAGGGTTGCCCCCTTTCCCCATTACTTTTTAATCTGGCTCTGGAACCTTTGGTACGATTGTTATCTACACATAGCACCTTCCAGGGTATTTCTGTAAATAATAGACAAATTCAGTCAGCTTTTTTTGCGGATGACATTTTGCTTTTCCTTTCGAATCCAGCTCAGCAGGTCCCCGAGATTTTACAAATTTTGCGAGAGTTTGGAGCGTACTCAGGCTTCAAGATTAATGCATCAAAGTGCGAGCTCCTATACCTGGGAGGGACAAATGTTCAAACACGGGAGCAGAACCCTTTTGAAGGAATTACAGTGGCTAAGTCATATATCACATACTTGGGAGTTAAAATAGGTAAGGTTCCGGCAACCCACTATAGTCTAAACTATCCACCCCTTCTGAGCGAAATAGAGCAAGATCTTAAAAGATGGCACGACCTTCCATTGAACCTAATTGGTAGAGTCCACCTAATTAAGATGATGTCGATATCAAAATTAATGTATCATCTTCAAACACTTCCCCTTCTTCTCAAGCATAAAGATATTGTCCAGCTAAATAAAGCTTTTTCACACTTCATTTGGAGGGGGAAACGCCCTCGTATAGGGCTTAAGAAGTTGATGGCATCTAAGGTTCATGGAGGTCTGAGTTTGCCGAACATTCGGGGTTACAAGATAGCCTGTTTGACTAGATATATATTGGATTGGATTAAAGGCTCTAGGCATTATTCAGCGTTGGAGCTTGAGAGAGACTATGCACAACCTTGGGATCTGGTGGCGTTACTTCATACTAGGCAGGCTAATCTCCCAGTGAAAATCAAGCACTCTTCCTTATTTAAAGACACGATTGCAGCGTGGAAGGCGTTGAGGAAAAATTACAAACTTCCCCATAAAATATCCAAATACTTGCCTATATGGGGGAATCCAGAGTTTTTGCAGGGGACAAGCAATAAGCTGTTTGAAGAGTGGAAGGTGAGGGGTATAAGGACTGTTGCTCATCTCTTGCACACCTCAGAGCCTAGATGGTTGAGTAGAGACGAAATTATAGCGCAGTATGGCTTGGGGCCTAACCAACTAATCCAATATGACCAAGTGAGATATAGTATTATGACTCAGTTGCATGATGTGACCCAGGAGGTAGTATTTAACTCTTTTGATTGTCTGGTAAAGAACTCAATAACTTCATCATCTATCTTTTTTCTTTATGGAGCCATGCGTGATCTACTAATAGGACAGCACCCGGAAGGTTTATTTAAATCTTGGGAAAAACAATTTGAGGACCCGTCTATGGGGGTAAAAATTAGGGGAGGGTGGAATGCTCTTCGTAAATCAATTTTAAATGAGAATTGTCGAGAAACCCAATTTAGAATTATGCACAAGGCAATTTATGGTTTCAATCTCCCTCCATCAGCAACAAAGCCAGACAGGATTACGTTTTGTCCTAAATGTAAGAGTAGTGGAACTGATCTCCTTCACGGGTTGTGGTCCTGCCCCCATTTGAGTCCATTATGGTCACAGATCAAAAGTTGTATACAAAAGGTGTGGGGTCTTGAAGTTCGGCTCTCACCTGGGTTCGCTATTTTTCACCATTGGGAGGAGGGGAACGATACCAAAGGGAAGATGACTAACCCACCCAGACTTATACATGTGATACTTCTGGCAGCCAAGAGAGCGATACTAAAAAATTGGTTGCAGTCTAGGGTCCCCACGATTGAAGAGATCTTGGGTCAGCTCATGCATCTTCTTGAAATAGAAGGATTGGATGCAGAGAGAAGGGCGGATAGAATACGACAGCACTTTAACAAATGGAAGAAATTCATACTGGCCTATTATACTCGGGAGGAGATAGTCAGGATTATGTCACCTTTCAAAGACACAGTCTGGTATCATACCGAAAAATTGAAGGTTACATTGGATGGCTTGGAGGTGGGGGAGGAAAGGCCGAAAGGTGACTAAAAGGAGAGGGGGGAAATAACCGATTTGAGTGGGACTTCTTTATTGTATGTCATTACCATGTTCACAAGGGTTCAATGGGGGGAATGATAAGAATGATGGGTTAAGGGGTCGCTGCTTTCCTTTGCTTTATCTTGCCATGTTACAGTTATTGATTTTAAAAATTGGTATGGAATTTGGGATGATCAAACATGACAATGTAATGTTTTTGAATTGAATTTACAATGCTGAATTCGCTTATGCCAGTGTTATGTTATTGAAAAATTTGAATAAAAATATAGTTAAAAAAAAAAAGGACCAGGCTAGGCAAAGCTTAGAGCTTATTATGGGTTATTTAAACCGAGCAAAAACAACCCTTTGTTTATAAAAAATTATAAATTTTATTCAAACAAATATATCAATAAAGTGCAAGTTAAAATTCAATTAGTTAGTGCATTTTTTATAGTTAGAGGAGGGTCCTTGGGCATCTTCCCTATCCTTCCCCTTCCTGTCAGTGGGGGTCGGCACCCTAGTGCGTGACGTCGTGGTGCCCCCACTCAGCATTGACTGATCCTCACTGGCCCTTTACTCAACACTGTTACGTGCCGCTAACCTTCATGAAGGGCCTCTACCAAAGTACAGTGATTCTCACTCATGCCATATCCCCATATGATCACAATTCTATCAATTTGGCCAATTCCCCCTTCACTTTATCTCATATCCGGGGTGTGAATCCTGTCAGCCTATGGTATCTATGGGATACAGTCGTATTTGTTATGCCGCAATTCATAATCATAGATAAACTAGCATAATAGCACGTCCTTCACCGCCCAAGACGGTTCTCTGCCCAACGCCTGGCGTTCATTACTGACTGCTATACAGGCAGATGCCCAGATTTACCATACAACAATACCAACAATGATTGAGAAGTCCACACTGGAGGAATAACTACACCCTATGGGTGGACAGAAGAAACAGGTGTCATCCCAGCACTGTTGCATAGGCAGATACCTATGGTCATTGCAAAGCTTCTGTTCACTTAATTGAGGATTCCTCATTGAAGGACGAATTTAGCCCCTTGATATGTTGGATATAATTCTTCCACATAAATGATCCTAAATGTTGGACAGCCCCTGAGGAACCTCCGTTTGATTGAAAGTCCTGGAGGGGAAACGCGTTGGGCAGAGAACCGTCTTGGGCGGTGCAGGACGTGCTATTATGCTAGTTTATCTATGATTATGAATTGCGGCATAACAAATACGACTGTATCCCATAGATACCATAGGCTGACAGGATTCACACCCCGGATATGAGATAAAGTGAAGGGGGAATTGGCCAGATTGATAGAATTGTGATCATATGGGGATATGGCATGAGTGAGAATCACTGTACTTTGGTAAGGCCCTTTGTTAAGGTGAACTCTTAACCAGAGATCACTAGTTGCCTACTGCCTGGCCGAATTGGTATATACCAAGTGCATGCATAAAAGAATTCACACCAGACACAGTCGGATATGAAGTCTCTTCTTGGTCACAGTAAGGATGGCACCAAAAACAGACAGAGAAGGAACATGCGTCCTCTTGATATAGGCTAGGGGCGTACACAAGTTCAGATATGCCCATTTAGTGGGACAGTTCATGGGCTAGCCAATGGGGAGATCCGTGTTGCTGTTGATGGGTGCGTCTGACTTCAGTGGATGAAACCATGATGATGGGAGGGACGTCATCTGGTGCATCCATGCTGATGGTTTGGTCTGTGATGTCTTCTAGCTTGACCAGGGGGTCTTCCCTTATATGGTATCTTCTTTCATTCCCTGCATTCCAAGCAATGTGTGGTGAACAGGAAATGGCAGCCATCTTTATATCTGTGTCATGTATATGATCTGAGCTCTGAATTATGTAAGGCAAATCGACATATTTCCCACAATGCTCTATGTCCAGAGGTTAATTAAGTATTTCATTTTATGGCTCTCCTCAACAGTCCCCCCTAAATACTTTATTAACATTCTGACCCTACCGTGGTCCTCTAACACATCGGCTCTAATGCTTTAACTGCAACCTTTTTTCATTTTTCTACCTGCTATACAAGCAATGCTAAGCTTTTGCCCCCGCTGGTACAGACTGCTGATCAGAGAGTTGATCACATCCCGCGCACACAGTTCACAGAGGTATAGGTAACTAGAACAGACTATTTAATGCCGAAGAGCTTACTCAGAATTTGAGATTAATCGATTAGAAAGAGTAAGGCAATTGTAAGAATAAGCTTCTTACTGTTATGCTGCAGCTTTTAGCATTACTGTTTCTGAAAGACTGATTCTCAGTCAATATCCGAGTGCTGTCCGCGTCTTCGAGACTTTTCTACCCGAATACACCTGATTGTATCACAACACTAATGGATCTCTTCTTGTCTCGGGTCTATAATCTACCACCAGGAGGCCTTTAACAAGATTTCCCTTACACATGGTTCCGATTACCTTCAGTAACACAGAGTAGCACTTTTACGGCTTCAAATACCAACAAATAAAACAATACCAGTTACCTACAAGTGTATGTTATCCTTAAAAAGTCACTTAAACCCTTAAAATAATTGATTGGTTCAGGTCAGATAATGTTTTTCCCACCATGAGCCCTTATTTGTATAATGTTCCTGTACCCATTGTTCCCTTATGGTTATTTCCCATGTATAATCCCCAATCTAGAAATTCTCCATAAGGTTCTATGTGAGATAATCCAGCACTATGTGTGTTGCGACCCTCATTCTGCTGGTACGATGGACTCTTTACAGTGGTTGTTGTCTCCAGATGGATTTTCCCTCAAGCTTCATGGAAGTTGCTGTGGTTGGGATAAGCTGGATCGGTCCACCTGATTCTGACTCAGGGATCATTCTGACTTGTCTTTTTAGGATCACCCAGTCTCTTGGCTGGAGACCACGTGCTCCTGACACTGATTTAGGATCTGGAATTGGAGGATACACATATTTAACACACTATACTGTATGGGCAGTTGTATACGGCTCGTACATCACTGGTCAGGATATCACACTGTATCTGCAGTATCTGTGAGAAATATAATCACGTTCTAGGTACTAAACCAAAAATATCTTATGTAAAGATCTAATTATTAAGGAAAACGAACATTTGTTACATGATTTTCCAGCGTCCACCATTATCTTGTGGATTGTTACATGTTTATGTTATAATCATTAAAATTCCACACAACATACACCCATGTGACTATAGACACAATTAAATATTCCAATAAGGAGGGGGCGGGGATTGGGGCAAAAGCCCTAAACTCTCGCTACCTCGCAGCGGAGGTCGGCACCCTATAAGGCGAATTGGCGCCCCCGCTCCCCGACGGCTCACCCTCCCTATCCCTACACTGCTAAGCTAATACGTGCTGCTAATGTCAGTGAGGAAATATAGAAACTGTGAGATACAGGGGATAAAGAGGCGTCAATATGCAATTATATATATCCAATTCATTCCCAAAGATTACATATTCACACTCTGTATTTTACATAGCTGTTTGGTAGCTTAAATCAATATGATACAGCAAATTCAAGAACCAAACCCTAAAATAAATTAAATATCTCACATGTATAACATGTACCCACTGTATAAATATAATAATAATAAGGCCAGGTAAAGTCATGAGGAGATCTTGTCCAATCACAGACCCTCCACTGTCCAATTCACACTCAGGCTAATAAAATAAACGCATATTTGTCAGACATTTAGCTTGAAAGAAGCCCAACGCGTTTCTCCCTTCACAACGGCAGACAGGGGTTCATCAGGTACTGATCTCTATAGTGACCTCTGCTATAGAATATGTTCTTTTACCGCTTTTTAGGAACTCCATCTTTACATACCACCAGCACCATGAGTTTTTCAGCAGTAATGTTTTCCACACTGGATATGTTTCAGAGCAGGCCTGAAAAGAAATTCACTCAACACGCACAAAACTCATATAAACCTACTCATGGTAGATGTATATGACTAATCTGCAATCACCGGAGCAGTAGAGCGGATAAGGGGGGTGTTTCTACGAGGTCTTTACAGTTTTTTCTACCTTAATAGGCACACGTCTTACAAGACTGGATGTGTCTGGCCACCTGGGTACTGAGCAGTGGTGCCGCCCATATCTTGTCCATCCCAACACCTTTGTCACATGGGTTACCTGGGCCATTATTGAGTAGAACGCTCATGGCAGAGAAAGCTTACCGCCCTTTATCCACAGACCTTCCTCAGTCACTGGCTCCCTGCGTCTCACACTCCGTTCCTTGCTGAATCGCTTGTTCCTGTAAGGATTTAAGAACACAAGGAGTGACCAATGTCACGGACGACGTGACAGGAGCCACCGAGGTACTGGTCTGCATTTGACTCTCAACTCTAGGCCCATTCTTCTTTGTTGTGCACCTGTGCGAGCATCTCCTCCGGCTGCTGCCTATATCCACATTTTGACTATCTTACCCCTTTCCGCTCTACAAACCACAGTGATCGCAAATCTTCAACTCGTTCTCCTATGGGAGTGGTTTGATTTTATTACCTCATGTTGCGTAACCTCAGCATATCCAGTGCAGAATCAACCAGCATCTTGGTATCTGGATCCATCTACGTAAAAACTCAAAATCTGCATTAGCAATGGGGTCATCTGAGACATGTTCAAAACCTGACAATTCTTGTTACATCAGAGCAATCATGAGATATATGTATGTCTGCTGTATCCTCCTTACAGATAAAAATATAAAGACAACTTAATAGAAAAACTCAATCGATGAACAAATTAAAACCTTAAATAATGTGTGACTTTCCACATCATCTTTCCCCCCCTTTTTGAATCTATTATCCAAAACATAAATTAGATTCAAAAAGTGTGTGGCCCCGGAGGTCTACATTTAGGCATGAAAGTCACATTGTATAGATTGTACCTAATCGGTAACACCAGAAATATTGTTTTTATCTGTAACTTAATAATGGAAAACCCTTTCAATGGCTTTTATAACCTTTGCTTGGACCACAGAAAACTGCATTGCAATCATTCTTTCTATAAAAAGAAAGCAGATTATTCAATACATTAAATATAAAACACAGAATTCCATAAATCATCCACATTCCTTAAATCAAACTATTGTAATTATTAATAAATTATTATTATTATTAATAATAATAATAATAATAATAATAATAATAACTATAATAATAACGTAGCACAACCTCTGGATATTGGATGTAGAGGTGTTCATATTTGAAACATTGAGGAGATTATCAGCATCTCTGTGATACTGTCCTATAACTTGAAGGGATAAAAGAATCTAGAACAAATAAACTGGCCATGTGGGAAAATAAAATGTTGATTTGCCATAGAAAAATTATCTAACAGACTTCTATGCTTGAAAAGCTATCAATGAATCTAAACATGTCCACAGTTAACTTTTATTTCTTTGGGATAAAATTAGTAAAATAAATTATACTTTTTTCCAGTATAATTTGCAATGAATTAAATGCAGGAAGCCCCTTTTTTTTTTTTCTCTTGGGCTGCTCTCACAATAGATCGAAGGTGAGATGAAAAGCCTGCACTACAGGTTTTTTTTTTTTCTAAAAGTTGCTACTTCCCCCAAAAGCCAAAAGCACACTGTTCATTTTCCCTGGACACGAGTGATATTTCCCTCCTTCTGTTGGATTTTTTTTTATTATTATTATTTATTTATTTTCCTTTCTGCAAGACATGGATATCCCATGGATATATTTATCTATTTATTTATTTTTTTTTTAAAACATTCAACTCTCAGGATCAATCTATCAGATCCATAACTGGAATATTTATTTATTTTCATCAGATCTATTTTAAGGTACGTTTATTTTAAGGTTTTTCTCTTATTCTTTTATTGCTTATTAATTAATAAGATATTGTGCCTTTTGACTGTCCTGACTCAATCCAACCTGCACACTGGATCTATATTAAGTGTCTTCCACAACTACCCAATCATTCAATATTCCATCTTTTAGTGCTATAAACATTTACTAACACTTCATGTTATTCAGTGGCTGCAGTTTTGTCAGCTCCACTGAGGCCTGTAGAAAATGGCTCCACAGCACGTGATTTCCTTCTCTTTGTTGGGATTGCAGCATCATGTGGGGGTAAACTTTTTTTTTTTTCTCTCTCTACTATTTCCCCCTATATTCCATAGTCTGGATTTTATTCATACACAACACACATACATTTATATATCTCAGATATCTACAGTCCTGATCCAACTACAGTTAAAAACACTCATGTTTCTGTCTAAGTATATAGTACTCCATCCAATCCATTGCACATCCCCCGACTCACTCTGTCTTTGTCTCAATCATGCCTCAGCCATGTGCTTCATCCACCATTTTAAAATCTGTAGGAACATGTGGCAGAGAAAAGGGAAAACTGACCTCACATCTGCTCAAACTCTGTCTCCCCATTTTCTATAGTCTGTACTTATACATATATATTTATTTATACACACACACATATGTCCTAGATCTAAGTCTAATTATAGATAAAAACACTTCTTTTTCGGTCTAAGTATATAGTACTCCATCCAATCCATTGCTCAAACATTTACAGAGCACATGATCTTCACACATCCCCTGACTCATTTTGTTTTCTTTGTCTCAATCATGCTGTAGCCATGTGCTTCGTCCACCATTTTAAAATCTTACCTAAAATGTCTGCCTCCATGACTAGCACATGGTTTATCACAGGATTGCAGCCTAGAGTCCCCACATCTCAACACAGTCCACTCATCCGGATTTTTTCCGACCACAACTACACACAACTTCATCAATTTCTCCATCTTTCTCTCAAGATAAACAACACCAACAAAACCAACAAACAAACACAGGAGTAAATGACTCACAACTGACACACAACTTGAACACTAAGTAAAGTTTTTGTTAAGTCTGCAGCAGGCGCCTCGTCACGGTGTCCCTGCCCAGTTTCTACATGGTCCGTAATTCATAAAGACACCAATGGTGTCACCCCTGGCTACAAGGTGTCTATACCGGCCGATTCGCCTCTCTTGGAGGACTTATAACTAGCCTAATAAAAAACCACCTAGTATCACCCCTGACTACAAGGTGTCTATACCGGCCGATTCGCCTCTCTTGGAGGACTTATAACTAGCCTAATAAAAAACCACCTAGTATCACCCCTGACTACAAGGTGTCTACACCAGCCAATTCACTCCAGGAAAACACTTTAAAAAGGTTAGATTTATGTATAACGTAAGGCTCTGCACTCAGTTTAGCCAAAGCTGGGCCCTTACATATGGCTCTGCACGTAAATCTAGCTGATCTTGGCACTTACATCTAGCTCTGCACTCAGTCTGAGCTTGGCACTTACATCTGGCTCTGCACTCAGTCTGAGCTTGGCACTGCAAAAAGCTCTGCACTCAGTCTGAGCTTGGCACTACAAAAGGCACTAGGGTGCCGACCCCCACTGACAGGAAGGGGAAGGATAGGGAAGATGCCCAAGGACCCTCCTCTAACTATAAAAAATGCACTAACCAATTGAATTTTAACTTGCACTTTATTGATATATTTGTTTGAATAAAATGTATACTTTTATATAAACAAGGGGTTGTTTTTGCTCAGTTTAAATAGTTGAATACACCCCTATCAAAAAGAAAATTATCTTTTTGAGGTTTGTTAGAGCCCATGAGACCTGCAGAGCCACCCCGACTTGTGCTCAGAGGCAAAGTTGTGGCTGAGGATGCAGTTATTGACATGCTTCCAGTACTCCGTCTGTATCCAGGAAGGCGCAAGCTAACCCTGTCGTTAGTCACATACTCCTCCACCGCCTCTGCTGACCTCATCGAGTGCCTGACTGTGGGTTGACAGTAAGTGGGATCTACAACCTCATCACCCTGTGTTTGCACTCCCCTCTTCCTCAGAGCCAACCTCTTCCTGCCCTGACCGAACAGTTAAGTTGTCATTCCAATCAAGTATCTGAGTCTCATCGTCTCCACCAAGAGGAGTTACAGTTTGGGAATGAGGGTCTACATTATGCTCAGAACCTTCTTCATCTGGGCCTGAATCTGACTCACAAAGCTTCTGGGCATCACTGCAGATCATTTCCTCCTCTGGACTCACTGTAGCTTTGGAGCAGACCTCTGTTTTCCAGGCTATAGTGTGACTGAACAGCTCTGCAGACTCAACCATCTCTGTTACCCCATACTCTGCAGGGCGGGTGGAGACTTGAGAGTTGGTAGAAAGCAAGTGCGATTGGCGTGACAACTCAGAGGACTGGAGTCTTTGGGATGTTGAAGTTGAGGTGGAGGAGAGACCACTTGATGGATCACTTGAGATACATTCAAGCATCTCCTGTTTTTGTGCCTCATCTACCTTTGGTAGCAATGTTCATTTCCGTAACAAAGGGATCATATCAGATTGTCCACGGAAAGTAGTAGATATCTTACTTTTGCTGGAAGATGGCCTTTCTTCAGCAGATGTTACTGTTGCTTTACCACCTACTCCACGGACACAAACTTTTTTTCCCTTTCCAACATGCCTGTTCCCCTTTACACCAGCATCTGTCCTATTGCCACTCATTTTGTTTGTGAACAAATTGGACACTGTTTGTTGCACTTAAAAATGGGTAGCAGAAAGGGAGAGGTGGTGTAGAATTCAGAGGTGGTATAGCTTTGTTGGCAGCAGAGGAACGTCACTGACTACCCCCGAACAAAAACTATGCCCCAAGGAACTGCCTGCACTTTTTGCACTAAAAAATGGGTAGCAGAAATGGAGAGGTGGTGTAGAATGCAGAGGTGGTATAGCTTTGTTGTCAGCAGAGGAACATCACTGACTATCCAAGACAATGAAACTATGCCCCAAGGAACTGCCTGCACCTTTTGCACTAAAAAATGGGTAGCAGAAATGGAGAGGTGGTGTAGAATGCAGAGGTGGTATAGCTTTGTTGTCAGCAGTGGAACGTCACTGACTATCCCAGACAATGAAATTATGCCCCAAGGAACTGCCTGCACTTTTTGCACTAAAAAATGGGTAGCAGAAATGGAGAGGTGGTGTAGAATGCAGAGGTGGTATAGCTTTGTTGTCAGCAGAGGAACGTCACTGACTATCCCAGACAATGAAACTATGCCCCAAGGAACTGCCTGCACTTTTTGCACTAAAAATGGGTAGCAGAAATGGAGAGGTGGTGTAGAATTCAGAGGTGGTATAGCTTTGTTGGCAGCAGAGGAACGTCACTGACTACCCCCGAACAAAAACTATGCCCCAAGGAACTGCCTGCACTTTTTGCACTAAAAAATGGGTAGCAGAAATGGAGAGGTGGTGTAGAATGCAGAGGTGGTATAGCTTTGTTGTCAGCAGAGGAACATCACTGACTATCCCAGACAATGAAATTATGCCCCAAGGAACTGCCTGCACTTTTTGCACTAAAAAATGGGTAGCAGAAATGGAGAGGTGGTGTAGAATGCAGAGGTGGTATAGCTTTGTTGTCAGCAGAGGAACGTCACTGACTATCCCAGACAATGAAACTATGCCCCAAGGAACTGCCTGCACTTTTTGCACTAAAAATGGGTAGCAGAAATGGAGAGGTGGTGTAGAATTCAGAGGTGGTATAGCTTTGTTGGCAGCAGAGGAACGTCACTGACTACCCCCGAACAAAAACTATGCCCCAAGGAACTGCCTGCACTTTTTGCACTAAAAAATGGGTAGCAGAAATGGAGAGGTGGTGTAGAATGCAGAGGTGGTATAGCTTTGTTGTCAGCAGAGGAACATCACTGACTATCCAAGACAATGAAACTATGCCCCAAGGAACTGCCTGCACTTTTTGCACTAAAAAATGGGTAGCAGAAATGGAGAGGTGGTGTAGCATGCAGAGGTGGTATAGCTTTGTTTTCAGCAGAGGAACGTCACTGACTATCCCAGATAATGAAACTATGCCCCAAGGAATTGCCTGAGCTGATTTAGACAGACACTGTGATAAACCCTTGCACAGCGCTGGTACAGACCTGCCTAGCAAAAATGGCTATGAACTGCTCTAATCTTGCCCTGAAAAGGGCTGAAACTACAAGTAGTCCCTAATCCCTAAACCGATGTGTAGATTGCACTGTATAAGTGTATAGCGCCCACAGCAGCAGCGGGAGCGGTGACTGTCACACACCCGCAGCAGTGAGATAATGGCGGTGATGGGGAAAATGGTCGGGTCTTATAGGGCAAGGACATGTGACATGCACAGCCAATGACACATGCTCTTGCTTGTCTGGCAAAAAATCAACTTTGCTATGTGTGTGTCTGTGATTGGCTGACAGCCTGGCCCGCCCCACTGTACGCGCAGTTAGGAAAAAATAAAATGGCGATCGCCATTCTTTCAGCACTCAGCAGCACTGATCTACACCCTGTCCCCCCCGCACACTATACGCTTACTTTTGATAATATCATAAGTAACAGTGACTGACAGTATTACAGTGAAAAGCCAGCTAGTAACTAGCTACGCTTTTGGTGATCGAACCGTTATGGAACGGTAACTCGAACGGTCGAACATGAAGCAAATCGTTCGAGTTCGTCGAACGACTCGAACACCACCCAAAACAACTCGAATTTGAAATTGGTGAACGGTTCAATTCGAACATCGCTCATCCCTAGTCGTGACGTCACTTGCGGGTTGTGGTTATATAGATCGAGCCACTGCTGCACAGTCTCTCACTGCTGGGCCTGATGTTAATGGAAGCCTGGATGTTGGGCCCTCCGCAAGTAGGGCCAGGCCCCAGGGGATAGATGATGGGGTTTGTTGTTTATGTCCATTGATAATGCTGGGGTGCGGAAAGAAGGTATGCCACACAAGGTATTGCAGTGTAACTGGTTCTTTACTCACAGATATGTGACCCGATGGAGGCTGGTCCTCACCACTGGTCCCCTTAGTTCCAGTGCCGGTGTGGTCACCTGGTGGCTTAGTTCCCCTGCACCAGTCTCTGGTTGATGGGTCCCCGTGGCTTGGAGTGTCTGAGGGTCCCCTCCTGGTAGTCTTTCAGTCTTAGTCCATATGGCATGTAACTTGAACCCTGTTGGGTTAAATCTCTGTCTTGTTCCCAGGTTCTTCCGTTGTTACTGTGCCCCGGACTTTACGGTCAGTGAAGTCCTGGATGGTCCTCTCACCGTGCAGATCTTATCAGGTGTGCCTGGAGTATTTTTCTGACCTAGGGCTCTGCACCCTGTAGGTGCTATGGTTCCGAGAGTACTCCACCGTACTCCTTCGGCAACCACACGCCTGAGCCTGACAGGTCACTGCTACACTCTCCCGACAGTACAGTTACGTCTGTCTCCTTTCACTTCCACTTGCTGACTGTCTGGCCCCTCCTCCCTGGTTGTCGTCTAGTGGACTGGATTGGTTCCACCCCTAGGTGGCCATCCATTGGGTCCCACCCTAGCCCGTCACCAGTTTTTTTGGGGGGGAAACAGGGATTGTATGAATGTTTTGGTGTTACCGGCACTGGTCTTCTGGGTCCCTGGGGGTAGGTCCTGCATCTCTAACAGAATGCAGATCCCTGTAGCTCCTGATGGCTCAGGGGCATTACATGTGCACACCATGGCATTTAGACATCTGCAAATCTTTTGAGTTTCTTAGGTGGAGGACAGGTTAGGAAATGCTGCCATTTTTCTGCTTCTTTTCTAACATCTTTGGGTTACTGTGGTTTTTTTTTGTTTATTAAAATCGTATCAAGTACTAGTTAACAACTTTCTGGAGGTAGCAGCCCAAAAAATGGTTTGGTTACCTATTTTAACCACTGAGTGTCTTTGAAAACCTGAAGCTCTTAAAAGAAACTATAAAAAAAAATGAGAGTATGCACATATTCATTCTTTTAAGTGTTACAGAGTAGATTTGCCTTAAATAGATGTTGTGTGTAGAGTTGAGCGTGGTTCGTGGTTCTCCAGTTCGCGGTTCGAGTGATTTTGGGGGGTGTTCTAGTTAGAACTTGAACTCGAGCTTTTTGCTAAAAGTTCAGTAGCTCGAGTTACGTTCGAGAACGGTTCTATCACTATAAATGTGGCTTTTCACAGTAAAGCGGGCTTTACACACTGCGATATCGGTCCCGATATAGCTAGTGTGGGTACCCGCCCCCATCTGTTGCGCGACACGGGCAAATCGCTGCCCGTGCCGCACAACATCGCCCAGACCCGTCACACATACTTACCTGCCCGGTGAACCGCCTCCTTTCTAAGGGGGCAGTCCGTGCGGTGTCACAGCGACGTCACTGAGCGGCCGCCCAATAGCAGTGGAGGGGCGGAGCTGAGCAGGACGTAACATCCCGCCCACCTCCTTCCTTCCGCATAGCGGCCGGGAGGCAGGTAAGGAGAGCTTCCTCGTTCCTGCGGTGTCACACGGAGCGATGTGTGCTGCCGCAGGAACGAGGAACAACCTCGTTACTGCTGCAGTAACGATTTTTGAGAATGGACCCCCATGTCACCGATGAGCGATTTTGCATGTTTTTGCAACAATACAAAATCGCTCATCGGTGTCACACGCAACGGCATCGCTAATGCGGCCGGATGTGCGTCACCAATTCCGTGACCCCAACGAGTTCGCATTAGCGATGTCGTAGCGTGTAAAGCCCCCTTTAGGCTATGTGCACATGTTGCTATCTGCATGTGTCCTGCATCCCCAGCACAATCCCTCTCCCTTTCCTACTCACCGATCACGGGCGTCTCGCTCCCCGGCGGTCACAAATCTGCAGCGTCTTTTCCTCTTTAGAAAATGGCTGCCGCTTCATTAGTCAATTAGTTATTCCGTGCTTTCCCACCATCGCTTATGATTGGTTGCAGTCAGACACGTCCCCAAGCTGAGTGACAGCTGTCTCACTGCAACCAATCACAGCCGCCGGTGGGCGGGTCTATATCGTGCATTAAAATAAATAAATAAATAAATTAAAAAAAAAAAATGCGGTTTCCCCCATATTTGCTACCAGCCAGGATAAAGCCGCACGGCTGGAGGCTGGTATTGTCAGGATGGAGAGTGCCACGGTATGGAGAGCCCACCACCCTAACAAGATCACCCTGCAGCCGCCCAAAATTGCCGCATCCATTAGGTGTGACAGTCCTGCGGGACTCTACCCGGCTCATCCCGAATTGCCCTGGTGCGGTGGCAATTGGGGTAATAATGAGTTTAATCATGGCAGGCGTCTCCCCGAGATACCTTCCATGATTAAACTGCAAGTAAAAGTAAATAAACACACACCGCGAAAAATTCTTTACTTGGAATAAAAGACAAAAAAGCAACCCTGGTTCACCCCTTTAATCCCAAAAATACCCCTCCAAGTAATCCACACAACAAGGTCAGCTCTGCTCTCTCGGGATGTAGTGGCTCCGTAGCAATGACTTCAGTCAGCACAACAGGCATCCATAGTCCTGGATGGAGTATGCTGAGCCTTGTAGTTCTGCAGCTGCTGTCTGTCTGTATGGAGGAGAGCAGACAGCAGCTGAAGAACGGCAAGGCTCAGCATGCTCCATTCACTAGTGTATGCAGGAGAGCAGACAGCAGCTACAGAACTACAAGGCTCAGCATACTCCATCCAGGACTGTATGCAGGACTTTTTGCCCCCCCAAAAAACCCCCAGCTGCCTATTTGTTCCCGGCTGGGAACCAAAAATATAGGGAAGCCCTTTTTTTATTAAATATTTCATGAATTTCATGAAATAATCCAAAAACAAATGACGTGGGCTTTGCCATATTTTTGTATGCTAGCCAGGTACAGCAGGCAGCTACGGGCTGCCCCCAACCCCCAGCTGCCTATTTGTACCCGGCTGGGAACAAAAAATATAGGGAAGCCCTTTTTTTTAATTATTTCACTTATTTCATGAAATAATTAAAAAACAAATGATGTGGGCTTCGCCATATTTTTGGTCCAGCCAGGTACAACTAGGCAGCTGGGGATTGGAATCCGCAGCATAGGTTAGCTTGAGGTTTTTGGGCGCCTCTGCTGCGAATTGCAATCCGCAGCCGCCCCAGAAAATGGCGCATTCACAGAAGCGCCATCATCTGGCACTGTATCCAACTCTGCCAACAGCCCTAATGACGGTGGCTTGCTGGGTAATAAGGGTTAATACTGGCTTTGTTTTACTAGCTAGTATTAAGCCAGAAATTCTTAATGTCAGGCACGTTTGACCCGGCCATTAAGAATCTCCAAAAAAGGGTTAAAAAAAAGACACCACACAGAGAAAAAATACTTTAATAGAAATAAATACACAGACCCATTAGAGACTCCATGTTTATTACTCCCTCGTATCCCTCCACGATCTGGCTCTTCTGTCTTCTTTCTCCTTCAACACATGCAGCTCTGTTCCATCAGCAGCGCTGCATAGGAAGAAGGCGGTGCTATTCCCCGTGCAGTGTTTTCAATCCGTGAGTGAGAATGAGCTGCTGCTTGTGAGTGGTGATGTCACCACTAACAGGCGAGTTTCTATAGCAACGGTGATCTCCGTTATCGACCGGCTGTGGCAGCCGGTTTATAATGGAACGGCGAAGCAGACCGGGAACCCAACCGCGTGCCAGAGCATGTCCCCGGTACACGGCGATACACAAACGATCACCGCGTACTGGAGAGATGCACTCGCAGGTCCTACATGACGCGTCATAGTCATGTGACCAGTCTGTAGCCAATGAGATAACAGACACGTGACTGGTCACATGGCTATTTTGACGTCAAGCCTGCATCACTGCTGGCAGTGCTGGTTACCTGGAGGATTCAGCGATCATCGGATGGAATAGCGGCAGGAGACAGAGTGCAGGACGCGTCGCGTGGACCGGTAAGTGTTATGGCAATGTTTATTAACTGTATGTATACATTTATAATGTGTTTTTATGTGTTTTTGATTGCCTCCCATTGTTTCCTATGGTTTCGAGTGGTTCGCCAAACCGGTTCGCCGAACCGAACTCGAACGAGACCTCCGTTCGGTGAACCAAGCTCGAGCCGAACCGTGACCCGTTCGCTCATCTCTAGTTGTGTGCACATACTCAAAGTTTCCCGGTTGCCATAACACCTGCCCCGGCGAGGAATTCTTCAGCGGCGGCTACTCCCTGGAAGCGTGGCGTCACGACAAATTTTCCCCAACACCCAGCTTTCTCCACCATTTACTGTACACCTCGGAGGAACGGAACCGGACAAGGCCACCCGTGACATCGCCTGACCCGACCCGAAATGGCCTGGCAACGAGTAGCTTAATTACCTGCCCCTTGGGGCGCTACATATAGAGGTCGCGGAATCAAGAGCACACAATTTAAAGAGGGAGATGAAGGCGTATAACTAATGTTAATAAAGTTAGTGTGGTTTCTATGTAAGGTGGGGGAGCGATTGAAGTTGGTGGTGGGTAGACTGGTGTTAGAAGAGATATCCCCTGAAGTAAATAGTAGTAAAAAGAGAAAGAGCAAATAGTTCTTGGATTTGTGACATGGCTTATTATGCAATACCCTGGGACATGATGGACTGAGATTTTCAGGAAGCTAAAAAGAGCATGTGACCTGTACAGAGGCACAGCTAGGGGTTCGGCCCGTGGAGGGGGGGGGGGCGGCGAAACCTCTGAGCGGGCCCCAAACCAGTTAACCATATTTACAACTATGGTGCCGCACCCTAAGGGCTTGTGGAAATGACCGTATTTTTTTTTGGAGTGCGATACGACAAAACATTGCATCGTACTCGGATCGATGTTATACAATGAGGCAGAGCACATGCCCAATTTTGTTCTCGGACCAAGTGGTCCTAGAAAAAGAAAAAAATGTCAGCATGAATGCGCACACTAATACAGTCAAGTGTAACAGCAGGGCCATAGTTCACGTACATGCTGCTGTAATCACTTAAATTGATTACGCCCCCTACTGGTAAAACAGAGTAAAGCCTCATGTAGTTTTGCGCAGATACAACACGTACGCATTATAGCCTATAGGCCGCTTTACACGCAGCGAGATCGCTAACGCGATGTTGTTGGGGGGTCACGGAATTCGTGACGTACATCCGGCCTCGTTAGCGACGTTGTTGCGTGTGAAACGTATGAGCGACCGCTAACGAGAAAAAATACTCACCTTATCGTTGCTCGTTGACACGCTGTCCAGTTCCCAAATATCGTTGCTGTTGCAGGAAGCAGGTTGTTCGTCGTTCCTGCGGCAGCACACATCGCTATGTGTGACACCGCAGGAACGTGGAACCTCACCGTACCTGCGGCCGCCCGCAATAAGGAAGGAAGGAGGTGGGTGGCATGTTCGTCCCGCTCATCTCCGCCCCTCCGCTTCGATTGGGCGGCCGCTTAGTGACGTCGCTGTGACGCCGAACGAACCGCCCCCTTAGAAAGGAGGCGGTTCGCCAGTCACAGCGACGTCACTAGGCAGGTAAGAAGTGTGACGGGGACTAGCGATGTTGTGCGCCACGGGCAGCGATTTGCCCGTGACGCACAACCGACGGGGGTGGGTACACACGCTAGCGATCTCGCTAGCGAGATCGCAGCATGTAAAGCGGCCTTATGGTGCAGTTCACATATCCGTGTTTATTTCAAGGACTGTGTGGCTTTGCAAAATTTACGGAGACACGTGCTGCCAAAAACAATGTTATAACGTGCACAGAAGGGGAGCACATTAAAGGGATTGTCCAGGTTTACCATGTGATACAAGTATATTGAGCAAGGCCGCACATGTCAATTCAGAATGTGGCCAGGAGAATGCTAATCGCACACTTGTGGTCACATGACGGCCGTTCTCACAAGTCTGCAGTCACAGGTGATTAAATGACTGCCGATCGGCTTCATATAACCAACCAGTCGACGGTCGTTTAAAGGCGTGGATTTTCCAGTATAAATGCACCTTAGATCCCTGTACCTTACTGGTGACTTTTTCTCTGGTTGGTTTTGTATCATCCCATTCTTCTTCATCAAGTCCAGACGCCATGATGACTTTGGACTTTGGAAGTCTCAGCAGACTTCCAAGTTCTCTGGTCTTCTGCAAAACATCCCAACGTGATGCCCTAAAAAAAATAACAGTGTAATTATAATTACACCTAAAAAATATATATATATATATCTGCACATGCTGTGCACTAAATAACCCGTATACTATGCACCTGAAAATATATTTGCCCCATTATTCTCCTTGCCTAAAAAGTGACTCCTGCACTGTCCTATACTACAATCACTACACCATCCCTTCCCCATGAATTATGGCCACCATACTGTCTTTCCTTGTGAAAAATATCCATCAAACTATCCGCCCTCATGAACTATGGTCTACACACTGTCCATACAACATAAGGTACCAGTGATAGAAACAATGGCCTCCAGACTGTCCACATCTCCTGTGCCCTTGCCATGGTGCCCTCTCTCCATACTGTGCACCCCCTTTTCACACCGTACAGCCTCCATAATGTGCCCTCATGCTGTCCCTCATATACTTCTCCCCCATACTGTGCCTTCATGCTGCCCATCGTATACTACTCCCCGAATACTATGCCCTCACACTGTCCTTACTTTTGTATGCTGCCTCCCATAAAGAAGGGCAGAGAGCCCCATAGGGGTGAACAGGCCCATGACGATCGGGAGGGTGCAGGGTAGTAAGGAGTTAAGGGTTTGGTTAGGATGGGGAGGTTTATGGGGGCATAGGATTGGTGGATGGTACTGGAGGGGGATTGGAGGAGAGCAAGGAGGGGGTGGGGGGTAGTAGGAGGTATAAAAGGAGGTGTAGGAAATGTTACCTCCCTTTTGTCGCCGTGAACTTTGTGCCCCAGGACGTCCATGCTGCATCCCCCTGCGATGGCTGACCTGGCCGCTTCGATGGACTTGGTGCATGGGGCATCGGAGGTCCTGGGTGTGGACGTGCTGCGGGAGCAGCTGGCGGCGGTCTGCGGTGCTGGAGCAGTGATGCCTGCTGCTCCTGCGCCCGGGCCTATCCTATGTGCTCGGCAGGCGCTGCCGCCAGAGCGCTACTCCTCCAGCGGGAGGGGGAGCAGGAGATCAAGGAGCCCCTTCGGGGACCCTCCGGGGCAAGGGAGCCCCGCATCTGCTGCTGTGGAGCTGCCTGCCGCCAGGCCCCGGACCAGAGTAGTGGCAGCCGCCGGTGATGTGCGGGCCGGGGGTGGAGCCCAGCGTCCCAGATCAGCGGTGGAGACTCCCTGCAGGCAGCAGGGGAGCAACTCAGGATGGGCAGCAGATGTGGAGCGCGGCGGCAGCCAGAGACGAGCGGGGGAGGAGTACGGTGGCCCGGAGGGCCTGCTGCGGTCCCGGATTACGGTCCCCTCCGGTGATGATTGTGCTGGGGGGGGTTCCCAGCATCTGTCAGGAGCAGGATGGCTTTCCTGCAGTCAGCAGGGAGGGAGCCCACTGAGCGGGGAGGACGCAGCAGCGGCGCAGCAGTTACACAGGAGACCGGCAGGGATGGACGGCGGTAAGGCGCCACGTCGCGCCAAAAGAATGAGGTCCAGCAGGAGACGCCCGGAGGAGCGGGGTGCGGTGACCGTGGGGGTCGACGGCCGCCAGGTGTGGGCTGTCCCCTCGCTGGTCCCCCCTGTGGCCTGCGGCGGCAGTTCAGACTCCGGAGAGGAAGAAGGGTCGATGGCAGCGACGGGTCGGACGGAGCGGCAGCAGGAAGATTGTGGTACGGCTGTTCCAACGTCGGTTCAACGGCAGCCTGGTGAGCGGATGACAGAAATGTTTAATGCTGTGGGTAGTGCGGGCGGGGGTTCCTCCGCGGGAAGTGTTACGCAGGGGGCGGGGGCGGTCGGACAGTCAGGTTTACCGGGCCCGGAGTTTTGGGGGCAGCTTTTGGGGGTGTTGCAGGGGTTGTCTGCGGAGCGGGTGAGTCGCAGTGCGCCTGGGGCTCCGGTGGGGGCGTGGGTGGGCCCCTCGGAAATGGTGCAGACAGAGGCGCCGGTGCGCGAGGATGTGGCGCGGGACACTACCTCGGCGGTAGGTGCAGGACAGGCGGTCGGTGGGGCGGCTGAAGTGGGTGCGAGTAAGGAGGCGGAAAAGGAAACAGACAAAGAGGAAGGTTGTGCGGTTGGATGATAGGGCACGGAGTGAAATTTATGTGTGTTTTGAAAGTTCGTTAGGGGTCAATTTGAGAAAAGAGGTGAGGGAAAAGATATGGAAAGGGAAGTATGTGGAAATTTTTTCCCTGCTTCCCTTGGAGAAGTTTAATTTGGATAAAGTGAAGTCTAGTGATTCAAAAAAGGAGAAAGAGGACGAAGAAAAACGACGGTATAGGTTGATCCCGAGGACGTTTACTAACTGGCTACAGCCCTTTGCGATCTTAGCCAGCGTGATCGGGGAAAAGGAGCCGGAGCATTGTTCCGCCCTATTTGGATATATGGACGTGATAGGGGAGGCGTATAGGGTGTACGGTGGTTTAGAGTGGTTAAGATATGACGAGCAGTTCCGGCAACGGAGGGCTCTGTGGCCTGGTGTCCGGTGGGGTCACAAGGATATTTCCTTGTGGATGCGGTTAATGACGGCTCCGGATCAGCCCTTTCGAGGGGGTGCCGGGAGCCCAAGTGCGAGTGGCGGGTCCCCGGCTGGGCAAAAAAAGGGGGCTTGTTGGCAATATAATGAGGGACAGTGTAAGTTCGGGGCCTCATGTCGGTTCAAACATGAGTGTTCCGGATGTGGAGGTTCCCACTCCTTGGCCAGGTGCTTTAGGAAAGGTAAAGGAAAGGTGGGGGAGGGGTCTGGAAAAAGGGAAGACGCCACTGAGGGTAGAGGCGATGCTTCCCTATTTAAATAGATACCCGGATGTTCGGGCGTCAGAGTTGTTGGCAAGTGGTTTTACTGAGAGTTTTCGGATTCCGTTTGAATCTGAGGCGCCGGTGTTTCGCCCGGGGAATTTGAGGTCCGCAAAAGAACATCTGGAGGTGGTGAAGGAAAAGCTGCAAAAAGAGGTGGAGTTGGGGAGGATGGCGGGCCCATTCCAGGACCCGCCATTCTCCAACTTAAGGATTTCCCCCCTTGGGGAGGTACCTAAGAACAAATTTCGGCTCATTCATCATTTATCTTATCCGGCGGGACTGTCGGTGAATGATGGGATATCACCAGAGTTGTCGGCGGTATGTTATGTATCGTTCGATAAGGCCTTGGAGTTGGTAAGGGTTGCAGGGCGGGGGGCCCTGATGTTAAAGGTGGATGTAGAAGCAGCTTTTCGTTTACTCCCGATGCATCCAGAGAGCCTTCATCTCTTAGGGTGTATGTGGGATGGGGATTACTATGTGGATCGTTGCCTGCCGATGGGCTGCTCCATTTCGTGTGCTTATTTTGAGGCATTCAGTACTTTTGTGGAATGGGTAGTCAAGGATGTGGCAGGAGTCCATTCAGTGATTCACTATTTGGATGATTTCTTTTGCGTTGGTCCGGCGGGCTCTTCGGTTTGCTCCTTGTTGTTATTCACGTTAGAGCGGATCGCGCGGAGCCTAGGTATTCCGTTGGTGAAAGAAAAAACGGAAGGGCCGGTGACGGCTCTGTGTTTCTTAGGTATCGAAATTGATACACTTGCGATGGAATGCCGGTTGCCGGAGGGGAAGCTTCTGGATTTGAAGGTATCGGTGCGGTTTTTGTCTTGGGCTAAGAAGGTGCGGCTGCGGGATTTGCAGTCAGTGCTCGGGAAATTGAATTTCGCTTGTCGCATTATGCCGATGGGGCGGATATTTAATAGGAGACTGGCGAGCGCAACCGCGGGGGTGAAAGCTCCAAATAACTTTGTCAGAGTGACCAAGGTGATGAAGGGGGATTTGTTGGTTTGGGAGGAGTTCTTGGACCGGTATAACGGTCAGACCCTTTGGATGAGCGAGGCATTGTCCAATAGCCAGCTGGAATTGTATACTGATGCGGCTGGCACGACAGGTTTTGGAGCAATTTTTCAGACGCACTGGTGTGTGGGAAAGTGGCCACGGCTTTGGGTGGAAAAAGGTTTGGTAAAGAATTTGGCGCTGCTGGAACTGTTTCCCATTATTGTGGGGTGGAGTTGTGGGGCCCCGCTTTTTCCGGAAGAAGGGTTTGCATGCATTGTGACAACATGGCAGTGGTGCATTCCATCAATGCGCTGTCGGCAAAATCCCCACCGGTTGTGGGGTATTTAAGGCATTTGGTGTTGCGTTGCTTGGAGTTAAACATTTGCGTGGTTGCTCGGCATGTGCCCGGGGTTCAAAACGAGGTGGCTGACGCGCTATCATGGTTTCAGTTTTGCAGGTTCAGGAGGCTGGTGCCGGGAGCGGACGCGGATGGAGAACCCTGCCCGGAATGGCTGTGGGACCTGGCATCGGTATAGCATTTGAAGGAATTAGGAGATCGGTGGCCGAGGCTACTTGGTGCCGATATCAGACTGTTTGGAAGGAATGGGCAGAGTTGGAAAGTGGGGACTTCATGGAGCCGGGTTATAGGGGCTGAGTGTTGGGAGTCCTGACGTTGATTAGTGGGGACTTTTCGGCAGGTCGGTCCGTTTCGGTGATTGGCTACAAGTTGGCGGCGTTGGCTTTCTTGTTTCAGATGCAGGGGGTTCGGGATGCGACTAAGGATTTTCTGGTGCGACAGACAATGAAGGGTTTTCGTAAAGGGGCCCAGTCGCGTGACACGAGGCGGCCGGTGTCATTGCCATTGTTGGTTCGTTTAGTGGGGTGTTTAAGGGAGTTGTGTTCGTCCCCTTATGAGCGGGTGTTGTTTTCGGTAGCTTTTGTATTGGCGTTTTTTGGGGCCTTTCGCATTGGTGAATTGGTCAGCCCGACTAAGCAAGCGATGGGTGGTTTGCTGTTGGAGGATGTACTGCTGGGGGAGGACAGGGTGGAATGTCGGCTTCGTTTTTCAAAGATGGATCAGAGGGGCCGGGGGCGCTTAGTAGTGTTGTTTGCATTACCGAGGCACCAGTTATGCCCGGTGGTACAGGTTTCAGAGTTTTTAAGGATGCGCGGTGGTTACCCCGGCGTTTTCCTTCGGCATATGGATGGATCTGCTTTATCGCGTTACCAATTCATTGCGGTGCTGAAGATGGCTTTAGCACGGGTGGGGGAGGAGCCAAGTGAGTACGAGTCTCACTCCTTCCGGATTGGGGCGGCAACGGAAGCCGCCAGGTGGGGTTTGAGTGAGGATTGGATCCGGCGGATTGGGAGGTGGGAGTCTTCCAGGTTTCGCTTGTACATTAGGCCTCGCCTGGTCAGGTGATGGTTCGTAGGTGGGGGGAGTTCTTGTTGGCGTTTTGATTCTGGTATGCAATGTTTTCTTGTTCTGTTGCTGTTTTTATTCGTGTTTTTTTGTATTTTATAGGTCCATGTCTTGTGTGGATCCTCGGGCACTCCTATGTGTATTGGGGAGCGTTGCGGGCGGACGTTCGTCGCGACGGTCGGCAGCTCGGAGTGGCGGTGACGGAAGCCCGAGTAAAGTGGCTTGGAATTCGGGGCATGACCTGGGGTAGAGTGCGCCCCGAGGTGGCTTATTATAGCCGCATGGATCGTGACCCGGATGTGTTGATTTTACATGTAGGAGGGAATGATTTGGGAGTGAGGTCGGAGAGAGAACTAAAAAGGGACATAAAGCTGGATCTGTTACATTTGTGGAGGGCGTTCCCGGGCATTGTTATTGTTTGGTCGGATATCATAGCTCGGACACAGTGGCGTTTTGGTAGGTCTGTGGACCGTATTAACAGGGCTCGGAGCAAATTAAACCGGGCGATAGGCACGTTTGTGGCGCAGAATGGTGGTTTGGTGGTTCGGCATAGAGAACTGGAGGAGTCTACTGATCAGTATCTAAGGCGAGATGGGGTTCATCTCACGGATGTGGGTTTAGATTTGTGGATGTTGGGGTTGAGGGATGGTCTGGGGCAAGCGCTGGGGGTGTGGAGGGCCCGGGCCAAGTAAGGTGTCACTTGGCCGGTCTGTGGCGGGGTGATAGGTCCGGCTGAGAGGTTGGGAGTACCGACAGTCGGTTTGTTGGTACGAAGTCGCTCAAGGGGAGTGGCTTCGGATTGGATGGGAACTTGTTGGCGGAGGTCCTGCAGGTTCTGGGTGGGGGTAATTAACGATGGAACGTTATTACCCCTCACCTCGGGCCGGTTGGTCACGGCCGAGGTGGTTCTCTGGGCCGGTTGGAGGTTACGGCCGGGGGGTTAAGAATGATGGTTTCCCTCTCGGATGGATCTATCGGTGGTTTTTGGTTATAAGGGGGTATATATGTATAAGGTTATGTTTAACAATGGGTGGCATGTTTGAGCCACGAGTTTGGTATACATATATACGGTTAAAATAAAGCTGTGGCCATTCCTGCAATAAAGTCATGGTTATCGTCTTTATTTAAGTAAATAGGGTACGGGGGGTGTTTAACATGGTAACCTGCTTATCCCTTATAGATACGTCAAGAAGGGCAGAGAGCCCCATAGGGGTGAACAGGCCCATGACGATCGGGAGGGTGCAGGGTAGTAAGGAGTTAAGGGTTTGGTTAGGATGGGGAGGTTTATGGGGGCATAGGATTGGTGGATGGTACTGGAGGGGGGATTGGAGGAGAGCAAGGAGGGGGTAGGGGGTAGTAGGAGGTATAAAAGGGGGAAAGGGGGTGTAGGAAATGTTACCTCCCTTTTGTCGCCGTGAACTTTGTGCCCACCCGCCCACCCTTATATAAAAAAAAAAATAAAAAAAAAAAATACTTAAAAAAAGGGAAAAGGATATAAAAAAAAAAAAAAAAAGAAAAGGGTGATTGTTTTTTATAAAAAAAAAATAAAAAAAAAAATAATGGATGGTTTTTGTTTTGTTGTCACAGCGGGGTGATACGTCCGTCTGAGAGGTTGGGAGTACCGACAGTCGGTTTGTTGGTACGAAGTCGCTCAAGGGGAGTGGCTTCGGATTGGATGGGAACTTGTGGGCGGAGGTCCTGCAGGTTCTGGGTGGGGGTAATTAGCGATGGAACGTTATTAGGGTATGTGCGCACGTTGCTTTTTACCTGCTTTTTACCTGCTTTTTTGCTGCTTTTTCTTCTGCGCTGTTTAATGCCAAAATGGATGTGTTCTTCTATTCAAGCAAAGTCTATGGGAATTTGGGTTTCTTGTTCACACTATGTTGTTCAAAATGCTGCCTTTTTGTGGCAGAACTTTGGTCAAAAACTCAGCTTTGCAGTGCAAAACCCAAATGGCAAAAACAATTGACATGTTGCTTCTTTGAAAAGCTGAGTTTTTGACCAAAGTTCTGCCTCAAAAAGGCAGCATTTTGAACAACATAGTGTGAACAAGAAACCCAAATTCCCATAGACTTTGCTTGAATAGAAGAACACATTCATTTTGGCATTAAACAGCGCAGAAGAAAAAGCAGCAAAAAAGCAGGTAAAAAGCAGGTAAAAAGCAACGTGCGCACATACCCTTATCCCTCACCTCGGGCCGGTTGGTCACGGCCGAGGTGGTCCTCTGGGCCGGTTGGAGGTTACGGCCGGGGGGTTAAGAATGATGGTTTCCCTCTCGGATGGATCTATCGGTGGTTTTTGGTTATAAGGGGGTATATATGTATAAGGTTATGTTTAACAATGGGTGGCATGTTTGAGCCACAAGTTTGGTATACATATGTACGGTTAAAATAAAGCTGGGGCCATTCCTGCAATAAAGTCGTGGTTATCGTCTTTATTTAAGTAAATAGGGTACGGGGGATGTTTAATATGGTAACCTGCTTATCCCTTATAGATGCGTCATGTACCATCACTCTATATACAGAATGAACATCCCTATTCTCCCTTTCATACTTTACAGTAAAAATTCCTTGCATCTTCAGCTCCATGGTAGGGTACGTACCTTAGCCTTCACCTCCTTTGTGGTGCTCACACACGCTGCACCCCAATATCCCACACATCCTGCACCCCTATATCCCTCACAATCCAATATCCCCAACAAACCCTGCATCCCCATATCCCACACAACCTGCACCCCCCATGTCCATACACCTTGCCTCCTACTCACACATCGTGCCCCCCATATATCCCACACCCTGTATCCCCATCTCACAGACCCTGCCCAGTGCCCCCCATATACCACACACCCTGTACTGACTGATACCCCCTTTACCCCTCTCTCAAGCACCCCTCTGTCACAGTCTGCACCCCTCATATGAAACTCACCCTGCACCCCTATGTCCTGCTGTTACCTCATTAGCTGTCACATGTGTCCACATCTCCTCCAGCTCTTCCTTTACCCCCCCTGCTGCTTCCTGCCCAGCAAAACTGTGGCTACTTCCATACTGGTCACATGACATCATCGCAGGTCCTTTTAGGCTACTTTCACACATCAGGTTTTTTCCATCAGGCACAATCCGGAAAAAAACGGGTAAAATAGATCCGGTACCGCATCCGTTTTATCCCCATAGATTTGCATTGTTACCGGATTGTACCTGATGGCTTTGCGTTGCATCCCTTTTTTTCCGGATGCGGCAAAATTAATTAAAGCGGCGGCCGGAGGCAATGTAGCTTGCAACGTTTTTTTGTCTGGCAAAAAAAACGCATCCCGCCGCATCCGGCTGCTGCGGCGCATTTTTCAATGCATGCCTATGGACGGCGGATGCGGCGCAATGTGGAAAAAATTGCATCTGGCCGCCGCATGCGTTTTTTTTCCACTGCGCATGCTCAGTAGCGTGCCGCAACCGGAAAAAAACGGACGGGCCGCATGTAAAAACTGATGCAAAGGATGCGGTGTTTTCGCCGCATCCGTTGCATAGGTTTCACAGCCGGATTGAGCCGCACTGCTCAAACCGGATGTGTGAAAGTAGCCTAACAATAGCAGGCGAGGTATTGTCTTCCTCTGGGCAGGCCCTGATTAGTTTTCCTCTGACCCCACAGCGCTCATACAGAGAATTCCTCCAATTCAGCCCTGGATAGCAGTAGCTCCGGTTGGGCCCCTCCATGTCAGGGCTCCAGGGTGACTGCCCCCTCTGTCCCTCTGGTAGCTATGCTACTGGAGCTGTACATGGGAGAGGGAAGGAGAGAGGTGCTGATATTGATGAGTGTTGATGGAGGGGGGACAGGGCGGTGAAAGTAAATGACAAAAGCACACCTTGCGCATATTAAATTATGTATGCAGCTAACAGCATTTTTAATAGGGAATAAAATCTAATTTATGTAGCCCGCAAAAGGTATTTCAGTTTTAGGTTGCAGCAGGAAGGATTCTAAAGACAGAAACCTTGCTTATATCCCTGTAATGGTAAACAATCCCTTCTTCAGCAGTTAGCCCTACACCAATAAAGCCTAGTCATAAAGCCTATGCAAGGGATGCCAAAAATTGACTCTGTTACTCCCTGGAAAATACTTGAAGGAGGGCTTCAGAAATGTTTCTCCCATTATTAATAAAGGGGATTGCTTGACTGGTAAAACCGATGCACTATATTCAAGGGCTACCAAAATTTAGAAGGAGGCACTGTGGTACACCTTGGAACATATGTAGAGGAGAGCTCAGAAAACATTTTTTTTTTACCATTTGGAAGGAGTGGGATTCCTACACAGGTAAAGCTGAGCCACTAAAGGCAATGGTGAAAAACATTTACGCCTGGGGAGTATACATATATATGTATGTAAGAGATTATTTGAGGTAGTGCTCTAAAAATTTTGTATTAGGGCAGCATACAAACCCTTGAAAAAGTCAGAGCGAGGGTTGTATCATGACCCTGTTGATAAAGTGGAGTTGGAGGACACAAAAAAAGAAGAAAAAAAAAAGGACAGGTTACTCTTGTTTGAGTGGGAAGCGTTGCATGGGAATAAACCACAATAAAAGGAACATTACAATTTTCTTAGGGTTTGGCTGCTGTCATCCGGTGGGGTTGAGGAGTCTGGGTAATCCATGCTTTGTTCATTTTGATAAGAGTTTGTCAGCATTTTCAGTTGACAATCGGTTGCGCCTATCCGTTATTATAACTCCTGCGGTACTAAAAACTCAACAAAATGCTAGCCGCATGTCAGCCCAGTACCTCCAAGGTGTATAAGGAAAATTCATGCCACATGTTCAGCTTGGATACCCTCAACCTATACAGCACAGAGGAATCATGGAGAACAGTGGTATGGTTGGCTAGGTAATACTTCATCATCTTCATAAACTTTTCCTTTCTTTTCAGAGTACCCCATGTGTCAGCGGCTGGATGCTGGGATAGTCTAATGAAACTGTCCCAGACTTTTGATAGTATTCCCCTGCTTCTATACATCTTCCTGTGTTTCTTCCTCCATGCTACTCCTTTGTTGTCCAAAGAACTCTGACCTCTGCTGCCAGCATTGTTAGATGGGATTTTTTTTAATCATTTCTTCAACTATGGCCTTCTCATAAAGCACCATAGGGACATAAAGTCTGCCATGTGTGCCTGACTCCCAACAGGCAAGACTTCACTATCCACACTAGTAGGATAACGCTCCATGTCCCTCCTCCTCCTTCTTATCCTCCTTCTCCTCCTCTTCAGGCCAGACAAGAAGCTGGTGTTGGTAATACTCTCTCTAATGCAGTCAAATATCTCCTGTTCCTCTTTCTCGGCCTCCTCATTATCACCCAATCCACACTGAGAAAAGAAAATTCTCGCCGCTAGGGTGGCTGAAAAGTTAACCCTAGAGTTCTTAAGGAAGGCGACAGAATGCAAAATGAGGAAGGAAACCCGGCTGCTGCCGCAGTCGCAGCCGCGGCGCCGGTAGTCCTGTTCTCAATGCCATATATCCCTAGAGCAGCATGGCTACTACAGTACTCAGGACAGTCGCACACCTTGGGTGGCTTTAAGAAGAGACTGAATAGTTTGTTCCAGGTGTACCCCTTGACTGAAAATCAGAAGGCAAACATTCTACTTGGCTAGCTAATGGGTGCAGCCCAGCGGGAAGTAAAATCCTGGTCAGAGGCTGACAAGAGAACAGTGAAAAAGATCCTGGCAGCTGAGATAAAAATTAGGTTTTTGCTGTATACCAGGGAGGTGAGCTGTATACCCTTGGGAGGGAAGAGAGCTGTATACCTTTAGGGGAAAGCTGTATACCCTTGAGGGGGAGAGCTGTATACCCACAACAGAGTCCTGCATACACTGAGGAGCTGATCATAATGGGCATGCCGAGCGTTAGCTGGCTAGAAACAGCTAGTACATTATATTGGTGTCTGTCTCGCACCTCCTTTTTTGGGACATATTTGACAGCACTTTAAAAGGTCAGCTACAATGTGCCCGTTGAGATGTTGGCCTTCCCCTCCTCCTCCACCAGCACCACCGGCTCCAGTGGCCCTCTACTCAAATGTAGGAAGGGCCACTGGCTGTCCTCAAATCTCAGACTTCTTATGGCCCTCAAGTGGACCCTGTAACATACATTGGGAAGGAACGGCAGTCATTTCTAGTTTTCTGCATCCCCTATGTCATTAGTGTGAAAGTTGGAATACGTACTCCATAACACTTTACAGTGCTATTGCCAATGTGGCCATTTGGGTGTTGGCCTTGCCCTCCTCCTCCACCAACACCACCGGCTCCAGTGACCCTCTATTCAAATTCTATTCAAATTACACATCTTTAAAAAGCCCTCTCTTGACCCATCCTCTGTGTCTAGCTACCGCCCCATATTCCTTCTCCCCTATGCCTCAAAACTGCTTGAACAGCATATCCATCTTGAACTGCCCTCATACCTCTCCTCCTGCTCTCTCTTTGACCAGCTACAATCTGGCTTCCGACCGCATCACTCTACTGAAACTGCCCTAACTAAAGTCAACAATAATTTACTAACTGCCAAAGCCAAGCAACACTACTCTGTCGTCCTCCTCCTGGACCTGTCCTCTGCCTTCGACACAGTAAACCACTCCCTCCTAGTACAGATTCTCTCCTCTCTGCGCATCACAGACTTGGCCCTATCTTGGATCTCTTCATATCTAACCGACCAAACTTTCAGTGTCTCCCACTCTCACACTACCTCTTGATCCCACCCTCTATCTGTTGGTGTCCCCCAAGGTTCAGTTCTTGGACCCCTGCTGTTCTCCATCTACACCTTTGGCCTGGGACAGCTCATAGAGTCCCACGGCTTTCAGTATCATCTCTATGCTGATGATACTCAGATCTACCTCTCTGGACCTGACATTACCTCCTTACTAACCAAAATCCCACAATGTCTCTGCTATTTCATCCTTCTCTGCGCGATTCCCAAATCTTAAATTGGACAACACAGAATTCATTGTCTTTCCTCCTCCTCATTCAACTCCTCCACCAAGCCTATTCATCAAAATTGATGGCTGCTCACTCTTCCCAGTCTCACAAGCTCGTTGCCTTGGAGTAACCCTCGACTCTGCTCTATTGTTCAAGCCGCACATCCAAGCCCTCTTCACCTCATGCCAACTACAACGCAAAAACATCTCCCGGATCCGTGCCTTCCTTAATCAAGAATCAGCAAAATCATTAGTACATGACCTAATCATCTCCCGCCTCGACTACTACAACCTCCTGCTCTCTGGCTTTCCTTCCAACACGCTTACACCCCTCCAATCTATCCTGAATTCTGCAGCCCACTTAATCCACCACACCCCTCACAATTCCCTCGGTCATTCTGGGAGGTTACCTGCTTCCAATAAGTGCATGCATGGTAATAAACATTCAGGTCCGGACCTGTGTGTGAATGACTAAGTATGGGTGTCCACAAAAAAACAAAAATAGAAGTGTGTATGTGGGGCTGTGGGCTCAATGTTTTTCAATCCATATCAAGTAGCAGACATCATTAACCTTATGGCCATTCATTTGGAGCTACGCCCAGTACTAAATGCCCATAATGTGGTTGTTCACAGGTCGTCGCTCTGGACATGTGTTGTGTCTCCAGAGCCAGCGTCAATACCACAATCACCGGCCCACAGGTCGTCGCTCTGGAGATGCGTTGTGTCTCCAAAGCCAACGTCAATATCACCATCAGCGGTGCACACTATTGATAACCTTGGCAGTCAGTTCACATGGCAAGTGAAAGCTAGTATTATCTGGATAGATCCAATCTTGAGGGTCCTGAGGCCCCTCGTTGAAGGGATACTGTCATGGTGGTCTCTCAGCATTAAGAGACTTATGACAAGTTCTGGTCCGGAGTGTCACAGTGCTCTGAGACTCACTATTAAATGTATATTCCTTTCCTTTGGTGTATTAAAGATTAATGTCAGTTTTGTTGCCTGCAGCTTTCTAGCAGTAGATTTCAGGTGCAGCCACTCTGTGACCATGCTCATCACCTTCAATTAGTCACATTTCCAATCAGCCTTTGTAGGTGATAGAATTCTGTTCCATTCAGGCTGCCAGGGATCAAGGAGCTCCTGGGGTTCTGATTGATGCCTAGCCACTTGCAGCCTTAGAGTCTGGCTGCAGCCGTGAAGTTTGTGTTGGTATCCTTTTTAGAGACTAGCAATGAGGGTTAAGGCAGGACATACTTAGTGAGTCTCCCCATTGCTGCAATGCTACATCCGGGTTCTCTAATTATCCCTCATACATATTCACTGCTTTAGCTGCACACCAGCATCTCTGATTAGCTGCAGTCAGACTGCGCCCCCACCCTCTCTTACAGCTTTAAACTGGTTTAAAATGAATACATAAATTAAAAAATGCAGTGCGGTCCACCTGTATATTGATTCCAGCACAGAAAAAGCCCAGGGCTACAGGCTGCAGCCCCAAGCCATGCGCTTATCAAGGCTGTGTGTCAAAATACGAGGAACTGCATACAGCTTTTTTTTTTAATATTTAAATAAATAATTTTAAAAAACGGTGTGCGGTTCCCCCCAATTTTGATACCCAGCCAAGATAAAGCTCAACAGCTGGGGGCTGGTATTCTCAGGCAGGGGAGACCCATGCTTATTGGGGCCCCCAGCCTAAAAATAGCAGCCTGCAGCCACCCAGGATTGCCGCATCTATAAGATGCATCAATCCCAGAACTTTACCCAGATCTTCCCAATTGTCCTGGTGCAATGGCAATCAGGGTTATAGGGGTTACCAGCTGCCACTGAGCCCAAGATGGGAGGCATCTATGAAACCCCTCATTACTAAGCTGTAATTGTTAAAGGCTGCGTTTTGATGCTTTTCTTTGCCAGAAGATGCAGTATTGGTGCAAGAATAAATTGTAAAAATTGCAACACCTAATCTGCATCTTTTGGCAAAAAAAATTCAACTTTCTGCAAGAATATGCAGGTCTCATTGAACTTAATGAGGTCACCTGAGTTGAGGTCACTAAGTTCAATCAGTTTACTTGAGGTGAGTTTACCTGTGGTCACAGGTAGGGTACCATGGGAACTTCCAGCTGTGACCACAGGTAAACTCAGTGACATCACAGCTGCGGCTCAGTCAGTGTCTGGTTGAAGCCGCAGTGGCCCGTCATGTGCCTGCGCGTTGAGACTTCAGTATGTAGCAGAGCATTTGTTTAAATACTTTAAAAAAAAGACACATGTGGTCATTCATATTCTGATACACAGCCAAGATAACGCACATGGGTGGGGGCTGCATCTTGGAGCCGTCTGCTTTATCTACTGTATATTTTTAAGTTATTTATTTTTACATCACTATGAAGACGCAGCCAGCGAGTGTGACTCCAACTAATCACAGACACTGTCACAGAGGATAGGAGCGCAGTCTGACTACGACCAATCAAAGATGCTAGAACTAATATATGCATGACAGCTAATGATCGGACCCAAAAGCAGTGTTACAGGTCGATAAGTATAATTGTTCTGCTTTATTCCCTATTTTCTTGCTTTTGCTGCCTTTGCTAACAACCATTTATAACATAATTTCTGCTCCCTTACACTTATATGGGGTTCGGCATCTGGGTACAAGTTCAGCTGCCGAACTTGATGTTATTTTTTGTCGCTGCTGGTTAAGCAAACCCGAATATCTATGGGTTTACTCATCACTACAGAAGACAAGAAAAGGTTAATTTGCACTCTGTGCCGTACCAAGCTCAGTAGGGGCCAGATCACTATTAGCTTGATGCCCACCAGTATGTTTATGCACATGTCTGTCCAGTACCAGACTAGGTGTACTAAATGCCTGGGTCCACATGCGGGTGATCCCACTGCCTCATCCCCTGTGGTACGTGCTGGTCAATCTCCTGTCCATCACGCAGGCGCACATGCCTTGTGCCCTGAACGTGTCTTTGCACATTCACAAACACTATCAGGGGATATTTTGTATATGTTTAAAAATAACTTAATTTATTTTTTTATATATATACATTGGTCTTATTGAATTTTGTGCACTTGGCACTTTATTATTATTTTTTAAGCAGTATGCTCTACCATTTATAGTGTTATTATATGAATTTGACACCCTATTTTTTTAGAGGGGATATTTGATACATATTGAACCCAATCTCTTACATGTACTAGTCTGACATATCTGCACTTGACACTGTATTAGTATGTTTTCAGTATACTTTTAAGCCCCATATCGTATGGTATAAGTAAAATTATGTGCACTTGACACTTTACTATTATTTTTTAACCAGCGTGTTTTCTATGGCTTCCAAATATATCTATTTATAAATGAATTATTCATCATTCATATGACTGTTCTCTATTAAAACATTTTAAAAAAACTTCCCTATTTATATAAAAAAATATTTTTTCTTTGCTGGGTTGATGTATTTATTGATTGGTTGTTATATATTGTAGCCCTGTATCCATTGTATTTTTTCTGACCTGCCTTACACCTTTTTTAAAGATTTTTAATGAATTATTTCTGATTAATAAAAATATATGTTTAAATTAAAAAAAAAAGATATCTCCTTTCTTTTTGGTATGTATTTATTTTTTTGAGATTATTTCTGGCCATTGTTTGGGTAATGAGAATTACATGTAGAAGAGAAACACACACCCCGATTGTCCACTTCCCAAGGGTCATCAGAGCGCTAGATATTTCTTTTATCTTAGGAATCGAGGGCAGGCTCCAATAAAATGACCCTCTTTACCATCAAAAACAAACCCTTTTGTTATGGAGAATCTCAGTGGAAATATGTGAAGTAGTGGCTCCCCCTAACTGCATGGGCTCCTCCAAACCTACGATCCATGGTTCCCCCACAGATTGCCTCCCCTCCGACAATAGAGTGCTGCCCAGAGGTAGGGTCTCCAGGGAAAGTGGTCTAACCATTTTATCTCAGAGGTGTCTATCCACATGTATAGCCAAGGACATGTCGGCCTCCAAGGTTTCATATATCACCAAAGCATCCTTCATCCTCTCTGAAAGTACCTATAAAAACTGGCTTCTAAGGCTATGTGCCCACGCTGCGGATTTACCGCGGATTTTGCCGCGGATTTGCCGCGGATTTCCCGAAAATCTGCAGCAGCGCCACTTCCAAGCCATTTCAATGGCATTTTGGAAATGCTGTGTCCATGCTGCGGATTTTTCCGCTGCGGATTTGCCGCGGATTTTGATCCGGAAAAATCTGCAGCATGTCAATTGTTTGTTGCAGATTTGGTGCGGATTTTGGGTATAGAATGGGGAAAAAAAAAAAAAATCCACATCAAAATCCGCGGCAAATCCGCGGCAAATCCGCGTGTGCGGATTTGCCGCGAAAGTCGCGGATTTTCATGCAGAAAAATCCGCAGGTATATTCTACCGTGGACACATAGCCTAAGAGCCGGGTCATTCCTCTTGATGTTGGTTGCCCATCTATGAAATTCAGAGCAATAAGTTTTTGTATACCAACTCTCCTGCTGGAGGCGACGCAGCCTGGACTTCCCGAAAGAGACTCGGTCAGGATCATCATAGATGAGATCCAAGGCCTCAAAAAATACATTCACTGACCAGAGGCAACCAAAGCTATGTGGCAAAGAGAAAGCCCAGGATTGTGGATCCCCCTATAACAGCGATATCACAATCCCTACTTGCTGCTCCTCATCCCAAGAAAAGTAAGGCTGAAGCTAAAAGTACAATCGACTGGCCTCCTTGAACTCCAAGAATTTGTCTCTTCCCCCTGCAAACCTGTCTAGGAGAGCAGTCTTGTGATCTTGGTGGGCATGGCTACCTGCAGGATCCCCAGAATTGGGAGTCTGTGACTGCTGCTGCTGCTGAATAGACAACTTAAGGTCTGCTACCTCCAAAGACAGACCCTTAAGCTACTGAGCCAGATGAGTGATGGGATCCATGGAAGAAAAAAAACAACTTACAATCAAAGAGAAAAAAAAACAAAACCGTGTCAGTTTTTTTTCTTTTTGTGCAGCTGGTGATAATGTCACACTAGGTATGGGGAAGTACCAAGTGAGCAAACGGCGAAAGGGAAGGAAAACTGTGTGTCTATGGAAGGGGGAGATGGTGCCCCCAACCAAGCCTACCACTGGGCCCTGGGTTCCCTCACCGCCTTATATAGGTTCTGCTCCTATGTACTGAGCTGGATACCTGGCCCTCGGTTGACCCTGATCTGGGTCCTAGGTAGGAAGCGGATAGGATGAGCTCTTCGTCCACCCCACAAGGTGCTAAAGGACACACAGGGATAACAAACAGGGAAAAGTACAAACAACTTATGTCAAAGTAGATACAGGGAGAGGGGCTGCAAAATGCAACAAAGTACTCCAGGTGATTGCCAGCCGACTGCTTGCACGTAGGATCTGTAGGCAGTTAGAACTATCATTAGCACAGAGTATTGGAAGTGAAGGTATATAACATCCTATGCAAGTTCTGATGAGCAGCAGCTGAAAAGCAAAGGAACTTTGCAGGGTCCTAAAGGGAAAGGGATGAAAACCAATAAGAAATAATACAAGATCAGGGAATAGTGATGGGCGAGACTCGCCCAAACGTTTTATAAAGTTCTAGTTCGGGTTTTGAGATAACGTGAACTTGCGTCCGAACACCAAACTTGAACTTTACAGTTATGGGATGGGGCGCCTGGAGGCTGTAAAATAAAGAATACAGTTAATAATAAACATTGTCATTATACTTACACAGACTCTGTCTCCCACCACTTCTGCTTCCGAGTCCGATCATCGCTGTGCCCTCCCGGTAACCACCGCTGACGAAAGGACCTTCCGTGACGTAATAGCCATGTAACCAGTCACATGTGAATGTTGTATTACCTCATTGGCTACAGACTGGTTACATGGCTATGACGTCATGCAAGGTCCTGTAGTGTCAATGAATAGGGATGGGCGAGCATGCTCACTGTACTCGGTGCTCACCCAAGCATCTCAGTACTCAGTATACTTGGCAAGTGCCGAGTACCAGCGAGATGCTCGGGCACATGCTCGGCTCCCCCTCCCTGCATGTTGGCAGTCTTTACAGAGTCAGCCCACATGCAGGAATTGGCTGCCACACACTGTAATGCCACAGACTTTGAATAGCGGTACCGGGAATCAGGTGATTGGAGATCACCGTTGCTATAGTAACCCGCTTGTTTGGTTACAATGGCAATGGTGGCAGCGGTAATATCACCGCTTACCAACATGCATTCTCTGCTCACTCATTGAGTGATTAGACAGCATGGGGAGCAGAAGCGTTCTTCCTTCCCCGTGCTTTCTGATACAGCAGAGCTAGATCGGTTGAAGAATACAGAAGACCAGGATTGTAAAGGGGTGAAAGAGAGTAATAAAGATAGAGTCCCTAAGTGTGTCTATGTATTTATTTCTAATAAAGTAATTTTCTCTGTGTGGTCTTTTTTTAACCCTTTTATTGGAGATTCTTAATGGCTGGGTCAAACTTGGCTTGACATTAAGAATTTTGGGCTTAATACCAGCTGGTAAAACAAAGCTGGTATTAACCACATATTACCCAGTGTGCCACCCGGCACCAGGGCCACTAGTAGAGTTGGATACAGCGCCAGAAAATGGTACCTCTATGAAAGTGCTATTTTCTGGGGCGGCTGCAGACTGCAATTTGCAGCGGCGGGGCTAAGAAAGCTTGGGCCACCCTGCGCTGAGGATTCCAATCCCCAGCTGTCTAGTTGTACCTGGCTGGACACAAAAATTGGGCAAAGCCCACGTCGTTTTTTTATTTTTAAAATTATTTCATGAAATTCATGAAATAATTAAAAAAAAGGGCTTCCCTATATTTTTGGTTCCTAGCCGGGTACAAATAGGCAGCTGGGGATTGGGGCAGCCCATACCTGCCTGCTGTATCTGGCTAGCATACAAAAATATGGCAAACGTTATTTTTATTTTTTTAGCTTTGTGTCAAAAAAAACTTTTTAAAAAAAAAAAGGGCTTCCATGGATTTTCCATTGTCAGTGAAGGTAACACCAAGCAGTGGGAGTTAGCAGCCAGTAGCTGCTTGGATTATCCTTAGCTAGCTATAGAAAATGCAACGGGAGCATACACTTTTTACACTTTTTTTTTAAATAACTATAAAAAAAATCATGTAAAAATAAATAAATCATTAAAAAAAATGACATAGCGCTCCGCGGTATTTTTGATTCTCAGCACAGCCACAGATAAAGCGGATGGCTACAGGCTGCCAGCCCCATCTGCACGATATACCTTGGCTTGCGGTCAAAATACAGGGAAGCCCATTCATTTTTTTTATTTAAAAAAAAAAAATGCGTTGTGCTCCCGTCATATTTTGATCGCCAGTTAAGTAAAGCCAGGCAGCTGGGAGCTGGGATTCTCGGCAGCCTGCAACCGCCCATGGAAATGGCGCATTGTTTCTTAGCGCCATTTCCAGGCGTGTTACTTAGCTCATTCAGCAGCCCTGGTGCCGAGTGGCACGCTGGGTAATAAATATCAGCTTTGTATTCTCAGATGTTACTTAGCCCGAAATTCATGGTGTCACACCAAATTAGACATGGACACCATGAATTTCTAGGAAAAAAAACAAAAACACAGAGAAAAAAATCTTTATTAGAAATAAAACAAAAAAAAACATTTAGAGACTCCATCTTTATTATAAAAAAACTTCTTAGTCCGAGGTAATCCACAGGGACAGTAATGTCAACTCTGCTTCATCACTGTGCACAGACAGTGTCTATACAGAATGAGAAGCAAAGAGACCCATGTCAGCTCTGCTTTATCACTCTGCACAGAGCAAGAAGCAGGTTGACAGTGAGGGAATGATTGCACTTGCGTCTCGTATTGCATCATCTAACTCTCAGGACGTGAGTGCATAAGCTGCATGGAAATAAACGCAGCTGACTCGCTGCTCTCGGGAGATTGTGCTTTGCGATGCGACACTTGCATCATGGCACACCACAGCCAATGAGGAAATAACACATGCACACCTGACTGATCACATGGCCATGACATCACGGAAGGTCATTTAGTCATTGTGGTAATAGGGAGGACACAGCAATGATCGGATGGACACAGAAGCGCTAGGAGACAGTGTGTGCAGGACGCGTCGCGGGACCTGAAAGTTTTTTTTACAGCCCCTGGACCCGACCTGGACCTGAACTGTAACACTAGGTTTCCAGGAAAGCTTGTGATCGGGATCGTGTACACGAACACATTGTGTTCGGTACAGACACCGAACTTTACAGTTGGGGTTCTCCCATCCTATCAGGGTTGTGCAGCCAAATGCGGTGATCTTCTATAGCCGGACACCACAGGACTGTCTGTCACCCGTGACATACCTGTGATAGTTTCGGTCTAAGCATAGACCTTGATCAGTTCACATATTGCAGAAATAGGAATGCCTGTGATATAAGGGTACTTTCACACTTGCGTTTTTTTCCTTCCGTCACAATCCGACCTTTTGGAAAACAGCGGAATCCGTTAACAGATTCCGCTGTTTACCATACACTTGTATGGATGACGGATTGTGCCAAAAGTACCTGCGTTGCTTCCGCTGGCCGACGCTGCGTTGCGTCCGCCGGGCAGAAGGAACGCAGCATGTAACGTTTTTTGAGCGGCAGAATCCTCTATTTTTCACTGCGCATGCTCATCTTTTTTTTTTTCCTTTTTTTTTTAATCACAGAAACTTTATTTTGTCTCTCGGTGGCCGAACGTTCAGCTGAGCGCCCGGCAGCCAGCATGTGAGAACGTTCAGCTGAGCGCCCGGCCGCCGGCATGTGGGAGCTCTCAGCTGAGCCCCCGGCCGCCGACATGTGAGAGCTCTCAGCTGAGCGTCCGGCCGCCGGCATGTGAGAGCTCTCAGCTGAGCGCCCGGCTGCCGGCATGTGAGAGCTCTCAGCTGAGCGCCCGGCTGCCGGCATGTGAGAGCGCTCAGCTGAGCGCCCGGCCGCCGGCATGTGAGAGCTCTCAGCTGAGCGCCCCGCCGCCGGCATGTGAGAACGTTCAGCTGAGCGCCCGGCCGCCGGCATGTGAGAACGTTCAGCTGAGCGCCCGGCCGCCGGCATGTGAGAGCTCTCAGCTGAGCGCCCGGCAGCCGGCTATTGAGAGCGATCAGCTGAGCACCCGGCAGCCAGCTATTGAGAGCGATCAGCTGAGCGCCCGGCAGCCGGCTATTGAGAGCGATCAGCTGAGCGCCCAGCCGCCGGGTGATCAGCTGATCGTTCACAATAGTCTGCTGTTGGTAAAACTGTAAAGAAGAAAACAAATAAATAAATAAAAAAATTAAAAAAAAGAAAAGCTTTCTGTTGTTTTGTACGATCCGTTGCATCCATTGTGCCATTATATGCAACGCATCCGTTGCATCCATCACACAACGCAATGCAATGGATGCCGTTCAACGCAAGTGTGAAACTAGCCTAAGGCATATGTGCAAAATGCGGTATCGACTGCTGTTGAAGGAGGCGCCTCTCACAACAGCGGTGAATACCGACTTTTGCACCATTTGCCTTAGATCACAGGCAGCCCTCTATCTGCAGTATGTGAACTGATGAAGATCTATGCTTAGACCGAAACATCTTCACCTCTACACTGGATACTGCTGTTTTTGAAATAAAATCCAATTTGATAGAAACCTTGGAGTGGTTACATTGCTAGTACATTGCTACTAGTGCATGCACCCAGACACCAGAAGTGCCATGCTTTGTTTACCTTGCACACAGTCAAGGCACCCAGTACCAGAAGCAGCCAAACAACCCCAAAACTTCTTTGAACCAACATATTTCACTGTGTTCTTTTCTTTGTAGACCTCATTTCGTTTTCAGTAAACAGTAAAATAATGTTATTTTCCAAAAAGCTGTATCTTGGTCTTATCTGTCGACAAGATGCTTTCCAAGAAGGATTTTGGCTTAGTCATGTACATTTAGGCAAACGGCAGTTTAGCTTTTTTTTATGTCTCTGTGTCAGTGGGGTCTTCTTTGGTCTACTGCCATAGTGTTTAATTTCTTTCAAATGTCAACGGATAGTTCATGCTGATGCACCCGAAGCCTGCAGGACAGCTTGAATTTTTTTGGAACTGGATTCGGGCAGCTTAGCCACTCAAACTATTCTGTGTTGCAATTTTTTTTATCAATTCTTCTCTGCTGTCCATGTTCAGAAAAATGAGCTACACTGCTATCAGTTGTAAATTTCTTGATTATGTTGTCCACCGTGGACAAGGCAATATAAAGATCTTTGGAGATTAACTTGTAACCTTGAGATTGTTCATATTTTTGACAATTTTAGTTCTCAAGTTCCCAGACAGTTCTCTTCTTCTCTTCCTGTATTTCATACTTAGTGTGGCACACACAGGCACACAATGCAAAAAGTGACTCTACTTTTCCCCTTTGTATCTGGTTTCATGTGTGATTTTCATATTGCCCACACCTGTTAAGGCTACTTTACATGTGTCGATTTCTCGTGCGATCGCATTTGCGATCGCACCTGCCCCCATCGTTTGTTCGGCATGGGCAATTTCTTGCCCGTGTCGCACAATGCTATAACCCCCCCGTCATACGTACTTACCTTCCAAACGACCTCGCTGTGGGCAGCGAACATCCACTTCCTGAAGGGGGAGGGACGTTCGGCGTCACAGCGACATCTCACAGCGGCCGGCCAATAGAAGCGGAGGGGCGGAGATGAGCGGGACGTAAACATCCCGCCCACCTCCTTCCTTCAGCATTGCCGGCGGGTCGCAGGTAAGCTGAAGTTCATCGTTCCCTGGGTGTCACATTTTTAGAAAATAAGCGACGTGTCAACGATGAACGAGAAGGTGAGTATTTCTGCTCGTTCACCGTCGCACGTAGCTGTCACATGTAACGATATCTCGAACGATGCCGGATGTGTGTCACTAACGACGTGACCCCGTCGACATCTCATTAGATATATCGTAGCGTGTAAAGCCCGCTTTACTTGCCACAGGTGAATTTGAGCAAGCATCACATGCTTTAAACAAAGTTGTTTACGTAAAATTTTGGAAAGGTGGCAACAATTTTGTCCAGCCCATTTGTGGGTTTTGTGTGAATTTATGTCCAAATATCCTTTTTATCCTCTGCGTTTTTGAGTTGTTCGAATACACACAAAGGAAATATACATGTGTATAACAAAACGTATAATTGCAATAATTTTCTGGGACAAATATTTCATTTTTTCAAACAATTTCAAGCGTGCCAACACTTTCAGTCATGACTGGATTTCATAAGAAGAACAGGGTTTTCTACAGTATCCAGATTGGGTTTAGTTTAGTTTTGGTGGACTATCTGCATAATTTGTTAAAGAAGTGGCATTTGTTTTCCAAACACAATTTTCTGTTGGGGGAGGTAACTTCGAGAATGTTCCCCAAATAGCAAGCTACAGATTAACAGGAACTGCTCAAATTATGATAATTATGTTGTGTTCTTTTTTAGTTGTTTTTTTATTATTCAGCAAAACATTTTTGGAATGTTCCATTATCTGAGTGTTCATAGTTTCTCAATGCAGAATGTTTACTTGTAAAAAGATGAAATGTTCTTTGCATTACAGCAAACCAGTTCATTTGAATAATGGTATATAAGGAATTATATAATATATAGCAAAGTATCATAGGTAGATCTCTCATGGCAGCCGAATCTACCACTATTTTCACATCAGCACTGAGTATATAATAGCAAAAGGGTAAATAAAAAGCAAAACTAAACAATGGATGAGCGTTTAGCTTCACAATAGTGGTTCACTCCACTACAGCTATTGTTTTTCTCAACTCCCTAGGGTTGTGGAAAGATGAGAAGGCGCTTCAATTGGCTGTTGTTAAATAGTTTTTTTCCTGGATAGTTTAGCTGGAAGCAAGTAATCCAGATGGCTATAAATTGTCAATTAGATTCTTTATAACTGCAAGTTTTGCCTCCTTCCTATGTCCTACTGCCTGCTGTTCCAATGCAAAAACAAGTTAAGTGTTGCTGAACTGGGCAGATGGTACAAGTAATCACACTCCCACTGAAATATGTCGAAACAAGCCTGGTGCCTTACTGCTTTATATTGGTTGTTCTATGTTAAACATTATTACTCTATTGTTATTAATGCCCAAATGACTACATGTACCCATATTTTTCTGCAACCACTTTTGATCATTCTTCATTTTCACCATGCCTTCCACTTATCTAAAGGGAATCTGTCAGCAGGTTTTTGCTAGCTCATCCGAGATCAGCATGATGTAGGGAAGAGTCACTGATTTCAGCGATGTATCACTTAGTTTACTGGGTGCAGCAGTAGTTATACAATCAGAGTTTTCTTTGCTGTAGACGTAGCAAAGCTCAGAAAGCTGACTCCGCACACACCATTGATTAGCAGCTTACTGTGCACTTTGTATATTGACAGCAAGCTGATAATTACTGCTGAGGGCATGGTTGGAACAGGAGGCAAGTGGGTGGAGGTAGCTTCTATTATAGCAGTGATAATGTCCTGTTGATTAAACAGATTAAACTGAAACAACAGCACACACAAAAATAAGTGACACAATGCTGAAATCTGTCTCAGCCCGTACCTCTTGTGGCCCTCAGATTACACAACAAAAAGGTGCTGAAAGATTCCTTTTAAAATGTTGCCAAATTATGCCCTGATCAAACTTCAATTGTTTAATATGCTGTCACGCTCCCCGGGTCCCCTGCTCTGCTCCCCGGCTCACCTGCCACGCTCCCCGGCTTCCCTGCGTCGCTCCCCGGTTCTTCTGTCCGGTCTCCGCCGCTCCCCGGTCTCCAGCCTCCATTGCCTGCGGTTCCCAGGCGTCCTGGTCCCCGCTCCCGGCGCCCGTCGGCTTCTCAGCCCCAGCCCGGCTCTGCTGCTTCCTCCTCACCGCTCCCTGCCCTGGCTTCTGGCACCCGGGCCTCGCGCATGCGCATTAGGGCGCGCGCGCGGTCATTGACCCTTTCTTAAAGGGCCAGCGTCCACTAACAGGAAATTGGGCACACAGGTACAGGGTATAAAGGGGTTAAGTGTCCAAGTGGGCGGGGCCTGTTCTTCATGTTTCCCAAGCTAGGAGTCAGGTCTCCTTGTGTTCCTGTGATATACTCACCTCTCTCTCTTCTAGAGCCGATCCTGCCTCGCCATCCGGTCCTGCCGAATCCCGAACCCCGAACGCTGACTATCTGCCATCCTGACAGTCCGTTCCATCTCTGATCCCTGCGGTGACCCGTCCTCTCGCTCCATCGGTTCCGGACTCCGTCTGACAACATCTCGGCTTCCGAACCTGAGCTCCGTCACCCGGACTACCATCAGTGACTCCGTGGTCCCAGGGACTTCTCCATTCTACTCTTGTGCACGGACTGTCCTGCTACCCGTAGTGCTCCAGCTACCGGACCCCTTACCTTCATCAAGGAGTTCGGCCCAGTGGATCCACCTCCTGGGTCTGCCCGTCCACCTGGCCCTAACAGTAAGAGCAGGCCATGGATCCCGCCGAAGCACTAGCGGCCTTGCAGGAGGAACTCACACGCCAGCGTGAGACTCAGACCCGCATGCTGCAATTCATGTCTTCTGTGGACGCCCGCCTGAACACGCTACAAGCGTCGGTTACATCTTCAGCATCTCGGGCTTCCACTAGACAATCCACGGCTCCAGCTCCCGTGGCAGCCTCCTCGGATGCTTCCAGGCTTCGTTTGGCCTCACCACCCCGGTACGCCGGAGATCCCAAGACCTGCAGGGGATTCATAAACCAATGCTCCCTCCATTTCACGCAGCTGCCGCATTTGTTTGCCTCTGACCAAGCCAAGGTCGCCTTCATGATGTCCCATCTAGAGGGTGAGGCATTGGCGTGGATGAACCCCTTGTGGGAGAAGGAGGACCCTGTGACCACGAACATCCAGGAGTTCCTGCAGGCATTTCGTGGCACCTTTGACGAGCCCGGACGCGCCTCCGCGTCTGCCTCATCTCTTCTCCAGTTACGTCAGGGGACTCTGACGGTGGGTCAATATGCCATCCGTTTTCGCACCTTGGCTTCGGAACTCGGGTGGAACAACGAGGCTCTAACCGCCGCCTTCTGGGAAGGACTCTCGGGTCGAATTAAAGATGAGCTGGCTGGTCGTGATGTACCGTCCACCCTGGATGCCCTGATTACCCTAGCGACTCGAGTGGACATTCGCTTTCAGGAGCGATCCAAAGAGGTGTCCCGTGAGAGACGTCCGGTACGGCATTCCTCTCCTCCGCAGAAGCCCGCCATACTTCAGTCAACGGCATCTGGTGTCTCCGTCCACGAGCCCATGCAGATCGACCGTGTGCGGCAGAGGCCCTTGGCGAGCAGAGCGGTTCGCCAAGGGCCTCTGCTTCTACTGCGGAGAGGGCACACAACTGCTACGCTCCTGTCCAGAGAGGCCGGGAAACTCCAAAGCCTAGGGTTGGTAGGAGAGGCCACCCTAGGTGCTGGGACTCTCTCAGACCCGGTTACGTGGACTGTTCAAGTGACAACGGGAGAGACGCGGTTCACGGCTGAGGCGTACCTCGATTCTGGGGCAGCAGGCAATTTCATCCAGCAGGCCACGGTGGACAAGTACCAGGTGCCTGTTACTCCACTCGACAAACCCCTCGTGATTGCCTCTGTGGATGGGAGACCTCTCTCTGACACCATCTCCTGGATCACCAGGCCGGTCGAACTGCGTATCGGTGCCCTGCACACCGAGAACATCGCTCTCTACGTCCTCCCACACATGTCCCATCAAATCCTGCTGGGACTTCCCTGGTTACGGAAACACGAACCGTCAGTCAGCTGGGGCACTGGTGAAATCACCCGATGGGGCTCTTCTTGCCATGAGAACTGTCTGAAGACCATACAACCCATCCGACGACCTCCGGTTCCAGAGTCCCTACCGGGACTGCCCTCGGCCTATTGGTCCTTCGCGGACGTCTTTGACAAAAAGGAATCAGAGGTACTTCCGCCACATCGTCCTTACGATTGTGCCATCGACCTGCTCCCGGGAACTACACCACCTCGAGGACGGATATATCCGCTGTCTCCAGCCGAAACAAGGGCCATGTCTACTTACATCACAGAGAGCCTGCAAAGGGGATTCATTCGGAGATCCTCCTCTCCTGCTGGAGCAGGCTTCTTCTTCGTTAAGAAGAAAGAAGGTGACCTACGCCCATGCATAGACTACCGGGGATTGAACCAAATCACCGTGAAAAACAAGTACCCCCTGCCGCTCATCCCCGAATTGTTTGATCGGCTTAGAGGAGCTCGTGTGTTCACCAAGTTGGATCTTCGGGGTGCCTACAACCTGGTCCGCATCCGCTCTGGGGACGAATGGAAGACCGCGTTCAATACTCGCGATGGGCACTATGAATACTGTGTGATGCCCTTCGGCCTGTGTAACGCACCAGCAGTCTTTCAGGAATTGGTGAACGACGTGTTCCGAGACCTTCTCTACGTCTGTGTGGTGGTGTATCTTGATGACATCCTGGTCTTTTCTTCGGACCTCCAGACCCACAGAGAGAACGTGCAGCTGGTACTACGACGACTGAGGGAGAATCGTCTGTACGCCAACTACGAGAAGTGTGTCTTCGAGCAGTCTTCTCTTCCCTTCCTGGGTTACGTAATCTCCGATACCGGACTGCAGATGGATCCGAAGAAGGTCTCTTCCATTCTCAACTGGCCTCCTCCTTCTGGACTAAAGGCAATCCAACGCTTTCTGGGATTCGCCAACTATTACCGCCAGTTCATCCCTCACTTCTCTGCTCTGACTGCTCCTCTCTCCGCCTTGACCAAGAAGGGGGCTAATCCAAAGGACTGGTCACCTGCGGCCGACGTCGCGTTTGGCTCTCTGAAGCGGGCATTTGCCTCCTCTCCTGTGCTCCACCGTCCGGAGTTAAACCGCCAGTTCACCTTGGAGGTGGATGCCTCCTCCTCGGGAGCCGGAGCAGTGCTCATGCAGAAGTCCTCTTCCGGGAAGATGGTGACTTGCGGTTTCTTCTCCAAGAGCTTCTCAGCGCCGGAACGCAACTACACCATCGGTGACCGAGAGCTATTGGCAGTCAAACTGGCTCTGGAGGAATGGTGCTACCTTCTGGAAGGAGCAGTGTACCCCGTTATTATTTACACGGACCACAAGAACCTGGAATACCTGCGGTCTGCTCAGCGACTGAACCCACGGCAAGCCAGGTGGTCCTTGTTCTTTGCCAGATTCGATTTTCAGCTCCATTTCCGACCCGCGGACAAGAATGTACGCGCAGATGCCTTGTCCAGGTCTTTCATGCCCATGGAGCAGGAGGAGGAGACATCCCAGCCCATCATCTGCCCCAGTAAAATCATTCCGGTGACTCCTGTCACCCTGGCCCAGATACCGCCCGGGAAGACCTATGTCTCTGAGACTGACAGGCAAAAAGTGTTACACTGGGGACATGCCTCGAAAATAGCCGGTCATGCTGGTCAGAAGAGAACATGGAGTACGATTGTACGTCATTACTGGTGCCCATCCCTTCGCACGGACGTCGCTTCTTTTGTCTCAGCCTGCTCCTCTTGTGCCAGGAACAAGACGCCCAAACACCTGCCATATGGCCGTCTTCTGCCTCTGCCTATACCCTCAGTTCCGTGGCAACACATTGCGATGGACTTTATTACGGACTTGCCATTGTCCTCCGGACACACAGTCATATGGGTCGTGGTGGATCGGTTCTCTAAAATGGCTCATTTCGTCCCTATGGCTGGACTGCCCTCTGCCCAGGAACTCGCTGACGCCTATATACAACACATCTTCCGTTTGCATGGCTTTCCATCACACATTGTGTCCGACAGAGGAACTCAGTTCACCTTCCGCTTCTGGAGGGCTCTCTGCAAACATCTGGGAGTGACTCTGGACTTTTCTTCAGCCTACCATCCTCAGTCGAACGGCCAAGTGGAACGGGTCAATCAGATCTTGACCTCCTTCTTACGTCACTACGTCAACGCCCATCATGACGACTGGTCCACGCTTCTTCCTTGGGCTGAATTCTCCCATAACCACCACGTCAGTGAGTCCTCCTCCAGCTCTCCCTTCCAGGTCGTTTACGGACTTCAGCCTTCCGTCCCATTGCCTCTATCCTCTTCCTCGGATGTCCCTGCTGCTGATGCTGTAGCCCGTGACTTTGCAACCATTTGGGACTCTGTTAAGGCGTCCCTTGGACGTGCTTCCCTGCGGATGAAGAAACACGCAGACAAGAGGCGTCTGGACCCTCCGTGTTTCTCTCCAGGAGATCTCGTCTGGCTTGCTTCCAAGTACGTCCGATTGAAGCTACCATCCTACAAGCTGGGACCTCGCTACATCGGGCCGTTTAAAGTCCTCAGCAAGATCAATGAGGTCTCCTACAAGCTGCAGCTCCCGGCCACGATGAGGATACCCAACTCCTTCCACGTCTCCCTGCTCAAGCCGGTTGTCCTTGGTCCCTTCTCCGCTGCTGCCAGTTCGGCTCCTCCTCCTATTGCCGATGACGACATCTATGCGGTAAGGGATATTGTGGCCATGAAAACTGTACGGGGCCGACAGTTCTTCCTGGTGGACCGGGCAGGCTATGGTCCTGAGGATAGGTCCTGGGAACCCCGGGAGAATGTGGGTACTCCTTTGATCCGTGCCTTCCTGTCCCGGTTGCGGGGAGGGGGGTGTGGGGGGGGTACTGTCACGCTCCCCGGGTCCCCTGCTCTGCTCCCCGACTCACCTGCCACGCTCCCCGGCTTCCCTGCGTCGCTCCCCGGTTCTTCTGTCCGGTCTCCGCCGCTCCCCGGTCTCCAGCCTCCATTGCCTGCGGTTCCCAGGGGTCCTGGTCCCCGCTCCCGGCGCCCGTCGGCTTCTCAGCCCCAGCCCGGCTCTGCTGCTTCCTCCTCACCGCTCCCTGCCCTGGCTTCTGGCACCCGGGCCTCGCGCATGCGCATTAGGGCGCGTGCGCGGTCATTGACCCTTTCTTAAAGGGCCAGCGTCCACTAACAGGAAATTGGGCACACAGGTACAGGGTATAAAGGGGTTAAGTGTCCAAGTGGGCGGGGCCTGTTCTTCGTGTTTCCCAAGCTAGGAGTCAGGTCTCCTTGTGTTCCTGTGATATACTCACCTCTCTCTCTTCTAGAGCCGATCCTGCCTCGCCATCCGGTCCTGCCGAATCCCGAACCCCGAACGCTGACTATCTGCCATCCTGACAGTCCGTTCCATCTCTGATCCCTGCGGTGACCCGTCCTCTCGCTCCATCGGTTCCGGACTCCGCCTGACAACATCTCGGCTTCCGAACCTGAGCTCCGTCACCCGGACTACCATCAGTGACTCCGTGGTCCCAGGGACTTCTCCATTCTACTCTTGTGCACGGACTGTCCTGCTACCCGTAGTGCTCCAGCTACCGGACCCCTTACCTTCATCAAGGAGTTCGGCCCAGTGGATCCACCCCCTGGGTCTGCCCGTCCACCTGGCCCTAACATATGCAGACATTCATTGATCTGGCAACAGAGGGTCCTTTTGGCCTTCACCATGCTGGTATGCATGCAATTTTTTGGAACTGCATGCAAGTGTGAAGTTGATTGTGCTATTTCATAAGGAGGCATCCTGCAAAAAAATGGATGAATACAATAGGATCTATTCTGACTAGCAGGGTATAGTAGTCAACTGGATTTGCTCACCTGTGAGAGTTGTGAATGACAACAATATAAGCATATAAGATGTACGGCTGCTGCAGATACACGATGCACACAGAGGTACAAAAGATCAGCAGTTAAAAGAAAACGTGCTCAATGTGCTTCTTTGAAGAGACCTCTAAAGAAAGGATCCTGGACACATCAGTAGAAGGAAGTGGTTTATTTCTAAACGTTTCAAAGCCTTCTGCATTCTTTTTCAGGAAAAACCACAAACCTTTGGTTGTTCCTGAAGAAGAAGACAGAGGGCTTTGAAACGTGTAGATATAAACTACTTACTTCTACTGATGCGTCCTGGATATAGGGCTGACAAGACCCAGACTGTAAAAGTCTGGATCCACGCAGTTTCAAAGATGCCCGGATGCCAGACCCGGACTCAGGATACTGGGTGTACAATCCAGATTCGGCATTGGGGAAATTAAATGCAAAATAAAAAAAACAATATTTACGGAGACTTGGTGTCATGATGGCAAACTGCTTCTGGGTTGCGCATTCATTTCATGTACTTTGCAATAGGCTCATCGCATACGCACAGCTTTCCGTGCTTTCCCCGCCCACCTGCCGTCTTGTCTTCTGTAAATGGTTGCAGTCAGACGCGCCCCGAGCCTGCTATTACCCCAATTGCCACCGCAGCAGGGCAACGGGAAGAGTTGGTAAAGTACCGGTATTGTCACACCTAATTGATGCGGCAATACCAGGCGGCTGTGGGCTGAGAATACCAGCCCCCAGCTGGCTTTATCTTGGCTGGGGATGAAAAGTGGGGGGGACCGCACATTGTTTTTTTTTAAGTAACAAAAAAAATGCAAATTTGGTGCTCAAATCTGGTGCAGACAATTTCAGCACCAAATGTGCACCTACTGGCACAAAACCGCGGCAAAAACCGCAACATAAACCTCGACCATAAAATGCATAAAAAAAACATGTTTTTTCCCAGGAGGTGTAAAAATTTCAGCACCAAATTTGCCTCCTTTAGTCCAAAAATGCAAAAAAAAAGTTTTTTTTCTGCCAGGAGGTGGAAATTTGGTGCTGAAATCTAGTAAAGATGATTTCAGCACCAAATGTGCACCTCCTGGCACAAAACCATGGCAAAAATCGCAGCGAAAAGCCTGAGCAAAAAAACGCGTCAAAAACCGCAGCAAAAAAAATGCATAAAAAAACGTGTTTTTTTGCCAGGAGGTGTAGATTGGGTGCAGGAATATGATGTAAAAATTTCAGCACCAAATCTGCATCTCTTGGCCAAAAAAACTGTGATTTTATGCTAGGAGATGCAGGTCTGTGAACTCAGTGACCTCCACTTGGGGTCAGGTTACCTGCAATCACAGGTGAAGTACCGTGGGAACATCCAGCTGTGACCGCAAATCACCTGTTTGACGTTACCGCTCATTGTGCAGCTCATTCATTCTCTGGAGCTTATATCGAGTGGTCTTGTTCTATGGCCGCTCACTGTGATATTCAGATGTAGCAGAGCTGAATATCCTTGGGATGTCGTGTGGATTACGTCGGACCTGGAGGGGTCTTTGGGGTTAATAAAGTGATGAAAGAGGGTGTTTTTTTGTATTTTATTCCAAATAAAGGAATTTTTCGGTGTCTGTGTTTATTTACTTTTACTTATAGATTAGTGATGCAGGTATCTCGTAGATGCCTGTGCCATCATAACCTAGGGTTTAGTAGCAGTCATGCACTGTTATTAACCCCTCATTACCCCAATTGCCACTGCACCAGGGCAATTCAGGAAGAGCCGGTAAAGCACCGAGATTGTCACATCTAATGGAATGGCAATACCGGGCGGCTGCTGGTTGAGAATACCAGCCCCCAGCTGGCCTTATCTTGCCTGGGTATGAAAATTGGGGGGACCGCACGTCATTTTTTAAAATTATTTATTTAAATAATAAAAAAAAGCTGCATACGGTTTCTCTTAGGCCTGACTCACACTTGTGAGGGACTCGCGCGAGTCTCGCGTTGCATCACCCGGAACAGCAGCACACTCTTCTGACAAGAGCGGGTTGGAAGCATGTGTTTCTATGTACCTGCACATTCCTGTCAGGAGAGTGTGCAGCTGCCGGGTGATGTGATGTGAGTCCCTCGCATGTGTGTCTCTGGGCTTTAGATACACAGCACAGATAAAGCCCAACAGCTGGGGGCTGCAGCCGTGGGCTTTATCTGTGTTGGCATTAGAATATGGGGACCCTACACCGATTGTTTTATTTATTTATTTAATTTTATACCACCATACTGACTTGCAGACACGTGCACTGCTTTCCCCGCCCACGGCCCATTATGGCACCTCTGATTCGTTGCAGTCAGTTGACACGCTGTCACGTGGGTGGGCAAAGCATTGAATAGTCAATTGTCATCTCCGAAAGGGAAAACATGACCCGAAAGTAGTATGCCACCATGACACATCCTCAGTGAGTCCACCGCACTCGCTCCCACCCCTATCTCTTCCACCAATGTTTTTAATCTCTGGATTCTGGTCCCCATAGACTTTTATGGGTACCGGATTCTGGAGCGGATTGTTTTGTTGTTTTTTTTTAAATTTAACCGGTCTCAGTTTTTTGCGAGTCCGATCAGCTCTAGTCCTGGATCCTCCCTATAGATGTCTATTCAAGGCATTACAGAGTGAGCATGTTTTCCTTCAACTGCTGATCCTGTAAAAAAAACATACCATGCAGTATACACTTTTACAATAGTATTAATGCCTTGAACAGCCATTTTAGGGTGAATATATATCTGTGTTCGATGTTAGTGTGTTACAAATTTGGAAGACCAGATAATGGAGCTAAATATGCAGCTTGTAACACTGAAAGGCATTCCAAACCTGGAGAGGAGTTTAGAGCTCACTGAGCATGCTCTGGCTGGGGCTAGTGATATGGTGGAGGGTGGAAGTTGGGAATATCAGGACCCAGAAGCAGGTAGCTGGGTAACAGGCTGGTTTCAGATGTCCGTGTATCAGGTACGTGTGACATCTGTTTTTAGCACGGATGCCACACGTACCCATGTTATTATATGCTGTTACTCACATGTCCATGTTTTCACATGGACCCTGTGACCCCGCGTGGCCCCGCACTCACAAACGCAGACATATCCGTTTTTCTCATGCAGCACAGGTGTCACACAGATCGCACACTGATGTTATCCGTGTGACATCAGTGTGACACGTACCAGAGAAAATATGGGTCTTTTAAAGATTTTCTATATTTACCTGTCTCCGGCTCTGCTGCCTCCCGCTCCTGACCGCCGCTCATTATACACACTGAATATTCAGTGCCTTGTGGAGCTGGAAGCCGGAGCATCGCGGGAGACTTTAGTGCCGGGGACCGCATCGCTGGGGACAGGTGTGTATACAGCAGTGTGTGTGTGTGTGTGTGTGTGTGTTCAGCGTATACATGTATGTGCACTATGTGTGTGTATGTGCTCGGTGTATCCATGTGTGTCTGCTATGTGTGTATACATATGTGTGTATATGTGCTCAGTATATGTGTGTGTAGTGAGAACCTGGAAGCCGGAGCATCGCAGGGACAGCACTGGGGACTCATCACAGTTCTCAATGAACTCTGATGAACCCGTGAAGCTGTAGCGCGTATGTCACGAGGTGTCATCAGGATGTCATCAGAGTTCATTGGGAACTCCAATGACCTCCTGGATGTCACTGTGCTTGCAGAATACTCACCTGTCGCAGTGGTGCTGTCCTCGGAGGTGCTGTCCCCAGTGCTGTCCTCAGCACAGCTCCTGCTTCCAGGTCCTGAGTGTGGTGAATAATCAATGAATATAATGAGCGTCAGTCAGGAGCGGAAGGCAGCATAGCTGGAGACAGCAGGCAAATATGGAAAATCTTTTTATTTCACAGACCCGTGTTTTCTCCGGTACTTGTCACACGTATGCAAACACGAATGTCACATGTAATTGAGGTCAATATACCGTGCAAGGACTCAGTATGGAAATGGGGCAGCATGTGTGGGCTCAGTATAGAGTGGAGCAATATAGGGGACTTAGTATGAAAAGTGGGGGGGTATGAGCATTAGGGCTCTGCTCAGTGCTCTGCAGTTCACTCTGCCCCTCCCGCGGCTAAGAGCGAGGGCAGAAAATGCCAGCACTCACAGCTCAGGGAATGATGGAGGCCGCAGCCGAAGAGGAGCAGCTGATTCCTACAGCTTTGTGTGTGGAGCTGATTTCTGCAGGAGTGGAGGTCAGAACTGAGGGGAAGCAGGAAGATGGAGGCTGCACAGCTCCACATCCACAGCAGGAGAGGCAGAGCAGGAAAAACGCCTAGTGATGTGTCGGTCGTGAACGATCCGACACAAAGATCCGGCTCCCTGCTGTGAACGACAGGAGCCGGATCACTAGTGTGAGCCACTAAAATATCTAAATGGCTCTTTTCGCCGTCAAAACCCCGCCCACCCGCATCTAAACCACGCCTACTCAGCAATCTAATTGGCCGCTTGCAAGTGGGTGGGGCTTAGTCGCGGGTGGGCGGGGCTTTGGCTACGTTAATGTAATCTTAAATATGTGTTCACCCCAGGTGAACACATTTAATAAGGAGCCGAGAACGAGCTGAAAGATCCGGCTCTTTTTGGTGAACAGAGCCATAAGAACCGGATCACTAAAAAGAGCCGGCCGCCCATCACTACCCCACAGGTCATCAGCAACTTATGAAGAAACAGAGGTGAGTATATACTTATTAAATCTGTCTGTTTGCTTTTACATATATAACTATGTTGCTTGTACTGTATATAATTGTGCATGTGTCTGTCTATATATGTGTGTGTATGTGAATGTATATATTGCTTGTATGTAAATGTGTGCATACAGTATATGTATCTCTGTGCATAAATAGCATGTGTGGCGCCCTGGACAAGCCAGGGGCCACAGAGCACAACATCAACACACCCCACACTCCCAGCAGGCACACCAAAGCCAGAACACAAAACCCTTGTTGCCTTCCTCCAGGGGCTGATGACCACACCAGGGGGTGGGCCAGGTGGTTGGTCCCGCCCACCGAGGAGTTCACAGTCCTGGAGGCGGGAAAACTAGGCAGATAGAGTTGAGAAGTGAAAGTGAGCAGAAGGTAGTAGTCGAGCAGCCTGAAGTTGGTCCGGGTGTGTGGCCCGGACAGATCAGCAAGGTTGGCAGACGGTGGTGACCGTCTGCAGGAGTGGCCGGTTGGAGTCTACCGTAAGGACCGTGGACGGGCGGTGGCCCGGCGGTACCGGACCGGTACACAAAGAGGAGCCAGCACCATCTGGCAGGGGCTTTTCGGACCCCGGCAAGGCTAGGAGTCGCCGTGAATTTGCCAAATCCGTTAGTGAAGGGGACCTCCTAGGTTTCCAAACAGTCAAGTCCCGACAGAAGGCAACCGTCCAACCGAGTGAGAGAGACACCGCCACCGCCAAGGCAACCGTTTCTCAGGGCCAGCGCCTGCAGGCAAAAGGGGCTCCTCCGGCCCATATCCAAGCCGGGGAGCGGGTTACCGGTGGGAACCCATTGGAACCGTACAGACATCTTAGGTGCAGGGAAAGGCAGTTGCCACCAACCTGCTGGGAGCAACAACACCGCAGCCGTCTGTGGGACCCGTCCATCCAGCCGTGTGTTTTACATTGGGCTGAGTGAGTACCACCGTACCGTGCGGCACAGCGCTGCTCCCGTGACCCTGCACCTCCCCAGGCCCCGTAACCTGCCTGCCATCCATCCCAACCCCATCACCGGGCCCCGGGACAACCAACCCCCTACCCACGGAGGGGAGAACTAACAACCAAGCTGCTCCCAGTCACCGCTCCCGGGATCCCCGTCTAGAGAAGCGGTGGTGTCACCAAAATCACCACAACCGTGGGTGGCGTCACGGACAATATCCATAATCAAAACCCCCACAACCAATAATCCCCTTTTCACTCACGGGCGAGGAGCGCCGCTCGAGTCCCCGGGATCCGGCCCACCGCTCGAGCCACCACCGAGCAGCAGCAGCAGCCGCAGCAGCAGCGGCGGACGGACCCGAGCAGTGGGAGAGCGCAGCGTCCCCTCCTCCGCCCGCGACATATGTATGTACCTGTGTGTATAGTATAAGTGCTTGTGTGTGTATATATAGTATGTGTGTGTTTATAAAGTTTATGTACCTCTGTGCATAAATAGTATGTGTATGTCTATATATATATATATATATATATATATATATATATATATTAGTGTATTTATCCTCAGAACCAGCATTTCCTCTTTGCTACTCCTCTGGTCTATATTTGCAGCAGTGATGTCATGACTAAAACTTGTGACTGCTGGAGCCAATCACTGAGCTCGGCCATCATGCCATGGTAGATGGCGTCAGTTGCAGAGCCCTGTGATTAGCTAAAGTGGTCACGTGTAACATTAATACTGCAGCCTGTAAACATAGACGATGCAGCAGAGAGACACCACTGGACCAGGTGAGAATGAGTAACTCTGATTTAATTATTTTTTTCCAGTGCAAGATGATGAGCAAAACAAAACTGAAAATGAAAGACCCAAGAGGCAGTGGGGAGGTATGGGAGGCGTTCGGGGGGGGGGGGGGTATGACATGGTCAATTTTTGCACAGGGGCCCTTTACTCTCAGTGTCCGCATCTGCCCCTGGAGGATTTGTGTTTTGTTTTTTTTTTGTTTTATTAAATCAGTGAGTATACGGTTGCCAGAGGCCTATGGGGTGCATTAAACGGTATGGGGGTTGTATAATACAATATGAAAGACACCTTATACATACTTTATGGATGCATTATAATACACTGGCCACTGGCCATAAGCCACTGGCCAGGATAAGCACTGTGGGAAAAGCCTGAGCCCGGCTAAATGAAATGGGTATTGAACTGTTCTTAATTAACCACTCAACTCCTGTCCCAGTCTTAAGGGAGGTAAAAGGAAGGTGTAAGCCCAAGCCTGACGCCCTGCAGACAGCAGTCAGTGACCACTTCCTTATGCAGTTTGTAGTCCTCCAGACTGCTGTCATGACCACCACCAAACCTCCAAACCTATTAATCCCTCCCCTATTTCCAATTGACGCAAAAAGGCACACACACCACACGATCTCTTTAGTGGACGGGGACGGCCACAGCTTTATTTATTATATTTCCTTTCACTTCTCTTTATAAAAACGTCTCCTTTAAAACTTCAACTTCTCAGAATACTTGAAACGATTGTTTCATCATCTTTTTAACTCCGACACGGTGTGGCCCTCCGGACTCCCAGAGGCCAAGTTCGCACTCGGTCTCATTAACATTGATTGAATTTACCGCCACGAAGGGGCTGGTGTACCCCTACACCATGCTCCGACCGCTACCAGACAAAGAACCGCCTGCTCGACCCCGTCCAGTAAACCACAAACCGTGACAATTCGAATCCTGCCACTTTTCTCCATGTCAATACGTCTCGCTCACCCTGTCGTATGACTCTCGGGTTATCTAGAACCAAATAATAATAACCCTAAAGTAGTTGTTACCCCAACCCACTCTGCTGACGTACATTGCCACTGACAGCACCTGGATCCAATACCGACCACGGCTCCCCTTCCACCACACACAGGTGTTCCTAAAACCAAAAACCTTTGGTCCTGACCTACACGCAGCCCTCTGGACAGCCCAACATATGCCTGATAACAGACACTAGGCCAGCGGTGACCTGCCGAAATACAAACGCTAACTTTGGAGTGTGCAACTACAGCAAAACGGTCTGGCTTCCACTTACAAACCCACTAATACGTTTAACTTGATTCCCGACAAGCCCACTCCGTATACCTAGAGCTGATCCTGTACAAATGGGTTCAAAATCCCTCGGAGATACCATGATCAAAGTTCGGAAAATGAAAAGCGCAAAGAGACCATACGCCTTGACGCGTAATCCAGACTGCATAATAGGGCACTTTGGGCCAGGCACAGAGTTTAATATAACCCACGCACCCAGGATTGTCCTGGAGCACTTAATTTGAACCGCAACGTTTAAATGGTTACTAGGACAACATTATACGCATTGGTAACCAGTAACCAGGGCAACGTATGCGCTCATCCACCTGCCCTGGTCCCTGATACAACAAAGTCCTGTACCCAAAGAACGCCAAAAAGGAAACCGCTCCAAAACCACCAGAACAGACCACAACACGGGCCGCCTGCTGCCTTGTTAATGGTTCTTGTGAAAGCTGAAACCAACCGTTTTCTCTAACACTCTCGAATACGAAGCCCTTTGGGACCTCAGCTGTTGCAAATAGCGAACTACATTCTTTTAAGGGGAACTGTCGAAACTGTGCCTGCACTTACGAGAATCACTCTTACCAACGTACACCGCTCCCTCTACATCTTACCATATGTGTCCCAAGTTGTTACTGCACCAATGATCTGACCAAGGTCATAGATTGTTCCTCCGATACCCCATATCGCCTTCAAGCGTGCCCAAAAGTTTCCTGGTATGCCTCTGGCAGCAACCGCTGAAATTCCTGCCAAAGCAAAAGAGAGAATCAGCACATTTATTTTGGACACCTGTGACATGTCTAGTGCGAGGCCAAAATATATATGAAGAATATATATGTGAAGTGAACTGGGTCCGAAAATACACGTTTTTTTTTTTGTTTGTTTGTTTTAATTATTATAATATTTATCCGAGCAGCATAGACCCGATGGCGCAAGATACAGCAGATGATCCGATGGCGCATGATACAACCGTAAATCAAACAGCTCCTTGAGGACCACAGTGGAGTGCATGTTGTTCAATATTACCTTAAGAACCATCTTAAAACCATCTACAGGTCCCTTAATCCTCTCAATTTTGCCTTTGAGGGCCAGAAAACCGTAGCCACGAAATCTAGCTCAATATCTAAAAAGGGGGGAAGGAAGGGTCACCGAGACACCGCATTAACCGCCGAACCAGTCGAACAAACAAGGAGATATTCACAACTAAAGGTATCCAGAATGAGAGCTGTCTTCAAGCCTGACTACCGCCAACGAGCCACAAGAAACTATAAGTGTTGAGTTAAACAATATCTGTGGAGTTCTTTTGCTACAAGACCCAACGGTAAATGCGCAAGTTGTGAAAAGGGGGTGCTCTAAAACAGCTGCCGTTCTGCCCAAAAAAAATATTTTTATTTTTTTTTTTTTTACTTGTGGTTTATCTAGTAGTTTATTTACTGTTGATTTCAAGTCTGAAAAAGGCGGAGCGCTAGAAAACGGAAGGCATGAAAAACCGAACGTAAAGGACGCTCACAGGCTGGCCTCTGCCTTATTATTGGGGTACAAGTCTAACTCCCTACCTATCTCTACACAGAGGACCTTCGGTCGGGAAGGCTTACCTGGTCTGGATCAACGGCTGCACGTGAATAACATTCGCGCTTGTATCCCCCAAGCTGCTATCACAAAGAAACCTATTGGGTACCAAACTGAACTCTGAAACTCATGAGTCGAATTGAGATTACAAATCCCTTCCATTAAATTGTTTTTATAACTATTTATATTATATGTTTTATAATAAAATTAAGGGGTGTTTTAACCTACTTTAGTATCATATATCATATGCACTGTAGTTTTTTCATAATGCGAGCTCATATTCAATGTACCTATTTACCTAATTAATTCAATGTATTGTATAACAATAGTTCAGATGTATTGCCTACCTCTTATCCGCTATTTTTTTATTTTTTTATTTTTGTAAGATATAGTATGTGCGTTAACGTTACAATATTGATGGTCTATTACACACTGCTGCACACAGCTTACTGATATGTATGCTGTAAACTCTCTCCCTAGTAACACCAGCCGCACACAGCTCACTGACCCATATGCTGTAAACTCTCTCCCTAGTATCACCAGCCACACACATACTGATATGTATAGCTGTAGGCTCTTTCATCTTGCAAAATTCCTTAAACTACATATGTCATGCGTTACAACTGTGTAATCTGCACTGTGCACTGAATCCATATATGTGAGCTCAGAGTAGCACTCCTCGGCGATCTAATAATTTGCCTATGCATTCTCTTTTTATTTTGATCTTTGGAAACAAGCATCCAAATATCAACCTACTGATTCAACCAGAGACTCTCATGTATTACAAATTTCTCTCTTGGTCTGTTTTTTTTTTTGAGGAGCGCATTGGACTATACAGACAGAAAAAGGCGCAGCTTGGGGTAAAACAATTTTTTTTTTTAATATTACTTGAACACTGCAAAGGCTTAGCTAAGGGTTCTCTCCACTAGCTTTGCAATAAGGGCTTAATGGTTGATACTAAACTACTACCGTAACCCCATGCCCCAGCAAAGGTAACTTACCATCCTGTTCGAATGCAGCAGAAATGAACCCATGCAGGGACAGCAGCACTGCGCTGCAGCAGCAGAAGCCCCATGCAGGGACAGCGGCCCCGCGCTGCAACAGAAGTGGACCCCATGCAGGGACAGCGTCACCGCGCTGGCAACATGGCCACGCGGGACGGCTCACCGGCCGACAACGATGGTCCAGGCTGCTTCATTCTTGGTCTGTTGGAGCTGCTGGAGCAGAAGACCCATGCAGGGACAGCGGCACCGCGCTGCAACATAAGTGTACCCCATGCAGGGACAGCGGCCACTCGCTGCAACATAAGTGGACCCCATGCAGGGACAGCAGCACCGCGCTGGCAACACTGCCTCGCAGGACAGCCCACCGGCCGACACTGGAGCTGGCTGGTGACGAGCAGAAATGCCACCGGGACAAGCGTGCACAGGAACATCGACTGTCTCTGGAGGAATGCCTGCAACAGCGCCTTCAGCCCGAGGCCGAACTCCTGCCACATCCATCTATCCCGCCACAGCATTCACGTGACCTCAACCACGTCCTGCAATACCTGCGCAGCAAGCGAATGCTTTAGGCGAGAATTGGGATCAGAGGCGCCGATTGTTGCGGCGGCAGGTGGAAACGGGGGGAGGGGTGCTAATGGCTCACCTGCTGAAGATAAGAACTGATCGTTCTCCATTAGAGCCTGCACTGAAGAGCTGCTGTGTTAGTTTACATTAGCAGCTTTGTCCGTTGAAAATGGCGCAGCAGGGAATGGAGGGGCATGGCTACAGGACAACTCTTGAGAGCACGGGCATAATGTGAGAAACTGAGAGGGGGTTGGGCGGTACCCGCCACTCACACGGAGGGGGCATGGTTATCTACCTTTACTCGCGCCGCCGCTCACGGAGACCAGCGGAGGCCTATGGTGGCCGACACTCAGTGTCCTTAGGTCGTTGGTGAGTACAGCAGGAGCTGGGGCAGAGCCTATGAGGTAGGTCAGGCGCACCGAGCGCTCTCGTCGTGACTGTGAATGGGAGCCCTACCTGCTGCATCGCCCAGCAAAACAGACAGACGCGCTTTAAGCTGAACATCATCGGTCTTTAGGCGCACAGCCATACTTGCTATTCTGCCTTTGTCAGTCATCGCTGGAAAGCTGACACGCTTGTCAGCAGATGCTGGAAAAGAGGCCGACCCCCCCCCCTGCTCCAAGCCTCATAAACAACTAGGAAGGTACCATCAGGAAAAGGAAGGGTGAGGGAATCCAGCCAGGTCCCATATACCATATAAGGGGAGGGGCAGACACAGCCACTGGCCTGGATAAGCACTGTGGGAAAAGCCTGAGCCAGGCACCCCCACTAAATGAAATGGGTATTGAACTGTTCTTAATTAACCACTCAACTCCTGTCCCAGTCTTAAGGGAGGTAAAAGGAAGGTGTAAGCCCAAGCCTGACGCCCTGCAGACAGCAGTCAGTGACCACTTCCTTATGCAGTTTGTAGTCCTCCAAACTTTGCACCAGGGCCTATCAAACTCTAGTTACGCCAGTGGGTCCTTCCATGTAGTTCTTGGCTGATTCCTGACCTTTCTAAAGGCCGCTTTACACGCAGCGACATCGCTAAAGCAATTTCGTTGGGGTCACGGAATTCGTGATGCACATCCGGCCTCGTTAGCGATGTCGTTGCGTGTGAAACATACAAGCGACCGCTAACGAGCAAAAATACTCACCTTATCGTTGCTTGTTGACACGGTGCTCCATTCCCAAATATCATTGCTGTTGGAGGACACAGGTTGTTCGTCATTCCTGCGGCAGCACACATCGCCGTGTGACACCGAAGGAACGAGGAAACTCACCTTACCTGCAGCCGCCCGCAATGAGGAAGGAAGGAGGTGGGCGGGATGTTCGTCCCGCTCATCTCCGCCCCGCTGCTTCGATTGGGTCACACCTCTTACCTGCCTAGTGACTTCGCTGTGACGCCGAACAAACCACCCCCTTAGAAAGGAGGCGGTTCGCCGGTCACAGCGACGTCGCTAGGCAGGTAAGAAGTGTGACCGGTCCGAGCAATGTTGTGTGCCATGGGCAGCGATTTGCCCGTGACACACAACCAACGGGGGCGGGTACGCACGCTAGCGATATCGATAGCGATATCGCAGCATGTAAAGCGGCCTTTAGAATCATCCTCCTTATCCCATAAAGCCAGATATTGCATGGAGACCCAGACCGAGTAAGATTGACTGTCATCTTGTGTTTCTTCCTTTTTCTAATAATTACACCAACAGTTGTTGTCTTCTCACCAGGCCTATTGTTCTGTAGCTTATCCCAGCCTTGTGTAAAGGCCCCGTTAAATGCAATGACATTGCTAACGAGATATCGCTTGGGTCACGGAATTCGTGACGCATATTCGGTGTCGTTATCGACATCGTTGTGTGTGACACCTACGAGCAACCGCTAACGATCCGAAAAACGGCAAAAATCATTGATTGTTGACATTTTGGACGCAGGTTGTTCGTCGTTCCTGAGGCACCACACATCACTACGTGTGACATCCTGGGAACGACGAACAACAGTGTTCCTGCGTCCTCCAGCAACGAGGTGGGAGTGACGTTAATGCGGCTGCTCTCCGCCCCTCCGCTTCTATTGGTGGCCTGCTGTGTGACGTCGCTGTGACGCCGCACAAACCTCCCCCTTAAAAAGAGTTTGTTCACCGGCCACAGCGACGTCGTTAGGAAGGTATGTGCGTGTGACGCGTACTAGCGATATTGTTCGCCACGGACAGCGATTTGCCCGTGACGCACGCACGACGGGGGCGGGTGTGATCGCTAGTGACATCGCTAGCGATGTCGCAGCGTGTAAAGCGGCTTTTAGTTTACAATTGTGTCATCTGAGAGCTCTTTGGTCTTGTCAATGGTGGAGAGGTTGGAGTGTGATTGATTGTGTGGACAAGTGTCTTTTATAGCGGTAACGAGGACAAACAGATGCAAATATTACAGGTAATGAGTGCAGAGTAAGAGGGCTTCTTAAAGAAAAAAATAACAGGTCTGTGAGTGCCAGAATTCGTCCTAGTTAGTAGGTGATCAAATACTTATTTCATGCAATAAAATGCAAATTAATTATTTAAAAATCACACAATATGATTTTTTTCATTTTTTTTAATTCTGTCATTTAATGTTGATGTGTACCTACGATACAAATGATAGATCTCTCCATTTTTTGTAGGTGGGAAATCTTGCAATATCTTTACTGTATCAAATACCTATTTTCCCCACTGTATATCCTGTAGCCCCCAGCCTCCCCTGTGATTTAGATACAGTAGCCCCCAGTCTCCCCAGTACTGTCTCCCCAGTGATGTACAGTGGAACCTTGGATTAAGAGTAACTTGGTTTGAGAGCATTTTGCAAGACAAGCAAAGCTTTTTAAAAATGTGTAACTTGGTGTAAGAGCAATGCTTTGCAATAAGAGGAAATATTCACAGTGCACACTTCCAGTTCTGTCCTTTCACCACGCTCTGACCCGCTCTGGAGGTAACTTTCTGTACATATATACTGTATACCATTTTACAGTACAGTATATACTATATAGCATGTTTATCAATTTGCATTTGTGGATACAGTTCTGTACTTTCTTTCTGCTAACCAGTACAGCACATTGCTTGTCCTGTAATCTAATTGCCTGGGCCGTTTTCCTACCCCACATTTGGCTTAGTTCTGCCCTTATTTTGCGGAGAATAGATTTGGGGTGTGTTTTTCTGTATTGTACTAGAATAAAGATTGTTATATTTATACATGATTTTTCTGTCTATAGTGTACCTCCCGCACACCAACAATTCCATTGTGAGCGAACGTGCATTTTCATTTGTTTTTTTTTAGCGTACAGTATTTTGTATTAGTGTACTGTAATAATTTTATATGAATACAGCAAATTATTTTGTAATACTGTAATAAGTTTGTAGAATACAATAAATATTTTGGGCATGTGGAACGAATTGTCTGCTTTTCAATAATTTCCTATGGGAAAATTCACTTTGATATAAGAGTAACTTGGTTTAAGAGCACAGTCCCGGAACCAATTATACTCATAATCCAAGGTTCCACTGTATTTGCCCCCAGCTCCTCCTGTGATGTATATACTGTAGCCCCCATGTCTCCTGTAATGTGTGTATATAGCAGTCTCAGTGTGCACTGTGTTGCCATGACTGTTAAAGTGTTGGCCATCAAGTAGCGCATCCTGCACAGCTACATGCCCAGGAGGAGCTGAATAAGAGACAAGAGAAGCTTGCTGCTGGCTTCCCCATATTAAAAATATCTCTGTGTCTGTGTGTGTGCATGTATGATGAGTACATCTATGTATGTCAGCGTATATGACTGTGTATATATTTGTGTCTGTTTACAGTATATGTATTTTCGTGAATTTGTATTCAAATACGCATATATATACTTATGCGTGTATGTATATGCCTCTGTGTATGTGAGTATCTGCGTGTGCATGGGGCTCTTTTGCCAATGGCCTATGAAAACCTGAAGCCGGCCCTGTATGAGTCTGCTCAGCTTCTTTTGCTCTTTAACATGCTACCTGTTGATTGGACTGTACGAGTGGCTGCTGATAAGTTTTTGGCTTTACCCAGAAAGAAACAAGATAGGATGATGAAACTTTACATTTATTCCACATACTCTCCACTGATGTCAACACACTTCTAAGTCTAGCAAAAGGAACGATTTCGGTTGTGCCTCAAACCAGGCATCCGTAGCAGCCATGGCATCAGAAATGGTGTGAAATTTGGTAACCCTGAGGTGTTTCTTCAGGTTTGGAAATAGATGATAGTCGGTTGGAGCTAGATCCCATGGTGTCTTGTGCAGTGTGAGTGGAGGCGTTGTCTTGCAGGAACAAGATTCCTTTGGACAGCTTGCCGGGCCTTTTGGCCTTCAGAGCTGCCTTCAATTGGTCCAAAAGTTCAATTTAATACCTTCCATTGATGGTGGAACTCTTTTGAAGGTAGTCCATTAGCAGCACGCCCGCCTTATCCCAGAACACAGACACCATCACCTTAGTGCCTGATTTTTGCACCCTGAACTTCTTTGGATGAGGAGAACCACTGTGCCTCCACTCTTTTGACTGCTCCTTGTTTTCAGGGTCATAGAAATAAATTCAGGTCTCATCCATAGTGACCAGTCAATCCAGGAAGTTATTATCAGTCCGGAAACGCTGACAAATGGACCGGGAAGTTTTCACTCGCATGCTTCTCTGATCTGTTGTCAAACATTTGGGGACTCACTTTATAGATAGCTTCCTCATGTCCAAATGTTGATGGATAATGACACAAACACGTTCATGGGAAATCCCCATGATGTCTGCTTTTGCTTTAACTGAAATTCGTGGATTCTCCAGTATGAGATTGTGCACAGCATCGACGATCTCCGGAACAACAACCACTCTCGGTCGTCCAGAATGTTCCTCATCATTGGTGCTGAAGTGTCCCATTTTAAATTTCTCAACCCAGTTCTTAGCTGTGGAATATGAAGGGCATTGATCCCCCAATGTGTGCGATATATCACCATGAATATCCTTCGCGGACTTTCCTTGCAGAAACAAGAATTTTATCACTCCTCTGCTCTCAGTTGCTGTGAATATCTCATTAGGCTTTGCCATTTTGTTTTCTCGCATGTGTAGAACACTGTTTCCATAAGCAACAAACACAAAATTTTGAAAACATATATTTCACACATAAGGCTTTCATGTGATGTAACATTTATTACCATAGGAATAAAAGATACCAAAGCCAAAGACTTATCAGCAGCCCATCGTATTTTCCATATGACAGAATCCTATTAATTAATAAGGGTACACTGTGAAATGTGTCGTGCAACAGTAAAATCGTAGTGTCACACTGTGATATTACATCTAATGATTTCTAATGGCCTTCACATTGCAACCTGCAACCTTTTTGAGCCAGGAACACAAAGTAGCAAATGTGTTGAATTTTCTGTTGAAAACACACGGTGGGTAGGAGAGTCGGGTTCATGCTGCGCTAAAAACCACGATGCCAGACGATATGATGAATTCTTTTCTTTATTTAGGACAGGTCATATTTGCTGTAAGTAAATTAATGCCAGAAATAATGGGGCGCCCTGGGTGGTTTACCGGATTTTTATGCAATTTAGGCAGATGGTAAAAAAATGCTGTGTTGAAATTATTAATTTGTAAAAACTTCTTTTCAGATAGATCAAATATGTTATTGTCAATGGCTTTCTGTATCAAACCTTTATAGGCTGTGACCGCAGAATCATATCATAGACCCCCCAGTCCACTATGTGGTAGTAAATGGGGTCAGATAATATCCTTGGGGCCTCATTTACATAATCGCCCGTATTCTGGATAACAATGCCGCCTCCCTTGTCGGCAGATCTGATAACAATTTCCCGATTCTCTTTAAGGTTTTTTAGTGCTAATCTCTCTTTTTTTGAGAGGTTGTGCTGCATATATCTTTTAGTATTCATAATCTCCTTGAGGTCTGTCAAAACCAAATCACTAAAGGTCTTGACATGATGGCCTTTGCTCCCCGTGGGGTAGAATTTAGATTTAGGTCTAACCTTGGTGTGAAAAAAAGGGGGGTCTGTTAGGGGGGCCGGGGCATTAGCGTTATTGATAGGGAGAGTATTATTATTTAATAAGAAATGTCTTTTTAAGGTCAACTTTCTGATATAATTTTGCACATCTAAAAAAACATCAAAGTCCTTTGATTTATCTGAAGGACAATAAGAATCGCCCTTGTGAAGTACTGCAAATTCCCCATTTATCAAGCTCATAACCAGAAAGATTAAAAATATCGAAAAAAGAGAGATTAGCACTAAAAAACCTTAAAGAGAATCGGGAAATTGTTATCAGATCTGCCGACAAGGGAGGCGGCATTGTTATCCAGAACAGGGGCGATTATGTAAATGAGGCCCTAAGGATATTATCTGACCCCATTTACTACCACATAGTGGACTGGGGGGTCTATGATATGATTCTGCGGTCACAGCCTATAAAGGTTTGATACAGAAAGCCATTGACAATAACATATTTGATTTATCTGAAAAGAAGTTTTTACAAATTAATAATTTCAACACAGCATTTTTTTACCATCTTCCTAAATTGCATAAAAATCCGGTAAACCCCCCTGGGCGCCCCATTATTTCAGGCATTAATTCACTTACAGCAAATTTGACCTGTCCTAAATAAAGAAAAGAATTCATCATATCGTTTGGCATCGTGGTTTTTAGCGCAGCATGAACCCGACTCTCCTACCCACCGTGTGTTTTCCACTGCATCATCGGGGCTGCAGCTTAACCACCTCTGCATTCATTTTATGCCTTCATAGGAGTTGTTCCTGTCACAACTAAAGGTCCAGTCACACTTAGCAACTTACCAGCGATCCCAACAACGATAGGGATCGCTGGTAAGTTGCTAGGAGGTTGCTGGTGAGCTGTCACACTGCGACGCTCCAGCGATCCCACCAGCAACCTGACCTGGCAGGGATCGCTGGAGCGTGGCTACACGAGTTGCTGGTGAGCTCACCAGCAACCAGTGTCCAGCCACACGTGCAGAGAGCAGGGAGCAGCGCACACTGAGCGCTGGCTCCCTGCTCTCCTAGTTACAGCACACATCGGGTTAATTACCCGATGTGTGCTGCAGCTACATGTGCACAGAGCAGGGAGCAGCGCACACTGCTTAGCGCTGGCTCCTTGCTCTCCTAGCTACAGCACACATCGGGTTAATTAACCCGATGTGTCCTGCAGCTACATGTTTACAGAGCAGGAGCCGGCACTGACAGTGAGAGCGGCTGAGGCTGGTATCAAAGGTAAATATCGGGTAACCAAGGACAGGGCTTCTTGGTTACCCGATGTTTACATTGGTTACCAGCCTCTGCAGAAGCCGGCTCCTGCTGCCTGCACATTTAGTTGTTGCTGTCTCGCTGTCACACACAGCGATCTGTGCTTCACAGCAGGACAGCAACAACTAAAAAATGGCCCAGGACATTCAGCAACAACCAACGACCTCACAGCAGGGGCCAGGTTGTTGCTGGATGTCACACACAGCAACATCGCTAGCAACGTCACAAAAGTTGTTCGTTAGCAGCGATGTTGCTAGCGATGTTGCTTAGTGTGACGGGGCCTTAACGCAGGTGAGCACCTGTCCTATCTCTTACACCCACATTGTTATCAGATAAGACCCTATGTGCGCTTTCTCTCCACAGCTTCTCTGATATTGAATTTTCTGATGAAAGTTGCACACGACTCACTTGTCATGAACTTCAGTTCAAGTCATATGTGACTGTGACTTATGTGTGACTTAATTCCGATTTTGCCATATTTTTAACAGCAAAATCATACCAAAAAGACTTTGCCTGTACATATATTTAGTTTCCAGTGGCGCAACTACAGTTTGATGGGCCCCGATGCAAAGTTCAGACCTGCCCCTGTTACGAGGGGGACCCGGGGAAGCGTGCCAAGATGGGGAATGGACAGCTTCCGCCGGTCAAGGTCCACTGTGCGGTGTAAGGGACCGCTGCTATGGTGGGTGAAGAGTGAGCGGGTTGCTGCTAGCGATCGTCTGGAATGTCACAGACGATCTATGTACACCGGTCTGCCCTAACCCGTGTGGGTTGTATGGCAGGGATCACACGGCTCGGTGTACCTGTTGCACGGGGAAGCACAGAGGTGCCCACGCACGTGTGCCAGTGGAAGTCACGAGAATATGGCACGAGGGTAGCACAGAGGTGCCCACGCACGTGTGCTTTCAATAACCAAGTGAGTCCAGTAGAGACTCGAGGAGCTCACCTGGGACAGGAACACGGCCTGTAGAAGGAGCTACTGCCGGAGCAGCAAGGCAGGGACACGGCCTGCAAACCAGGTGCTGCCTAAGCAGCAAGGGCCAAGCCCACATAAGAAGATAATGCCTGAGCAGTGGCGTGGCAGCACACTGCCAGACATCCAAACATAGAAGGACGGTCGCGCGCCGCCATGATGGCAGGAGGAGCTTTTAAGGAGGTGTAGCTCCAGCCAAGGGCGGGCGCGAGGCGGAGATGACGGACTTGACCCAATCAGGATCCACGACATCCCAGCCTGGCCAGTCAGGATTCACCACATCACCAGCCTTGTCATCAAGCCGTGTGACGTCAGTGGGCGAATCAGGATCCACCAAGCATAGCACATGTTCACCCTCCTGCCTCTGGGAAATAGAGGCGGGATCCTCGGTCTCACAATGTGTAGAGATAACGGGAGTCTCACTGCTTCCCTGAGCAGCAAATCTCTGCACATTGCGCAACCTCACAGACCTTCGAGGCTGCTGAGCAGGAGGAGCTGTGGCAGGCAAGGAATGGGAGACTGCCTCATTTCTTGCAACAGGAGTACCACTAGGTGTCACCCTTGTGCTGCCTCTCTGAGGAGGTTTCTCCTGCACTCTGCGCAGTCTGGCAGACCTTCGGCGCTGCGGAGCAGGAGCGCTCGTGGCAGGCAAGGAGACTGTCTCATTCCTTGCCACAGGAGAGCCACGAGGTGTAACATTACCCCCCCGTCTAGGCCCCCCCCCCTGCCCGTGCTCGAAGGCCGCTATCAAACCCGGGGCGTGGATATGATCCTCCATTTCCCAGGATCTATGCTCCGGACCACGGCCGACCCACTCCACGAGGTAGTACCTCCTGCCCCGTATAACTTTTGTCTCCACAAGCTTCGCCACCTCAGAGTCGTCGGGCGGGGAGTCAGTTTGAGGCGTCAGGGACCCCGAGAACTTATTAAGTCGTACGGGTTTCAGGAGGGACACGTGAAAGGTGTTGGCTATAGCCCAGCGTGGAGGGAGCTGGAGTCGGTATGCCACCGGGTTCACCTGCTCTAGCACTTTAAACGGACCCAGGTACCTAGGGGCGAACTTGGCTGCCTGTACCCGTAGGTTAACATTCTTAGAGGACAGCCACACTAGGTCACCAGGGGCGAAGGATGGTGCAGGGCGGCGGCGCTCATCAGCCGTTGTCACCATCCGGTCTTTAGCCCTCTTAAGGGCCTCTTGGGTGTTATCCCAGATCTCCCGGGCCTCGGTCGCCCAATCCTCCACTCTAGGATCGGGTGACGTAATGGGCATCGGAACCGGGATTCTGGGATGTTGTCCGTTATTGAGCAGGAACGGAGTCTGACCAGAGGATTCATGGACCGAATTATTAATGGCAAATTCGGCCCAAGGAAGGAGGTTAGCCCAGTTGTCGTGGTGCGCGGAGATAAAATGGCGGAGGTAAGTTACCAAGGTCTGATTGGTCCTCTCTACCAGTCCATTGGTTTCGGGATGGTATGCGGAGGAGATGTTCAGCTCTATCTGCAGGAGCTTACAGAGCTCTCTCCAGAAGCGAGACGCGAACTGGGGACCCCGGTCGCTCACCACCTTGTCAGGCATGCCATGCAGCCTAAATACATGCCTAATGAATAAGGTGGCGAGAGCACGTGACGTCGGGAGTCGTGGGAGAGGCACCAAGTGGACCATTTTAGAGAAGTGATCCGTGATGACCCATACGACCTTGTGACCTGCTGACTTGGGCAGATCTCCCAGGAAGTCCATTCCCACCACTTCCCAGGGACGATCCGGCACTGGCAGTGGGTGAAGAAGACCTGCCGGTCTCTGCCGGGACGGCTTATTCCGTGCACACGACATACAGGCTCCCACATACTCCTGTATGTCCTGGGGTAGTCTCGGCCACCAATAGTGCCTAGTCACAAGGTCTCTGGTCCTTTTGACCCCAAAGTGACCCCCGACCTTGGAGGCATGGGCCCACGATAGCACCTCATTCCGTAGTTCAGGGGGAACGAGGGTCTTGCCAGGTGGCACCTGGTCCAAAGAAGTGGGAGTGACCATCCTCAAGCTGTCCGGGGGTAGTATAAGACGAGGCTCCTCCTCGTCCTCCTCCAACACAACCATACAACGTGACAAGGCATCGGCCCGTACGTTCTTCTCACCGGCCAGGTGGCGGATAATAAAGCGGAACCGGGAGAAGAACAAGGACCAACGGGCCTGCCTTGGGTTCAGGCGTTGTGCTGTCTGGAGGTATGTGAGATTTTTATGGTCGGAAAATACTTCAAATGGATGCTTCGCACCCTCCAGGAGATGCCGCCATTCCTGGAATGCTAGTTTCATCGCCAGTAACTCCCTATCCCCTATGGAGTAGTTCCTCTCGGCCGGAGAAAAGGTCTTGGAGAAAAAGAAACAAGGATGCTTCCTTCCTCGTTCGTCTTTCTGGTACAGGACTGCACCAGCACCGACCGAAGAGGCGTCTACTTCTAGTAGAAAGGGTTTGGAGATGTCTGGACGATGAAGGATGGGAGCTCTGGAGAAGTAAGTTTTGAGAGTGTGAAATGCCTCTACCGTTTCCCGTGTCCATGCTTTGGGATTAGCGCCCTTGCGGGTAAGGGCAATGATGGGTGCTGCCACCGTCGAGAAGTTGGGAATGAACTGGCGATAATAATTGATAAACCCCAAGAATCGCTGGATCGCTTTCAGCGAGCGGGGCTCAGGCCATTTCATCACTGTCTCCAACTTCCCCGGATCCATTGCTAACCCCTGACTGGACACGATATACCCCAGGAACGGCAAGGATTCACGTTCAAAAACGCACTTTTCTAGCTTAGCATATAACGAATGAGTGCGGAGCCTCTTAAGTACTCGGATGACATCCCTCTGATGGGTGGCAAGATCGGGGGAGAAGATAAGGATATCATCCAGGTATGCAACCACGGAAAGATACAAATCCCGGAAAACATCATTCACAAAGTCTTGAAATACGGCGGGGGCATTGCAGAGTCCGAAGGGCATTACGAGATACTCGTAGTGACCGTCCCTGGTGTTGAAGGCGGTCTTCCACTCATCGCCCTCTCGGACTCGCACTAGATTATACGCCCCGCGTAGATCCAGCTTCGTGAAGATCTTTGCCCCGCGGAAATCGATCAAATAACTCCGTAATGAGGGGCAAAGGGTATTTGTTTTTGATCGTGATTGCATTTAATCCCCTGTAATCGATACAGGGGCGTAGATCCCCTTCCTTCTTTTGCACGAAGAAGAACCCCGCACCGGCCGGTGAAATAGACTTGCGAATGAACCCTTTTGCCAGGCTGTCCTGAATATATTTGGACATAGCCTCCGTCTCTGGAGCAGAGAGGGGATACACTCTGCCCCTAGGGGGCTCGGAGCCTGGCTTCAGGTCTATTCGGTAATCGTATGGCCGGTGGGGAGGAAGGGTATCTGCGGCCCTCTTGGAGAAGACGTCCCTGTAGGCCTCATAAGGTGTCGGTAAACCTGGCTCCCCTGTATTCCCTGAGGACCCAACCGACCTAATGGTAGCGGGTGGTTCGGTAGTTACGAGGTGCTCCCTACAGGATCCTGCCCATGATGAGATCTCCCCTGTTGCCCAGTTGAGTATAGGAGCATGCTGTCTCAACCAGGGGAGGCCCAGTAGGATCTCATCCGTCCCCCCTGGAAGCACCAGGAAGGACACCTGCTCATGGTGTCCTGGTGGTACTTCCATCCTGAGAGGGATGGTGATCTGGGTGATGGGATCGACTAGTAGGGACCCGTTGACTACCCGAACCCTGAGTGGCTTGGGTAAGAGAACCAGGGGAACTGAGTATCGGGTTGCCAGGGAGGTCGAAATGAAATTGCCATCAGCGCCTGAGTCCAGGCAGGCCAGAGCAGAGAAGAGAGTAGTGCCAAACTGCAACTGGGCGCTGATAGTCAACCTAGAGGGAGAAGCAGCGTCTAGTAACCCCCCTCTGATGGAAACTAGACGCTGTCTTTTCCCGACGGTTTGGGACATCGGGTAGCTATGTGTCCCCTCTGCCCACAGGAAAAGCAGATGACACCAGACCGAGAACCTGGGGTAGAGGAGACCGCTTTGGACACCTCTATTGACTCCACGGAGTCGCCTACAGAGCTTGCTGGGAGACCTGTCTGGTGGAATACGGGAGCCAGACGCTTTTTAGGCCGCGAGGACGTGGGTGCTGAAGAGACCTCAAGCCTCCGCTCCGCCTGGCGGATGTCTATGCGAGAGGCAACCACAATCAAGGACTCTAAAGTAGCAGGCACCTCACGCGTGGCCAGTGCGTCTTTGACGAACCCTGCCAGGCCCTCCCAGAACACAGGGACAAGGACCTTATCGGGCCAGTTCAGCTCTGCGGCAAGTGTCCTAAAGTGTACGGCAAAGTCCCCGACTGAAGCGGACCCTTGCCGAAGTCGTAGGAGGCGCAGCGCGTTGTCGTGGGTGACTTGAGGCCTGAGGAACACCATTCTCATGGCCCCAAGATAAGATGCTAAGTTATTCACCACCCGATCTCCGCGCTCCCACAACAGCGTGGACCACTTCAGCGCTCTCCCTGTGAGCAGGGACTGGACGAAGGCTACCTTCGCCTTCTCGGTAGCGTAAAGAGTCGCGGACAGCTCTAAGTAGGTGGTAACTTGGTTTATAAACCCACGGCACTCGGAGCTGTCCCCGCTAAAGCGCTCTGGAAGCGCAAGGCGAGGAGACCTTCCGCCCAATAGCACAGCCTGGGTAGCCGCCTGGGTGGCGACTGTCGTCAGAGCAGTCTTGTCGGAGGAAGACTGCTCCACTGCTGCCAAACGTGATTCCAACTGCTGCACATAACGCAGCAACTGCTGCTGCTCTTCAGCCATAGCCAGACCTTTGGCGCGACCGTAATGTTACGAGGGGGACCCGGGGAAGCGTGCCAAGATGGGGAATGGACAGCTTCCGCCGGTCAAGGTCCACTGTGCGGTGTAAGGGACCGCTGCTATGGTGGGTGAAGAGTGAGCGGGTTGCTGCTAGCGATCGTCTGGAATGTCACAGACGATCTATGTACACCGGTCTGCCCTAACCCGTGTGGGTTGTATGGCAGGGATCACACGGCTCGGTGTACCTGTTGCACGGGGAAGCACAGAGGTGCCCACGCACGTGTGCCAGTGGAACTCACGAGAATATGGCACGAGGGTAGCACAGAGGTGCCCACGCACGTGTGCTTTCAATAACCAGGTGAGTCCAGTAGAGACTCGAGGAGCTCACCTGGGACAGGAACACGGCCTGTAGAAGGAGCTACTGCCGGAGCAGCAAGGCAGGGACACGGCCTGCAAACCAGGTGCTGCCTAAGCAGCAAGGGCCAAGCCCACATAAGAAGATAATGCCTGAGCAGTGGCGTGGCAGCACGCTGCCAGACATCCAAACATAGAAGGACGGTCGCGCGCCGCCATGATGGCAGGAGGAGCTTTTAAGGAGGTGTAGCTCCAGCCAAGGGCGGGCGCGAGGCGGAGATGACGGACTTGACCCAATCAGGATCCACGACATCCCAGCCTGGCCAGTCAGGATTCACCACATCACCAGCCTTGTCATCAAGCCGTGTGACGTCAGTGGGCGAATCAGGATCCACCAAGCATAGCACATGTTCACCCTCCTGCCTCTGGGAAATAGAGGCGGGATCCTCGGTCTCACAATGTGTAGAGATAACGGGAGTCTCACTGCTTCCCTGAGCAGCAAATCTCTGCACATTGCGCAACCTCACAGACCTTCGAGGCTGCTGAGCAGGAGGAGCTGTGGCAGGCAAGGAATGGGAGACCGCCTCATTTCTTGCAACAGGAGTACCACTAGGTGTCACCCTTGTGCTGCCTCTCTGAGGAGGTTTCTCCTGCACTCTGCGCAGTCTGGCAGACCTTCGGCGCTGCGGAGCAGGAGCGCTCGTGGCAGGCAAGGAGACTGTCTCATTCCTTGCCACAGGAGAGCCACGAGGTGTAACATGCCCCCCCCCCCATCCTCTCCACGTACACCGACACTTGGGGTATAGGATAATGACACTGACACTCGGGCTATGGGATAATGACGCTGACACTTGGCTCTTACCCTCAGCACCCAGGTTTCCCATGATCTGAAATCCCTCTATCAGCACCCAGCTTTCCTATGTTCTGATATCTATCTTGTCCTTGGCACCCAGCTTCTCCATGCTCTGCTAAATATCTTTCCCTCAGCACCCAGCTTTCCCATATCAGAGCATGGGAAAACTGGGTGGCGAGAGGAGATGTATAGCAGAGTATGGGAAAGGGTGCTGAGGGAAAGAACCATTTTCCCTCAGCACAAAACGTTCCCATCCCCTGCTTGTATCTTTGTACCCCCTTGTATATAGTTCTCCAAATACTATATTGGCTCCCACATAGCCTTCCATATAGTGTAAAGGTCCCCACATAACCTATCATATATTAGAATGCACCTCCCTAGTCCTCCATGTACTATAATGCATTTCCCATAGTTCTCCATGTATTACAATTCACCCCATAGTCCTCCATATATTATACTGCACCACATAGTCCTCCATCTATAACGTAGCCCTCATAGCCCTCCAATTATTATAATGAATTTCTCATAGTTCTCCATTTATTATAATTCACCCTATAATTCTCCATATATTATAATTCACCCCATAGTTCTCCATATATTATGCTGCACCACATAGTCCTCTATGTTTTATAATGCACCCTTATAGTCCATGTATAAGGTAGGCTTCATAGTCCTCCATATATTATAATGTAGCCCCCCATAGTCCTATATGTATTATAACGCAACCACATAAAACTTCATATTGTATTATGCGGCCCAATACTCCTCCATGTATAATGCACCCCTATATTCCATGTATAAGGTATCCTTCATTTTGTATTATACAGCTCCATACTCCTCCATGTATAGTGCACCCTTAGTCCATGTATAAGGTGTCCTTCATGTTGTATAATGCATCCCCATAGCCCTCCAAGTATAGTGCAGCCCCATAGACCTCCATGTATAATACACCCCTATAGTCCATGTATAAGGTGTCCTTCATGTTTATTATGCAGCCCCATAGACCTCCATACTTAATGTAGCCCCCCAGGCCTCCATGTATAATAATGCAGCCAGCCTCCCCAGGCCTCCATGTATAATGCAGCCCTCCCAGGCCTCTGGCCACCATGTACTCACTAATTTATATATAAAAAAGCAACAAAAAGTACTCACCTCTCTCCTCGTTCCCCCGCTGCTCTGTCCTCACCTCTCTCCTCCTTCCACCGCTGCTCTGTCCTCCCCTCTCCTTGTTCCCCCGCTGCTCTGGTCAGCATCCTCCCATCCTGCGCTCGGTGCTCTCAGCACAGCAGTCGCACAGGAGTGACGTCACCGCGCAAGCACAGGGGAAGAATGATGATGCATAGAGCGGCGCCGGCCACTCTATGTTTATCATTGCTGTGCGCGATGACGGGGGAGGGGGGCCCGGTGTCAGCAGCAGAGGCACAGGGTCATATAGCGGCCGCGTGGTCTGCGACAGAACAGCGCAGATTCTCTCTCACTGAAAGGAGCTGGTTGCCGATCTGCCGGGCGGCCGCTGTCCCCTAACCTGCCAGGCCCGGTCGCAATGGTGACCCCTGTGACTGCGGTAGTTACGCCCCTGTTAGTTTGTCTTCACACTGACTCTTTTTGATGAGTTTTCGGAGAGGACACTATTTGAAATTCTGTACAAAAACTTAAAATTTGCACATCAAAAACTGAGTAAGGCCATGTGCACACTAGAAAGTGACTTTTTCTCAGGGAAAATCCGGACCCTCTTAAAGAATCCCGCACCTGTGGTAAAAAAACGCATCAAAACCACAACGAAATCCGCATGTGGTTTTGCCGAGGTTTGGTGCGGATTTACTGCAGATTTTCCACAGGTTGGTCACTGCAGATTTTTACCATTATCTATGGCAAAAACCTCAGGTACCTGCGGAAAAGAAGTGACATGCACATTAATTCCGCAGCGGAAAATCCGCGGGTAAATCCGCAGGTATAAAAAAACGCAGTGTGCCCACAGCATTTTTTTATACCAATAGGTTTTGCTGGGGAATGACTGCAGCAATGTTAGACTCATTTTTTTGCAGCAAATCCGTTGTAAATCCGCAGCGTATGTGTGGCGCCCTGGACAAGCCAGGACGTCACAGGTACTGCAACAACACACCCCACACCCCGGTTAGGCACATCAGTCACACAAAAATCCTTGTTGCCTCCCTCCACGGGCTGATGTCCACACCAGGTGGGGTAGAGCCAGGTGGTTGGCCCCACCCACTGAGGAGTTCACAGTCCTGGAGGCGGGAAAAGGAAGGAGAACCGTTTTGGAGTAGAAAGGGAGAGGAGTAAAGTAGTAGTGGAGGAGCAGACTGACCGTGTCCGGGTATGTGGCCCGGGCACCTACAGCAAGGTTGGCAACCGGTGGTGACCGTCTGCAGGAGGGGCCGATCGACGCGGAACCGTAGGAACAGGGACGGGCGGTGGTCCGCCGGTACCGAACCGGGGAGCGAAGAGAAGCCAGCACCATTTGGCAGGGCCTACGGACCCCGACCAGGCTTGGAGTCGCCGTAAAACCGGTCAAATCCGTTAGCGACGGGAACCTCCGGGGTTTCCCAGCAGCAAAGACCCGATTGAAGGCAACCGCTCAACCGTGAAGGGAAATACAGTCGCCGCCAAGGCTACAGTTCCCAGGGCCAGAGCCTGCGGGCAAAAGGGGCTCCCTCGGCATCTATCCACGCTGGGGAGCGGGTTACCGGTGGGAAGCCATCGGGGCCGAAAACACACTACAGGTGCAGGGAAAGGCAGTCACCGCCAACCTACCGGGAGTGACCACCGCAGCCGTCTGCGGAACCTGTCCATCCAGCCATTTGTTTTACCAGAGACTCCGTGTACGTTACTGGCTGAGTGAGTACCACAGTGCCGTCTGGCACCGCGCTGCCCCCCGCGACCCTGCACCTCACCAAACCCTGCCATCCACTGCCCAGTCACCCCAACCGGGCCCCGGGACCACCCAAACCCCCTACCCATGGAGGGGAGAGAAACATCTCGGCTGCTCCCTGTCATCGCTCCCGGGATTCCCGTCCAGAGCAGCGGTGGTGTCCCAACCTCACCACAAACCGTGGGTGGCGTCACAAACCAACTTCCCCAATCCCAAAAACTACCCCCTTTCACTCACGGGCGAGGAGTGCCGCTCGAGCCCCCGGATCCGGCCCACCGCTTGAGCCACCGAGCAGCAAGCAGCAGGCAGCAGGCTGCAGCAGCGCCGGACCCGAGCGCCACCGAGAGCGCAACAGCGACGGCCCCCTCCCCGCCCGCGACATATGCACATAGCCTAAAATGACTTATGGCATCTTTTATATGATGGCATCTTGGCATAGTGTTTGGTGTAGGAAGACACTTCAGGAAAATGCCGGTAGTGTTTCAACTGAAGTGTCTTTTCTGACATTTACCTGGGAGTCCTTTGCAGAGGCCTTGTCACCGGTGTTTTTTTTTGTACACTCTGTATATAAAATAATAACTACTTCCATGTGGAAGCCACAAAAATAATGCACTGGCACCAGTCCTTTCTTTTCACAGATTCACAATTTTCAAAACCTGAAGTGGTAAAAATAAATTACAAAGATGGAACATATACAGTATACCAAGTCGTTTTGACATTGCTATGTATATGTTTATTAATTTCGATGTTTCTTTTGTGCTTTTTCAGGTGGGTTCCAGGAAGAATCTGCCTGTAAAAAAAGTAATGCACACAAAGCCTAACGTTTTCAAACTGTATGTATGGGTACAACGTTTTTCAAGGTGTTTTTGTGCCAAAAACTCTCCAAAAAGACTGTATGTGCACATCTCGTTAGGGTGTGTTCACATCAGGTCTTTTTGCTAAATTTTTGGTGCAGTAACAAAGCAGAACCTCCAAGTTTGAGGAGTATTGAAATATGAGGGAGGATTTGGAGAAAAACTCAATGTGCACATATCCTAATTCTATTTTCACACCGAGCTCATGGAATTATTTGGAGTGGAAATCTACTTTGCTGTTGAGGGGTTTTTCAGAATTTTTCAAAAGGTTTTGTAAAAAAAAATAGTGGTATTTGAAGAAAATCCTGACGTAAACTAAGGAAGCCACTTAGAAAAACTGATGGAATGCAGATAAAGTACTGATGTCATACTGATATAATATGAATCAAATGTGTATCACATACAATTACATCCATATTTTAATCACTCTCCATAGTTCAATGGACACTTTCTTCTTGCAAAATAGATTGAAATAGTACAAGCTCCATTTTTTTTAAAATACGCACTTTTTTCCACTACATACAAAAAAATGTGAAAAATATGGTTCTATAAAAGTACTTGTCCATAAAATCTGAGGTTGGTAAACCTAAAAATAATGCAATTTTGCAGGTTTTTTTAGCAGTTTCACTTATATAACAAACAAAGGACAGCATTTGTAGTGTGAACATAACAAACAAGTTGTGCATTCAAAACTTTGCAAATTTTACTTACATAGTGTGACTTGGCTATAGAATGTGAATACAGTCTAAATGAGCAGTTGAAATTCTTTTGACCACATTGGAAAAAAACAATATTGAGAACCAGAACACCAATAGCTATGGCCAACTGTATATAACATTTATTCTTAAAGTTTATACAAGGAAATTGAAATTGAGGTGATATTGTACTTCATAATACCCCAATGAACACATGTGCAATGCTCATTATTACATATGGAACATTACCGCACCTGTCATATATACGAAAACTATGTGTTTTAAAATCAAAACTCTAAACTAAATGCTTCAAACAGCAGTGAAATTTTATATAGGAAACAGATGGATTTAGCATTGGAGAAGTAATGAATGACCATTATAAAGAAACATTTGATTGTGGCCTGGTGTGTTTCCATTGTAGAGTTCACATTACCTTGACTTAAAAGTTTCTGTTACAAATGTGGCTCTTTTGTATTCTCAGATTTCAAGACACTTTTTTTATTTTAGTTACCTTAAAGTAAAATTATGTAATTTATTTGAGCAAACTCTTCCAATCTCTCTGAAAAAAAAAATATTTCTACATTGTGAATTGTTTTTAGCAATATTTGTAATTACTTTAGTAATGGACGGCAGATACAAATGGCAGTGTGTTTTTTTTTTTCAGTAGAAGAGCTTTTTTAATGGGTTGACCACTACTAAGATAGTTTAAAGGGGTGGTTCACCCATTTTTTTTATTTTCTGTATGAGCTATACTTACCTTTCTAGGCGTCTTCTCCATTGCCTTCTGTTTCCAGTTCTGGCACTGAGCGGCGCTATGCTGCACGCCCAGTGCCAGTCACATGACCCCCTGGAGCTGTGGCCGCCGGCATCCTCTGACGTCCCGGCATTTCCGGGCTCTCAAACAAGACGGGTACGTCACAGGATGCCGGCGCCACTCAGATTGAGTGACAGGACTGTGGGCGGTGACTACCGCACGTCACAGCCCAGCATCGAGGGGAGGAGCCGGAGGACGTCACTGTGGAGCCGGCGTCCTGCAGAGAGGCTGAGACACGGGGCGCCAGGGTGCAGTACAGGGGGGGTCTTTAGCTGAATCCCCCCCTGCACGTAAGTATGTGCTCACACTGTCCACCCGCCCGCTCTGCTGCGATGTCAGGAGAGCGGCCGGTGTCGGGCAGTGTGATCGTGTGCTCCTCCCAGCAGCAAGACACTGACAGGCATGTCACCGCTGTGCTCTGCCATCTGTCCTGCTGCATGGGACCAACTGTCTGCACTCTGTCACCTGCACCACAAGTCACAGAGTGGAGACAGTTGGTGACAGAGCACCTCTGCCCCACCCTCCTGTTCTTTCCCCACTCTCTTCTCTCCCCCCACTCTTCTCCCCCTCCCCTCTTCCCCCTCTTCTCTGCCCCCCTCTTATCCCTCTTTTCCCTCGCTCTCTTTTCCTCCCCCCTGCGCTCTCTTTTCCTCCCCCCTGCGCTCTCTTTTCCTCCCCCCTGCGCTCTCTTTTCCTCCCCCCTGCGCTCTCTTTTCCTCCCCCCTGCGCTCTCTTTTCCTCCCCCCTGCGCTCTCTTTTCCTCCCCCCGCGCTCTCTTTTCCTCCCCCCGCGCTCTCTTTTCCTCCCCCCTCGCTCTCTTTTCCTCCCCCCTCGCTCTCTTTTCCTCCCCCCTCGCTCTCTTTTCCTCCCCCCTCGCTCTCTTTTCCTCCCCCCTCGCTCTCTTCTCTCCCCCCCGCTCGCTCTCTTTTCCCCCCCCGCTCGCTCTCTTTCCCCCCCGCTCGCTCTCTCCCCCCCCTGCGCTCTCTTTTCCTCCCCCCTGCGCTCTCTTTTCCTCCCCCCTGTGCTCTCTTTTCCTCCCCCCTGCGCTCTCTTTTCCTCCCCCCTGCGCTCTCTTTTTTTCCTCCCGCGCTCTCTTTTTTTCCTCCCGCGCTCTCTTTTTTCCTCCCGCGCTCTCTTTCTTTCCTCCCGCGCTCTCTTTTTTTCCTCCCGCGCTCTCTTTTTTTCCTCCCGCGCTCTCTTTTTTTCCTCCCCCCTCGCTCTCTTTTTTTCCTCCCCCCTCGCTCTCTTTTCTCCCCCCTCGCTCTCTTTTCCTCCCCCCTCGCTCTCTTTTCCTCCCCCCTCGCTCTCTTTTCCTCCCCCCTCGCTCTCTTCTCCCCCCCCGCTCGCTCTCTTTCCCCCCCGCTCGCTCTCTTTCCCCCCCGCTCGCTCTCTTCCCCCCCCCCGCTCGCTTTCTTTTCCTCCCCCCCTCGCTCGCTCTCTTTTCCCTCGCTCTCTCCTGGCATGGTCAGTACAGAAATCTCTCCATCGCGGAGGGGTGAGAGGGAGTAATAAACATGGAGTCCCTACTGTGTCTGTGTATTTAATTCTAATAAAGTATTTTTCTCTGTGTGGTCTTTTTTTTTTAACCCTTTATTGGAGATTCTTAATGGCCAGGTCAACCTTGGCCTGACATTTAGAATCTCGGGCTTTATACCAGCGGGTAAAACATAGCTGGTATTAACCCCTTATTACCCAGCATGCCACCTGCCACCAGGGCCACTGGAAGAGTTGGATACAGCGCCAGAAGATGGCGCTTCTATAAAAGCGCCATTTTCTGGGGCGGCTGTGGACTGCAATTCGCAGCGGGGGGCCCAGAAAGTTTGGGCACCCTTCACTGCGGATTCCAATCCCCAGCTGCCTAGTTGTACCTGGCTGGACTCAAAAATTCGGCGAAGCCTATGTCATTTTTTTTTTAATTATTTCATGAAATTCATGAAATAAAAAAAAAAAAAAGGGCTTCTCTATATTTTTGGTTCCCAGCCGAGTACAACTAGGCAGCTGGGGGTTGGGGGCAGCCCGTGGCTGCCTGCTGTACCTGGCTAGCATACAAAAATATGGCGAAGCCCACGTCATTTTCTTAAAAACGTTTTCAGGGAAAAACCTTTATAAAAAAAAAAAAAAATGCTTCCCTGCATTTCTATTGCCAGTGAAAGTAACACCAAGCAGCGGGGGCTAGCAGCCAGTAGCTGCTTTGGTTACCCTTAGCAACAGAAAATGCAGCGGGAGCCCACAAACAATGTGATTTTTTTTATTTTTTATTTTTAATTAATTTTTTTTTTAAAAAAACGGCATGGGCTTCGCCCATCGAGCACCAGAGCATTTTACTGCTCAATTCATCCCAAGTAATCAGATGACTCCAGTGTCGGCCGATTACTTGTTCTGTGTCCCCCTGCATCCATCGCAGCGTGTACGGGCTGTGAGGTCAGCGGAGTGGAGACAGTGACATGCTCTGCTCTGACACATAGTGTGCTGCATGTCACTATCTTTCTCCACTCTGGCACTTGTAGTGCAGGTGACCGGATGCTGCATGTCACGTTTTTGCCGCGATTTGGTGCCTTTTTTGCTGCGTTTTTGCTCACTGCATTTTTAATCAGGGCACAATGCCATTAAAGATGGTTGATGAAAAAAATAAAAAAGGTCTGATGTCATTTCCTTATTCAAAATGTTCATTGTATGCAGGAGAGCAGACAGCAGCTGCAGAACTACAAGGCTCAGCATCCTCCATCCAGGACTGTATGCAGTTTTTTACCCAAAAAGAAAAAAAAATGACGTGGGCTTCGCCATATTTTTGTATGCTAGCCGGGTACAGCAGGCAGGTACGGGTTGCCCCCAACCCCCAGCTGCCTAGTTGTACTCGGCTGGGAACCAAAAATATAGAGAAGCCCTTTTTTTTTTTTTAATTATTTCATGAATTTCATGAAATAATTTAAAAAAAAAATGACGTGAGCTTCGCCTAATTTTGGTGTCCAGCCGGGTACAACTAGGCAGCTGGGGATTGGAATCCACAGTGAAGGGTGCCCATGCTTTCTGGGCACCCCCACTGCGAATTGCAGTCCGCAGCCACCCCAGAAAATGGCGCTTTCATAGAAGCGCCATCTTCTGGCGCTGTATCCAACTCTTCCAGCTGCCCAGATGCCGGGTGGCTAGCCGGGTAATAATGGAGTTAGGACTAGCTGTATATTATCAGCTAGCCCTAAGCCCGAAATTCATGGTGTCACGCCAATATTAGACATGGCCACCATGAATTTCTAGTAATGATAAAAAAAAAAAAAAAACACAACACACAGAAAAATATTTTTATTAGAAATAAAACACAACACAATTAGTGACTCCATCTTTATTGAAATAAACCCCCCTCCGCAGTAATCCTGGGTCAGGGTCCCGCGCCGTCCAATCCGGATCCAATATCATCTGATCGGTTTGCTGGAAGGAAGGCAAAGCGATCAGATGATGTGTCAGGATAAAGGATGTGAATCACATCATACATCAGCTGATTGTATAAAAGCCGATTATACAATCAGCAGATGCATCAGTGCAAAAAAAAAAATAAATAAATAAATACTCACGTCTGTGCTGATGACCGGCAGCTCCTGGAGCGGAGTCTGATCCTGGCCCATCACTGCAGGAGCTGCCGGTAATCAGCTGATGAAGTCCCCTGACGGCAGGATCAGCTGATAGCCGGCCGGGCGCGAAAAAGCCGGCGAGACTACGATCAGCTGATGCGTCAGGTGACTGCATCAGGTGATCCACGGCCAGGTCCTGCAAGCTTCGTGCATGCACCGGGGAGACTGCACACAGCCGAAGCGGCGGGACCGAGACAGGGGCTGGAAGCAGGCATGGCACCCGGACCCTGCAGACAGGTGAGTATGACACACACACTCACATACACACTCACTCACACACTGTATATACACACACACACTGTATATACGCACACACACACTGTATATACACGCGCACACACTTTCTTCCCCTGGCTGTGCAGAGCTGCTGTATCTGTGATTTCTCTGAGTGCACATCCACTGGGAAGAGGCAGGGAGGAGGGTTTGGGTGGGAGCAGAGTGGGTGTATTAGACACAATGGGTGTGTTAGATAAGCCAGACACCGCCCTAGAGCCACAAAGAATTCTGGGACTTGTAGGAACTGAACACAGGAAGTCAGAGGAGAGATTAACCCCATCAGAGCTGGAGCCAGCAATGAGCATGTGCTGCTAGTGCACAATGAAAGGTAATTTTGCTGAAAAAACATAATAGATGTGTTGAGGGGCACATATTAGCAAGATTTATCAGAAAAAAAAAAATCAGTTTTGGTAACTGGACAACTTCTTTAACATGTGGCATCTTAACTGATCAGCTCTTACCAGCCCTTACATATGGCTACTGTCTCAGCTCATATCTAGAGATGAGCCACCCCCCTAGAGTTCGGTTTGGTTCGTCGAACGGAGGACAAGTTCGTCGAACGTTCGACGAACCAATTCAAACCCCATTGAAAACAATGGCAGGCAAACACAAACACATAAAAACACATTATACATGTACACATACAGTTAATAAACATTGCCATTACACTTACAGGTCCCCGCGACACATCCTGTACTCTGTCTCCCGCCGCTTTTCCTTCTGATAATCGCTGCGTCCTCCCGGTAACCAGCACTGATGATAGGACCTTCCATGACGTCAAAATAGCATGTGACCAGTCACGTGCCTATTATCTCATTGGCTACAGACTGGTCACATGGCTAGACATCATGCTAGGTCCTGTCAGTGCATCTCTCCGGTACGCGGTGCTCGTTCCAGCATCTCCGAGTACCGGCGAGATGCTCTGGCACATGGTCGGCTTCTCCGTTCCTGCATGTGGGCGCTCTTTACAGAGTCAGCCCACATGCAGGGACTGGATAGTGGCACCGATCGGAGATTGCCGTTGCTATAGTAACGGTGTCAGCGGTGACGTCACCGCTTATAGCCCGCAGCCTCTGCTCACACACTGAGTGATTAGACTGCATGGGGAGCAGCAGCGTCTTCCTCCCATGCAGTGCGTTCTGATGTAGCAGAGCTGCATGGGTTGAAGGAGAAAAAAGACAGAAGACCAGGATCGTGGAGGGATGAGAGGGAGTAATAAACATGGAGTCTCTAAGTGTGTCTGTGTATTTATTTCTATTAAAGTATTTTTTCTCTGTGTGGTGTCTTTTATTTTTTTAACCTTTTATTGGAGATTCTTAATGGCCGGGTCAAACTTGCCTGACATTAAGAATCTCTGGCTTAATACTGGCTAGCAAAACAAAGCTAGTATTAACCCATTATTACCCAGCAAGCCACCCGGCTTCAGGGCTGCTGTAAGAGTTGGATACAGCGCCGGATGATGGCGCTTCTATGAAAACGCCATTTTCTGGGGCGGCTGCGGACTGCAATTCGCAGCAGAGGGGCCCACAGAGCTCGGGCCAACCTGTGCTGTGGATTCCAATCCCCAGCTCCCTGGCTGGACACAAAAATGGGGCGAAGCCCATGTCGATTTTTTTGGTGGGCAAAAAACTTCTGCATACAGTCCTGGATGGAGTATGCTGATCATTGTAGTTCTCCAGCTGCTGTCTGCTCTCCTGCATACACTAGTGAATGGAGCATGCTGAGCCTTGTCGTTCTGCAGCTGCTGTCTGCTCTCCTGCATACACTAGTGAATGGAGCATGCTGAGCCTTGTAGTTCTGCAGCTGCTGTCTGCTCTCCTCCATACAGACAGACAGCAGCTGCAGAACTACAAGGCTCAGCATACTCCATCCAGGACTGTATGCAGGAGTTTTTTGCCCCCCAAAAAAAATTACGTGGGTTTCGCCATGTTTTTGTATGCTAGCCAGGTAGAGTAGGCAGCTACGGGCTGCCCCCAACCCCCAGCTGCCTATTTGTACCCGGCTGGGAACCAAAAATATAGGGAAGCCCTTCTTTTTTTTTTTTTAAATTATTTCATGAATTTCATGAAATAATTAAAAAAAAAAAAATGACGTGGGCTTCGCCCAATTTTTGTGTCCAGCCAGGTACAACTAGGCAGCTGGGGATTGTAATCCGCAGCTCAGGGTGCCCAAGCTTTCTGGGCACCACTGCTGCAAATTGCAATCCGCAGCCGCCCCAGAAAATGGCGCTTTCATAGAAGTGCCATCTTCTGGTGCTGTATCCAACTCTTCCAGCTTCCCTGGTGACGGGTGGCTTGCTGGGTAATAATGGAGTTAGGGCTAACTGTATATTTTCAACTGGCCCTAAGCCCGAAATTCATGGTGTCACGCCAATATTAGACATGGCCACCATGAATTTCTAGTACAGATAAAAAAAAATCACAACAACAACAGAAAAATATTTTTATTAGAAGAAAACACAACACAATTAGTGACTCCATCTTTATTGAAATAAAGAACCCCCCTCCGCAGTAATCCTGGGTCAAGGGTCCCACGCCGTCCAATCCGGATCCAATATCATCTGATCAGTTTGTTGGAAGGCAAAGCGATCACATGATGTGTCAGGTTCAAGGGCCTGAATCACATAAAACAGCAGCTGATTGTATAAAAACCGTTTATACAATCAGCTGATGCATCAGTGCAAAAATAACCCCAAAAAACTACACACTTCTGTGCAGACTCCGGTCCGACAGCATCAGCTGATAGCTTAGCCGGCTGGGCGGTAAAAAGTCGGCCTCACTGTTCGACTTAGTGTCAGCTGATTCCGTCAGGTGACCGCATCAGCTGCTCATCGCCAGGTCTGAGAGAGAGAGAGAGAGAGAAGAGAGAAAGGGAAGATAGAGAAAAGAGGAGAGGAGAGGAGAGAAGAGTGAGAGGAGAGAGAGAAAAGAGGAGAGGAGAGGAGAGAAATGTGAGAGGAGAGAGAGTGGAGAGAGAGAGGAGAGGGAGAGGAGAGAAGAGTGAGAGGAGAGAGAGAGAGAAAGAGCGAGAGAGAAAAAGAGAGAAAAAGAGAGAGAGGAGAGACAGAGGAGAGAGGTAAAAAGAGACTGAGAAAATGAGAGAGAGAAAGAGAGAGAGAAAGAAGGAAAGAGAGAGGGAGAGAGAGAGGGAGAAAGGGGGAGAGAGAGAAGAGAGTGATAGAGGGAAAAAGAGAAAAAAAGAGACTGAGAAAAAGAGAGAGGGAGAGAGAGAGAGCAATGCAGCCTCATTCCATGAACTGCTCTGATTTTAGAGGTGTGTCCCACGGCTCACAGCTGATGTCCGGCTCCTCCCCTCAGTGCATAATTAAATTAAATTATAATTATAATAAATAATAATTATAATTTAAAATTAAAAATAAATTAAATTTCTTATCGGGACGGCCAGGACTTGAACTCATGCTTCATAGACAGGAGCTCTATCCATTGAGCCACTGGCTCTAATGAGAAACATAGGAAGATTTGGTTATCTTGATGTCTACATTGCAGAGTGAAGTCTGGTGACAGCGCGGCTCACTTCAGGTGCTACGTGGAGAGGACACAGATCGCTCCCTGTCATCTTCATCTAGCAGAGCTGACAGTGTCGTGTGGATTACTTCGGACCTGGATTGTTGTTTGGGAATTAATAAAAAGGTAAATGAGGGTTTTTTTGTCTTTTATTCCAAATAAAAGATTTTTCATTTAGTTTCGTGTGTTTCTTTACTTTCACTTACAGTTTAATCATGGAATGTATCTTGAGGAGACGCCTGGCATGATTAACTCCTTATTACCCCGATTGCCACCGCACCAGGGCAATTCGGGATGAGCTGGGTAGAGTCCCAGGACTGCTGCATCTAATGGATGTGGCAATTCTGGGCGGCTGCCTGCTGATATTGTTAGGGTGGTTGGCTCCCCTTAATGTGGCGCTCCCCATCCTGACAATACCAGCCTCCAGCCATGTGGCTTTATCCTGGCTGGTATCAAATATGGGGGAACCGCATTGAGGCGGCCATGTTTTTCTTGAGATCCAGTAATTTGGATCTACAATTGATTGAATTGGTTCTTGCCCTACTAGAATTTATTTTGCGACATAATTGTTTCATATTCAAAAATGAAATTTACGTACAAGCACAGGGAACAGCGATAGGGGTGTCCTGTGCCCCTCTCTTATGCACATTTATTTTTGGGGGCGTGGGAAAGATAAATCTGCCAGACTGAGACTGATAAGTTGATGTATCTGGTCCAAAATTGGATCAGATACATCGACGACATCTGGTTCATCTGGGAGGGTAATGAACAAGAATTAGAGAAATTCATGTATCGCCTCAATCAAAATAAAAAAAACCATCTTCCTGACCTATAAGTATGGCCGCACAGTTGAATTTCTTGACATCGTAATCCAGGCCTCTTCCATTGGAGATATAAGTACTGATATATTCAGGAAAAAAAACACCACAAACACATTGTTACATGCAACTTCTTGCCATCTTCCTGCTACAATTAAAAGCATTCCTGTCTCCCAATTTTTGCGAGCAAAACGAATCTGCTCATCCACGGAAGGTTTTCAAAAACAAGCAAATGAACTCTCGAATCGATTCTTTGATAGAGGGTATAGCAAGAAATGCATACGGAAAGGGTTTAGGAGAGCAAACAACACTTCTAGAAACCAATTATTATATTCCAGTCGTGACAGGAAAATTGCGGAACAGCCAGTGAGATTGGTAACCACATAAAACAACAGATGGGAAGATTTTTTTATCAATTCTCAGGAGACATTGGAATGTTTTACTAGTTGATCCAATTCTTAAAAAATGCCTTCCAGATTGGCCACTAGTGATAGCTAAACGTTCAAAAAATCTAAAAGATTTGTTGGTGCGAAGTCACTATACGGGCTCTAAAAAAGAATTGAAATCTAAATTATCCCCGGGTTTTTACCCATGTGGGATGTGTCAAGGCTGCTTGAATACGGTACGTTCAAAGAACTTTAGAGGTAATAGAAATCCCAAAGAATATGATATCAGAATACACCTTAAAAGCTCATAGAAAAATGTTATCTACCAGGCCAAGTGTGGCTGTGATAAATATTATATAGGCCTTATCACCAGAGAGCTAAAAGTTCACGTACGTGAACACGTACGCGATATTGAGAAATCAAAAGAGGCCCGGGAGGGCGAACATCTCAAAAGGTTGCCCAGACACTACAAACAATACCTCAACTCCAACCCTGCGTCCCTCCAAATAAAAGCCATAGACCAAATTCAAATTGACTCAAGAGGAGGAGATATAAGCATGATGCTTGGGAGACTAGAGAGTAAGTGGATATATATGCTGAACACAGTCACACCTATGGGCCTGAATGAGCATTTCAGATTTAGTTCTTTTATATAAATCTGGGTACACCTTGTAACAGTTGGTTCAGGCGGGGTAATTAACCATAATTGGTTCATTTTAAATTATTTTAAATCATTAACATCGTAATAGCAAATAGTTTAATGAGTCATAGTGGGAGTGCAAAATAAATGCAAATTTAATAAGGACTCGATAAGGGTCCTTCTTGAAGTTTTACATAATGTTCTAAATGGTTCCTTTTTCCCTTGGGTTCCCCCTTCCTCTTCCTCCCCCTTTTTATAACCTTTTTTATTAATGATATGAATTTATATTTCTTCAAAGGATGTTGAAATAATTACTTCTGGGATCATTGACGATTGAAGCAACTATTATTATATCAAATAGTGAGATCGATGTGGATAAAGCCAACCCTGACATGAGAAACAGCACAGCTGGTGTTGGAAGATATATAAGAACTTACGTCATCGTGCCATTTTTCTTAGATATATGATAACATCTATATGTAATATTACGAATATTGTAAATGGGAATTCATACATTGGGATTATACAATAGCTATTGAGCGCATGACTAATGATGGTCCTAGGTGCCTGTTCCCTCATTACGGTGCGGACGTCGTGCCATTGGCCCCTGTCTCGGAGGCACTAAGTGCCATTGAGACGGGCTGCCTTTGCCATGGATGTTAACCGGACAGGTTCACTTCAGTGCTGATTATTGTTTAGGTGAATTAACTAATTGAGTACCAATTGCACTGCTTGCTTATATATAATAATCCTCCCTATATATTATCATCTTGGTAGGTTTACAAAAATTGCATGCAAATTATCACATTTGGGTCTTGCCTTTTATGTGACTCCCCTTACTGTGAACTTCTTGCTTGATATTTTTAATGTCATTTTAAAATGTGTTTGGAATAAAAATAAAAAAATATTTTTTTTTAAAAATAACATTGGATTAATGCCACATTTTTTCGCTGAGATTCATGTATAGATGGGTGGTTATCCATTACATAGAATGCATAGGTCTTGTTTAGTGACCCATAGATTTGTGTGTGTGTGTATATGCATATGTATATGTATGTGTAATATATATATATATATATATATATATATATATATATATATATATATATATTATACTAGCTGTACTACCCGGATTCGCCCGGGTTAATAACTGCTGTTAACAAAATAGAATGTATTAACAAAAATGTATTCTGCACACAAAAAACACAAAACAAATAGATAGAAATGTAATTCTTAAATTGTTGCCTATATTAACCAATCAGAGCTCAGATTAATTAACTGTAGCAAAATAGAAGCTAAGCTGTGATTGGTTGCTATTGGCAGCCTGATAAATCTCCAGGCAACAGAAAGCCCTCCCCCCTGACAGTATATATTAGCTCACACATACACAAGATAGACAGGTCATGTGACTGACAGCTGCCGTATTTCCTATATGGTACATTTGTTGTTCTTGCAGTTTGGCTGCTTATTAATGTGTGTTAATATCCCCGAGTGTGGTGAGTATCCCATGTCGGGGCCCCACCTTAGCAACTGTACAGTATATACTCTTTGGCGCCATCGCTCTCATTCTTTAAGTCCCTTTTGTTCACATCTGGCAGCTGTCAATTTGCCCCCAACACTTTTCGTTTCACTTTTTCCCCATTATGTAGATAGGGGCAAAATTGATTGGTAAATTGGAACGCACGGGGTTAAAATTTCGTCTCACAACATAGCGCCCGGCGCTGCCTGGGATAGTAACTGTCTCTCTGTTTCTCTCCCATTCTCTGTCTGTGTCCCCCTCTGTATATATCTCTCTCTCTCTATCTCTTTGTCTGTCTGTCTCTTTCCCTGTCTGTCTCTGACTGTCTCTGTCTATTTCCCTGTCTGTCTATCTATCTCTTTCCCTGTCTATCTATCTCTGTCTCTTTCCCTGTCTGCCTCTTTCCCTCTCTTTCCCTGTCTGTCTCTTCAGTCTGTCTCTTTCCCTCTCTTTCCCTGTCTGTCTCTTTCCCTGTGTCTGTCCAAGCATCAGGCCCCGTGAAAGCAAAAGAAGAAGAAGGTGGTGTCGTGTCGCCAGAACTGAAGTCCCAGCTTGACTAGACTAACTTAGTGTCCCGGTGGCTCCTATTTCTACCCCAAGTGGAACCCAACCCCCAGGTGGTTGTCATAGTGACCGGGAAAGTCCCATGTCTCATGATGGCCACCCCCCAGCCTACCCTAGTCCAGTTCCCCAGTGGAAAGGCTCCTAAGCTGTATGAAAGTGTAAATGTGGAAACACCGGTGATTAACCCCCTCCTTACCTGAGATGAATACTGCAGCTTAAATGAGCTGCAGTACCTTGTGGCGACAGAAGCATCTGGGGTGCCACACCTGCAATACAGGATCCCTACCCCAGCAGCTTACCCTACAATAAATGAAGCTAAGAGCGGTATAATTAGAGAAGAGATGATTTTTTTTGGGTATCAGAAGCAGCATGGTGTGTAAGCCTAGAATCTCTGCCCACATGCCTCTAATACAATATCTCTACTCCAGAAACTCACCCTACACTAAATGCAAAATAAGAGCGGTATTGTTAGTGAATAGAATTGATTTTTTAGCTAGGAGCAGCGCCCTGTATAAGTCTTGAATCCCTGCCTATAGGCCTGTAATAGGCTTCGTGCACGATCTCTACTCCAACAGTATTATAAGAGAATAGATTACATTTTTTGGTATCAGAAGCAGCACGGTGTGTAAGTGTGATGCCCCTGGACTATCAGGTCGTCACAGGGTACTGCACAAACTGCCCTTCTGTGCAGTATTCAAAGTCCTTCATGGTTCTGGGTCTCTATCTAAATAGTGTTGCCTCCAACAGCAAATCAAATCCTAGATACACCCTGCACCACACCCACCAGAAACACCAGTGGACAGCTTGAGTGGAATAGAGTCACCCACCTGGGGGGGTCAGGGAGGGGAGGTGAGGAGTGTAGTTAGTTAGAGTGTGTAGTCAGAGAATGAGAGTGAGAGGAGGTCGGGAGCGGTGGCTCCTAGAGAAGCTGTCTAGGTTGCAGACAGTGGTCTGGGCCTAGAGGAGTTGGACCCCTAGTCGCAGGGGATTGTGGCAAGGTGCCTGGACCTGTCGAGGAGGACAGCCGGCAGCTTAGCACTATCACCGAAGGCACGACGGGGTACATGGACCCTAGGTCAAGGAGTAGCTTCAGGCAACCCGACAATTCACCTGAGGAGAACGGAGCCTTAATGATCCATTCTCACCCAATCCAGAATTGGGGCATTAGCGCAATGAGGGGGATAGGACTTTCCAATCCACAACGGTCCAGAAAATCCCAAGCGTGAGCCCTGAGAGCAAGCTCCCACACTTAGCCACAGGGGGAGCGGGGCCCGGCAAGTTCCGTACTACTGGGCCACCACGTTGAAGTCAAACTTAGTGCCAGAAGGCAGGTCACGGATCGCCAGGCAACACTATACGGGACGGGACCCGGACAAGCTCCCCTCAGCGGCAGCAGCACCCAGAGAGTTGGTTTACCTGTTTGTCAGCGTCTGCTTATTGACTGAGTGAGTACGAGAGTGACCCCTGCATTCCACGGCTCCCCACACCGAGTACCGGGGTATTCCCCTTACCTGTGGAGGGCTACGACACCTTGCTGCCCCACTTCATCACGCCGGGTACTCCCAACGGGAGCGGCGGTACTCCCCAAATTACAGTACACCACGGGTGGCATCACGAACATAATATCAATTACCCTGTAAATACTCCCCCTTTCATTTGAGTTGCTGCATGACCCCGGGTCCGGAGACACTCGAGCCACAGCGAACCCGGATCCGAGCAGCTCGGCTGCTTCCACGGGGGTGGCACATAAGCCTAGAATCTCTTCCTACATGCTTCTATTACAATATCTCTACTCCTATACTAAATGCAGAAAAAGAGCAATATTGTTAGGGTGAACTCTTAAAAAGTTCCACAGGTTGCCAACTGCCTGATTCTAATTGGTGTGGATCGAGTGCATGCTTGAAAAATGAGATCAGACACAGTTGGATATTCATCTTTCCTCGACCAAAGTCGTCCCAGACTGCTTTATTTCAACTGAAACATGCCCTGATATAACCTTGGAAAGGGGCATGTCCGGATGTGTGCATTGGTCAGTGGGTTGAACAATATGTTAGTCCATGAGCTGATTGGTGGGCGTCATCGTAGGCAGGTCTATGACATCATTGGACAGATACATAGTAATGGTGATGGGAGAGACGTCATCTGGTGGATCCATGCTGATGAGAGGGTCTATGATGTCATCGCTGGCAATCTTAGTTATATTTGAAAACCTGGCTCATGTAAGGCAAATTGACACATTTCCCACAATCCCTTGTCAAGAGGTTAATCAAGTATTTGATCTAATGGCTCTCCTGAACAGTAGAAGAGCTGCTGCAATTAAAGAGAATTAGTCCAGTGATTCATGCTCCGCACCTGCAGGCTGCATGACTCGCAGTCTGGACGTATGATTGTGGGTAGGTATATATTTCTGTGAAACACTCCCAACTTTTCAGAGGACATACAGTCTAAAGATCCAGCCGGGGACCATAGCCAGAGACGTGACTAGTCAGACGATGTCCCCAGCTGGCTTTTCCCAGCTCTGATAAAGGTGGATGAAGTGTCTCGCCCTATTTCTACACAAGGGGGTAGACCTGTCAATCACCTGCTGTGGTACTGGGAACAGCCAGCTGGTGGGTAACATCGAACATCTCCCTCCGTGGTCCACAGATCTTCAACACCTTATAGCATTTCAGAAAATAATGTATCTGGCTATAATCCGGGCCACCATCAGGGCATTACTGCACTTACTGGTGTATGGGACTCAGAGAGCTGAAGCAAACAGGGGGGCCCAGCTATTCACATACATCCACCCTCTCCCCTCCTGCTTTGCACTGATCTGTGTGATCGGTGTAGGGCAGGGGAGGAAGCTGGACCGGACCAGAGGCTGCAGGAGCCGTGCAGCTGAAGGACCTTCTGCACTAGGAATTTCAGGACCTGTGACTGAAAATGTGCCTCGTCACATGACCGTAAAGGCGAATAGAGCCTGTAGCCTCTGTGCAGGTCCTGATAGGGGAGACCTCCAGGGGGTCTCTCTCTCAGGGTCTCAGAGGAGGATTCCAAATCAAAACTGCGCAGATGAATCAGGAGAAATGACCACACAGAGACATGTCTCTATCCGGGAGAAGCTCAATGCTCTTCTGACCCTTGTATTCAAAACATATCATATATATACAGCTTACTCAATACATCCACGTTATCTATTAACCAATCAGCTAGCCGGGCATAGTTCATTCCTTGTTAAACAGTCTTAGCAACATTCGTTAGCAAAACATTCAAGTGTGTTTAGACATAGATGAGAGTCTCTAATTAGAACAATGTCAGTTACTTATTCTCTTCTATTCATGAATGTCAGCTACTTATTTGAAACTACAGGTAAGCATTCTTCTAATCTAGACCTTCACAATATTATTAGGGAATTGAATTGATTTCTGAGGTATTAGTAGCGCCGTGTGTAAGGCTTGAAGCACTGCCTACAGGCCCATAATATTCGATCCCTACTCTAGAATGTCAACCAACATTGCAAACTAAGGGCGGTATTTTTATATAATATGATTGATTTTTTTTTTTTTAAGAACTGAATATTTATTGATTTTCTAATAAAAGCTTACAGGATTAGATCACATAAAAAAATAGAGGGCACTTAGAAATTCAATGCAAATCATGTAACAAATATAATAAAAAAAATTGAATTGACGAGACAATGAAACATGAAGGGAAGGGGGGAACAGCCCAGGGGATTGATGATATTGATTGCTACTCTATTACCCATATTTAACATTCTGAACCCAGTATACATCCAACAGATTCCACGCTGCTTGAAAACATTCAGACATGTTATTTATTAAAGCTGTGAGATGCTCCATATCTCGAATGTCCTGCACCCAAGAATGTAACTCACTTAGTGAAGGAGAACAAGCCAACCTCCAAATCCTTGCTATTAAACATCTTGCCGCTGTAGTCATACGCAGAATAATCTGTTGGGTCCTACTTCCAATCCGAAATGGGGGTCCGGCAGGATTAAATGAGGAACTCCTCTTCACTGTTTTTTTGGGTTGACGCTTTGTCCTTTTTCTTTCCAGGCATCTCTTCCATCATCTCTTTATTCAACATCAACAGAGCTCCTTCATCTCCCTGGATTTCTCTGTTCACACCATCAAGACAGTGTTCATTTGCCTCCTTGTGGAACTTTATGAGGAATATTTGCCTGGATTCCCTTTGGTCCTTCTACTGGCACATGTTCAATTACACCTCAAAAAATCAAACCCCACCATAAAATTCAATACTTTATTCCATTAAACCAACAAAGTGCAAATTAAAAACAGAGTGGTTTGATGCATTAAGTTACGGTCACAGGGAGGATCCCGGGCAGATTCCCATTCTTTCCCTTCCTGACCGCAGGGGTCGGCACCCTACAAGGGTAGACGCAGTGGTGCCCCCGCTCGACGTGGACTGACCCTTCAAACCCTGTACTGACAATCTTATTCGTGCTGCTGATCTCTGTGAGAGCCTTATATAATATCTCGTGAGGTTCTCATGCACCCACACAGGCAATCTGGGGAAATATGTATTTAGTGTGACATTTATGATTTTTCCTTTTAAATATACTAGATAGCCATCTTTTCTTTACTCAGCATTTTGTAAATAATGTAGTCAGCTTCTCAAGTAAAAGACACAGTCCATGTTTTAAAGCAACAAACTTCTGGATATCACCAGTAGATGATGTAGCTAATAGCTACTACTTCACCATTATATATTTTTATATATATATATATATATATATATATATATATATATATTCTCATGCACCCACACAGGCACTCTGGAGAAATATATACATATTTCCCCACAGTGCCTGTGTGGGTGCATGAGAACCTCACGAGATATTATATAAGGCTCTCATAGAGATCAGCAGCACGAATAAGATTGTCAGTACAGGGTTTGAAGGGTCAGTCCACGTCGAGCGGGGGCACCACTGCGTCTACCCTTGTAGGGTGCCGACCCCTGCGGTCAGGAAGTGAAAGAATAGGGAATCTGCCCGGGATCCTCCCTGTGACCGTAACTTAATGCATCAAACCACTCTGTTTTTAATTGGTTTAATGGAATAAAGTATTGAATTTTATGGTGGGGTTTGATTTTTTTGAGGTGTACTTTGTCTAAAGACCCCCCCTGAACATTTTTTCTAAGGTTTCCACATGTTCAATTACAAAGAACATATGGATATGCATTGGTTTATGTATTATTTATGGGTAGTGGATGTTATGTATACACATGGACATATTCTTTGCTATATCATATTTACAAGACATATATTATATATTGATTGACTATATCATTTCCTCTATATCCTCTGCTCTTGAAATCCATGCATGTCAAAATATCTTTAATTAGTCCCTTTGGCTCTATAGACTGTCCCTTTTTACCATCTTCGTTCATTCACATTGTTCTTAGTACCATCCACCATGTTTTGAACTTCTTGGGATTTACATATGTAGTTCTTTGTTGGGTGTCAAGTATCTCCTATCTTTAGGACACTTTTGGGGTCTTGATAGTGTGGCGCCCTGGACAAGCCAGGGGCCACAGAGAACAACACCTACACACCCCACACTCCCGGTCAGGCACACCGAAGTCAGACACAAACCCTTGTTGCCTCCCTCCAGGGGCTGATGTTCACACCAGGGGGGTGGGCCAGGCGGTTGGCCCCGCCCACCGAGGAGTTCACAGTCCTGGAGGTGGGAAAAGAGTTCAGTTTTAGTTTGAGAGTGGAAAGTGAGAGGAAGGAAAGTGGCAAGAGAGCAGACTGAAGTTGGTCCGGGTGTGTGGCCCGGATGGATCAGCAAGGTTGGCAGACGGTAGTGACCGTCTGCAGGAGTGGCCTATCGGAGTCTACCGTAAGGACCGTGGACGGGCGGTGGCCCGGCGGTACCGGACCGGTACACAAAGAGAAGTCAGCACCATCTGGCAGGGGCTTACGGACCCCAGCAAGGCTAGGAGTCGCCGTGAATTTGCCAAATTCGTTAGCGAAGGGAACCTCCTGGGTTTCCCAGCAGCCAAGTCCCGACAGAAGGCAACAGTCCAACCGTGAGAGGGAAACACAGCCACCGCCAAGGCTACCGTTCCCAGGGCCAGAGCCTGCGGGCAAAAGGGGCTCCTCCGGCCCACATCCAAGCCGGGGAGCGGGTTACCGGTGGGAACCCATTGGAACCGTTTACAGTACATAGGTGCAGGGAAAGGCAGTCACCACCAACCTGCCGGGAGAAACAACACCGCAGCCGTCTGTGGGACCCGTCCATTAAGCTGTGTGTTTTACCGAGAACTGTGTCATCTTCATTGGCTGAGTGAGTACCACCGTGCCGTGCGGCACAGCGCTGCCCCTGCGACCCTGCACCTCACCAGGCCCTGTAACCCGCCTGTCATCCATCCCTACCCCATCACCGGGCCCCGGGACAACCAACCCCCTACCCACGGAGGGGAGAACTAACAACAAAGCTGCTCCCTGTCACCGCTCCCGGGATCCCCGTCTAGAGCAGCGGTGGTGTCACCAATATCACCACAACCGTGGGTGGCGTCACGGACAATAACCAAATCCCCACAACCAATAATCCCCTTTTCACTCACGGGCGAGGAACGCCGCTCGAGTCCCCGGGATCCGTCCCACCGCTCGAGCCACCACCAAGCAGCGGCAGCCGCAGCAGCAGCAGCGGCCGGACCCGAGCAGTGGGAGAGCGCAGCGTCCCCTCCTCCGCCCGCGACAATAGATATATTGTACATGCCATATATACGCTGTACATTTATATTCTTGGCTGGTTCCCTTTTGAACTAATGCATCTGCCAACAAGATATGTGTATTAAAAATATGGGTTGGACCCGATAAATGATCAGGCTTTGGGTATATTTCTCTCTATTTCTCTCTGTCCCCATTGTTCTACAGTGCCTACAAGTAGTATTCAACCCCCTTCAGATTTAGCAGGTTTGATAAGATGCAAATAAGTTAGAGCCTGCAAACTTCAAACAAGAGCAGGATTTATTAACAGATGCATAAATCTTACAAACCAACAAGTTATGTTGCTCAGTTAAATTTTAATAAATTTTCAACATAAAAGTGTGGGTCAATTATTATTCAACCCCTAGGTTTAATATTTTGTGGAATAACCCTTGTTTGCAATTACAGCTAATAATCGTCTTTTATAAGACCTGATCAGGCCGGCACAGGTCTCTGGAGTTATCTTGGCCCACTCCTCCATGCAGATCTTCTCCAAGTTATCTAGGTTCTTTGGCTGTCTCATGTGGACTTTAATCTTGAGCTCCTTCCACAAGTTTTCAATTGGGTTAAGGTCAGGAGACTGACTAGGCCACTGCAACACCTTGATTTTTTCCCTCTTGAACCAGGCCTTGGTTTTCTTGGCTGTGTGCTTTGGGTCGTTGTCTTATTGGAAGATGAAATGACGACCCATCTTAAGATCCTTGATGGAGGAGCGGAGGTTCTTGGCCAAAATCTCCAGGTAGGCCGTGCTATCCATCTTCCCATGGATGCGGACCAGATGGCCAGGCCCCTTGGCTGAGAAACAGCCCCACAGCATGATGCTGCCACCACCATGCTTGACTGTAGGGATGGTATTCTTGGGGTCGTATGCAGTGCCATCCAGTCTCCAAACGTCACGTGTGTGGTTGGCACCAAAGATCTCGATCTTGGTCTCATCAGACCAGAGAACCTTGAACCAGTCTGTCTCAGAGTCCTCCAAGTGATCATGAGCAAACTGTAGACGAGCCTTGACATGACGCTTTGAAAGTAAAGGTCCCTTACAGGCTCGTCTGGAACGGAGACCATTGCGGTGGAGTACGTTACTTATGGAATTGACTGAAACCAATGTCCTCACTGCCATGAGATCTTCCCGGAGCTCCTTCCTTGTTGTCCTTGGGTTAGCCTTGACTCTTCGGACAAGCCTGGCCTCGGCACGGGTGGAAACTTTCAAAGGCTGTCCAGGCCGTGGAAGGCTAACAGTAGTTCCATAAGCCTTCCACTTCCGGATGATGCTCCCAACAGTGGAGACAGGTAGGCCCAACTCCTTGGAAAGGGTTTTGTACCCCTTGCCAGCCTTGTGACCCTCCACGATCTTGTCTCTGATGGCCTTGGAATGCTCCTTTGTCTTTCCCATGTTGACCAAGTATGAGTGCTGTTCACAAGTTTGGGAAGGGTCTTAATTAGTCAGAAAAGGCTGGAAAAAGAGATAATTAATCCAAACATGTGAAGCTCATTGTTCTTTGTGCCTGAAATACTTCTTAATACTTTAGGGGAACCAAACAGAATTCTGGTGGTTTGAGGGGTTGAATAATAAATGACCCTCTGAATAAACATTTCACAATTTAAAAATAAAATAAAAAAAGAAATAACATTCTTTTTTGCTGCAGTGCATTTCACACTTCCAGGCTGATCTACAGTCCAAATGTCACAATGCCAAGTTAATTCCGAATGTGTAAACCTGCTAAATCTGCAGGGGGTTGAATTCTACTTGTAGGCACTGTATATACCTCTGGCAATATTATGGGGATTTTGGGACATCTATAGGCAGTCCTTTGAACAGGGTTGAATATCGGCCTTTTCGCTCTGAGCTGATCTCCATGTACTATTTTCTTGCTATAACCTTGATGTATTCAATGTACATTATTTTTTCTGTTATTGCCACCATATATATTTAGTAGTTCTCATATAACTAGTATTGTGCGGGTGTTCATGGTAAATGTGTCTGCACTTCTGGTTATCCATTCTGGCAGTTTCAAATCCAGTACCCACATATTTTATGGTTATTTTTTTCAATTATCCTCCATACAATTTGAGATTATACAACCTTCTCTACTAATTTTTTAATATGTTGGTGGATATGACTTACCCATTACATCCTTTACCCATGTTTGTTTGAACCCATTTTTGCCTGGAACATTAACATTCATATACAATCAGGGCCAGAAATATTTGGACAGTGACAAAAGTTTTGTTATTTTAGCTGTTTACAAAAACATGTTCAGAAATACAATTATATATATAATATGGGCTGAAAGTGCACACTCCCAGCTGCAATATGAGAGTTTTCACATCCAAATCGGAGAAAGGGTTTAGGAATCATAGCTCTGTAATGCATAGCCTCCTCTTTTTCAAGGGACCAAAAGTAATTGGACAAGGGACTCTAAGGGCTGCAATTAACTCTGAAGGCGTCTCCCTCGTTAACCTGTAATCAATGAAGTAGTTAAAAGGTCTGGGGTTGATTACAGGTGTGTGGTTTTGCATTTGGAAGCTGTTGCTGTGACCAGACAACATGCGGTCTAAGGAACTCTCAATTGAGGTGAAGCAGAACATCCTGAGGCTGAAAAAAAAGAAAAAATCCATCAGAGAGATAGCAGACATGCTTGGAGTAGCAAAATCAACGGTCGGGTACATTCTGAGAAAAAAGGAATTGACTGGTGAGTTTGGAAACTCAAAAAGGCCTGGGCGTCCACGGATGACAACAGTGGTGGATGATCGCCGCATACTTTCTTTGGTGAAGAAGAACCCGTTCACAACATCAACTGAAGTCCAGAACACTCTCAGTGAAGTAGGTGTATCTGTCTCTAAGTCAACAGTAAAGAGAAGACTCCATGAAAGTAAATACAAAGGGTTCACATCTAGATGCAAACCATTCATCAATTCCAAAAATAGACAGGCCAGAGTTAAATTTGCTGAAAAACACCTCATGAAGCCAGCTCAGTTCTGGAAAAGTATTCTATGGACAGATGAGACAAAGATCAACCTGTACCAGAATGATGGGAAGAAAAAAGTTTGGAGAAGAAAGGGAACGGCACATGATCCAAGGCACACCCCATCCTCTGTAAAACATGGTGGAGGCAACGTGATGGCATGGGCATGCATGGCTTTCAATGGCACTGGGTCACTTGTGTTTATTGAGGAAATAACAGCAGACAAGAGTAGCCGGATGAATTCTGAAGTGTACCGGGATACACTTTCAGCCTAGATTCAGCCAAATGCCGCAAAGGTGATTGGACGGCGCTTCATAGTACAGATGGACAATGACCCCAAGTATACAGCCAAAGCTACCCAGGAGTTCATGAGTGCAAAAAAGTGGAACATTCTGCAATGGCCAAGTCAATCACCAGATCTTAACCCAATTGAGCATGCATTTCACTTGCTCAAATCCAGACTTAAGACGGAAAGACCCACAAACAAGCAAGACCTGAAGGCTGCGGCTGTAAAGGCCTGGAAAAGCATTAAGAAGGAGGAAACCCAGCGTTTGGTGATGTTCATGGGTTCCTGACTTAAGGCAGTGATTGCCTCCAAAGGATTCGCAACAAAATATTGAAAATAAAAATATTTTGTTTGGGTTTGGTTTATTTGTCCAATTACTTTTGACCTCCTAAAATGTGGAGTGTTTGTAAAGAAATGTGTACAATTCCTACAATTTCTATCAGATATTTTTGTTCAAACCTTCAAATTAAACGTTACAATCTGCACTTGAATTCTGTTGTAGAGGTTTCATTTCAAATCCAATGTGGTGGCATGCAGAGCCCAACTCGCGAAAATTGTGTCACTGTCCAAATATTTCTGGACCTAACTGTATGTTGGGCCCATTTAGAACTATGGTCATGATTTCATCTTGTGCAATTCAAATACATAAATGTACGATTTCCTCTGGCAACATACTTTGATATTTCGGCGTGACTCTTGAATGTCTAGAGAAGTGACATCACTTCACTGCTCTTTTTGTTCATAATTTATACATGACTGTCAGTGGATAAACCGGCCTGTTTCCAAGATTGTATATAACTGTGGGGGAACTACACTGTCTGCATAATTATTAGGCAAATGAGTATTTTGATCACATGATACTTTTTATACATGTTGTCCTACTCCAAGCTGTATAGGCTTGAGAGACAACTACCAATTAAGTAAGTCAGGTGATGTGCATCTCTGTAATGGGGAGTGGTGTGGTGCAATGACATCAACACCCTATATAAGGTGTGCTTAATTATTAGGCAACTTCCTTTCCTTAGGCAAAATGGGTCAGAAGAGAGATTTGACAGGCTTTGAAAAGTCCAAAATTGTGAAATGTCTTGTAGAGGGATGCAGTAGTCTTGAAATTGCCAAACTTTTGAAGCGTGATCACTGAACAATCAAGCATTTCATGGCAAATAGATAGCCAATAGGGTCGCAAGAAGCGTGTTGGGCAAAAGAGGTGCAAAATAATTGCCCATGAATTGAGAAAAATCAAGTGTGAAGCTTCCAAGATGCCATTTGCCGCCAGTTTGGCCATATTTCAGAGCTGCAACGTTACTGGAGTATCAAAAAGCACAAGATGTGCCATACTCAGGGACATGGCCAAGGTAAGGAAGGCTGAAAAACGACCACCTTTGAACAAGAAACATAAGGTAAAACGTCAAGACTGGGCCAAGAAATATCTGTAGACTGATTTTTTTAAAGGTTTTATGGACTGATGAAATGAGAGTGACTCTTGATGGGCCAGATAGATGGGCTAGAGGCTGGATCAGTAAAGGGCAGAGAGCTCCACTCCGCCTCAGATGCCAGCAAGGTGTAGATGGGGTACTGGTATGGGCTGGTATCATCAAAGATGAACTTGTGGGACTTCTTCAAGCAGTGGTTTAGGAAGAAGTCAGTATCGTTCAAGAAAAACATGATTTTCATGCAGGACAATGCTCCATCACATGCATCTAACTACTCCACAGCGTGGCTTGACAGTAAAGGTCTAAAAGATAAAAAAATAATGACATGGCCCCCTTGTTCACCTAATCTGAACCCCATAGAGAACCTGTGGTCTCTCATAAAATGTGAGATCTACAGGGAGGGAAAACAGTACACCTCTCGGAACAGTGTCTAGAGGATGTCGTTGCTGCTGCACGCAATATTTGTCGTAAACAGATCAAGCAACTGACAATCTATGAATGGTAGGTTGTTGAGTGTCATCATAAAGAAAGGTGGCTATATTGGTCACTAATTTTTTGGGGTTTTGTTTTTGCATGTCAGAAATGTTTATTTCTAAATTTTGTGCAGTTATACTGGTTTACCTAGTGAAAATAAACAAGTGAGATGGGAATATATTTGGTTTTTATTAGATTGCCTAATAATTCTGCACAGTAATAGTTACCTGCACAAACAGATATCCTCCTAAGAGAGTCAAATCCTAAAAAAAATACTCCAACTTCCAAAAATGTTAAGCTTTGATATTTATGAGTCATTTGGGTTGATTGAGAACATAGTTGTTGATCAATAATAAAAAAAAATCCTCTAAAATACAACTTGCTTTTCCTTATAGAGGTACGCACTTAGCAAACTATTTTGGAGCATTCCTGCTCTGCCGTCTCTACCTTTCCAGTATCTTCTTGCAAATCGCATCTATGTGAAAAGGTTTTTTCAGCCTATGTATACTCTGCGCAAGCGCATAGCCACGACTCTGCACTCTATAGCTTTTTGACCACTATGTGATTCCATCTTCTTGCACTGCACAGGCGCAAACATGGCGCCCCACAGTGATAATCGTGTTGACCGTCCAGCTGTAAAGGTGTGTGTGCTCACTTCATTACTTTTGTATATGTGACGCCCTGGGCAAGCCAGGGGTCACAGGTCATCACACCACCACACCCTACACCCCAGTTAGGAACACCAAGGCTACCAAAATCCTTGTTGCCTTCCTCCAGGGGCTGATGTTCACACCAGGGGGTGGGCCAGGCAGTTGGCTCCGCCCACCGAGGAGTTCACAGCCCTGGAGGCGGGAGAACCAGGCAGTTTAGCTCAGGCAGAGCTTGAGTGAGGAACAGAGTTGGAGTTAAAGGAGTGAAGTAGAAGGAAGCAGTAGTGGAGCTAAAGAGAAAAGCTGAAGTGACAGAAAAGTGACAGTAGTAAAGCCTGAAGTTGGTCCGGGTGTGTGCCCCGGACAGTGACAGCAAGGTCAGCAGACGGCGGTGATAGTCTGCAGGGGGACTGCTCGGAGGTTGCTGGAAGGACCGCGGACGGGTGGTGGCCCGGCGGTCTGGAGCAGTATACGAAGAACAGTCAGCACCAGGGCAGGGGCCTCTCGGATCCTGGCAAGGCTAGAAGTCGCCATAATTTGCCAAATCCGTCAGTGAAGGGGACGTCTGTCTCCTAACAACCAAGTCCCGATTGAAGGCAACCGTCCAACCGTAACAGAGAGACATCGCCACCGCCAGGGCACCAGTTTCTCAGGGCCAGCGCCTGCGGGCAAAGTAGGGCTCCTCCGGCCCATATCCAAGCCGGGCAGCGGGTTACCGGTGGGAACCCATCGCAACCATCATCAACATAGGTGCAGGAAAAAGGGGACCGTCACCGTCACCTACTGGGGAAAGCAAGTGCAGCCGTCCGTGGGAACCGCCTTTCCAGCCGTGTGTTTTACCGAGAACTGTGTCATCGTCTCAGGCTGAGTGAGTACCACAGTGCCGCAAGGCACAGCGCTGCCCCCGCGTCCCTGCGCCCACCAAGCCCTGCATCTCCCACCTCATCACTGGGCCCCGGGACAACCAACCCCCCTACCCACGGAGGGGAGGGTTAACATCTGGTTGCTCCATACCACCACTCCCGGGATTTCCAAACAGAGCAGCGGTGGTGTCAACAAATCACCACAACCGTGGGTGGCATCACGGACAATAAACAATCCCCACACCCAAAAACCCCCTTTCACTCACGGGCGAGGAGCGCCGCTCGAGTCCCCGGGATCCGGCCCATCGCTCGAGCCACCGAGCAGCGGCAGCAGCAGGCCGCAGTGCCAGCTGGACCCGAGCAGTGGGAGAGCGCGGCGCCCCCTCCTCCGCCCGCGACAACTTGGCGTCACGAACAGGATCTTACCGCTCTGCCGTTGGGTAGAGGTGCGCCTTGTGACCGCCGGAGGTATCCGGCTGAAAAATTCCAGAAGTCGCCATCTTTGGTGCGAAAAGTTCCCGCTCGAGGTTCTTCTCGAGTAGCAGAGGCGCGAAGGCCAAAACTCCGCCCCAATAGAGGAGGGGCCGAAAAGAAGCTAAGGGGGACGCGATGGCAGCTGGCTGCATGTGAGCGCAGCTATAAAAGCAGGGACGCCAGGACTCTGCAGACATCTTGTTCCTGGGAAAAGCCGCCAGCAGCATGTGGATGCCGTCCCGCGACACCGTAGCCCCCGCGCCTGGAACCGCGGCGTGGGTGGAGATCCGGACCGTGCAGCTCTACCAACGGCTGCAGGTCAGGATGCAGCTCCTCATGGAGGAGTGGGAGACCGACATGGCGGACGTTATAGCAGCCGTGCGGAGACGCGAGGAGGAAGCGGAGGAAGGGAGGGTGAGTGACCCACGCCCCGATGCCCTTGAAGGGCCGGTCATCGCGGCTGCGGGACCCGGTCCATGCCCTCTCCCCCGCTGCCTCCCTCGCCACCCGTCTCAGAAGCCGTGACCCCGCCACTAGGCCCGTTACCACCGCAACCGGCAGCAATACCCAGCATCCCCGCCCAGGCGGGCCGACCTGTAGCCGGAGCCCGTATTCGACCGGAGGTGTTGCCCTGGAAGGCTCCGAAAACCGCACCGGAGGCATCTCCAGAGAAAGTCCCTGAGCCGGAGCTGATGAACCGTTCCGAGCCGAGGCCCAGCTGCGGAAAGCCCCTGTGCCCCTCCCCCACACCTTGGCTGAGGTAGCGCCGGGTTGTCGCTGCAAGGTGGCGCCCAAGGCCAAGACACCGCGGGACTTGCCGCCCAGATCCCTGACAGTGGGCAACGTTCAGAATGTCCCGCGGGGCCCGACCCGTGCGCCGGAGCTCGCAGCAGCGCCGTATTGGGACAGGGAGCCGGTACCGCTGAGCCTGGAGATCAGTGAGAGAGAGAGGAAGAAGGCGGAGCTGGTGGCTCGAGCAATTAGAGAGAAAGAGAGCCTCCGTCAAGCAACGTTCCGGGTCCGGGGCCCGCTGTACGAAGGGCAGGTGAGGCGGTTTGATGTCCGCCGGGGCTATGGGTTTATATACGAACCGGGCCTGGAGGCCGAAGTGTTTGTAGCCCGGCGGGATGTGAATGCCCACCTGCCTGAGGAGCATCCCGGCCGTAACCTAATGCCGGGCGACATTGTGCAGTACACCCGGCACTGTGGGGAGAGGGGGTGGTTTGCGCTAGACGCTAAACTAAGGGGCAGCCAGGAGTCCCGAGTGAGCGCCGCGCCCCCTCCCTCAGGTGATGTTGAGGACTCGGAGTAAGGGCGGCGGATGCCCGCTGCAGCAGTCCCCGTTGGGACCACCGCTGAGTTGTGTTTGAAAGTTAAAAATGAAAATGATAAGCAAAAATGATTACCGAAGCTTCATCTGATTAACCGTGATTGAGAAAACCGGCGGTTGCCGGCACCGTTGTCCCCGTTGGGACCGTTTAAAAAGTTTTGCATGGAGAACTTTCCATGGACAAGCCCGTGAACTTGCAGGGCAACCACAAACATTAGTGGCATGTAAATAAGTTGTTTTACCGTTACCGTTTCAACAGCTGCCGACTCCGGAGAGGCAGGTTGGAGGGAGGGCCCTCAGCAGAGCAGGCTGGGGCCCAGCCACCACAGGAACCGGTGGCTACCCTCTGGAGGGGAAGGACAGATCCCGCTCGGGTAACTTGTGCTGGACTTGGGTCAAGGGGTGCTGCCTGGGTTTTAGGGGCAGCATCAGGGCCAGGTTGCTTGGGTGGGAGAAAGCGGAGACCGTAACCGTAAACCGTTTGCAACGTTTAAGAAATGTGCCTCCCGATGTGGGATGATGTTATAATTTGCATTATGTTTACCGTTTTACCTTATATATTTTTCAGAAAATAAAACCGGTGTTGAACGGGCAGCCCGCGGACGGTCTGCATTTTGCTAAGGGGGAATGTGACGCCCGGGGCAAGCCAGGGGTCACAGGTCATCAAACCACCACACCCTACACCCCAGTTAGGAACACCAAGGCTACCAAAATCCTTGTTGCCTTCCTCCAGGGGCTGATGTTCACACCAGGGGGTGGGCCAGGCGGTTGGCTCCGCCCACCGAGGAGTTCACAGCCCTGGAGGCGGGAGAACCAGGCAGTTTAGCTCAGGCAGAGCTTGAGTGAGGAACAGAGTTGGAGTTAGGGGAGTGAAGTAGAAGGAAGCAGTAGTGGAGCTAAAGAGAAAAGCTGAAGTGACAGAAAAGTGACAGTAGTAAAGCCTGAAGTTGGTCCGGGTGTGTGCCCCGGACAGTGACAGCAAGGTCAGCAGACGGTGGTGATAGTCTGCAGGGGGACTGCTCGGAGGTTGCTGGAAGGACCGCGGACGGGTGGTGGCCCGGCGGTCTGGAGCAGTATACGAAGAACAGTCAGCACCAGGGCAGGGACCTCTCGGATCCCGGCAAGGCTAGGAGTCGCCATAATTTGCCAAATCCGTCAGTGAAGGGGACGTCTGTCTCCTAACAACCAAGTCCCGATTGAAGGCAACCGTCCAACCGTAGCAGAGAGACACCACCACCGCCAGGGCACCAGTTTCTCAGGGCCAGCGCCTGCGGGCAAAGTAGGGCTCCTCCGGCCCATATCCAAGCCGGGCAGCGGGTTACCGGTGGGAACCCATCACAACCATCATCAACATAGGTGCAGGAAAAAGGGACCGTCACCGTCACCTACTGGGGAAAGCAAGTGCAGCCGTCCGTGGGAACCGTCTTTCCAGCCGTGTGTTTTACCGAGAACTGTGTCATCATCTCAGGCTGAGCGAGCACCACAGTGCCGCAAGGCACAGCGCTGCCCCCGCGTCCCTGCGCCCACCAAGCCCTGCATCTCCCACCTCATCACTGGGCCCCGGGACAACCAACCCCCCTACCCACGGAGGGGAGGGTTAACATCTGGCTGCTCCATACCACCACTCCCGGGATTCCCAAACAGAGCAGCGGTGGTGTCAACAAATCACCACAACCGTGGGTGGCGTCACAGACAATAAACAATCCCCACACCCAAAAACCCCCTTTCACTCACGGGCGAGGAGCGCCGCTCGAGTCCCCGGGATCCGGCCCATCGCTCGAGCCACCGAGCAGCGGCAGCAGCAGGCCGCAGTGCCAGCAGGACCCGAGCAGTGGGAGAGCGCGGCGCCCCCTCCTCCGCCCGCGACATATATATTTACTCCTTTGTTTTGTGCTTGCACTACCTTCCCTGATGAAGTCACCCTAGCGGCGATACGTGTGGGGACGCCCACTCTAAGGGGTACTTTGAACATTACGACATCGCATGCCGATGCTGCGATGTCAAGTGCGATAGTCCCCGCCCCCGTCGTACGTGCGATATCTTGTGGCAGCTTCACATGCACTCACCTGTCCTGCGATGTCGCTCTGGCAGCGGAGCCGCCTCCTTCCTAAGGGTCGAGCCGTGCGGCATCACAGCGACGTCACACGGCAGGCGGCCAATAGCAACAGAGGGGCGGAGATGAGCAGGATGTAAACATCCCTCCCACCTCCTTCCTTCTCATAGCAGCTGGGACGCAGGTAAGGTGATGTTCCTCGCTCCTGCGGCTTTACACACAGCGATGTGTGCTGCCGCAGGAACGAGGAACAACATCGTACCTGTCGCTGTACCGGCATTATGGAAATGTCGGAGACTACATTGATGATACGATAACGACGCTTTTGTGCTCGTTCATCGTATCAAAAAGGTTTTACACACTACGACTCGCAAGTGACGCCGGATGTGCGTCACTTTCGATTTGACCCCACCGACATCGCACCTGCGATGTCGTAGTGTGGAAAGCCGACCTAAGTGGTATCTTCTGCCTTCCCATGTGATTATGGTGCTTGATTGATTATCCCTGTGTCTCGCTTTGTTGGCCATCTCGTCCACGTTTAATTGATTTTACTGTGCATTATTTCAGGTCTATATTTCTTTCTTCGCTGGCTTGTGCAGGTATATTTGGGGTTTACTAGCACCCATAACAGAGGTAGCTGGCTACTGGGTTATATCCCTTATGCAGGTGCTTTCTGCACCACTCGTAACCAAAGCATATTGACGTTTTGGTCCATAAATACTCTCTCTATTGCACTGGATATTAATTTCTGTATAAGCATCTTCCATTCTATGTATACCCAGGGCCCATTTACACTGGCTACATTAGCATTTTCTATTATGGAATATATCCTCTATACATGTGTTTATTGTTTCATCTATATCCAGGGCTCAGGAACACCAGATGTATAGACATGTGTCTTCGTGCCTTAAGGGGTACTTTGCACGTTGCGACATCGCTACTGCGATCTCGTCGGGGTCAAAAAGTGACGCACATCTGGCGCCGGTAACGACGTTGCAACGTGTAAAGCCTAGAAGCACCGATAAACGATCGCAAAAGCGTCGAAAATCGGTGATCTGTGTAGTGTCGGTCATTTCCATAATTTCGTTGCAGCGACAGGTACGATGTTGTTCCTCGTTTCTGCGGCAGCACACATCGCTGTGTATGAAGCCGCAGGAGCAAGGAACATCTCCTTACCTGCGTCCCGCCTGCAATGAGGAATGAAGGAGGTGGGCGGGATGTTTACGTCCCGCTCATCTCTGCCCCTCTGCTTCTATTGGCCGCCTGCCGTGTGACGTCGCTGTGACGCCGCATGACCTGCCCCCTTAGGAAGGAGGCGGGTCGCCGGCCAGTGGGACGTCGCAGGGCAGGTAAGTGCGTGTGAAACTGCCATAGCGATAATGTTCGCTACAGCAGCTATCACAAGATATCGCATCTGCGATGGGGGCAGGGACTATCGCGCTCGAAATCGCTACAATCGGCTAGCGATGTCGCAGCATGCAAAGTACCCCTTACTTTATTGGTATTTATTGCTTGGTCTATGATTCACCGGGGTTTTTGTTGTTTCCATTGTGATCTATTGGCCTTATAAATGGTACCTCATTGACAGATTAACCCCCTCCTATGTATGATTTTTTCACAACAGGACCTTGCGATCCCTACATATCCATCCATGCATGTCTGGTATTAGTTCTATACAGGTGGTTCATGAATCCCTGGTTTGTCCAATGTATCTGACCCTCCTTGGTCTCTATCTGATCACTTGATTGTTATGTGACCTCTTTACTGGCACCTCCCGGCAGCTAAGTTTATAGACCTTATTTGTTTATTTATATTTTCATACCATCAGGTGGCTTCATGATATTATATGTATAATATATGCTTGTATACATTGTGACGTTTCAACCGGCTGTATTACAAAGGGCCGGTATGTTTTGCAGAAGCATGGGTGCTCTGCAATGTGAAGTTGGCTGGGACCTGTGGTTCCACAGGATTGTGTCGCGGGCGGGGAGGAGGGTGTCAGCACACCGCGCTCACCCCCTTCTGCTCGGGTCCGGCGGCCGCTGCTCAGTGGTGGCTCGAGCTGTAGGCCGGATCCCGGGGGCTTCTCGAGCGGCACTCCTCGCCCGTGAGTGAAAGGGGGGTTGTTGGGTGTGGGGATGATTATTGTCCGTGACGCCACCCACGGTTGTGGTGATTTCACCACCGCTGCTCTATACGGGGCTCCCGGGGATGGTGATGCGGAGCAGCCAGGTGTTGTGTTGCCCCTCCGTGGGTAGGGGTTGGTGATCCCGGGGCCCGGTGGAGGTTTGTGAGGTGCGGGACCTGGTGGGTGCAGGGATGCGGGGGCAGCGCTGTGCCTTGCGGCACTGTGGTACTCACTCAGCCTGAGACGTGACACAGTTTGTACGGTAAACCAAACGGCTGGTAGGACGGTCCCACAGACGGCTGCACCTGCACTCCCGGTAGGTGACGGTGATGTCCCTCTTCCTTGCACCTATGGTTGACTTGTGGTAGCGGTGGATTCCCTCCGGTTACCCGCTCCCCGACTACAATCTGGGCCGGAGGAGCTCTACACTTTGCCCGCAGGCGCTGGCCCTGAGAAACTGGTGCCGTGGCGGTGGCGGTGTCTCTCTGCTTCAGGTTGGGCTGTTGCCTTCAGTCGGGACTTGGTTGTTGGGGGATCTGCGTCCCCGTCACTGACGGATTCGGCAAATTTGGTGACTCCTAGCCTTGCCGGGGTCCGAGAGGCCCCTGCCCTGGTGCTGACTGTCCTTCGGAACACTGCTCCAGACCACCGGGCACACAGCCAACGGGGTCCTTCCAGGAACTTCCAAACGGTCCCCCTCCAGACAGTCACCGCCGTCGCTGACCTTGCTGATCTGGCCCTACACAAAGCTGGACCCTTCAGGCTTTCTTTCTCTTCTGTCACTTCACTTGCTTTCCTCTTTTTCCACTTTTCTACTTTCACTCTCACTTTGCTGTTTACCTTTGCCCTGTCTAGACTACTCCTCCACTCCTTCCACTTCCTCCTCCCTGACTAGACTGCCTGGTTCCTCCCGCCTCCAGAGCTGTGACCTCCTCGGTGGGCGGAGCCAACCGCCTGGCCCACCCCCTGGTGTGAATCATCAGCCTCTGGAGGAAGGCAACAAGGATTTGTAGTTTAGCTGTGATGTGCCTACCTGGAGTGTGGGGTGTGGTGGTGTTGTGACCTGTGACCCCTGGCTTGCCCAGGGCGTCACATTCCCCCTTAGCAAAATGCAGACCGTCCGCGGGCTGCCGTCCTACACCGGTTTTATTTTTCTGAAAAAGATAACATTTGGAATTAACATATTTACATTTTTAATCATAACTCTTCCCAAGACGGGAGGCACATTTCTTTTAACGTTACAAACGGTTTACGGTTACGGTTTCCGCTCTCTCCCACCCAAGCAACCTGGCCCTGATGCTGCCCCTAAAACCCAGGCAGCACCCCTTGACCCACAGTCCAGCACACGGTACCCGAGCGGGATCTGTCCTTCCCCTCCAGAGGGTAGCCACCGGTTCCTTTGGTGGCTGGGCCCTAGCCTGCTCTGCTGAGGGCCCTCCCTCCAACCTGCCTCTCCGGAGGCGGCACTGCGGAAAACGGTAACGGTAAACAACATATTTACAAGCCACTTAACGTTTGTGGTGCCCTGCAAGTTCACGGGCTTGTCCATGGATAGTTCCCATGCAAATAAACTTTAAACGGTCCCCACGGGGACAACGGTGCCGGCTCCGGCCGGTCCAATCACTACAGACAATCTGGTTACTGTTCGGTAATTATCATTTTTCTTATCATTTTCAACTTTTAAACAAACAAAAGAATGGTGATCCCAACGGGGACTGTTGCAACGGGCATCCGCTGCCCTACTCCGGTCCTTCTGCTGCTTCATCCGAGGGAGGGGGTGCAGAGCTCACCCTGCTCTCATTGCTGCCCCTGAGCTTCACATCCAGGGCAAACCACCCCCTCTCTCCGCAGTGTCGGGTATACCGCACCATGTCTCCCGGCATGAAGTTACGGCCAGGATGCTCCTCGGGCAGATGGGCATTCACATCCCGCCGGGCTACAAACACTTCGGCCTCCAGGCCCGGTTCATATATAAATCCGTAGCCCCGGCGGACATCAAACCGCCTCACCTGCCCTTCGTACAACGGGCCCCGGACACGGAAGGTCGCTTGCCGCAGATTTTCTTTCTCCCGAATGGCTCGGGCCACCAGCTCGGCTTTCCTTCTCTCCCTCTCCGCGATCTCCAGGCCCAGCGATGTCGGCTCCCTATCCCAATACGGCGCTGCTGCCAGCGCCGGCGCACGGGTCGGGCCCCGCGGGACATCCAGAACGTTACCCACTGTCAGGAAAGTGGGCGGCGTATCCCGCGGTGTCATGGCCTTGGACGCTGCCTTGCAGCAACAACCCGGCGCCACCTCAGCCGAGGTGTGGGGGATGGGCATTGGGGCTTTCCGCTGCTGGGCCTTCGGCTCGGAGCGGGCCATCAGCTCCGGCTCGGGAAACTGCTCGGGGACTGTCTCTGGCACAATCTTCGGGGCCTTCCATGGCAACACCTCCGGTTTGCTACGGGCTCCGGCTACAGGTCGGTCCGCTGGGGCGGACGGGCTGGGTATCGCTACCGGTTGCGGTGGTAGCGGGCCTAATGGCGGGGTCACAGCCCCCGAGACGGGTGGCGAGGGAGGCAACGGGGGGAGAGGGCTTGGACCGGGTCCCTCAGCCGCAGCGACCGGTCCCTCCGGGACATAGGGGCGTGGGTCACTCACCCTCCCTTCCTCCGCTTCCTCCTCGCGTCTCCGCACGGTGGCTATAACGTCCGCCATGTCGGTCTCCCACTCCTCCAAGAGGAGATGCATTTTGACCTGCAGCCTGAGATGGAGCTGCGCGGTCCGGATTTCCACCCACGCTGCGGTTCCCGGTACGGGGGCCACGGTGTTTCGGGACGGCATCCACATGGTGTCTTTCTCTCTTTCTTCCAGGAACGGTATATTCGCAGGGTCCTGGCGTCCCTGCTTTTATAGCCGCAGCTACATGCGTCCAGCCGCCATCGCGTCCCCCTTAGCTCTTTCCGGCCCCTCCTCTCTCGGGGCGGGGTTTTGGCCTTCGCGCCTCTACTGCTCGAGAAGACGTTTGAGCGGGAACTTTTCGCGCCAAAGATGGCGGCTTCTGAAATTTTCCTGCCGGACACCTCCGGCGGTAACAAGGCGCACCTCTACCAGACGGCAGAGCGGTAAGATCCTGTTCGTGACGCCAAGTTGTCACGGGCGGGGAGGAGGGTGTCAGCACACCGCGCTCACCCCCTTCTGCTCGGGTCCGGCGGCCGCTGCTCAGTGGTGGCTCGAGCTGTAGGCCGGATCCCGGGGGCTTCTCGAGCGGCACTCCTCGCCCGTGAGTGAAAGGGGGGTTGTTGGGTGTGGGGATGATTATTGTCCGTGACGCCACCCACAGTTGTGGTGATTTCACCACCGCTGCTCTATACGGGGCTCCCGGGGATGGTGATGCGGAGCAGCCAGGTGTTGTGTTGCCCCTCCATGGGTAGGGGTTGGTGATCCCGGGGCCCGGTGGAGGTTTGTGAGGTGCGGGACCTGGTGGGCGCAGGGACGCGGGGGCAGCGCTGTGCCTTGCGGCACTGTGGTACTCACTCAGCCTGAGACGTGACACAGTTTGTACGGTAAACCAAACGGCTGGTAGGACGGTCCCACAGACGGCTGCACCTGCACTCCCGGTAGGTGACGGTGATGTCCCTCTTCCTTGCACCTATGGTTGACTTGTGGTAGCGGTGGATTCCCTCCGGTTACCCGCTCCCCGACTACAATCTGGGCCGGAGGAGTTCTACACTTTGCCCGCAGGCGCTGGCCCTGAGAAACTGGTGCCGTGGCGGTGGCGGTGTCTCTCTGCTTCAGGTTGGGCTGTTGCCTTCAGTCGGGACTTGGTTGTTGGGGGATCTGCGTCCCCGTCACTGACGGATTCGGCAAATTTGGCGACTCCTAGCCTTGCCGGGGTCCGAGAGGCCCCTGTCCTGGTGCTGACTGTCCTTCGGAACACTGCTCCAGACCACTGGGCACACAGCCAACGGGGTCCTTCCAGGAACTTCCAAACGGTCCCCCTCCAGACAGTCACCGCCGTCACTGACCTTGCTGATCTGGCCCTACACAAAGCTGGACCCTTCAGGCTTTCTTTCTCTTCTGTCACTTCACTTGCTTTCCTCTTTTTCCACTTTTCTACTTTCACTCTCACTTTGCTGTTTACCTTTGCCCTGTCTAGACTACTCCTCCACTCCTTCCACTTCCTCCTCCCTGACTAGACTGCCTGGTTCCTCCCGCCTCCAGAGCTGTGACCTCCTCGGTGGGTGGAGCCAACCGCCTGGCCCACCCCCTGGTGTAAATCATCAGCCTCTGGAGGAAGGCAACAAGGATTTGTAGTTTAGCTGTGATGTGCCTACCTGGAGTGTGGGGTGTGGTGGTGTTGTGACCTGTGACCCCTGGCTTGCCCAGGGCGTCACAATTGCATTACATGCAGAGCCATGGAAGGGTGTGTGATGCTGATTACACACTCCTTACCACCTGTGGGTGTGGCTCCAGGGGTTAAAGCAATCCAGTCTCTGAACCTAGGTGGAGTGTGTCTAGGGCAGTCTAGATAGAGACTGGCTCTAGACTTCTAGACTTCCAGTGTGTGTGCTGGAGATGGGGAGAGCAGAAGCAGGGTGCTTTGCTCTGCTCAGGAGACCTTCTCCTGAAGGAAAGGGGCTTTTAGGTCCAGGTGCAAAGCCTGGCTGGAGCCAGGGGAACTTGGTAAGGACACTAGCCGCCTTCAGAGGAAGGTAACCCGGATTGGACTTTAAGGCTATGTGCGCACGTTGCGTACAGTCACTGCAGAAATTTCTTCAGCGATCTGAAGAGCACATGTGCGCTTTAAATCGCTGCAGAAATGTCCGTAGTGGAAAAAAAAAAAAAGCCGATTCCATGCGCTCTGCCTGCAGCTCCTGCCATAGACAGAGCAGGAGCTGCCGGCAAAGCGCAGGAAAGAAGTGACATGTCACTTCTTAGAACGCAGCGCTTCGGCAGTAGCCGAAGCGCTGCGCTCTAAAACGCCACGTGTGCACGGCCCCTGCAGAATCTCCATAGACTGTGCAGGGGACGCAGGACGCATGCAGTTACGCTGCGCTACAAAGCGCAGCGTAACTGCATGTATTTACGCAACGTGCGCACATAGCCTTAGGATAAAGCCAAGTACTGACAAGGGTCAGTGAGACGTGTGAGGAAGTCCAAGAGCATGTGGACTTTATGTGTTGGACTTTGAGGATAAAGCCAAGGCATGGCATCTTTCTGTTATGGGACCTAGCATGGTTTATTTGAGCTGTTAATAAACCATATGGTCTGTTAAAAGAGACAAGTTGTTCCGGTGTGCGTTAATCCCGATACCTGACGTGTGGCCCCTATACACTCGGGGCCCCACATCGTTACAACATCCTTTTTGTATGATACTTGACACTGTACAAACACAGGGATTACCGTTTTCATTCTTTCATACATTGATTTCCATATTCACGCTGTTATTTGGGATAGGCTCCGCCTAGTGTGTGTTATCCTTCATGTCTTGTTTTAAATGTTTTTAACCCTTTAGTGACGGAGCTAATTTTCACCTTAATGACCAGACCAAATTTTGCAATTCTGACCAGTGTCACTTCATGAGGTTATAACTCTGGAACGCTTCAACGGATCCCGGTGATTCTGAGATTGTTTTTTCGTCACATATTGGACTTCATGTTAGTACCAAATTTAGGACAATATTTTTTGCGTTTATTTATGAAAAAAATTGAATATTGGCAAAAATTTTGAAAATTTAGCAATTTTCAACTTTTGAATTTTTATACCGTTAAACCAGAGATTTCTGTGACACAAAATAGTTAATAAATAACATTTCCGACATGTCTACTTTATATCAGCACAATTTTGGAAACAACATTTTTTTTTGTTAGGAAGTTAGAGGGGTTCAAAGTTTATCAGCGATTTTCTCATTTTTACATCAAAATTTACAAAACCATTTTTTTAGGGACCACATCAGATTTGAAGTGACTTCAATAGGCCTAGATGACAGAAAATACCCAAAAGTGACACCATTCTAAAAACTACACCCCCCAAAGTACTCAAAACCACATTCAAGAAGTTTATTAACCCTTCAGGTGCTTCACATGAACAAAAGCAATGTGGAATGAAAAAAAGCAAAAATTAAATTTTACCTAAAAATGTTGCACTAACCCAAATTTATTCACTTTTAGAAGAAATAACACAACAAAATGGACCCCAAAACTTGTTCCCCACTTTCTTATGAGCGCGCCGATACCCCACATGTGGTCAGAAACCTCTGTTTGGACAAATTGGAGGGCTCGGAACAGAAGGAGCAATATTTGAATTTTGGAAAGCAAATTTGGCTGAAATAGATTGCGGGCACCATGTTGCATTTACAGGTCCGCTAAGGTACCTAAACAGAAGAAATCCCTCACAAGTGACACCATTTTGGAAACTAGACCCCTCAAGGCTTCTATCTAGGGGTATAGTGAGCATTTTAGATCCACAGGTACTTCACAGATTTTGTTAACGTTACGTTGTCATATTGAAAATTTTAATAATTTTCTCAAAAATGTTGCTTTAGCATCAATTTTCTCACTTTTTCAAGAGGTAATTCCAAAAATTTGACAAGGTTTGACAAGGTTTGTTAACCACTTTTTTATGAGCGCGGTGATACCTCACATATGGTCTGAAACCTTTGTTTGGACAAATGGGAGGGCTTGGAACGAAAGGAGCAATATTTGAATTTTGGAAAGGAAATTTGGCTGAAAAAGATTGCGGGCACCATGTCACATTTGGAGGACCCCTAAGGTACCTAAACAGCAGAAACCCCACACAAGTGACCCCATTTTGGAAACTAGGCCCCTCAAGGAATTTATCTAGATGTTTGGTGAGTACCCTGAACCCCCAGGTGCTTCACAGAATTTTATAACGTTGAGCCATGAAAAAAAAAAAAAAAATTTTACCACAAAATTGTTATTTCAACCAGGTAGCTTTTTTTTACAAGAGTAAATGGAAAAAATTCAGCATAACATTTATTGTGCAATTTCTCCTGAGTTTGGCGATACCTTATATGTGGTGGAAATCAACTGTTTGGGCGCATGGCAGGGCTCGGAAGGGAAGGAGTGCCATTTGACTGCAAAATTGGCTGGAATCAATAGCGGACGCCAGGTTGCATTTGGAGAGCCCCTGAGGTGCCTAAACAGTGGCGGTCCCCCACAAGTGACTCCATTCTGGAAACAAGACACCTCAAGGCTTTTATCTAGGTGTATAGTGAGCAGTTTGAATCCACGAATACTTCACAGAATTTGAAAAGCTTAGGTTGCCATATTGAACATTTTCATTTTTTTCACAAAAATGTTGCTTCAGCATCAAATTTCTCACTTTTTCAAGAGACAACAACAAACCGTGGACCCAACAGGTTGTTATTCAATGTCTTATGAGCACAGGGATACCCCACATGTGGCCAAAAACCTCTGTTTGGATAAATGGGAGGGCTTGGAATGGAAGGAGTACCATTTGAATTCTGGAAAAGTTGAGATAAATTGCGGGCACCATGTCACATTTGCAGGGCCCCTTGGGTACCTATACATTAGAAACCCCCCACAAGTGGCTCCATTTTGGAAACTGGATTTTATTCAGGAGTATAGTAAGCATTTTGAATCCACAGGTACTTCACAAAAATGTTGCTGTAGCAACAAATGTCTCACTTTTAGGCTATGTGGCCATGATCCAGCGACACGGCGTCTAGTACACAGTGTCAGCCTTCCTGCAGAGATGTGAGTGTTGTCCACGGGAGAACGCAGCTGCCCATGCCTACGATTTGGGTTCAGGCCGCTGTGGAGCTCTATGCTACCTGCAGAGAACACTCATGTCCGCAGCATAAATTGACATGCTGAGGCTCGGGAAGCTGCGCCACACGTCAGTGTATGCTGCGGAGAAAAGAAGCACATTGGGCACGGGATTTCTAAAAATCCTTCCACTGTGCTTCTACTGCACAACGCAGCGCTATGGACGCAGGGAAAACACTATGGACACACTCTGCGCCCAAAACGCTGCAAACCCCGATTGTGGGCACACAGCCTAAAATGCTACAATGGATGAATGGATAGATGTCAAACAAATATAACGTCCCACCCCCTGCATATTCTAAGCTGGCGCCCTTTAGTGCCTTTCATGTGGCACTAAAGGGTGCCTAGCCTTGTATTTAGCCCCCCAAAAAATTAATAATTAAAATAAACGACGTGGGGTCCCCCCTATTTTTGATAGCCAGCTAGGGTAAAGCAGACAGCTGTAGCCTGCAAACCACAGCTGACAGCTTCACCTTGGCTGGTGATCAATTTGGAGGGCTCCCCAGGCGGTTTTTTTAAAAAAAAAAACAAAAAACGTGGGGTCCCCCCCAAATTAGATCACCAGCCAAGGTGAAGCGGACAGCTGGGGTCTGGTATTCTCAGGGTGGGAAGAGCCATGGTTATTGGACTCTTCCCAGCCTAAAAATAGCAGGCCGCAGCCGCCCCAGAAGTGGCGCATCCATTAGATGCACCAATCCTGGCGCTTCGCTCCAGCTCATCCCGCGCCCTGATGCGGTGGTAGACGGGGTAATATACGGGGTTGATACCAGCTGTAATGTCACCTGGCATCAAGCCCTGGGGTTAGTGATGTCACGGCATCTAAACAGATACCAGACATTACTAACCCAGTCAAGTAATAGAAAAAAATAAAGACAAAAAAAAAATGTATTTGAAAAAAAAACTCCCCGAAACATTCCTCTTTTACCAATTTATTGAAAATAAATAAATTTCGGTTGCTGTAATCCATTTTGGAGGTCCCACGCCGACTCTGGATCTTCTAAAATATGGGGGGCACGTTCAGGGAACGTATCCCCCATTGTCTGGAAGAGCAAGCTCTCCATGAGCAGTGTGGGTGCAGTAATCTGAGAATACTGCACTCACACTGCCCCGGTCCAACCTAGGGCAGAGTGACCTGCAGTAACCTCATTCTAGAATATGAGGGGCATGCTCACAGAACGTACCCCCCATTTTCTAGAACAGCAGTCTCTCCATGTGAGGAGTGTGGCTGCAAATTACCGCACTCACCCTCCCCCGGTCCACAGTGGAGCAGCCTGTGCAGTAGCGACGTCAGCGTCCCTGCTTGCAGGGATCCAGCTGACAGCCGCTGTCTGCGCATGCGCCGCCAGCTTTCAAGAAGGAGGCGGCGTGATCGCGGGGCCGGAGCACCAGCAGCCAGGTAACGTAAAACCGGGGGCTGGGGGGGGTGACGGGGGGACAACTTTCTGCCGCATGTGACGTGTCACATGCGGCAGAAAGAGCAGGATGAATGCGGCCGCCATCTTCCACGCTCCGGAGGGGGGAGGGGGGAGGCGGCTCTGGAGAACCGGAGGGGGCTCCGGGGACCAGAGATCTCCGGTGGACCGGAGGAGGGGTCAGGGGGAGGACATTTCCCTCCGATCTGAAATGTTTGATCATTTCAGATCGGAGGGAAATGAATGCAGAGCCGGCGGCGGCAGGAGTTTTCAGCGCGCGTCGGCGCCATCTTGGATTTTCCGGAGGGGGGGGTGTTGGATAGATTTCTCCGGTACCGGGGGCTTTGGGGGCACTAAGGGCTCATATTTATTTCTCATCTGACATGTTTGATCACGTCAGATGAGAAATAAATCAATTTTACCGGCCATTTTTTTTTTTTTAATGTTGTCGCCGGTATACGGTCTATACCGGCGATCGCATTAACGGGGTCCAGAAAAAACACCCCGATTCATAATCTGGGGGGTCTCAGCTACCCCCGGTAGCTGAAACCCCCGAGATTTTTGGTCGCTGGGGGGCGCTACAGGGTTTTTTCGGGCCGCCGCTTTAAAGCGGCGGAACAGAATAAGTACCCTGTTTTGCCGCCGCTTTAAGTCGTACGGCCGTCGTTATGAGGTTAAACCATTTCTTGTTTTGTACTCAATAAAGGTGTTTTTTGATATACTGTATTACATTTTGGAGTGCCTCTGGCTTTATGTGCAGTGTTCTTTTTCTCCTTTGGTGCATGTTTTCCCCCCTCACTGCACCAGGGTGCACCCAGTTATATTCTATATTGATTATAGTGGTGTGCTCCTTCTCCTTCCGTTCTCCACAACACTGTGTGCCGCCCCGGCGTGGACTGGGGTGCTCGGATCGTGGCTCGAGGGGTCCGGACCCGGGCTCGGCACTCACTCTGATCCTTGAAAGGGGGATTATTTACAGGGGAGAAGTTTGTGACGCCACCTGCGGGTTGCGGTAATGGGAGTACCGCCACTGCTGGAAGGAGTACCAAGGCAGATGGTGGGGATCAGCAAGGTGTCAGTCCCTCCGCAGGTAGGGAAGGCCCCGGCCTCTGGGGTTTTTGGGTGAGATGTTTGGGAGCGCAGGGTGCAGGTTACTCACTGTGGGTAGTCATGGTGCAGGATGTGGATTATAAAGCAGACACTCACACCGATGATAAACCAAAGGCCCTGTGCATCACAGTCTCTACAGGGGAGTCCGTCCAGGTGTCTGCTAACACTGGTGTCACTGAGTAATCCGGAGCCACCACAATACATAAGTTAGTTTTCTGTGTGGCCCCTTGGCGTGAAGCTGTTGGGGCCCCGCTCACTATATTTGTAGTGTAGCTGTGCTCTTGATGGCTGGCACTTAGGATTTTAGTGGGCCACTTTACTGGAAAGTCCTATTCCCGCGGTGTGCTGTCGCTTTCCATCTCTGAGCTCCTAGGGAAGTTTATAAAGAGACTCTCCCTCCCAGGTTAATTATCAGGACGGATGAACCTGCTCCGGACCTAGGGTCCTGTACCCTGTTGTGCTCGGTATCGGTCAGTTCTTTTGGATTTCTGATGCTGGCAGTCCTCCTAGACTATGTCCGTCACACCCTTCCAATGTCACTGCCACCGGGCCCCGACTCCTCTGGTCCCGGACCACCGTCTGCGACCCAACCTTGGTCTATCTCCCCAGGAGCTACTACTCCCCAGCTCCTCACTCCTTGAGGGCTCTCCTGAACTGACTAGAACTTCCCTCCCACTAGTCTGCCTGACCCCTAGGTGGGTGGCCTTATTCCGCTTATCCAACCCACTGGTGTGTCTGACAGGTCATGGTGTGTGGTGTGATTGGGATTTGGGCTGAAGGTAGTGACACCGGTTTCTGGGAACCTGGGACCAGGGAGGGTGGATCCTGTACCCTTGGTAAGGATTGCAGTACCCTCATATACTCAGGGTCGCCACAACTGATTAGAAGGAAAATTATTGCGTTCTCAAGGAAGAAGGGGAAAAATGTGGTGTATATGACAAAAAGGGAAAATCAAGGAGCATAGAGGGAATAGATCCTGTATATGAAATGCCTGGGAATATGGGAGGGAGGATGCTTATTCATTATGCTATCTGGAAAGCTGTCTTGAAATTGTGAAGAAACTTGAAAAAAACTGGAAAAAAATCAAGATTTATTTATTTAGATGGTATGAAGGGCATATGTAATATTTGGATGACAAGTATTGATGAGCTGAGGACATATAATAATTATACTGTATATGGCTCTGAGGATGTTCATTCAGTTGTTTACTTTTGTTTAAAAAAAAGCAGATCACAGACATGGCACAAAACTAAAGTCATTTCAAATGGCAACTTTCTGGTTTTAAGAAACACTAAAAAATCATTAAAACATAATGTGCTAGCCAGTAACGGTTACTTTTCAAGACCAAACAGGGGGAAAAATTATGGAATCACTGAATTTTGAGTAATAAATTATGGAATCATGAAAAACAAAAGAACGCTCCAATACATCACTAGTATTTTGTGCACCACCTCTGGCTTTTATAACAGCTTGCAGTCTCCTTTCTTTTTGTCATATGTACCACATTTTTTTCTCTTTCTTCACTGACACCCTGATTGTTTGTTTTCCTTTCAGGCTCATGGGTACACTCACTTCACTCCTGTAACACGGTTATAATAAACACACATACAGGGCCGGCGTCAGCACCCAACAAACCCGGTCAAATGTCGGGGCCCTGGGCTGCCGGGGAGCCCAATGTGGCAGGAGTGGCGCACCGCTACTCAGGGGGGCTCGATGGCCGTGCTGTCACCGGCTTCCCCCCGCCGAGGATCGCGCTTTCAATTGTATCGGCATCGTATTTGCCGATACAATTGAAAGCAATGATGAGAGAGGGAGCAGTGCGCTCCCTCTCTCATCATTCTCCTTGCTGTGTCTGGAGTGTCAGCACTCTGACAGGACTGCAGCGGAGCGTGGTGACATCATCACTGCGCGCCTGCAGTGAGGTCAGAGTGAGCAACAGCAGTGGGGGAACAAGGAGAAGTGAGTATGTACACTAGTATGTACTAGTACTAGTATGTACTAGTATGTACACTGTGGCCAGGCGACTATGGGGACTGTATACTACATGAGGATGCCTAATGCTGTCTGGGTATGCAATGTGTTATATATGGGCTGTGTGCTACATGAGGGTGCCTAATGCTATCTGGGTCTGTACTGTGCTATATGGGGCTGTATACTACATGAAGGTGCCTAATGCTATCTGGCTCTGAACTGTACTATATAGGGCTGTGCACTACATGAGGATGCCTAATGCTATCTGGGTCTGCACTGTGCTATATTGGGGCTGTATACTACATGAGGGTGCCTAATGCTATATTGGTCTGCATTGTGCTATGTGGGGACTGCTTAATGTTATATGGGGGTTGCATAGTGCCATATGGGGTCTGCATAATGCCATATGAGGTCTGCATAATGCCATATGGGAGCTGCATAGTGCAATATGGGGGCTGCATAATGCTACATGGGTCTACATAATACTATATGGAGGACTAGGGGGCTTCATAACACCATATAGAGGAATATAGGGGCTGCTTACTACTATACTCCAGGAGTTGTATGTCCCCTCCACCCCGGTGCTGTATACCTCCTCAGAGTTGTATATCCCCCCACTCCAGTGCTGTTTACCCCCCAGAGCTGTCTGTCCTCCCCACCCCAGAGCTGTATACTCCCAGAGCTGCATGTAATCCCCCACCTCAGAGCTATTTGTCCCCCCACCCCAGACCCACTGCCCCCCTTTAGAGCTGTATGCACCCAATTGCTGTATACCCCTTTCCTCAGTACTATGTATGCCCCCCAGTAATGTGTATGTCCCCAGCCTCTCTTGTGATGTATATACAGCAGTGTTCGTGTTCTCTATGTGCGGCCATGTCTGTTAGTGACAGCCACCAATCAGCGTGCCACAGACAGATGCCCAGGAGGAGCTGGATGGAGACAAGACAAGCGGGGAGGTGAATGAGTCTGTTGCCAGCTTCCCAATATTAGAAATATCTCTGTGTCAGGGTGTGTATGTATGATGTATCTATGCATATCAGTGTATGTGACTGTGTCTACATTTATGTCTGTTTATATGTTTTTTTGGGAATTTCTCTTTAAATATATATGTGTACGTATGCCTGTATGTGTATGTATTTGTGCATGTCTATGTGTGGATGGGGCCCACTGAGACTCTTTCGCCCAAGAGGGTCCACGAAAACCTGGAGCTGGCCCTGCACACATACACACCAGTTCAAATTCTTAAGGGTGCTTTACACGCTGCGACATCGCTAATGATATATCGTCGGGGTCACGGTGTTTGTGACGCACATCCGGTGTCATTAGCGACATCGTAGCATGTAACACCTATGAGCGACCTTAAACGATTGCAAAAGAGGCAAAAATCGTTGGTCTGTGACATGTCGTTCATTTACCAAAAATCATTGTCTGGTCAGTAGCGAGGTTGTTTGTCGTTCCTGCGGCAGCACACATCGCTATGTGGGACACTGCAGGAACGAGGATCAACCTCGTACCTGCGACTGCCCGCAATGAGGAAGGAAGGAGGTGGGCGGGATGTTCGTCCCACTCATCTCCGCCCCTCCTCTGCTATTGGGCGACCGCTTAGTGACACCGCAGTGACGTTGCTATGACGCCGAACGCACCTCCCCCTTGAAGGAGGGATTGTTCGGCGGTCACAGCGACGTGCTGCAAAGGTATGTGCATATGACACTGCCGTAGTGATAATGTTCGCTACGGCAGCGATCACCAAATGTCACACGAACGACAGGGGCGGGTGCTATCGCGCACGACATCACTAGCTATCGCTATCGATGTCGCAGCGTGTAAAGCACCCTTTAGATCTTATTTCCTATCTATTATATATTTTTAATTGTTTCTTGCCATAATTTCACTTGTAAATTATTTTTCTTGTGAATCATATTGTCACACAATTTGTCATCACTATATGCATGCATTCATTCATTCATTCATTCATTCAAATATCTTCCACCTTTATCTGCAATACCACATGGAAAAGTGGCCAATGATATTGCGGTTTTTTTTTTTCAAAATCCTTCCCACTATATTTTTATTTCCTCCTTGCATAGTGCCAGGGCCGGCTCCAGGTTTTAATGTCTCTGGGCGAAAGACACTCAGCAGGCTCCATCCACACGTAGACATGCACATGCACAGAAACGTACACATGCAGGCATACATACACATGGAGGCAAACGTACACATACAGGCATATGTACACATACATATTTAAAGAGAAATTCAGAAAAACATATATCAATAGACATAATTCTATACACAGTCATATACACTGCCATACATAGATACACATCATACATGCACACTCAGACATAGAGATATTTCTAATATGAGGAAGCTGGCAGCAGCCTCACTCACCTCCCCTGCTTGTCTCCCATACAGCTCTGGGGGGGAATACAGCTCTGGAGGTATACAGCACTGGGGTGAGGGGTGACATGTAGCTCTGGGGGGGTATGCAGCACTGGGTTGGGGGACATACAGCTCTGGGGGGTATACAGTACTGGGATTGGGGAACATACAGATCTGGGGGGTATTCAGCACTTGTTTTGGGCAGTATACAGCTCCTGGGGGTATACAGCACTGGGGCGGTGGGACATACAGCTTTGATAGGTAATACAGCACTGGGGTGGGGGGACATAAAGCTCTGGGGTGGAGGGGACATACAACTCTGGGGGTATAGTAGTATGCAGCCCTCATATTCCTCCATATAGTGTTATGAAGCCCCCATATTCCTCCATATTGTATAATGCACCCCATATTGCTCCATGTATTATAATGTAGCCTCATATTCTTACATATAGTGTTATGAAACTCTATAGCCCTCCATATAGTGTTATGCAGCCCCCATATTCCTTTATATAGTATAATGCACCCAATATTTCTCCATATAGTGTTATGAAGCCCTCATATTACTCCATATAGTGTTATGCACCTCATATTCCTCAGTATAGTATAATGCATCCAATATTCCTCCATATAATATAATGCACCCCATATTGTTCCACATAATAAAATGCAGCCTCATATTCCTCCATATAGTGTTATGCAGCCCCCATAGTCCTCCATATAGTATTATGCAGTCCCCATATAGTATTACGCAGCCCCCATAAAGCACTATGCAGCCCCCATATTGCACTATGCAGCCCCATGTGGCATTATGCAGCCCCCATATAGCACTATGCAGCCTCATTATAGCATTATGCAGCCTCTATATAGCATTATGCAGCCCCCATATGGCACTATGCAGCTCCCATATAGCATTATGTAGCCCTCATATAGTATTATGTAGCCCCCATATAGCATTATGCAGCCCCATATAGCATTATCCAGCTCCCATATAGTATTATGTAGCCCCATATAGCATTATGCAGCCCCATATAGCACTATGCTGCTCCCATATAGCATTATGCAGCCCCCATATAGCATTATGCAGCCCCCATATAGTATTATGCAGCCACCATATAGCATTATGCAGCCCTATATAGCATTATCCAGCTTCCATATAGTATTATGCAGCCACCATATAGCATTATGCAGCCCCATATAGCACTATGCAGCCTTTATATAGCATTATGCAGCCCTGTATAGCACTATATAGCCCCCATATAGCATTACTTAGCCCCCATATAGCATTATGCAACCCCCATATAGCACTATGCTTCCCCCATGTAGCATTATGCAGCTTCCATATAGTATTATGCAGCTGCCATATAGTATTATGCAGCCCCCATATAGCATTATGCAGCTCCCATATAGCACTATGCAGCCCCCATATAACATTGTGCAGCCCCTAATACCATTATACAGCCCTTATATAGCACTATCCAGCCCCATATAGCATTAGGCAGCCCCCACATAGCACTATGCATCCCCCATATAGCATTATGTAGCCTTCATATAGCACTATGCAGCCCCCAAATAGCATTATGCAGCCCCTATATAGCACTATGCAGCTCTCGTAAAGCATTATGCAGACCCCATATAGCACTATGCAGCCCCCATATAGTATTAAGCAATCCTATATACTGTAGTATTATGCAGCCCCCATATACTGCTATGCAGCCCCCACATAGCATTATGCAGACCTCATATAGCACTATGCAGCCCCATATGGTATTATGCAGCTCCCATATAGCACTATGCAGCCCCCATATAGTATTCTGCAGCCCCATATAGCACTATGCAGGGTTCAAGTAGCATTATGCAGTCCCTTATAATATTATGCACCCTCATGTAGCCCCCATATCATTTAATGCACCTCCATAGCCCTTTGTCCACCGTAATTAAATACATACTCACTTTTTCATTTTTCCTCTGTATGTCCACTGTTCTTCTGCTCTGCACATGTCAGCATAGCAGCCGCGATGTAGTGACGTCATCACGCTCCATTGAGCTGAGCTGTCAGAGCACAGACACAGCAGGAGAATGATGAGAGAGCGATTGCTTCGCTCTCCCTCTCACCATTGCTTTCAATTGTATCGGCAACTGTGATGCCGATACAATTGAAAGTGTGATACTCGGCAGGGGACCCAGTGCCAGCACTGACACCAGGCCCTCCTGAATCATGGGCCCCATAGTGGTCGCATGACCTGCCGCCATTGGCGGTACGCCACTGCGAGTGGGACTCCCAGCAATGCAGGGCCCGTCACTTGCCAGGGTGCGCCGGGTGCTGATGCAGGCACTGCATAGTGCTGTATGTAGATGTGAATATCCTGATGAAGGAGGTTTCTCTGAAAAGACATTGATTAAAGTCACATATCAAAATCCTGCATTCATCATTATTCCACTGCAGCACAGCTTTTTAACCCTTCCAATTCCTAAATCAGTGATGGATGCAAGGTTATACAGAACTCATGAATATGGAGAATTTGTTGGCTGCAGATTTACTAGTACTTTATCTATATTCTCCTACTGATAAAACAGTGATATTATCAAAACCAGAGCATGCAACCACATCATGCTGCTCTCAGATGATGTATCAAAAGCTTAGTGACAGATTCCCTATAAAATAAAGATTTACACTTGGGAAACTTTTGTCAAAAATGGATATCAATGTAATCGGCATAATAACTGTCTATTATTACTTTCTGTTATTGCTTACTTTGTGATGGCCTCTCACTTCTTGGCAGAAGCTGCTATGCTTCCTCTGAAAAGTGAATTGACTTCCACTCGCTGTTTCAACATTTTAAAGGAAATTTGTCACCAGGTTTTTGCCACCTAATCTGAGAGCAGCATAACGTAGTGGCAGAGATCCTGATTCCAGCAATGTGTCACTTAGTGTAGTTTTGATAAAATCACTGATTAGTCAGCAGTAGATTATCATTAGAGCACTACTTGGCATGCTGCAGGTAGTCCAGTAGATTCATGAGCTCTGTATAACTGCTAGATCTGCAGCAGAGAAAACATTGATTGTATCAAAATGACAGCAAACAGCTCAGTAAGAGACACATCACTGGAATCAAGGTCTCTGTCTCTATATTATGCTGCTCTCAGATGGGGGAGCAGAAACCCGGTGACAAATTCCCTTTAAACAAGACATGCTATGTCTCATTGGTCTCAAAAGCGTAAAGCACGGGGTATCATTCTTAAAACAAGGAAAAAAGGACGTTTGACCATAACAACCTATCAGATTGCTTTTTTAAAAAATGTTCATCCTCATAGAAATATTTTTAGACATAAAGCGTTTTTCCCATGAACATAGTTATTTTTAAAGTTGATTTTTTTATTCAATAGATCTTGGAATAATAACAATTTCCACAACTGGATGTGTTTTGTTCCTGTGTTGAGTTACTATTATATATGTGTCCCTGCTGTGTACTGTGTAATGGATGTGTCTTACCATACAGGGACATGGTCTGATCATACTACAGCTGCTGGGCTGGGGATAGCAGATAGCACAGCATGGAACAACAGCTGACTGACTCTTTTAGTGATGTAAAGCATTTCCCTGCCTGTTGAAAAAAAATGATTTACCTCAAAGAAAGAATCATTTACAATCCCATGCTGTAATTGCTGTATACTTTTTTTTTCTTCGTCCTCTGCTCCGAAGCTGTGGTATGATCAGACCTCGTCCCAGTATGGTCAGACACGGCTATTACACAGTACATAACAGGGGCACATACATTATATAAGTTTATCTCAGCACAGGAACATTTTTTAATCCCACTCAACTGTGGAAAATATTATTGTTCTAAGATCTATTGATTAAAATGAACTTTTTTTTGAGGGGAAAACCCCTTTAAAAATTACACATTTTACCCCTCTTTTCCCAATTCCCTTAAGAGGAAAAAAAAAAAAAATTAACCCTGTAATGACAAATTTCCAATAAAATGTGTACAGTATTCTGCATGAAGAGAATACTTCAAATATTGTGTATATAAACAAGCTCTTTCTCTATAGCAACGAGCTGGAAAGCCTGAATATATAATCTTAAATGATGCTTGGCATGTGTTCTACTAACTCAGAAACTGCGAAGGAATGCATAAAGTACAGTGAGTGCAAAATCTGGTTTTACATAAATTCTTCCTTATCTTGGTATGCATAGCTATTAAATCACACAGACTATACATACCTCCCAACTTTTAAAGAAGGAAAAGAGGGCCAAAGTTTGCGGCGCGCGTAGCGCGCCGCGGCAAATTTTTAGGCCACGCCCCCTAACCACACCCATTTCACAGTCACGCCCATATCCACTCCCCATCCACACCCATTCAGCACAAACACGCAGGCAGCCGGCGGGCCTCCAGCACGGACACGCAGGCAGCCGGCGGGCCTCCAGCACGGACACGCAGGCAGCCACAGTGAGGCGGCCGGTCGCCTTCACAGACAGGCGGCCGGCCGCCTTCACAGACAGGCGGCGGGCCGCCCGCACAGAGAGGCGGCCAGCCGCCCGCAGAGAGAGGCGGCCGGCCGCCCGCAGAATGAGGCGGCGGGCCGCCCGCACAGACAGGCGGCGGGGGGCGCCCGCACAGACAGGCGGCAGGGGGGCGCCCGCACAGACAGGTGGCGGGCCGACCGCACAGACAGGCTCCGGCCGGGGGTGAGGGGGGAGGGAGGGAAATCAGCGCTGGGGAGATTAGTTTACTGTACCAGCAGCAGCACAGGCAGCGCTCCTCTCTATGCCACGTCTACTAGGATGGTAGGAGGGAAAAGCAGGGAGGCGGAGAGAGAGTGGGTGGGCGGAGCCCGGGAGCCGGCCGTCCCGCCCGTGGCAACGGGACAAACAACGTAAAGCGTGAAAGTCCCGCTGTATCCGGGACGGTTGGGAGGTATGCAGCATGTTAGAATGTGTACATAAGATCCTGCTGGTGGTGGCCGCAGCTTATAGGCCCCAAATCTGGTGACAGGTTCCCTTTAAAGTGAACCTGTCAGGTGCAATCTGCACTCAGAGCCAGGAGCAGTTCTGGGTACATATTGCTAATCCCTGCCTAACCGTCCCTGTATACACTAGCATAGATAAAGAGATCAAGAACAAATATTTTTAAAGATCTTATATCTTATGCTAATGAGCGCGGGGACTAGTCACAAGGGCGTTACTTCACTTGGCTAGTCGGCTCGCATAGCATGTTAGCATGTTATTACGCCCCTGTGTGAGTACTAACACGCTATATGAGCCGACTAGCCAAGTGAAGTAACGCCCTTGGGACTAGTCCCCGCGCTAATTAGCATAAGATATAAGCTCTTTAAAAATACTTTTTCTATAGATGCCTTTATCTATGCTAGTGTATACAGGGACAGTTAGGGAGGGATTAGCAATATACACCCAGAACTGCTCCTGGCTCTGAGTGCAGATTGCACCTGATAGGTTCCCTTTAAAGGGAAACTGTCACCAGAAATTTAGCAAAAAAAATAAAAGATTCCCCTCTGCAGCTCCTGGGCTGCATTCTGGAAAGGTTCCTGTTGCTATTGTGCCCCCTTTGAGACTTAAAATAATACTTTATGAAGTCTTACCTTTTTGTATGCAAATCTGTTTTTATGGTCACGGGGGCGGGCTGCCTGGCGTCCGTTATTCCCCCTCCTGCCGTTGTACGCCGTCCCCCATTGCTCATTTCCATACATGAGGACGCCTTCCTCATGTAACTGTCCTCCTGAAGTTTTGTGCATGCCCAGTGCCACTCTCGCGGGAGTAAGCACTGTGCAAAGTGTGAACGCTTTTGAGGTGATTGCGCAGGCGCGAGATTATGGGCGGCGCTGTGATTGTCATCAGCAGCGTCATCCAAGTACCCGCCCATAATCTCGTGCCCGCGCTTCTCACTCTGCCTCCACCGTTATGCGCAAGCACTGGCCATATGAACCACGTTACCTATTACCATGGGCGCGAGATTATGGGCGGCGCTGTGATTGTCATCAGCAGCGTCATCCAAGTACCCGCCCATAATCTCGTGCCCGCGCTTCTCACTCTGCCTCCACCGTTATGCGCAAGCACTGGCCATATGAACCACGTTACCTATTACCATGGGCGCGAGATTATGGGCGGCGCTGTGATTGTCATCAGCAGCGTCATCCAAGTACCCGCCCATAATCTCGTGCCCGCGCTTCTCACTCTGCCTCCACCGTTATGCGCAAGCACTGGCCATATGAACCACGTTACCTATTACCATGGGCGCGAGATTATGGGCGGCGCTGTGATTGTCATCAGCAGCGTCATCCAAGTACCTGCCCATAATCTCGTGCCCGCGCTTCTCACTCTGCCTCCACCGTTATGCGCAAGCACTGGCCATATGAACCACGTTACCTATTACCATGGGCGCGAGATTATGGGCGGCGCTGTGATTGTCATCAGCAAAGTCATCCAAGTACCCGCCCATAATCTCGTGCAAGCAGTAATAGGTAACATGGTTCATATGGCCAGCACTTGCGCATAACGGTGGAGTCAGAGGGAAAAGTGCGGGCACGAGATTATGGGTGGGTACTTGGTTAACGCTGCTGATGACAATCACAGCGCCGCCCATAATCTCGTGCCTGCGCAATCACCTGAAAAAGCGTTCACATGCGCAAAACTTCGGGAGGACAGTTACATGAGGAAGGTGTCCTTGTGTATGTAAATGAGTAATGGGGGACTGCGTAAAGCGGCAGGAGGGGGAATAACGGACGCCAGACAGCCCGCCCCCGTGACCATAAAAACACATTTGCATACAAAAAGGTAAGACTTCATAAAGTATTTTTGTAGGTCTCAAAGGGGGCACAATAACAACAGGAACCTTTCCAGAATGCAGCCCAGGAGCTGCAGAGGGGAAGCTTTTACTTTTATTGTGAAATTTCTGCTGACAGGTTCCCTTTAACTGGTAGAGGAGCCAGGATAAAGCAGAGCTGAACCTGTTGGGAAGCTAGGACCCAGCAGCTCTGCTCCACAGGCAGGAGACCACTGATCGGTAAGCTAATAGAAGCCTGCAGATGCCACTCTGCATAGGTTATTGCCACTGCTATCTGCAGGAGAGAGAAGTGCTGATTGCACGGTCTCCTCAGCTTCCTGACTCCCCGTGTGTCTGCAGCAGTGAGAAGCCGCACACGGGGAGTCAGAGAACAGCTGCAGACAAACGCAGGCTCCGGGACTGGGGGGGTCGGCTCTGGTGCAGGGGGGGGGGCTCTGCTGCAGGGGGGGGGGGGCTCTGCTGCAGGGGGGGGTCGCTCTGCTGCAGGGGGGTCGCTCTGCTGCAGGGGGTGATTCATACCTCAGCAGCAGTCACAGGAGTAGGTGCGCGCTCGGCTCTGTAATGAATAGTAGAAGGGAGAAACAGCGAGGCGGGGCTACAGTGGGTGGGTGGAGCCGGGATAAACAGCCTCACGGGCGGGACCCGGGATCAAAGGCTCAGAAGAGGGACTGTCCCGCTGTATCCGGGACGGTTGGGAGGTATGGACTATATATGAACTCGCACTACTACATAATACCATAGAAACCTAACATACTCCAAGGATTACATCACACCAAATGACTTAATGAATTGAGCAGAAGTACACATCTGTAGGTGGACTTTTGCCAAAGTACATAAAAAGTAGCTTTTAGGCTCAGATAATGTTTACTCTCCAGACAGAAGGACTTGACGTGTGTCTTTTTATGATATAGTCTGTACTTTTCCATCAATGAGTCGTCTTTATTACTTAATCAGTAAATGTGCCTAGACCCTGTTTAGGAAGTGATATTTTGGGTATCTAAAATATGTGAAAAAAGAATTGTACAAAAGAAACACCTTTGACAACTTAGGGATGTCAGAGATGTCATGTCATGTCATGCATAAAAAAGAACACTTGCACCTCTACTTTCAAACACTTTGGTTTTCCCCCTGAGTAGGTTCTGATTTATTATGACCTATATTGTAGTTACAAATAACCAAGGTTTACAAAAGGACAAGTACCATGACTGACATATGTAGAAGATATGGTAAACTTTAGAAATTTGTTCTCCCCTGTTGGTCTAGATGACTAATGTAACGTCCCAGGGCTGTGGGGTACTCGGTCCCGTGCGTGTGTGGCACTCGGGGACTCGTGGTCGCAGCCGATGCCCGGTTCTGTGACCCTGGGGGTTGGTCTGAATAAAAAAAAAACGGGGGTTAAAAAGAAAAGAAAATAAGAGTTTGTCAACTATGCCACTTGCGGTATGTGGCCAGGTTATTGGAAGACGCTGCTGCAGGGTCCTGCTGGGGCTGATGGGGTGGTGCAGCTTAGGTGTTTGTGCCCTCCGCAAGCAGGGATAGGCCCCAGCAGTGAATGATGGGGATTGTGATGGGGAACCATCTGTGTGAGTGCACAGGGCGACCATAAACAGTCCATACCAGTATTGCAGTTTCAACTTGCCTTGCTTTTACTTGTGGTACTTGGACCCGCTGGTGCTGGTTCCAGGTGTTCCCGCTCCCCTTGTTCTCCGTGCCAGCTGTGACCTGGGTTGGCTGTCCTCCATGCACACTCATTGTGGTTGGACTCCTGTGGCCTAGAGCTACTTGGAAGTCCCTTCTCTTTAGTCTTGGTCCTAATGCAGGCAGCTTGGACTATTTAAAGGGTTCAGTCCCCAGTCCTCTCTTTGCTGCTTGTGCTTCAGACTTTTTAGGTTGGCGATGGACCCTGGAGATCTTCTCGCCCGGCAGAGTTAACAGCTGACCATAAAATGTCCCACTGTCCTAGGGTCTGCACCCCGCCTTGTGCTGAGTCCTGTGAGCCTTGGTTCCAGACTTCCACAGGCGTCCCATGGTTCTAACGATTCCACAGGTAAGGGACTAACATGTAATCTCAACCCTATTTTAAAATGTGCAATTTTTATTAATATTCATTAAAATGTACCCACAAACAGACACACAAACATAAATGAGAATGGATCACGATATCCTTGTAAATAACCAAGGAATTTTATATACACACTCACTTTAGGAAAGGGAAGGGAAACTAATATAGCCCTATAAGGGTAGTGTATCCCTACCTAACAACGGAGGGTATGACACCATAAGTTACCGGGCGCCCCCGTTCCACGTCGGCTCTCCCTCTCCCTGACCCTCATATAGGGATGGGATGGAAAGCCCTATAGTGGTGCTTGCACAGTACAATATATATGAGTTCCCAAATGGTAATACTCCTCCCTGTATTGTTTTCCTTAGATCAAGAAGGTATCAATTTACTGATCTATAACCAGGAATTCCTATTCATGATACTAGCACTGTACAAGACGTATATACTTCTTTCTATTCCTAATAGATTATCTTTATGCAAGGTAGTGATCCATAAGAGTTATCTACAACCACACATGTTACAGGGTGGTATACCCCAAAAGTATATTACAGTCACCTAGAGTCATATCACAAGGGGCTCAGATAATCTCCCCATTATACCCCAGGAGCTGAACGAAAAATGGGATACAAACACCCCTGCAAATTACTGCAAAATAGAAAAGGTTGCTCCAATCATATTCTATATAATATAGTATAACAGGGAGAAAAGATGAATCACTTCCCTGAGAAGCAGGAATCCAGGCCTGCCAGGCCTCAACGCGTTTCTCCTCTCCCTTTAGAGGGTCATCAGGAGGCTAAGGGGAGACGGCAGCGGGTCCTGTTCAATAACAATCCATGGCTGTAAGCAGCGTTCACGTGCATGAATGAGGTATTTAAAGCATGGCTGCGGGGGAAGGGGCGGTCACATGAACCGATCAGAGAAAAAGGGCTTCAGTGTCTGCACGTTTCTACTGCACATGCCTGAAAAAATCAAACACTAGAGGCCTGACACACACTGAGCATGCTCCATAGACCACAAGCCATAGGGCACACAAAGGTCCAGGGGAGTGTCAGTGGTGAACTAAGCATCCAGTCATAGCATGATAGGAGTGGCCACATGAAAATGTTTAACCATTGAAGCCACATACAAGCGCGATCACATGACAACGCAGCCAGAGGGCTTCAATGTCTACAGGTTAACACGGCGCATGCCTAAGAAAAGGCAAGCGTTAGGATTTTATAGCACTCACTGCATATGCCCAATTATCACATAGAGCACGGGGCATTAAATAGAACCACAGATGTCCAGGAGAGTGCCAATAATGCAGGCCACATCCACACACATCAACACTGGTATGGAAATGTGAAAACGTTTTAACAGGTGCGATCACGTGACCAACTAACGTGTCTGAAAAGCGCCACTGCTTCAACACAGTAGACAGTAAATGTCTAAAAATGTCTTCTGCATATGCCCAGCAGCCTGTGGATAACAAGCGCGAGGAAAAAATATGTCATAACAATTATGACAAAGGGGAGGAGCCAACAAGTGTATAAAGCATGATGCTGCAAAAATTAATGGATCAAAATCCCCTTCCCCTAGAGATGGTTCATATTATAATGGCCTGATGTAAAAATTATTACAACAATTGTGACAAAGGGGAGGAGCCAACAGATGTAGATAGCATAATGCTGCAAAAATTAATGGATCAAAGACCCCTACCCCTGGGGGGGGGGGGTCATATTACAACTGCCTGATGTAAAAATTATTACAACAATTGTGACAAAGATGTAGAAAATTATTAAAAAGATGTATAAAAATTATTACAGCAATTGTGACAAAGGGGAGGAGCCAACAAGCATAGATCGCATAATGCTGCAAAAAATAATGGATCAAAATTCCCTTCCCCTAGGGGGGGTCATATTATAACGGCCTGATGTAAAAATTATTACAACAATTGTGACAAAGGGGAGGAGCCAACAGATGTAGATAGCATAATGCTGCAAAAATTAATGGATCAAAGACCCCTACCCCTGGGGGGGGGTCATATTACAACTGCCTGATGTAAAAATTATTACAACAATTGTGACAAAGATGTAGAAAATTATTATAACAATTATGACAAAGGGGAGGAGCCAACAAGTATAAACAGCATAATGCTGCAAAACTTAATGGATCAAAATCCCCTTCCCTAAGGGGGTCATATTGTAAAGGCCTGGTGTAGAAAAATAATATTAAAGGGGCCTTACCGAATTTTATCAATACAGGAAGGATGGAGTGTATACATCCAACCTTACTGACTGGGACCAAAAGCAGAACAATCTTCAGATTTAATATAGCCCTATAAACTACACCAAGCTGCCCCCGCAGACAGACCTAGACACTATTGAAAGACACTAAAATCAACCCCTTACCCTTACTCATGCCTATAAAGAGTCTCTTAATGGCAATAAGAAAAGAGACCATAGCTCAATGAAAAATTCCAGAGCTAAACTGCCGTGACTCACAAAATCCGAGTCGATAACGGGGGCGCATAAGGTGCGCATAAGGTTCTATCATAAGTATTCAACCCAATAACACCGTCCAGAAGGTTGAAACACCAGCCCAGTACTACAGCAAAGATCACACGCAACACTCAGAGGGTTCCTTTAAACAGAACCAGACAATTAAAGAAAGGGGGAGAAGGAAAGCCTTTCATTAAGACCCAAGGGCGTCTGGGACCTAAGGCGGAAAATCCACTGACTCTCCTTCTGTAGGATTCTCCTATCCAAATCACCACCCCTGAGGTTAGGGTGGATGACTTCCAATATCACAAACGTTACGCACTTTTCATTCCCACCATGGCTCTCCCAGATGTGACGAGCCAGGGGTGTATCTCTCTTCTGCCGGATGTCACCGATATGCTCACCAATGCGTCTTCGGACCTCTCTTATCGTTTTGCCCACATAGTTTAGGGGGCAACTACAGGTGGCCATATAGACCACTCCACTTGATTTACAATTGGCGAAGTCTCTTATCTCGTACTGCTTACCGGTAATGGCGCTGGAGAAAGATTTCGTAACTGTAATCCAGCTGCAGTACTTGCAATTTCCACACCGGTAGCAGCCCAATGGCTTTCTATCCAGCCACGTGCCTGATGGAGTTGGTCTCGTGTACAGACTATGCACCAACTGGTCCCTTAGTGAGGCCCCCCTTCTATAGGTTATAGAAGGACGAGTGGTGAGCACATCCTGAAGATCCGGATCCGCTAGAAGGATACCCCAGTGCTTATTAAAGATAGAGCGCACCTGTTCAGAACGAGAGTCAAAGGTACCAATGACTCGAATGGGTTCTTTATCATTGTTACCTGTTTTTGTTTGTAACAAAGACTCCCTTGTGCGCTCTAAGGTGTTTTTAAAAGCACCTCGTAGTATATTGTCCGGGTATCCTCTATCTTGGAATCTCATTCTCAAGTCTCCAGCTTGCGTATGAAAATCCTGCTCCCGGGAACAATTGCGCCTTAGGCGCAAATATTGTCCCTTCGGAATTCCACTCCTGAGGGGGCATGGATGGAAACTATCCCACCTCAAGAGACTATTTGTGGAAGTTGGTTTTCGATACGTTTTTGAGACAAGGGATCCAGACTCATCAATTGTAAATGTGACATCCAAGAAAGACAGAGTGTTTTCGTGAATTTCGCTTGTGAAGGATAATCCGAACTGATTAGAATTGATGCAACTCATGAACTCCCTAAATTCGTCCCTACTGCCAGACCAAATAATAAAAACATCATCGATGTATCTCCCCCAGAACTGGATCAATGGGATCCACCAGGGGGAGTCATCGGTGAAGATGGCACTTTCCTCCCACCAGCCCAGGAGCAGATTTGCGTACGACGGGGCACATGAACTCCCCATCGCGGTGCCCCTGTGCTGGTGGAAGTACTTGCCATCAAAAACAAAAAAATTTCGAGTAAGGACGAATTTCAAGAGTTCCAAAACCATCTTGCTGTGAGGTCCTAGATACACTGCTCGTGAACGCAAATAATGTTGTACAGCCTCCATACCCTTATCATGGGGTATGGAGCTGTACAGAGCCTCCACGTCAATGGAAGCCAGATACACTCCCCTATCCAGAGTGAGTCCCTCCAGCTTGAGCAGTAGATCTCCTGTATCGTGGATATATGATGGAAGGCTCAAAACAAATGGTTTTAGAATCTTGTCGACATACACGCTGACATTTTGCGTGATGGAACCTACGCCAGAAACTATAGGGCGTCCCCGTAGGGGTGGGTACCCCTTATGAATCTTGGGGAGCGCATAAAAGGTTGCCATCAGAGGTTTTACGGGGGTCATAAATTCATATTCATTCTTGGAGATGAGATGATTCTCCAAAGCTTGAACCAGAATATTATCCAGTTCCATAACAAAAGAGTCAGTGGGGTCCGCCTTAAGAATATTATACGTATTGCGATCATTAAGCAGGGAATAACACATAGTACGATATGTCTCATGGTCCATAACCACCATGTTCCCCCCTTTATCTGAGGGCTTGATGATTATGTTGGGGTCATCTTTGAGAGTCCGTAAGGCCTTCCGTTCTCTCTCAGATAGATTATCCACCACAGTACCCCCTCTAATACGTTGCATATCATCCTCCACCAACTTGAGAAAAATATCCACGCTCGTGAAATCACTACTAGGTGGAAATTTTTGGCTTTTCTTCCTCAAGTCAGTAAAGGGACCCCAGCCTCTGTTACGTGTTCCTTCCTCCAATAGATCTGCCAGCACATTGACACCCTCAAGATCAGAGATTTCAATGCCAAGCTGTTTGCATTTTTCTCGATCATTGTTCTTAAAAAATTTGTGCCACCTAAGTTTCCTAATAAATAGATGGAGATCTTTCGTCCAACCGAAACAATCAAAAGGCAAGGTCGGTACAAAATTAAGACCTTTACGTAGGACAGAAACCATATCCTCCGTTAGACTGAGGGTTGACAGATTGATAATGTGCATGGTACTAGAGTTATTTATTTCTTTTGCTCTCGTCTCCGCAAATCGTGTGTTTTGGTTGTCCCTCCCTCTAAAAAAGAGGGGGATACAAAAGAAGAGGAGGAGGACGAGGCAGAGACACCGGGAGCAAGCTGGGGGTACACCGGAGATGCACCACTTGGAAAATGTTGTGCTCCCACTGCACCTTCTGATGATTGTGGGTAAAGGTTTGGAGTTCAAAAGTGAGGCTGATTTTGGTAAAAAGGAGACACTCCTTCAAAACAACATTGAAAAATACCAAAACAACCTAAAAAAACGTAAGCACAAGTAATTCTTGCGTGACTTGAGTGACTTCAAGGATAAAAAGGCTTATAATTTTGATCACAAGTCTAATCCTCCACCTCAACACAGGCTTTATTCGGACATTTCCTCATCAGATCAGGACGTCTCTGACTCAGAGCGATCTGATTTTTTCAGGAATAAGAACAGAACCAGAGGTAGAAATTATCAGGGGAGACGTTATTCCAGACCAAGATGGTACAATCAAAGAGGGGACCGTTACCCACAATCATCAGAAGGTGCAATGGGAGCACAACATTTTCCAAGTGGTGCATCTCCGGTGTACCCCCAGCTTGCTCCCGGTGTCTCTGCCTCGTCCTCCTCCTCTTCTTTTGCACATTATCAATCTGTCAACCCTCAGTCTAATGGAGGATATGGTTTCTGTCCTACGTAAAGGTCTTAATTTTGTACCGACCTTGCCTTTTGATTGTTTCGGTTGGACGAAAGATCTCCATCTATTTATTAGGAAACTTAGGTGGCACAAATTTTTTAAGAACAATGATCGAGAAAAATGCAAACAGCTTGGCATTGAAATCTCTGATCTTGAGGGTGTCAATGTGCTGGCAGATCTATTGGAGGAAGGAACACGTAACAGAGGCTGGGGTCCCTTTACTGACTTGAGGAAGAAAAGCCAAAAATTTCCACCTAGTAGTGATTTCACGAGCGTGGATATTTTTCTCAAGTTGGTGGAGGATGATATGCAACGTATTAGAGGGGGTACTGTGGTGGATAATCTATCTGAGAGAGAACGGAAGGCCTTACGGACTCTCAAAGATGACTCCAACATAATCATCAAGCCCTCAGATAAAGGGGGGGAACATGGTGGTTATGGACCATGAGACATATCGTACTATGTGTTATTCCCTGCTTAATGATCGCAATACGTATAATATTCTTAAGGCGGACCCCACTGACTCTTTTGTTATGGAACTGGATAATATTCTGGTTCAAGCTTTGGAGAATCATCTCATCTCCAAGAATGAATATGAATTTATGACCCCCGTAAAACCTCTGATGGCAACCTTTTATGCGCTCCCCAAGATTCATAAGGGGTACCCACCCCTACGGGGACGCCCTATAGTTTCTGGCGTAGGTTCCATCACGCAAAATGTCAGCGTGTATGTCGACAAGATTCTAAAACCATTTGTTTTGAGCCTTCCATCATATATCCACGATACAGGAGATCTACTGCTCAAGCTGGAGGGACTCACTCTGGATAGGGGAGTGTATCTGGCTTCCATTGACGTGGAGGCTCTGTACAGCTCCATACCCCATGATAAGGGTATGGAGGCTGTACAACATTATTTGCGTTCACGAGCAGTGTATCTAGGACCTCACAGCAAGATGGTTTTGGAACTCTTGAAATTCGTCCTTACTCAAAATTTTTTTGTTTTTGATGGCAAGCACTTCCACCAGCACAGGGGCACCGCGATGGGGAGTTCATGTGCCCCGTCGTACGCAAATCTGCTCCTGGGCTGGTGGGAGGAAAGTGCCATCTTCACCGATGACTCCCCCTGGTGGATCCCATTGATCCAGTTCTGGGGGAGATACATCGATGATGTTTTTATTATTTGGTCTGGCAGTAGGGACGAATTTAGGGAGTTCATGAGTTGCATCAATTCTAATCAGTTCGGATTATCCTTCACAAGCGAAATTCACGAAAACACTCTGTCTTTCTTGGATGTCACATTTACAATTGATGAGTCTGGATCCCTTGTCTCAAAAACGTATCGAAAACCAACTTCCACAAATAGTCTCTTGAGGTGGGATAGTTTCCATCCATGCCCCCTCAGGAGTGGAATTCCGAAGGGACAATATTTGCGCCTAAGGCGCAATTGTTCCCGGGAGCAGGATTTTCATACGCAAGCTGGAGACTTGAGAATGAGATTCCAAGATAGAGGATACCCGGACAATATACTACGAGGTGCTTTTAAAAACACCTTAGAGCGCACAAGGGAGTCTTTGTTACAAACAAAAACAGGTAACAATGATAAAGAACCCATTCGAGTCATTGGTACCTTTGACTCTCGTTCTGAACAGGTGCGCTCTATCTTTAATAAGCACTGGGGTATCCTTCTAGCGGATCCGGATCTTCAGGATGTGCTCACCACTCGTCCTTCTATAACCTATAGAAGGGGGGCCTCACTAAAGGACCAGTTGGTGCATAGTCTGTACACGAGACCAACTCCATCAGGCACGTGGCTGGATAGAAAGCCATTGGGCTGCTACCGGTGTGGAAATTGCAAGTACTGCAGCTGGATTACAGTTACGAAATCTTTCTCCAGTGCCATTACCGGTAAACAGTACGAGATAAGAGACTTCGCCAATTGTAAATCAAGTGGAGTGGTCTATATGGCCACCTGTAGTTGCCCCCTAAACTATGTGGGCAAAACGATAAGAGAGGTCCGAAGACGCATTGGTGAGCATATCGGTGACATCCGGCAGAAGAGAGATACACCCCCTGGCTCGTCACATCTGGGAGAGCCATGGTGGGAATGAAAAGTGCGTAACGTTTGTGATATTGGAAGTCATCCGCCCTAACCTCAGGGATGGTGATTTGGATAGGAGAATCCTACAGAAGGAGAGTCAGTGGATTTTCCGCCTTAGGTCCCAGACGCCCTTGGGTCTTAATGAAAGGCTTTCCTTCTCCCCCTTTCTTTAATTGTCTGGTTCTGTTTAAAGGAGCCCTCTGAGTGTTGCGTGTGATCTTTGCTGTAGTACTGGGCTGGTGTTTCAACCTTCTGGACGGTGTTATTGGGTTGAATACTTATGATAGAACCTTATGCGCCCCCGTTATCGACTCGGATTTTGTGAGTCACGGCAGTTTAGCTCTGGAATTTTTCATTGAGCTATGGTCTCTTTTCTTATTGCCATTAAGAGACTCTTTATAAGCATGAGTAAGGGTAAAGGGGTTGATTTTAGTGTCTTTCAATAGTGTCTAGGTCTGTCTGCGGGGGCAGCTTGGTGTAGTTTATAGGGCTATATTAAATCTGAAGATTGTTCTGCTTTTGGTCCCAGTCAGTAAGGTTGGATGTATACACTCCATCCTTCCTGTATTGATAAAATTCGGTAAGGCCCCTTTAATATTATTTTTCTACACCAGGCCTTTACAATATGACCCCCCTTAGGGAAGGGGATTTTGATCCATTAAGTTATGCAGCATTATGCTGTTTATACTTGTTGGCTCCTCCCCTTTGTCATAATTGTTATAATAATTTTCTACATCTTTGTCACAATTGTTGTAATAATTTATACATCAGGCAGTTGTAATATGACCCCCCCCAGGGGTAGGGGTCTTTGATCCATTAATTTTTGCAGCATTATGCTATCTACATATGTTGGCTCCTCCCCTTTGTCACAATTGTTGTAATAATTTTTACATCAGGCCGTTATAATATGACCCCCCCTAGGGGAAGGGGATTTTGATCCATTATTTTTTGCAGCATTATGCGATCTATGCTTGTTGGCTCCTCCCCTTTGTCACAATTGCTGTAATAATTTTTTACATCAGGCCATTATAATATGAACCATCTCTAGGGGAAGGGGATTTTGATCCATTAATTTTTGCAGCATCATGCTTTATACACAGGTTGGCTCCTCCCCTTTGTCATAAGTGTTATGACATATTTTTTCCTCGCGCTTGTTATCCACAGGCTGCTGGGCATATGCAGAAGACATTTTTAGACATTTATTGCCTACTGTGTTGAAGCAGTGGCGCTTTTCAGACACGTTAGTTGGTCACGTGATCGCACCTGTTAAAACGTTTTCACATTTCCATACCAGTGTTGATGTGTGTGGATGTGGCCTGCATTATTGGCACTCTCCTGGACATCTGTGGTTCTATTTAATGCCCCGTGCTCTATGTGATAATTGGGCATATGCAGTGAGTGCTATAAAATCCTAACGCTTGCCTTTTCTTAGGCATGCGCAGTGTTAACCTGTAGACATTGAAGCCCTCTGGCTGCGTTGTCATGTGATCGCGCTTGTATGTGGCTTCAATGGTTAAACATTTTCATGTGGCCACTCCTATCATGCTATGACTGGATGCTTAGTTCACCACTGACACTCCCCTGGACCTCTGTGTGCCCTATGGCTTGTGGTCTATGGAGCATGCTCAGTGTGTGTCAGGCCTCTAGTGTTTGATTTTTTTCAGGCATGTGCAGTAAAAACTTGCAGACACTGAAGCCCTTTTTGTCTGATTGGTTCATGTGACCGCCCCTTCCCCCGCAGCCATGCTTTAAATACCTCATTCATGCACGTGAACGCTGCTTACAGCCATGGATTGTTATTGAACAGGACCCGCTGCCGTCTCCCCTTAGCCTCCTGATGACCCTCTAAAGGGAGAGGAGAAACGCGTTGAGGCCTGGCAGGCCTGGATTCCTGCTTCTCAGGGAAGTAATTCATCTTTTCTCCCTGTTATACTATATTATATAGAATATGATTGGAGCAACCTTTTCTATTTTGCAGTAATTTGCAGGGGTGTCTGTATCCCATTTTTCGTTCAGCTCCTGGGGTATAATGGGGAGATTATCTGAGCCCCTTGTGATATGACAATACCTCTAAAAATGTTTAAGTTTTATTTAGAAAATTATAAAAAATGACAAACAGTGTCTCTCTAAAAATACATAAAGGACAACACAGTGCCAGTGAGATGTTGGGAGGAGATAGTTTCAGCGTGAAAAGGATAGCGATAGATAGATGTTCACAGAGTCGTCAGATTACTGATCTCATAGCCTTTATTGACCCTTCCTGACGACGGAGGGTGTCCTAAGTTACTGGGCACTCCCCGTTCCGGGTGGCTGTCCCTCCCTGTCCCTATCTCTAGCCAAGGGGTGTCCACCACCAACCCAGGTGATTAGTGCAAAACCATAAATATACACATAAACACAAATGCGTTAAATTTGGTTCCTGACTCAAATAGATACTTCAGTCAGATGAATTTAAATTTTGTTAGGTGGAGCTGTAGGGGACCCGCTGCAGTAGCTGTCACCCCACGCTCTCCCGACGCGTTTCTCCCCCACCTAACGCAATGCTGGGGGATCATCAGGGGTAAAAAAAGTCATACCTGTTGATGCACAAAAAAGAGAGGACAAGTAATGTCTTAATATAACTTCATCAAAGTAGATTGAAAAATCATTATATTCTCTTGGGTATATAACTTACATAACGGTAATAGTTATAGAGCGGGATATGAACGGTCCAACCCGAAAGCCTTTTGATAATATACCAGAAAAACTTGGTTTTAATCACATGATATGCTGGCAGATATTCTCATTCAGAAGAACTTGTCTCTAAATAAAGCCGACAAGAAAATATTCTGAGGAACTGAGTTGATAGGCTTGGAAGGGGGGAAGGGAGGAATGGAAGGGGGGGGGGGGGTGGGGGGGGGGGGGGAGGGGGAAGGAGGGGGAGGGTGGGAGGAAGGAAAGAGGTAACAAAGTGGATAAGATGAAAAATACCTCGTTATAACTCCAAAAATGGATGAATAGCCAATGGGATGCTAGGAGTTTAGTAAATCAAAAAAAACCTCCTAAGGTATCACATGAGTCTTCTTCGCTTGTGTTTAAAAGGCTTATGGATCACATCCTAACCATGTCTAGGTCACATTAGGGCAGCAGGGGACATCTGCATAGACAGAGACAGTAAAATACCAATTAAACAAGGTAGATTCAGGAACCTACAGTGTCCCATAGAGAAAAGTAGATACCTATACATGCAAAGAGTCCAATTTCTTTAGTTGATGGTGTTTACACCAATATCTACACTGTTAGGTGTGTCCAGTCCTAAAATGAAAAAAGGATATAGTCATGGACCTAGAAGTACGTTGAATTCCCTTAGGGAGCCACATCAGTGTGGTATATCGTCCTGTATCCACCAAACCAGGACAAATGGTGCAAGCATAAATTTACTAGATGACACCTGACTAGTCCTGAAAAATAAATACCTGTAATTTCTTGGTCACTGAGGTAGGGGGTGCTGTATCAATACGCAGCATCGGAATCTATATAATCCTAAAAGGAATAATAATAATGATCTAATATCCCGCATAGAGATATGTGAATATAAATAGGACAGGGACATACATCTATGGAAAAAAGTGTATACCTGCAAAGAAAAGCTCCTTTACACAGTGTTCCAGTATAGTGGGAGACTGAGTCAAGAAGGAAAATCCACCTCTGCCTCTCTCTGTAGAATTTTTTTGTCCCAGTCACCTCCACGTGCTGGTTTACCAACAACTTCAATCACTTGAAAAGAGATAGCCCCCCGTATCTCCCTGGTGACACTGGTTAAACGTGCCGTGCAATGGCTGTGTCTCTCTCATGACCAACGTCACCCAGATGTTCCCCCCTATCCTGACCCGCAGCTGCCTCCTGGTCTTGCCAAATGGGATCACCTGTAGTGATCGTTTGTTTTCATGTCTTTAGGTGAAAAGAAGTGTTCATTATAACACTTGGTCACTATACTGGAACACTGTGTAAAGGAGCTTTTCTTTGCAGGTATACACTTTTTTCCATAGATGTATGTCCTGTCCTATTTATATTCACATATCTCTATGCGGGATAGTAGATCATTATTATTATTCCTTTTAGGATTATATAGATTCCGATGCTGCGTATTGATACAGCACCCCCTACCTCAGTGACCAAGAAATTACAGGTATTTATATTTCAGGACTAGTCAGGTGTCATCTAGTAAATTTATGCTTGCACCATTTGTCCTGGTTTGGTGGATACAGGACGAATATACCCACACTGATGTGGCTCCCTAAGGGAATTCAACGTACTTCTAGGTCCATGACTATTATCCTTTTTTCAATTTAGGACTGGACACACTAACAGTGTAGATATTTGGTTGTAACACACCATCAACTAAAGAAATTGGACTCTTTGCATGTATAGGTATCTACTTTTTCTCTATGGGGACAACTGTAGGTTTCTCTGAATCTACCTTGTTTTAATTGGTATTTTACTGTCTCTGTCCTATGCAGATGTCCCTGCTGCCCTAATGTGACCTAGACATGGTTAGGATGTGATCCATAAGCCTTTTAAACAACAAGGATAGGAAGACTCATGTGATACCCTTAGGAGTTTTTTTGATTTACTAAACTCCTAGCATCCCATTGGCTATTCATCCATTTTTGGAGTTATAACGAGGTATTTTTCATCTTATCCACTTTGTTACTCTCTTTCCTTCCTCCCCCCTCCTCCCCCCTCCCCCCCTCCTTCCCCCCCCCCCCCCCCTTCCATTCCCCTTCCCCCCTTCCAAGCCTATCAACTCAGTTCCTCAGAATATTTTCTTGTCGGCTTTATTTAGAGACAAGTTCTCTGAATGAGAATATCTGCCAGCATATCATGTGATTAAAAACCAAGTTTTTCTGGTATATTATCAAAAGGCTTTCGGGTTGGACCGTTCATATCCCGCATCTATAACTATTACCGTTATGTAAGTTATATACCCAAGAGAATATAATGATTTTTCAATCTACTTTGATGAAGTTATATTAAGACATTACTTGTCCTCTCTTTTTTGTGCATCAACAGGTATGACTTTTTTTACCCCTGATGATCCCCCAGCATTGCGTTAGGTGGGGGAGAAACGCGTCGGGAGAGCGTGGGGTGGACAGCTACTGCAGCGGGTCCCCTACAGCTCCACCTAACAAAATTTAAATTCATCTGACTGAAGTATCTATTTGAGTCAGGAACCAAATTTAACGCATTTGTGTTTATGTGTATATTTATGGTTTTGCACTAATCACCTGGGTTGGTGGTGGACACCCCTTGGCTAGAGATAGGGACCAGGGAGGGACAGCCACCCGGAACGGGGAGTGCCCAGTAACTTAGGACACCCTCCGTCGTCAGGAACGGGTCAATAAAGGCTATGAGATCAGTAATCTGACGACTCTGGTGAACATCTATCTATCGCTATCCTTTTCACGCTGAAACTATCTCCTCCCAACATCTCACTGGCACTGTGTTGTCCTTTATGTATTTTTAGAGAGACACTGTTTGTCATTTTTTATAATTTTCTAAATAAAACTTAAACATTTTTAGAGGTATTGTTTTTTCTGTGGTCTTATGCTGATACCATACCTCGGTTCTATATTTATTTGTGGTTCAAGCCCCTTGTGATATGACTCTAGGTGACTGTAATATACTTGTGGGGTATAACCCACCCTGTAACATATAGTGGTTGTAAATAATTCTTATGGATCACTACCTTGCATAAAGATAATGTATTTAGGAATAGAAGTCTATACATCTTTGTACAGTGCTAGTATCATGAATAGAATTCCTGGTTATAGATCAGTAAATTGATACCTTCTTGATCTAAGGAAAACAATACAGGGAGGAGTATTACCATTTGGGAACTCATATATATTGTACTGTGCAAGCACCACTATAGGGCTTTCCATCCCATCCCTATATCAGGGTCAGGGAGAGGGAGAGCCGACGTGGAACGGGGGCGCCCGGTAACTTATGGTGTCATACCCTCCGTTGTTAGGTAGGGATACACTACCCTTATAGGGCTATATTAGTTTCCCTTCCCTTTCCTAAAGTGAGTGTGTATATAAAATTCCTTGGTTATCTACAAGGATATCGTGATCCATTCTCATTTATGTTTGTGTGTCTGTTTGTGGGTACATTTTAATGAATATTAATAAAAATTGCACATTTTAAAATAGGGTTGAGATTACATGTTAGTCCCTTTTTGAGCACTCTACCCATCTATTTAACTCTGTTAGTTCTTCGATTCCACAGGTAACCCACGGTGCCTGGAGTCCTGGTTCCGCATTCCACAGTTCCTCACTCCTTTTACAGCACTCCGGTGTCTTTTCAGGTCTATTCTGTACTTTTCACTTTCTACTCCTTCACTCCTCTCCTCACACTTTCCTCTCTGACTTCTTCCTCCTTACACACTACACTTCTCTCCACTCCACTCCAATCCTGTTTTTTCTTCCCTTCAACTTCTAACAGACCATTGGCCCCTCCCCCTCGCTGGGTCTCTCCCTCTGATTGGGTGGTGACTATCCTGTATGTGCCCTTCCCTTTTACCTGTTGCTAGGTAGTCTCCCAGTCTGGAGTTGGGGTTGTGTATGGGGCCTGAGGGTGCTGGTGTACTGGCCAGCACGGATATTTTGGGGTTTGGGTTTCCACGGGTTAGATTTGTGGCACCTGGTACCGCAGGGGTGCTACATTCCCCCTTGGTTAACGCCAGCATATCCACGGGCTGCAAAAATGACAAGGTATTTTTGTTTTTAAAATTTTGTAAACATTTACATTTCAGCATATGAACATTCATCCCACGCAGGCAAGGCACTTCCTTTAACCGTTGCAAAACCTGGGTACCCTCCCCTTGACACCCACCACCCAAAGGTCCTTGTCCCCAACACCTCTGAGGAGGAAGGTCACCGGTTTCCTTGGTGACCAGGACTCGGCCGCCTCTGCAGCAGACCTTTCCTGCAACTATCCTCTCCATGGTGGCGGTGTCAATTAAGGTTCTTTGTTGAGGTAGTACTCAAGTGTGGGCCACAACAGTTAATGGAAAAAGTCAATCAACATCTCAAACCGAAATCAGAAAAACTCTTCGGCAGCACAACAGGTCACAGCCACAGCCAGGGAACTGGGCAGGGGATCCAGATCCGCCCCCCAGGCGGCGACCGCTGTTCCCTCATCGCCCGTTTCAGGGATTTATACTTCTGCAACTGGGCAGCTCACTTTCGGGTCCCCGACAGCAGCTTGGGATAGTACCTGGTGATCATCGTCTTGAACAGTCTCGGCCGGGAAGGCGATGCCGCACCCTTTGTTCTCTGTGCCAGCTGTGACCTGGGTTGGCTGTCCTCCATGCACACTCATTGTGGTTGGACTCCCGGAAGTTAAGATACATTTAAAGAAATCAGTTGGCTAGAGCCAAGAATACGTAAACACGTCTCCTATTGGATAAATTGAAAAAGAGCTTATTCTGCGATATATGTATACTGTATAGTGTTTCCTCATTTATATTAGGCTAAGTCATCATGATTCACTTAACACATGAAAATCCAAGAATTTCTTGTGAGTCTTATGATGTCTGCTGAATATAGGTGTGGTACATATTTCAAACGGCATCTTCAAGTACTGTTTTTTTTTTAGATATCTTCATATAACTCTTAATACTCATAATAGTTCATAATCATATCCATAACATTGCCTCCTTTGGAGATAGCTAAAAATCTTCCTTACTTTCATCGAGTTCAAGTCTATCGATCTGTCCTAATGCGGATGGTTACCTCACTCGGAGCTTCTTTGGATGTTCTGTCCAGCGAGGGCATTTCTTACTGCTTCCCTTGGTTCTTCCAATGTAGGCCTCAACCCTGCTCACACGCGACTCTGTCTGGCAATAGCAAAGCTTCATCAGTTCTTCTATGGCCTCATGGTGGCATACGGTTCCATTGCGGTGATGAAGTCTCTTGTCTTCCATACCGAGTAGATGTATGCTGCCATCTTGCAGCCTTCAGTGAGAGCACATACCTCTGCTTCTTTTGCAGACAGGATGCAGGTAGCGGCTGCTCTATCAGCACAGCGTCTTCTGCTACCACCACCACCAAACACCGTGTGGAACCGTCTTTCTTGATCTGCATACCTTAATTCATCCGCAAAGGGTTAAGTAGGGTCTTCCAAGGGTGTAACCGTCACTGTATCGAATCCAGAGGTTTCCTGCCTCAGGTGAGCAAGGCAATCATGTAGAGCTATGCCAGAGTCGACTACCTCTTCCACCAAGGTATCAGAGGTGGGAAGTGTAGCAGGGTTAAGGACCACACATCGGGAGATGGTGACATTGTCAGGGAGCAGAGATGACATACGGGCAGTGATCTTCAACTGGTGCTTTAAGTTGGTGTTCAATTTGGCTGTGTAGTATTCAAAGGGCCGCTGTCCTCCTCCATGGCAAACAATGACTTCTGGTAGTCAGGCAGGTCCGGGACTGGAGATAACGTGATCATACTCTTCTGGTGACTGTGAATGCAGCACATCTGTATGTGGGGTGGTCTGAAAGTTGCTAGATTCATCTCTATACCGTCCTTGCCACTTGAAAGAGGTGTCTTGGTCCTTCACTCTGTAATCAGGAGTTACCAGCTGTGGTTGTTTGCATATGGGCTCTCGGAAACCTGATACAAAGGACCATACTCAGGTTTGTAAGAAAGAGCATCGGGTGTAAATTGGGGTCAGAAGAACACTGCATTCTGAAACTAAGATCCCCTAAAACCCCGGGGAAAAAAGAGCACAAGAGTGTTTGGTAACCTAGCAAGCAGCACCCCCCCTGACTACATATACACAACTAGAAATAGCGGTCGAGCGTGCCTACTCTACCTGGACGCCTTGTCACTGCCTAAGAAACTAACTAGCCTCAAAGAAGAAGAAAGAAATCCAAACTTGCCTCGGAGCACCCCTCAAGAGATAGTTAAAGCCTCCACACATAAGGACGCCCCCTTCATATAAGGACGCGGATATAAGAAGTAAACAATACACAGTTGGTTAGGGATAGACTAAAGGCACTGTCAGCACACACAGATAAATCTGCGGCAGATCTGTGTTGAAGTGAAATTGTTGGACAATCAGTGCCAGGTTTGTGGCTGTGTACAAAAGGAACAATATGTCCATGATTTCACTGCAACCACAGATCTGCCAAAGATTTATCTCTGTGTGTGACGGGGCCCTTTAAGCAAAGAGAGGACCCTGCTAACTAAGACACAAAAGGATAGGATAGATCACTGGGTGCTTCCAGCAAAAACTCGAATACACTGGTTGCAGAATTATTAGGCAAGTTGTATTGTACAGGATTTTTTTATTATTGATCAATAACTATGTCTCAATCAACCCAAAAGACTCATAAATATCAAAGCTTAATATTTTTGGAAGTTGGAGTGGGGTTCTTTTTAGATTTGGCTATCTTAGGAGAATATCTAATTGTGCAGGTAACTATTACTGTACAGAATTATTAGGCAACTTAATAAAAAAACAAATTATATTTCCATCTCACTTGTTTATTTTCACCAGGTAAACTAATATAACTGCACACAATTTAGAAATAAACATTTCTGACATGCAAAAACAAAACCCCAAAAATTAGTGACCAATATAGCTACCTTTCTTTATGATGACACTAAACAGCCTACCATCCATAGATTATGTCAGTTTGCTTGATCTGTTTACTATCAACATTGCATGCAGAAGCCACCACAGCCTCCCAGACACTTTTCCAGAGGTGTACTGTTTTCCGTCCCTGTAGATCTTACATTTTATGAGGGACCACAGGTTCTCTATGGGGTTCAGATCAGGTGAACAAGGGGTTCATGTCATTATTTTTTCATTTTTTTAGGACCTTTACTGGCCAGCCACGCTGAGGAGTAGTTGGATGCATGTGATGGAGCATTGTCCTGCAAGAAAATCATGTTTTTCTTGAATGATACCAACTTCTTCCTGTACCCACTGCTTGAAGAAGTTGTCTTCCAGAAACTGGCAGTAGGTCTGGGAGTTGAGCTCACTCCATCCTCAACCGAAAAAGTTCCACACGTTCATCTTTGATGATACCAGCCCATACCAGTACCCCACCTCCACCTTGCTGGCATCTGAGTCGGAGTGGAACTCTCTGCCCATTACTGATCCAGCCTCTGGCCCATCCATCTCGTCCATCCAGAGTCACTCTCA